>NC_079298.1:22733035-23371411 GCF_023638135.1 Falco biarmicus
ACATGAGTATTGAGCTATAGACAGAATAGCACTAGCACTTCTAACTTCTTATTGCAAAATAGCAGAGAATCAAGTAGAAAATACCTTCCTTGTGGCTCTTATTTTGAGATTTAGAAACTGCCACTGAAGGGCCAAATTTTTAGATGTAGGTGCCGTGGTTCCCTAACTAGAAATCTAAGAACACATCCAAATAGTAGCTCTAGCCAGTTGTTCTCACCTGTTCTAATTTACTACCGGTTAGGTGCAGCTGCTTAAGAGTAACAGTTTCTTTCCTGGTAAGAGTGGAACAGTAAGTTTGACATGCTGGAATAAAACACTTAGTTAGTGTGCTTCCTCTTGGATGTTTGAAGTGTCAGCTGGTATTGGCCTGGACTCTTGCCTGCAGTCTCAGTCTGAAGGTTTCCAGATGAGGCTGGGTGGCATAGTTTAAGTGGAGTTTTGATTCTTTACTCATCTCTGCTTTAATAATCCATCTTGATCTTCAGGTGCTTTGAGAAATTTGGCTGTTTTCTGCATTGTACTTTGAGAACCTGGAGGCTTTTCAGAGGAATTGAAACTTGACTTCTTTCAGTTTTAAAGACTTCTCGGATTCCCTTGATTATGCTCTCAATTTCTACGAAATCTGTGGGGGGTTTTTTTTGATAAAAATTAGGTACATGGCATATACTATGTCTATAGTTGCAAGAAGAAAGAATATGGCATATACTATGTCTATAGTTGCAAGAAGAAAGAATAAAAGCTTAATTTTCTCCTAGATCCTTTCTTACTGAAAAAATAAGAGTATAAAAACAGTGAAATCAGTTGTTATGATATATAAACAATATACGTTTGGTTGAGGACAGCACGAAAAGAAATTGAAGTGGGGAGAAGAAAGAGAATACTGAGAATAAATATGGAAAGGTGATCATATTGTATCCAGTTAACTTCATACTGAATTGAAAGCAAGTGGTATTGTGAGTTATTAAACGCCCACTGAGTTCATGGCCTTATTTGGCAAGATTTCATGCCAATAGTTAGTGTAGTCTTTAAAAAAAATAATCAAGTAGATGTACTGCTTGTTATCTAAGGTTATGATGAAGTGATAACAAGCATATAGTTTAAATTGTATGCATTATAAAATACCTGTGAACCCTTGTGGAATTTCTTTTGGATTGTATATCTGGATTTAGATTGTCCTGCCCTGAGTCTTCTGTGATCTTACTTGAGAGGTGTAGCTAGCTGTTCATTAGGCAATTTGGATTATGTTTTGACAGTATTGTGTGGAGTCAAAGAACATAATGCAGATTAGGTGTTTCTTCTTGACATAAAGAGTATTTGAGCCTGTAATTTATGCAGTGTTTTCATTAAAAAAAAATGCATATTGTTAAAAATGAAGCATTCATGAAATTCTGATCCATTGCATGTAAACTGAACACAGTTTATAATGCTGTGTTTGGGCTTTTAAAGTGTGGTGTTCTGTTGTTTCCAGCATCCAGTCCCCCAAGTTAATTCAGACATTGAGTATTGAACCAGTGTGCTTACAAATGTATATCTTTTAGAAGGAAATGTTTAATGTCTGGCTTGGAATTCTCATATCCTGTTATTCCTCTCCCATACAGCCAGGTTTCTGACTTTTTCCTTTAAATTGTTCCCAGATGTTGTTAGAAATGAAGTGTTCCATGATTCTGTTAGATTTCTTTAAAGCATGAGATCTGTCTCCTGGTTTGTCATACCCCTTGGGAATGTCATGCCTGTAGGCTGAGAATAGCTCCACTGCACATTTACCACAGTCAAAGTTCTTCTTTCTTTCATCTGGGGTGGAGGAGGGGAGAGAAGGAAGTGGGGGTGGGGTGGGGCAAGAGCATCCTGTACCTGGGAGAGCTCCATAAAATCACCGAATTTGAATACCGCAAATGAGGTGATTTATCAGAAAATGTGTTTTTTTCATACATTTCTGTGTGCTCTATATCTCTTCTAGTGGGAATTTAAGAAATTATTTAGGTGATTCTGTTGACTTTTCAACAAAGTGCAGTTTTGTCACTTGATAGCCTTCTGTAATACACTGGGTTTGTTACGTTAGGTTCAGCTGTAACTTCTGGTCAGTCTTCATAGCCCCGCATTACTGGGAAAAGAGCCGATGATGTTTCTCTTTCATAAACAGTGGTCAAAAAGTACTCTGATGCTTAAAAGACTAAACCTCTTTGGTAACTCTCAAGCCGAAGTTGTTACTCTTTGGGTGGTTTTGTTTGTTGTTGGTTTTTTTTTACCACAGATACAATAAAATCTGGAGGGGTGTTTGAAATACTTAAACCCGTCTGGAATGTGAGGGAAATAGTTGGCAAAGACTTTTAAATAGCATATTTTTGATTAGCCTGGAAGCATAGTGTGACTGTAATGACTTCTGAAATTACATAGTTACTTAATATAACCTGTGATAGCATGAAGCTTTGTAGTAGACTGTTACGGGGGAAAAAATCAGAAATCCTGCTACATGAGGGCTTCTGAGTTGGCTATAACTGTTAAAGCAAGGAGCTAGGAGATTAATTTGCTAAGGTAGCGGCTTCCTCTTTGTGTAATTGATTTTGTAAATTGCAGAAGAGAGTATATGCAATAACTGTACTCACTTAGAAAAAGTAACTGTAATAGAGTGGTACCTTCAATTTATAGTGTATATAATAATAAAACTATATAAAATAATTTTTGTTTACACAGTTTCTAAGTTTCTCTGAAATACATATTCAAAGTCTGAGTTGGCATATTTTTCAACTTTTTCTGAAAGTGATCCTACATGTTGGTTTTACGTAATTCTGTTGGCTGAAACCATACATTAATGTGCTGTTTTCACATTACAGAGGGAAGTGCTCTCATGGGGGCAAGGGTGTGATAACACGGCCTTCATTGAAAGGACAGTATTGACTTTAGAGCACATAAAGGTTCACTCATTGCAAGAAGTTAGTTTGGCAGCTCCCTTATTTATTTTGAGTAATAGTATTTTGGCAGATGCTGGTTTCATGAAGAAGTGTTCTAGATATCACTGATCTGAATAGTTAGTGGTTTAGCTTTTATGGAAGATTAATATAGATTAATGTTCTTGACATTGGTAGGATAGAAATATGGCATTGAAAATTTGTGCTGTTGAGGACTAGCTGTCAGAAGATGACCTATTAATAGTATAATAGCAGTTTGTACTACTTTTGTCCTTTATAATCTCCTTCCCTCATGCTAAAATGGATATTCAATTAGTCTCTACCATGTTGCTATTATAGGAACTTTCCTTTGCAGTCTATGACAAAATAAAATCATTGTGGTGCTTTTTTATTCATTTGTTATTTTAACTTAGGTTTGGATGTTTCTGTGATATATGTGTTTGTGATCTTCAGTCTTGTTATACAATCTCAAACTTGCTTTGATTCTTTAGAACACAGCAGTTTGCACAGATGGGAAAAACCTTAAGTTAACATTGCTCTTGGATATTCCATTCTTCATTGAATCTGATTTGCTCTGTTCTTCAAAGATCTGAGTTTAGTTTCGAATCTGATTTGCTCTGTTCTTCAAAGATCTGAGTTTAGTTTCCTTATCTCTAAAACACTTGACAGAATTTACCTAAACTAGTTTAAAGGTTTCTTTGCATTGCATGATTTGACTAGCAGAACTGGCATGCTTGAGAAAAAGACTAGTGAATGTTCAAGATGCTTAGGAAATGGGTTATAATTCTGAAATTTGTGTGTGAGATAGCAGAGTGATGAAGAGCTTTGCCCCTGGAGCAAGATGCGAGTTCTTTTTGGCTTAGCACCCTCTAAAAGAAGATGCACATAGAAAAAAAAAGCCAAGCACCCCAAACCACAGATTGAATTAAGTCTTATCTCTGCTGAATAAATGTAAGTAAGATAAGTATTTGTCTGTTCAGGAGGTGCTCCTGTCACATAATAGTGCCAGCCTAAGAGTACACATTGACTTACTTGAAATGCTTGTATTAAATTGCTGTACTAGACTACTGCTTTCTTAAGATAAGTCTTTTGAAGCAAATGACAATTACCAGGCAGTCACTGCTTTTGTAATTTAACCAGTGTCCAATCTTTTACTGTGTAGCTGATTTAAAAGTTGCATACTGAATGGAGTGCAGAGGTGTCTGGGCTACTTAAGAACTAATAAGGAAAAATAACGATGTGTATCTAATAAGGTGATTACTCACACAGTAAGAGGTATCTTTTGTCTTTTACCAAAAGCTTGGCAAATATGAATGGGAGTGAGTGAGCAGACATTTGCTACGTGTTTGTGATTTCATTGTGAACTGGAAGAATGTTCCACATATGAACCTCTACATCTGTGAATCAGACTTGTAAACACTGATTTATGAGAATAAAACAAATGTAGAATTTATGATACATACCAGCATAAGGAATTCACATTTACTTGTTCTTCTGAAGCAAACCCATTAAAACTTATTCAAGTGTAATGACAAAATCTTGTGATTGACTCTGAATGTATTCGTGAAATGCAAAATGATGTTTCAAAATTAAGAGAAAACTCTTTTTATCTGTTCATGAAACACAAATACAGTAACTGAATATCCACTGTATTGAGTAATTTGTGCTCCTTTTGGATTTTTCTGCTGTGGATTAAGAAATTAACAGCTTTTTGAAAGCCTGATTTGCTAGGAACCAGAAGTTTATGTAATCACTCTTTCGTTCTGCTAGTCAGCAGCTGCTGATGTAAGTAACTTTTTGAAGGCTGAAGACAACTCAAATTTGAGATATTTCAGAATTGTAAAGTTCATGCAGGTTTTGGGAAGAACATTCATTTGGTACTGGGGATACTTCAGCTGTTTATGTAGCAACTGCTGTACTGTTGCAAATTAAAGCCTGGCACATTAAGGAAAAAAAAAATTGCTGCTGAATTATCTTAATATGCCTGACTGTGAACTGACTGAGCCTCTGCTGCTATTTCTGCCTCTTCAGTTGAGCTGTCCAGCCTACAGATAAGGCTTCTGAGGAAGGCTGGCTGGATAGCTGTAAGCAGAAATAACTGCAGTTATCACTGAGTAAGCCAATACTGCTAGTAATCTCGAACTTTGCAGTATTCTACCCTTGTAAATATTATGTTAGAAAAATAGAACATTAAGATGGAATGTTTATGTTTTAACTTCTACTGAGTGCCTGGATTAGTGTAGTGTATTTAGAGTAGAAAGCAATGTAGTTTGAGTAACAGTTTCCATAGCTTCTGTAACTTGTTTCTCAGTTTTGTCTGGCTAAATTCTTCATTAGTGTTATCTGTTTAGAGATCTGTCCTTGCATTGAAAAGGACAAGATATGGTCCTCCTCAATCTTGGTATTAGACATTACTCAGTCTTTTTAAAGAGTATCTGCTGTTGATTTGATAGGCGTGGCTTCATTGATTGCTATGTAGTCTTAGGAGCTTAAGAGTGTTCAGTAAACTGCATAAGATTCTTCAGAGATGATGTTGAAAACTAAGTAAACTTCAGTGGCTCTATGTGTGCATACACGTATGTAGTATTTTTAAGGGCTTCTAGATTTCAGGTGTGGATTAAACTTTAACATATGGTTCTGTGTATGGACAAACATACAGTGCGCTATGATAAAATGGTTTAAGGTTTTTGCTGCCTAGAAGGGTGATATCCACAGCTTAATTTAGTAGGCAGTATTGAGGTGCCCTGTATAACACATTCACTAACTATTCTTGAGATTCTATTGTAGTTTCCACAACAGAAATAAAAAACATTTCTTTTTATAAAGATGGGTAGTAACTGTTTTCTTTCTTTGTTTCCATTTTAACAATGATCTGGATTAGTGTTAAGAGTACTGGGGAAATACTTTTGAAGTGGGTAAAGAACCAATATGAAATTAAATATAATCTTCAAAGTATGTCAGGTTTATTCTCTTTTAAGATTATTTTTTTTTTTAATGAAAGATCACCTAAATATTTTGGAGGCTATTTGAGAGATGAAGTCTTGAGGGATGGAGGGTTGTGGGATAAAAGAAAAAAGGGTGAAGGAAAAAAAAGGTGTGAAAAGAAGCAAAACCCTCTTCAGCTATGTCAAATGCCCATCTTGCAAATAATTTGAGATGAAAAGATTCTTGTACATTTCAATATAAACCCTCCTCTGATTTTTGCAGTCCACTTTTGAGTAATTTTCAAAAAGTTTATTTTATTAAATTAAATTATCATTTAATTGGTATTTGTCATGTTTTAAGAATTACAATGAAGATGTAGTTCCCAGCCCTAAATTGTCTTGCAGGACAAATGGATGTCCCCAAAATGAAAACTGATCGTTTCCTATGAGGACAAGTCTTCTTTCTTTTTTATTAAATAGGGGTGTTAGAATTGAGCTAAACTCTGTATTTCTGTTTGTATAGATTTCCCATGCGTTTTCAGCTAGATACAATAAATTAATATTAATGTATATTAAATATTAGAACAATAAGTTAATTAAATGTTATTGAAATAGACTAAATAATATTTTAATTTAAAATGCTGGACAAAATTATTGTCCAGCCGTTCTCATTGTGTCTGGAGGTGGCTTCCTTTCAGTGGTGGGTGAAACAACTGTGCTTAAACTGCTCTCATTTCAAAGATGGAAATGTAAATATACCACTTTACTTAAATTTCAAGTTGTTGCACTTATCTGAAAAGAGGAAGTCTGCCAAATCTGAATAGGTTTGGTTATGCTTGCTTAAGTTCTAAAGGTTTTCCCTGTCAAACTGACATTTTTAATATCATCTATAAAAATCACAAAATAGAGAAAAAAAAATCTCTTACTGTCTCTTTCTTTTTAGAGAGGATCTGACGAACTTCTTTCAGGCAGTGTACTCAATAGCCCGAACTCTAACATGAGCAGCATGGTAGTTACTGGTAAGTGATGCCCTTTCAAAGGAGAAATCTATCATTTATACTTGGACTCATTTCCTGTTTACAAGGGGAGAACTACAGTTGTGCTGTAGAGGGATAAACTGTTGGCATGCATTAGACTGTAGTGACCTTCTGTATACTCGCAGACCTTGGGTATCTGAGAAGAATAAACCCATAAAACAAGAGGCAGCTTTTCAGATGTCTGTACACTAAATTGTTGGTGGGTGATGGGATGAAAAATTACACTTGTCTTGCATAGCTGCCTTCAAAGTAAGGAGTCACAACTACCAAGCAAAGGTAAACAGCTTAACAACTGTATGACATCAGCTTTTTCACACATAGACATCTGTGAGTCTGGGCATTACAGGAAAGAACACTGTGCCAGTTTCATAATAATAGTACAGATTCAGGAAAACAGAGTTTTGCTCTGTTCTGGTTTAGACTGCTAAAGCAGGAAACTTCACTTTGCTACTTCAGTTGGGGATCACGGCGGTAGAATCTTAGAATGTCAGTGCAAAGTGAGCTTGGTTGTTCTTTAGTGATTTCTGGTGATGCTAGATAGAAAGGCTTTTCATGAATTGTAGCATATGAAAAAGCCTTCTATTCTGTGTGTTGAACATAAGTTCCCTTGGAGGGCTCGCTTCAGAGGTTTTCCTTTTTCTCTTTTTCCACACCCCCCCGTTTTTGTGCGTGTGTTTTTCCCCATGCATTTTTTCTTTTTTTCTTTTCTTAGAGATTTAATGGAGTTGTTTCATGGCATCAGAGTGTTGCTGAGCTTTCCAAATTGTTGCCTGGTTCACTGCTTTAATGTGCCTGATCAGTTTTTTCGTATTTATGTGCTGAGCAGTATAGTCACTGATATTAATAGCAGATGCTTTCCTGTAAATCTAGTAGTAAAAGATGGGAATTCAGGGTGCTGTGGTGACAGCTGTTGCTTGAATGGGTAGTCCTGTGCTTACTCATCCTACATCCTCAGCACAAAACCACCCAACTCCACATGTTTCAGTTCCTCTCTCTGTGTTGGAGTGCTTCTGCACTTGCAGAGTGAGTTAATCCAGCATTAAACTGTGCTGCCAAAAAGTGTAGTTTTCCCTTGTTGCAGCTTACTGTTCAGTCATGTGGCTGCGTAGTTGCTAGATTCAGTGCAGTGTGGGGTGGAGGAGTATGGTGGCAGAAGAGAAAACTGCTTCCATTGGCAGCTCTATAACCAAAGGTGAAAAGATGACACTTCTTCGGAGTAGATAAAAAATGCAGTGTAGTGCATTCATAGCCGTTTTAGAATCCCGGACCATTTATTTATGTTCCTTGCTTTTCTTACTTCCTTCTGGCTCTGCAAGAGGTCCTTCTTCATGTTTTCATTTTCTTGATGTCTTCTGCAGTCCAGGATATTAGTGTTTCAGCACTTAAATGAGAAACTAGAATGAAAGTGAGTTTGGGTTAGTCGTGTGGGGCTTGGATAGTGGGAGTGGGAGGGAGAGTACTGTTACCAGGGCAAAGTCCTGGATATTAACAAATTTTCTATGTATTTTCAGAGAAACTTTTAGTTCAGGAAAATGAAATGCAAGTGAATTTATCAAAGAAAAAAAAATAAAACCTAAAGGGAAAAACATTGAAATATGAATTACTATAATTCTGAGCTTTCAAAATTAAAAAAACTGGAGAAGCTTGTCTAAGAAGCCTCAAACTTTAGGAATTCTTTTCTCTTAGAAAAGTTATTAAAATGGAAAAGAGTGCTTTGATACTGTTATGTGGACTTGAGAGTTTGATGTAATTAACAAATACAGATTCTCTTCCCCACCTTGGTTTTTGTTTCCCCCGTTTTTAGGTGATTCAGGGTTTGGATTTTGTGGTGGTTTTTTCCTTGCTTGTTAACAAAGAAAGCATTTGTGAGAGAGTTTTCAAATGAATGAATTCTTTACATTTTGTACAAGTAAGACCTCTTGATATGTCTCTAGACATCCAGAACCATAAATGATTTTGCACGAGCAACCTTATTAATAAGCAACAGTGGTCTGAGTACTGGCCTGGTTCCTGTATTATCAGTTGCCTGTTACAAAAGTTTTCATATTTATTGTGTAATATATAAAGGAGGTTGGTGGAAAAATAATCTCAAACACACAAAACCCCCTCAATTTCAATGCAGTATTATACTTCAAGTCATTCTCTGTACAAGTCAGTGGGAAGGGGGTAGTTGGTTTGGGGTTTTTTGTTTGTTTTCAAGCAGTTTCTGGGGTTTGTGTTCAAATTTCTCTTCTGCCTGCCTTTGGTAAACAGAATACCCCCCCACCCCCGCCCCCAAGTAAGCTAAATCCACAGTTCAGTGTTATTTCTGAATATATCTTCCCATAGCTGTCTTGTTTATCATAAGCCTCAAAGTACTTTTTCCAGACTTGCAGAGTTTACAGGTTAAGATTGTAGACTACAGAAGTAATCAGATCTGAAATGGAAACCTGTATGCTAATTTTTCTGTACTCGTCTCCTGAAGCCAGATGAATTCAAGTAATCTTTATATCCCAATTTATGTCCTCCTTTTGCTTCAGTTCTGTTGTTAGTAGAAGAATTTAAAACTTGTGAACAGGGGTTTTTTTTGCTGTAGGCCAGGGCCTGGTAGTGGTGGATCTTCCTTAGATTTTGTAGAGTTTAAGAGAATCTGTAGTCATTAAGTTATTTATAAAGGAGATGCAAAGAAATCAGCCTACTCTGTAAATCTTAAAACTTACACTTTTTCTTGCACTTTCATTCTTGCAGTTTGGATATGTCATGATTTTATGAGACCTGGTCATTGTTTTCTGGAGTATGTAGAAATCTGTTCTTATTTTGACCGTGATATTCTCAACATCTGATGCCATGATATTTTTCCAAACGGATAGCTAGATGAATAGAAGAAAGAGTTTGTCTTTGTAATACTCTGAGCCTTACTGGTACAAGTATACACAATCAGAAAAAACAGTTGTCACTACAACAGTGGCATGTTGGACTGTTGTCCAAAGGACATGGCTTAAAATTAGCATTTTCTAAACAGCTTTGCCATTAGTATCCATCTTCTGGACTGTAAAGATGAAAGGAAATGTATTAACATTCACTACAAGTCAAGTTACTGTCTTAAGTACTTGTGTGTCTTTTGTAGAAGAACAGCCTTAAAATTAGACTTGGATAATTGAGGATGACTTCTGTGTGAGTTCTTTTACCACTTAATTCTGAACCCTCGTGTCTTCTGTTATGGATTTCATTACTGTCCTTATTGTGCAATTTCGTTTCAGTTAAGAAAGAATTTTTCTCCTGAATTACTTGTTTGAGCCATATGGCAGGACATCATTCTGTAAACACTGAGGGAAGAATCCCTTCTACTAGACCAGAATTTGTTGCAAGGGAGGATAGCTTCTAAGGTTCCAGCTCAGCAAGTATCTACGCTTTTCTAGGAAGTTTTCTTTTTTTTATTTACTTTAGATGTTAAAAGTTTCTGAGCTTTTTAGCACCAGCTGACATGGATATGTTGGAGTTATATTGTCAAAACCACAGGCCTTTTGCTTGAATTACTACTACTCTTAAGCTTTTCTGAAAATGTTGTCGAAGTAGATTCTTACTGTCTGTCATAATCTTGATTTGGAGAGCATAACCCTCTCATAAAGATCTGTGAATTCATTTTTTTTGTTGTTGTTGATGCATATCAAGGAATGACCAGAAAGGTGGTTTAGGTAAACTAAAACATGGGTTGGTAACAGGATTCTGAAGAAAAATTTTAAAAAGGTTTTTGACTCTGGAAGTTTTTAAAGACATGAGTTAATGCACATTGTAAATGATTATACATGTAAAACTTTCACCCTTTGGTGTTGTATGTTCAGTGGATGTGTAACTGCAGTTGCTTATCCTGCAGCTTTTAAATCTAAGAAAAAGTCCCTTTTCTTTAACAACTAGAAAGGATGTTTCCTCTGTGATGGGTTACTTTTATGCCAAACTTCTTGTGAGGCTTTTTTCGGGTAGAGGGCTGCTTAATGGAAGTTTCAGGAGCAGTTATATGTATGAAGGTGCTCATGCCGTAAACTGTAATAAACATTTTTAAGGGATGTGGATAAAAAGTGGAAGTTGTTTATGAGAGTTTTATGAAAATTGGCTTGTCAAAGACAAGGTATTGAGGCAGAAGAATTGGCAGTTTTTTTTACTATTGCTGCTACCAATTTCATTATTCACAATTGTGTGTTTAAGTTCAATCTCTAAAAACATCTCAAAAATCATTTTGCAGCTGAACTTACCAAATGCCTGGAGCTTTAAACGATGCTATTAATCTTGATCTTGTTTTTACTTCATTAGCAGGGAATGTTAGCAGTGACTTTGGTAGGTAATTCATTGTATTAAAGGAACACTTAGCACTGAGGCATACAAGCTAATAATATTTCAAGTGCTGCATTTAACTTGGGGAATAAACATAGATGTAATACTTTTGATGGCACATTAAGTAAAATTAGTTATTAGTTAACATTAATGATGCCTAAACACAGGTAATTTACTTCTGAAGTTTGCAAATTGATTACAATTAATAGTAATTGGAAAGATTTGAAGAAGTACAGCACAAGTGATTGGAAAGTGTAATAATTTAATAATAGAATATAATTTACATTTTTCTACGGATATGCATGGACATGTGCATGTGGATGAACTAAATTTTGATGCTGTAAATGCCTGAACAATATATCTTTTTTTAAATTAAGAAACTTAAAAAAACCCAAAAAAACCAAAAACCAAGCACAAAATCAAACAACCCAAAATGAAACACTTCAAGACCCCCCTCAGGATGGGAGAAATAAAATGTGGCTATTGTTACTAATTTAGGTAATTTCTGTCTTCATCACTATGCCATGGTAATTTGGTTTTGTTCTACTTCAGTTGCATTTCACTCCAGCTGTAGTATTTCTATGTATTTTAAGGGACAAATGGAAGTGCATTAGTTTTAAACTGTGCAACATTGAACAGCCACTGTACCATATTTTAACTGTACCATATTTTAAGTGTGTTATCATAGTTACTGAAAAGCTTCCTCAGTGCTCAGTGGGTTTTGAAACAGAGGTGCACCCTATGTGCAGATGTGCCAGTTAAAAGCTGTATAGTTAATTTTTTAATTGCTTGACCATGCTTACTTGGTCATTTTACAAGTTCAGATTCCTGATAGGCGATATTCTTTGTACTGCAAGATAGTTTTATTATTGATTGGTCAAGATTTTCCTTTGGATATGGCCCATGTCCATAGTAAAAATCTAGCTATTACTACTGGTCAATGCTTTAGTTAAAGTGGTAGGGCTTCCACAATGTAGTAGTGGCCTTGCAAGTCAAGGATAATGGTAAAGTACTTTGAAGTGTGAAGTCTTCCAAAGCACACTTCTTCCCCCTGCCCCACCCCAGCCCCAAAACAACCACAGAAAACCCCCACCAACCAGACAAGCATAATTAACACTAAACATGTAATCTTTCATTTCAGGGTTAGCAAATGCAGACTTCAGAGAACTTCATGTCTTTATTTTTGAGTGTAGTATATCCTTTTTTGTTCTTTCTCTCATCGTTTTAAATTCCAGTTTTTATCTTTATGTTGAATTTTGGAAGATGTTTGTACTACAATAAAGGTCCTATTTTTCTTGTTTTGGGAACCAGTTGGCACTTGTGGAAAAGTTTGTCACTGGATCAGACCAAAGATCTCCTCTTCCTACATTCTTTCTGTGACACTGGGCCAGGTATATAGATTTAAGGAAAGAACCTCTGAAACAAAACCACAGTGATCTCTGTTACACCCTCCCAGTTTGTGGTTGTCTGCAGTTTCCTTAGCCAGTTGTTTTATGCAGATGATTGTGTTCAGTAACCACTGCAATATTTAATTTTTCTGTCTGGTCATAATCCACAATTTTAAACTTGTTTTTTTCTTGGTCATGTATTTATTTCCTTTGTGGACGTGTATCCTATGTTCCGCTTGTTGGTAACGTTAAATTTCATGTATTGAGCTAATGTGAAACAAAAAGTACATTCTACATTAGCAACAACAATGAATAATACTGTTAAGCAAGCTTCTTGTCTTTAATGTATAAACTGATTTTACTGGAGGATGAAGGAAGTATTCTAGGAAAGCTGAAGTATTTACCCTTTTTTTTTTTGTGGTTGGTTGTTGGCGTGTACTGACAGTTGTGAAACCAAGAGATTGACTCCTGCAGAAAGGACATTTATTTATCAATTATTTCACTACTGCAGATATAGAGGGTTTTATAATCAGCATCTTGTGATGAATTCTTAATGTTTTCCCCCTTCTTTCCAGGAAATAATGATGAAAGCAGGTTTTTATTTTATGCAAAAGCTTTGCCATAGCCACATAGTTATAACTTTGTATTAGGAGGTTGTGTGAATATGGGAGAAGGTTATTGTAAAGGAAAATTACACATCTAAAATAAAGGCTTCATGTATTTTCAAGGTAAATGATGTATTTTTGGCCTCAGAACATGTTAGGTTGTATTTATGTTTTTATTGAAAAAAAATTTTTACATGCAGAAAAAAATTCCTCTAGGATGAAATCTTACTAAAATGTTTTAAAAAGTAGTTATCAGCAAGAAGTAAGTTATTGACTATTTGCTAGGAGTTACGCTGAACTTTAAGAGCAGTTTTTCTGCAAAAACGACTTGGGAGCACTGGATCTTCATAGCTTGAACAATTGAATGCCATGGACTTACAGTATGCATTGTCTACTTTGTACTTCATTCTATTGCTTATAGGTTTCTATTTCTGAGTTGAATAAAATAGGAGTTTCTAACTTAAAAATACCAGGGACTCAAATTGTTTAGATAATGGACATTTACAGTCTTTGTCAAGTCTTAAGCATTCAATTTCAACAACTTGATTTATACTAAATTGAAGTATCTCTGTGCAATGTGGATGTGACTTACGTGTATCAGTTGTGTTTAGACTGTAGTATCCTATTTAGACGGGAGAACCATGGTTTGAACGCCATAGTAGAGGTGAAATTTTGTTTAGAAATAGGCAACTGATTCACACGGAAACTGGCTTTTTCTTCTTGGTGGAGAGCCAAAGGGGTCTTAAATCAGTGCAGTGGTTGTTACACAACAGGGATTTTTTGGTAGTCTGAATTGAACGTAACAGATATTCAGGGTTTGATTTCTGATTAATTTTTTTTAAGCTATATATTTAAGCCTGTAACTTGATTAGTAAATGAGCTAATACACCAACACTGTGGTTTAGTCATGCTGTTCTCACAGTGATCTCCGCACCCCACCCCCAATGTAGATACTTTAGCATTATGCTCTTCAGTGCATCTTTATATTTGTTAAAAGTATTAGTGGCAAGAGATTTAAATTGGATCAGGCTTTGCAAGTCTGGTGAAAGCCAAACTACCTGATGAAATAGCTACTTGCCAGTAGGCATCCGGTTTAATAGCTGTTCCTCAGCAGCAGTTGTTAGCTGGCTTGTGAGGTTTCCCCCTCTGACATCTCCTAGTCCCCACGCTGTTTTCTGCAATTCTGTCTTTCTCCTGCTGTATAGGATTCAGGTTGCTCGTTCTCTATAGACTCCATCTTTCCCGCAAGACAGTGTTATTCTTTTAGTACCTTGCTTTTCTTGACTTCCCTTTTAATCTTTGTGGATACTGATTATGCTGATACAGTTTGTTAGAGAGTCAAACTTGTTTTAACAGTAGTTGATTCACCTTTCAGTAGCTCTGAACAATGCGTTACCATGTTTTTAAATTTTGTGGGTTTCTGTTTCCAAGTGCAGTTTAATGGCGTGTCTCCAGCTGAAGAGGTATTTAAAAGTACCATTTAAAATGGCAAACCAGAGACTAAAGTTGTGGAGAAAGGTTTTTACAGTGCCAGAAACTCTCAATAATTGTTCTAAAAACTAAATCTCATTTGCTCCACAAATACACAAATGAATTTTTCAAAGTATGTGCATGCGTATTTAGTATGTGACACACACACACTTTATTACTGCCATTATTGAAATAGTAAATTAGTGTTAAGCTATGCCGGCTGGATAATCAGAAGTAGAAACAGTACATGTTTCTTGGCTTTCAACAACTGATACTGTGTTGATTTTTTTCTGTCTTCTTAAAATCCAGTGTTAAATGTTTAGGGGTAAACTTTACTTTTAAGAAGGTGGGTGTCATTTTTTATGTATGTTACCGGTTCAGCTTTTATTGTACAAAGTATGCTTCTGCCAAAAAGTAACCAACAGCTTTTGTCATGGTTGCTCGCCCTACTGCTGAAAACTTTCCTTTGGATATTTACATAGCATTGAGAATGCTTGTTGCTAGACCTCCCAGCCTTTCCCTCCCACCCACCATTTTTCTGATTGTCATACATTCTTTACTGCATACTTCTGTATCTTTTTGTGTATATTATTTTACTATATTTCAATATCTGCTTTTTCACCTCAACATTGTAGCACAGCTATTGTCATAACTTTTTTTACAGTAAGTAAAAAGTTTAAGAAATAGTTTAGTAGATGCTTAGTGTAAGATAGTTTAAAATTGTGAGATACTTGTATACACAAGTTAAAGCTTTTAACTGATCTTTAGAAAAAGATACATATATTGTAAACAAAATACCTCTTTTAAATCTGTTCTTTAAACCTACTGCAGCAAAAGCTGAAGAACTGTGTAAAATGCAAATATTAGATAGCAATGCTAATAGATGGAAAAACAGTTTATTCAGGTAATAATTATTATTAGAGGAACATTTCTTTGCAAATACATAAATCTGAGTGATTATATACTGATCAGTGATACATTTATTAGTAACAACAGGATTACTGAAAGCCTAATACGAATAGAAACTTTAGTTTAAAAAATATGTATATATATAATTTTTGCAAATTATGTTGTGGAAAAGTTAGTATAACAAATTATATGTTGAAAACCACACAAAAGTCAAAAGAGTTCTGTAAGTACTGATCTGAGCATGTGTGATATATGCTTCTCTGGTGATGTAACAAAACCAGAGGTTTCTTACCAGTTTCAGGAAAAGTTTTAGTTTAAAAACTTTATTTTCACTTTTGTAGTTCTCATTTTTAATATTTCTTATGTGATTTTTGAAACTTGTAATGAATTCCAGCTATTTAGAAAGCTTAAGTATAAAAGGCCTCGGAAATCTAGTTTCAACATTACTGCAGTTCTTTATTCTTCTCAAGTTTGCTTGTAATGTGTGGTTTATAATACATTAAGCCTGCCACACTTTGCAACGTTTTCTTCTAGGTTTTTTTGTAGAGATTTAACTAGAGAACTAGGGAGGACTGTTGTGTAGTGAGCCTCATGTGAAAAACAAGTACTTCTTAATAAACTTTGGCTGTGTATCACTTTGAGGACAATGTGCTAAATTGTGTAATTTTGAACAGGTAAAGTCTGGCTACCTGGGAGCCCAGTCTTGCTGTGTTTTCCAAAATGGTGCAGGGTAGAGCCTGGTTTAGGCTAAGGATGGACTTCAGATCCTAGTTCAGTGTGTATTTTGGAAGTGTCACTTTTCTGTGTGCCATCAAAATTTGTCCTTCTGTGCAGCAGACCAAAATAAAGTCCGTGCTATTGCATGGATTTGACCCCTTCAAACATTGTGGGTTATACTGCTAGCTGAATTTTGACCGGTTCCATTGTCATTAGGTTTTTGTTGTTTTGTCCGCTGTAGTAAGTTGGAAAAGACTTAGAAAGTATTCCACAGTGCAAGAACTTTTTAAAAAGCTCAGTCCTGGGTTTTTTCTTTTTTTCTGGGGGGGGGGGCAGGGGGAAGGTGAAAGGGAAAGGGGAGAAAAGTTAAGGGATGACCTGCCTCTAAGGCATACTATTTTTAACTAAGAGAATGTCTTGAATTTTAGATTTAGCTAAAGATAGCTCTGAAGTGGAAGGTAGAAACATTCAAATTAGAATGAAAAGGTTTAGGTGTTAGAAAAAGATTTAAGGGAGTGATGGAAACAGTTTCTGATGTACGGATTTATCCTTTTCCCATCTATTCCTTTAATGGAATTATGGAGAATGACCTTATTCTTGAAAAAGTATGTTTGTAAGTTTGGTCAGTCGGAGACCTTGAGTTTGCCAATTTTCCTAATGGCATTGAAAAGGTACTTAAATGCCATACCTGGTTTGGCTTTTCAAATCCAAATAGGGAGTGTGGATGATCTTGACTTGTATAAATAAAAGTCCATTTGATTCTGTGTTGTTAATCTAGAGTAAGTTGGCTTGGTTTAGGCAAACAGAGTTAAGAACTTGAATTCTTGATTATGATTTAGGCATTCCCTTAGGAAAACTTTCTGTGCTCAATTTGGTCATAAATGAATGCAATATTTTTATGCAAGGAATCAGATTAGGAGTAAATGATTTTTCTGGCACAAATTCAGAATTGTATTCTGTAGTTACAGCTGAGTGATAGTTGAGGACTTCTTTATTCTCTTCCCTCTGGAAATTACACTCGTTAGCTTTCTTACGAAGAGGAGGCTTTTAGAGGATTTAACGTACATAAGTGCTTCCTGTTGATTCCCCTCCCATTTATTGCTTCTACTTTTTTAATGTGTAAATAAAAGTAGTCTTGTTCAGAAATCATTGGTTTTTTTAATCCTCTTTGGTGTAAGCCCTCAGTCCATGAATTTGAACCCTAATAATGGTAAGTATTTTTCTACTAGTTACAATTTGTGTGTTTCTTGGAAATACAGGCAGCTATTGAACTGTTCTTTTAACAGGGAAATCAGAGGTTGAACACACTACACTGACTTGCATGTTTTACAGCCAGAAGTGGGGGAAAAAAGGAAGTCTTCACACTTGTTTCTCACATATCTAAGTGCGTTCTGATTTCCAGCATCAATTAATTAATATCCATATATCTTACGATGGTGTAGTTCTTTAGCTCTTGACTCTTTCTGATGTTTACTTGACTGACATATTTGTAGGCAGCAGTTCTATTGCCTTCTAACCAAAGTAAGTAATTTTTTTGGCCTTCTTTCCAAAGCAAGACTTCCATCCAGCTGGCTAGCTTCTATTGCATATGTTCAAGAAAAGGAAACTCAAGTTGGAATTTTGCTGGAATTCTGGTCAATATTCCTAATACTATCGTTCCGGTGCTTTGTGTAATACTTCCCAGCTTCTGCTAGGAAAATCCTCTGTGGATCTTTTTCTTCCCTACCTCATCCCCCCAGTCCATGCTGGCTGCATGATATTTATTAGTTGGTTTTTCCTTTGCTGTGGGTGAGGTTATAGTTAATAATGGTCATTTTTGTACTTGGTCCTTAAATTCTGACGTGGTAGATTTCATAAGACTTTTGTTAAGTTAGTCCTCTGTGTCATCCCCTTTCTCCAGTGTGATCCTTCTCAGCGTCAGTAATGCTTCCTGTCTTGCTTTGATACTTCTGCTTTTTGTAGAAGGTACCTTAGTGAAAACAATCTTCAAAACTTCACTGTAGGAGCTGCTCTTGTAACTATTTACCACCGTTTTTCTCCTTCCAAAAAATTCTGGGTAACCTTAATTTTTTAAAAAATTAATTTTATAGTTCTTATGTGAACCTTTCTGAATCATAACTAATACTCTTACATACGAGATACCTCACTTTCAGTGAGGTGAAAAGGATTTGCTGTGTCTTATGTCTTGTTTAGAAAACGAGCTGTCACAGAAGGTTATTGAGTTAGTCTTCAACAATCCACCTTTCATGAAACTGTAACATTTGTCTCTTCAGAATTTGTTCTGAACCCTTAAATTTTATTTTGGTCAAACTGAGAATTTTTAAGTAAACCATCTCTTATTTATAATTAAAAGCACTTTTTTAATAAAGTACTGGTAATATCAGTAAACTTTTCAAATATAGTCTGAATATGTCTTTCAGCCAATGGTAATGACAACAAGAAATTCAAAGGTGAAGATAAAATGGATGGGGCTCCTTCGCGTGTTCTTCATATCAGGAAATTGCCTGGGGAAGTGACAGAAACAGAAGTTATTGCTTTAGGTTTACCTTTTGGTAAGGTAACCAACATCCTCATGCTGAAAGGGAAAAATCAGGTAATCTGTTGCTTTCTGTTTTTTAGTATGCTTACCTTTCAAATTATGTAATTTCAAAATATGCTGTTAAAATGCTATTGAAATAAGTCAGATAACAGTAAGTATTGAAAAAAGCCTTTGTTTCTTTAAATGTTTTTAATGAACTTACACTGTCTTTCACTGAAGTTTTTGAGGGGAGCAGGAGATGGTTGGCAGCTACATAAAGCAAAGAAAGTTATCTGTAAGATGCATATTTAGTTCTGCGTCTTCACAGACGAATTTTTAGAGATGAAATAGCTTAGCAAATAAAGTTGGTATGTAGAGAATGACATCTTCTGAAGACTGATATTTGTTAAAATGTTACCAAACCCTTTAAGTGTGTTTTATATGCTGCTAATATGAAGATTATCTGCTTTGTAAATACTGAAAATCAACTGTATAATTACAGGCATTTTTGGAACTTGCTACAGAAGAAGCAGCTATCACTATGGTTAATTACTACTCTGCTGTGACACCCCATCTTCGTAACCAACCTATTTATATCCAGTATTCCAATCATAAAGAACTGAAGACTGACAACACACTTAACCAGGTATATTTACCGTTCTGTAGTATTACAAGCGCACACAATTGGAAGAGGCATAGCATGGATTCTTGGCTCATGTGGTATACGTTTAAATCGTTTGGTTTTGTTCACATTCAAACACTGCTGTAGTCTTACCTATGATCATTCCATTTTGTGACATTGAAAGGTATTTTCATTTTGTGTGATCTTTACATTACAATGAATTTTGTTAATGTTTCCTTAATGTAAAAAGAAAAAGATTTTGAAGTGCCTTTTAAGTTTGTTTCATAGATTAAGTTTTAATCTCTGTTTAGAGACTGTAGGATGAAAAAATTAACTTTCTCATTCTGACACATGAAATTCTAATGCCAATTTGATTTTCCCTAGTGATAATAACTAATGCCAATGCCTCCATTTCAGTGCTTTGAATGATCACTTTGGTAGCACCGATTATGTGATCTGCTGTTCTTGAAGAAGAATGCCTTAATATGATCACTGTAGAGACAAATACTCTTAATAACAAAAAAATGTTCTATGCTTGCTTCTGCAGAACCGATTTCACAATAAATATAGATACATGTCTGGTTTTAGTAGAACAGGAAGATTACCAAAAGTAACATGGTGACCACTTTGTAGAAATTACAGGGGCAGGAAAGAGACATCAATTTACCACAAGTCAGATGATTATTTTAAGGTTAATATCTTACATTTTCTTTTTGATGTTACAAAAGGCACTGTAAGTACTAAGTTACAGTTGCTGTTATTTGTGTACTGTCTTAGGTAAGGTATGTAAACAGTAAAATTATAGCTCTTGCCTTTAAAAACAATTTCAGGATACTCTATTGAAAGACATCTTGGATTGGATCAAGTATAGTGTTGATTTTCCTGTTGATCTTTCTAAACATTTTGGTTCCTTACAATCTTATGATAGTTTGTCTGCTAAAGGTACTTTTTAAACATTGGGAACTTCTTTTCCCCCCAAAAAAGTCAGTTATAAAAAAAAAAATAATAATACCTTCATTTACTTTTGAAAAAAGAGAACAGAGGATTAATTCTGTCTGCACATATAGTTGGTGTACATACTCCCTTAAGAAGCTTTCCTTTACATTGTCCTCTGGCTTTTGTGGTGATACGGGTTTTGTACTTCACGTGTCCACCTTTTGAACGTATAGGATGTGCTGACCTTTCATTAACTTTTATGCCACCATACGCGTTAATACCCAATTTTAACATATTTCTGGTCTTGCAAGTCTCTTTCTTTAATTTAGAACAATATAAAGGTACTTGGCAGTAAGTATTCTGTAACTAGTATTTCATGAAGCATTCTATAAAACATGAGATGGTTATATACTTTTTTTCTGTAGGGAAAAATAAAAGTGGTGCAGACACTGCTTGTAGTCTGCCCCTGCTACTCAAAATTTAAATTTTTAATCTATATTTGAAAGCTTTCTCATCCAGCCAAATTAATTTTGAAATTGTCTTTTTCTGGATGTTCAAGCTGGAAGATATGAAGTAGTCAGGAGGCTAGTACATGTAACTGGAAAGATAGGATAAAAAAGTTAGAGCAATATACAGGCATCTTAGTTATAAAGAAGATAAAAAGAAAAACAATATTTAACCAAGGGGTACTTTAAACAGCTAGGCCCATAGAAACAATGTAAGTAGGAAAATTTCCATTAAGCTATGCTATTCTGAGTTTCTCAATAATAGTAGCTTCCAAGATTATTTTTAGTTACGTACTCAGAATGAGTTGGCTCTAAATAAACAGATTCAAAAGGGACCATTTAAGTTTTCATCTCAGCTTTATAATTCTGTGAACGTCATTTTCCTGTGAGACATCAGAACGCCGAGAGGAGCATTTAAACTCAGGTTTAAAACAAACATATCTTAACCCTGTTTCATATAATATCTAAACTCAGAAGAATTGAGAATAGAATGACCTCTGTAACTGTAATTCTCTTTAATCATCAGCCTGTCATGAGTGCATGGTTTTAGTCTTTCTGCACAGACATTGCAACATTTAGAAATAAATAAATGTTAAACTTCAAATGGTGTAGCTGATATTTCAAAATTAATTTCAATTTTGCAAAAATAAGAAAAAAGCTTTGCATGCTACTCAAATGTCTTCAAAAGTGACTATTTATATATGATAATAAATGTTATTTTGAACTTGTTTGACAAAATATTCAGTCATAATAATTTTATAGATTTTATCTTCATTTACCAATGTTAAGTCCTGTATTCCTTCATGTAGTCACGTTAGGTGCAATATGATGTATAAGTATAGAGGGGTAGTGCTAACAAGGGTTATATGTTAAAATTGTCTTCACAACTTTTGGTTCTTTGGCTTGTGCAATTTAAACTTTTCCAGTCACATTAAGGAGTGAGTTTTAATTGATGCGTGCTTGTTCTGTGCATACAGAAGTAGGAAGTGATTACGCAACTCTGCCAACTATCTGGCCATCTTGCAAGTTGTGTATTTCAGAGGTTAGGGAAAAAAAGTATGTGCTGGTATCAAAAGCGATTTTTTTTTACAGAATTACAATAATGAATGTTAAACGTACAGGTAAATTTTGTTTTCCCAACCAGTGTTCACCAGGTCTTTTTTTTTTTTTTCCCCCTCACTTTCCTTACTCATTGATTCGTTTCAGTATGAGGAGTATCATGTAAGTTGTGAGACATGAAATTGTGTAGTAGCTCTAATACCTTTAAAATAATACGGTATGCGTTATTATGGTGGTTGTTATTTTTACCTGGCATGCTCACTTGTCTGTTTTGTATTGTTTTGCTTCATAAGGCTACTGTAATGAAAGTATTAAATGGAAAGCCTTTTTTCTGCACTTTTTCTTTGTCAGAAAAAGACATCTAATCTTTCTGATGCTGTCAGTTTTGGCAGCGGAAGTAGTTACATAGATGTGTGTTCTTGTGATGTCATCGTGGTTACCTTTGAATTTCCAAAACCCTGCTTGTGTTTAAAAAACAACAAATCCCCACACATGGAGAGGATTTTGTTTTTCTTTTTATGAAAGAGGGTGGATAACACCTCTCTGTGGATACAACTTTCTGACACTTGTCAGTCTTGTGTATTATTTCATTGTGTTATAACTGAGAAGTTTGTAAGTCTTAGTTTAGCATTATTGCTTCCTATCAGAGCCTTCTTCATGATTAAAATGGCAGTGAAATGTTAACTGTAATAGTCTCTTGAAAAATAGGATAAATACGGTTTCTGTAGGCTTGGGGGTTTTTTGTGGGTTGGATGCTTGGTTTTTTTCTTTAAAGGAAGGAAAAAAAAGGCTGTAAAGAGTCTTGAAACCTACAAAATCCTCACTTGCTTTATCCTTACTAGTAGAACAATAAGCCTGCTACTAGGAAGATTGATATTGGTGCCGTTTGAAGCCCCTCCTTACTTGTGAAATAAGGATTAATTGATGTTTTCATTTTTACTGTCTTGTCTCACAGAGTCAGACTGCATTGCACTTTGTGTTATGTCTGTAGCTCTGACATAAATGAACTATTTTATGTTTCTGAAGTTAACTATATTGATATTGCTAATTAATTTCTACTTATCGTGAAATAATTTAAAAGTATCTATTGTCTTTTTTCTTTTTTTTTTTTTCTGTTTTTTTTAAGCGGGCCCAAGCTGTTCTTCAGGCAGTGACGGCTGTGCAGGCAACAAATGCTCCCATTAGTGGGACCACTGTTAGTGAGAGTGCAGTGACTCCAGCTCAGAGTCCAGTACTTAGAATAATTATTGACAATATGTACTATCCTGTAACCCTGGATGTTCTTCATCAGGTAAGCCGCATTTCATTTTAACTTGAGCTATGTTTAGGAGGAACTAGTGTGTAAAATTTTACAATGTTTTTGGCAGATATTCTCTAAATTTGGTGCTGTATTGAAGATAATCACATTCACAAAGAATAACCAGTTTCAAGCTTTACTGCAGTATGGCGATCCAGTAAACGCACAGCAAGCAAAACTAGTAAGTGTAGTTCTCTTTTAAGGCTGGAGACCTTCCTGTACTCTAAATGTTTGTAAAATGTTAATATAACAGATTACTGACCATAATAATGTTCATACTCCTCCACCTCTTGTGTGAATATTTTGAGGTATCATATAATAACTCCCAGTTATTTTTTAATGTTATATTTTGTATAATCAGTGTTTAAAGATACTGTGTGTGAGAATACTATGTATAAAGAATTGCATAAGTCTATAATTGTGCACAAATAATTAATAAGACTGCATAGAGATTAAATAATTTGCAGGACTGCAATAGGGAAAATGTCAACCAGAAGTAAAAATGTAGGATGTAATGCTGATGCATAACTAATTCACTCCAAGCAGCAAATTTAATAAGCCCGTTGGATTATTGTTGGTAGATACTTTCTAAGCATCAAAACAAAGATGGGATTTGTGGATTGGATAAAAGTTCGTGAAAGTTTTTAATTACAATAAATACAAAAATACAAGAAAAAAAATATCTAGACTTCATTATTACCGTAGATGCCCAGAAGAGAGTGTGCAATCTTACTCATTGGATCATGCTATGAAAAACCTTTGCAGCAGTAAAGATTAGAGCAGGATCATAGTTTTGTTTTATTGGAAACTCCTATCCTGGGTAGGAGAGGCAAGAACAGGTAACTGGTTTTATTCATTATAGCAGAAGAGAGCCTATGGATAAATTACAACAAAGATCAACAGCGTGTTATCTAGACCAGATGTTTTGAATTAATTGAGTGGCATATGTTCATATCCATGGCAGTAGAAAAGTAGAACCAAAGGGGAAAGCTAGATGGTTATGAATATTATTATTATTATTATTTCAAGAGACTGATGGAACGAATTTGTATTGTCAAAACTTCCCCTGCAGTCTGGGTGTGTGAATGTCTGATTAAAATTGATGTGCTGGTTAAGTGTGTCTTGGCAGCATAGAAGCTCCTGGTTGCCCATGGGTCACAGAATAGCTGAGAACTTAGGAAAAGTGAAAAGCTTGCACTTCAGACCAAGTTGGCAGTGAGTATCTCTTAGTAGAGGAAAGTAAAAATAGGCTTAGTTTTCTGTTGTAATGAGTGATGACTATCTTGAAATAAAGACCTTTGTTAAATGGTGGAGGATCGTCATTTTTATTATTGTCACCTAATGAAATACTAGGTATTCATTAAAAAAACCTGAGGTGGTCAAGATGGGCAATTGCAAAAAATGAGACCTTTTCAAAAAACAATGTTAAGTTTTCATGCTATTGAGAAAAGTAAAGTTAGCCAGAGACAAGAAGATTTGCAACTTGATTTATGATGATTTACTTAAGATAATCTACTCCTGAAAAGCTGTCTGGAAGTAGTTGTAGATTTGGAGTACAATTTAAACTAGGGGTATCCTTTTTAGACATCAATAGTATCAAATATTAGATTATGTTTCGGGGTAGAGGAAGATGCAAATCTGTCACTAATACATAAAATTTTGCTTGGATGGAATGCATGTTTCAGGTTTTAAGTAGTAATACAGAAACTAGGTCTTTAACCTACAACTGCTGCAGTAATTGACTGGAATTAACTTAGATTCATATTCGAAATATTTGATAAACACATCAGCATCCAACTGTTTTATTTTGGAATGTTGTAATTCAGTCTTGATTTGTGTTTGGAAAGTTATTTTTCAGTAATATATGTTAATGCTGCTTTTAAAGTGCATTTTTGAAGCAAAATACAACATCAAGCGCTAAATCTTTTGACTTAGTTTTGAGTTTTACGTATATTATCAGAAGATAAAATGGAAAGATGATATCTGTGAAATGGACTGTAGTGGT
Source organism: Falco biarmicus (assembly GCF_023638135.1). Taxonomy (NCBI): domain Eukaryota; kingdom Metazoa; phylum Chordata; class Aves; order Falconiformes; family Falconidae; genus Falco; species Falco biarmicus. Next base: position 22,758,243 of record NC_079298.1, read on the forward strand.
TTGAAAATTACCAGTGTAATTCTAGAAAGGTATTATAAAGAGTGACAAAATAACAGATGAGGTATGTAAAAGTATGAAAGGAACATAAATTCTTGCTGTTGTTGACTTCTGACAAACTGATACTAGCTCATGGAATACTGTATTGGCCATAATTTAAAAAAAAGGGGGGGGGGGCATGTATTTGTTTCTCCAGTTTTGCATGTTTTGATTAGGGTAGGTGTTTGCTGTCGTGGTAACTCATGTGTGAATGACTAAACTTCATTGAATAACAGTGACTCCTGTGTGTACAGTCATTTTTAGAGTGATCTTGGAGCCTATTGTAGTGACAACTTGAAATGGTCTTAGGTTTATAGTTTTGTATTTTAACCAATCTATATGTAAGTAGACAAACTGCTAAGAGTAATATCGACTGCAAGTATTGAAGAATGCTAAATCTCATGGAAGGTTTGATTTTCATGCTACCCTTCCAAGCTAAATAGAGTAAAACAGGTACAGTTCTTATGGTTGAGCTACTGTGGTAAAACACGGAAGTGCCACCAAAACAAAAATACGTAAAAGAAAGAAGTAGATGATGGAAAAACCTCCTGTTAAAATACACCTGGAAATACACTAGAAGCAAGAGGATGTGGTGTCTACACTTAAGTTGCATGGAGTTCAAAATTAAAAGCATGGTAAAAGAGTAAAGAAGTTTCCAATTTGTTTTCCATCAGTTGTTATTATAGAAGATAATAGGGGAATTTAATTTGCTACTGGCACTCTTCACAGGAAATCAGTATGTGGCCTTAATAGAAATTGAAGACTTATTAAGGAAGTTAAAGAGCAGTTTGAAAAACTCAAGTGATGAAAGTACCAAGGAGAGATGCTATTCATCTGAAGGTTGTGAGAAAATGGTGACACTGACAAGAATGTACAATATAAAGCCTCGAGCTCTATTGGGACCACTTTTGCTATCTGAATGAGCAAATAGTGAAAAATTGCATTCCTTCTCCACCTGCTTTGTGAGAAAGTCATTTCCTGTAAAAGTAGATTATGGCTATACTGACTGATGTTTCATCACCGCCCTCAGATTGGATCATTATAGTTCGTTACACTGGCAAGTAAAGGTGAAGACGACAAACTCCAGGTTCTGTGCCATGCAGCAGTCTAGCCACGGGTTGGAGAAAGTACTGAGAATGTGCAACAGTGGAGCACGTTGAACTACTGTGCTTCTCCCAGTGAAACAGAAGGTGATGTCTGTATGCGTAAGGAGATGTTCTAAGCATCACAGATAGCTCATTTTCATAGTAAAAATCAGTACCGTCAGCATAAGCAGCAAAGTTAAATATTTGAATACCAGTAATCTGGTATACCATAGAAAGAATAGAGTGCCAGTGTTTCAGTCTGAACAGCTGACTAATCCAGAACATTGTCTTTGTGTGAATGCACCAAAAGTACTCTTGCCAAATCTTCAGTATTGGCAGTTACAAATATGTCATCCAGGGAGGATTAACCGAGATTCCTGCGTAGCATATGACTGTCATCTTGACCCAGCATGGGTTGAAAAGAACACAAATCTTAACTGAGAGTTTTTGTTACAGTTGGCCAGTTGGTCCTTACTTGGCCTGTAGGTGACTCAGAGTACAGCTACATTCTACAATCTACTCAGATTTTGTGGAAGTTGATTCTACAGTCAGGTTGTCACCTTTCCAGTTGTTTTGAGTGACAGCTTCAGGGTGGCTCTTCACAGGTAGCAGTCTGCAAAAGATCTCAGCTAGGGTACATTGCCCTAAAATCTGTAGTAGGAACTTGAGGTAGTTGTTGCCAGAATGGAAAGCAAGGACATCTCCAGGTAAGATTCTTAGCTTCAGGGCAATTGTCCATCATTATTACATGAAGGATTTTGGGGCATCTTGAATCCTAAAGAGTTCAGTTTGTGCTTGGAAGTGGTAAGTATAGTGTTCAGGTAAATGGGAGACTGCTGGATTGTATCCATTGTATCAGAAAGCCCAGAAAGTGCAGCAACAGTGTTTGTGTCCTGGATTTTCCAATTTTGTAAAAGAAAACGTACGGAACTGGTCCTTCAGTCAAGGAACTGTACATTAAAAATAAAAGATATCTTGTTTTTGGAGAAAGGCATGTGTTTTACCCAAGTTTCTTAGCCACAGAAACTTCAGTATCAAAGACACTTGTCTCAAATTAATTTCATTCAGGTAGGTATTTGCAGGAGGCACTTGGGACGCTTATCTCCCAAGGGATATTTACCACATGACTTGCAGTTACTTTGAGGTACCTATTTGAGCTCATGTATGTTTTGTAAGGAATGCTTTTTTTATGCACTAGGCAGTGGTGTTTTTGTGCTGTCCCTCACTGCCACTTCTTTCTCTCCACTCTAATTTGATTTTTCTTTATCAGATCTCAGTAAATGCTTTCAAACTATCCTCATCCTGCTAGAGGTCTATTTCCTGTCTTGAATCCTCTTCTTAAGTGCCTGCAGTGCTTGACAAAGAGGGGCAGATACACTATTGTGGCTTGAAGCCATACGTCTCCAGAAATATCTGCTAGCTAAATGTGTGGACTCTATTTCTGAACTGGGGAATGAAAATACCAAAACGTCAAATCATTTTCTGTCTCCCAAACTGTGTCCTTGTCTGTCTTTTTTAGGTACTGTATGTACCTATTAGCTAAAGAGAATTCTAAATGACATCTCTTCCTGATTTTTAGGGGACTACCTTGACCATCTGCTGTAGGGAGGTTTCATTCCACACATTCATGGTCTGTAGAGGTCTTAGGAGAAGCTCATGAAAAGATATTTCCTATAGCACTTTTCAAGGGGGGTCATCTTTCACAAGGATTTTCAGGCATCTGGAACACTGAAAGTAAAAAGTAGAGCAGTGAATTCTATCCATTACATCAGAGAGCTCTTCATGCAGGTTAGGAAAACCTGAGAGAAGAAATGATTCTAGGAATGTTCTTTATCTGCTTCAGAGCCTACCCATAGATCAGACTCTTATCTGCAGGAAGCTGCATCAGTCATTCAGGATGTTACGTTTTGTAACTTTGTAGAGTACTTTTGTCATCTGAGATCACCTTTGCTGCTGTTATCACTTCTCTCAACATCCACAATCACATTGGGAAATGAGAGATCCTACTGTCAGTAGTCCATGTTGACTAGATAGTAATTCTTACTGTTCGTTCTGCAGAAAAGCTTGTGTATCATTGGTTACAGTAGCAGCAGGAGAAAATATTGTAACTGTTTATTGAATTTGGTTTCTTTTTTCTTGTCGTCTTTTTTTTTCCTCTTTCTTTTTCGGGTTGGAACAGTCTCTTGTTTCACCTCTTAATCTGTGGGATCTTTTCTAAGTCAGCAGTTCTCGTCTCTTCATCCTCCTGGCTGCTATGAGCAAAAAGAGGGTGGTTTGACATTAGTTTTTAGAAATGGGAAAATATTATGGTTTATGGTGCAGGCCTCCACCTTTTGTCAACGTTCCCTGTATGGTCATTTTTTACTGTCTGTGACAGGCAGTCATAGCGCTCTGTTCTGGATCCTTAAGACTTCCTAGGCTATTTCTGCTATTCTCTGTGTTGTTAGGCCTTGCTTATTCTTGCCTTCAATGATGCCTTGAGACATGAGCAGACTTTGGATTCTTTGTGAAAATAACCTCAGTTGTTAAGACACTTTATAAATGCTTAGAATGTTTCTAGTGTAGTAGTTGTCTAGAGTGCTAGCCTCTTCAGAGCCAGCTCCTGTATTGTGGAGCTTTCAGTAGTGTCGGGGATTGTGATTTTCTTTATTTCTTGTTTACTCCCTTTCTTAACTGCTGTAGCTGATGTAGAACCATGCAGTATACTCAGTTATTTGGAGTCATCTTCTTTTTCGTTTGTTTGGTGTGAGGGGTTTTTTGGTTGCTGGTTTTTTTTCTCTCCCCAAAACAATCTGAGTCACACAGGGGAATGCGTAGGGATGACGGTGTGTTTGCACTGTGGAGTTGAGGTCATTGTGTCAGTTCAGACATGTGCCCCTCTCCTTGGATTATGTGTCAGCCTGAATTGAGAAAGGGATTTTTGTTCGTTCTTTTACCACTGGTTTGTGTTGGTCTTCTGAATGTTCTTGCTAGCCATCTTGTTTCTGTGCTCCTATGCACCACAACATATTTTTTCAGGAATCTGCTGATAAGTTCTTGGCGGGAGGTGAGCCACTCATCAGAATGATTTTCCACCTTGGGAAAGTCCAGGAAGAGGGTACTCTGTAGTAACAAGGAGGAGGGAGGAAAGGCAGGGGCCTGGAAGTGATTCAGTATCATTACACTGTTAGTATTGCATGATGACGTAAGTTTAGGTGCTTCTGTTGTCAAAGCTTAAGTAATGGATTTGCCATCACAGGCAAGACAAAGCATGATATTCACAATTCGTAGATGGGTCCCATGATACTTGATCTCCTTGGTTTGGCATGTGTGTGATATGGTACTTTGTCACATGTGAATGTATGTATAGATAAGTGCTCAAAGAAAGATGTTTCTTACCAGTAACTAGAGTTCTTTGAGGTGATGTCTGTACATACATTCACTAATGGTATGCCTACTGTCTTCTCACTTCCTGCAGCATGTCTGTTTGGGAGGAACAATTTGAGGGTTTGTTGCACATTCTCTTATTGCCATATAGCAAGGAGCTCAAGGACAGACGTTCACAATTGTGACTTCACATGTGAACAGTTAATCTTGAAAAAACCCTAGTTGCTGGTAATTTTTTTGCATTGTTAAGAGGTGTATGATGCTGCTGGAAGAGGGGGGTGGGGATGAGGGTTTTTTTGTTACTCTGTTTTGATCTGTGGCAAGAGCCTTTCCCAGGGTGTGACTACAGTCCTCATTAACAGTCCTTCCTTTCCAGTTCAGGATGTTCTTTCAGAATGTGTCACAACTACAAGGGATTTCTCTTGTGCAGCATTCTTTTGTATGTACTTTGGGTCACTTCTGAATTTCTTAGAAAGAGGAGGTTTTGTGGTTTCAGTTTTAAGTTTTTCTTACTTATGTGGCTCCCATTAAACATTGACTACTCTGGAAACTAGCAAACCAAAACCTCTGTACTTCTTAAGACTAAAAGATGTTCATCAACTTAACAGCCTTCTGCCAGCCATAAATCAGCGTGTCTATAGATATCACACAGAGGGGTAATATGAATCTTATGTTTTAAAGACTTAAGAGCTTTGTGTCATGGTCCTGTGATTGGACAGAGCTAAAGGATACTGCATTTTGGCCTCATTCATACCCATTCACATAATGAAGAAAACTAGGTATTTCCTTGATTGCAATGGCATTGTCTTTGGCAATAAGTAAGCTCAGGCCCACCTTTAATCTGTATCTTGGTGGATATTAGAAGGTAAGAAGTCTTCTAAAAGTGATTGATTGATTCTCAGCAGATAGTCTCTTAGATGTTCAGGTGTTCAAGTGAGCTTCTTTTCCCAACATTAGGAGTCTTGGATTCTGCTTTGCGACTGTGTATAAAAGAGCTTGAAAATTCTGTATTCTGTAATTGTGGCACACACCCCACCCAACAATACAAAATTAATCCTCAGTTTGTATTCTGTGAATCAGGACAGTAGATTTTGCTTTGCCAGGATTGTATAAAGCATTGTTGAAGTTGAGTTTCAAGCACAGGAGTTTCCTTTTAAATTGCTAAGTATTTGTTGAGACGATGTGCAGATTTACAGGTTTCTATACTTTTTTTTGGTGTGATTTTATTTTCCCATTATTTGGAATTTCTAATGATACTGCCTTACTTATTCTTATACATTGACTGCTAATGGTGGTAATTTATTCTAAGTGATTTCATGAGCCCCAGAGAAGTCAGCTGTGATAGTACGTGTTTGTAGGAAGGGACAGCCTTGCTGGTCCAGCCCTAGCAGAGGGGTGTCTGCAGGATGTTCACTTTCCAGATGCATCACTGTGTGAAAATAGCTATGTTGCTTCCATATCCCAGCAGGCGTGCTAGTTTGTGCAGTGCTTAACTCAAAATAGTAAGTTCTACCAGAACTGGAACGTGTTGGAGAGTACTTAGCAGATGTAACCAAGCTAGCTGTGCAAGAAGCTAGTTTGGGTCCAGAAGTGGTACATTTCAGTCTAGCGTTAATCAAGAGAAACAAGAGATCTGATTTTTGTATTTGAAAGTGCGATTTATTTGGGGTTTTTGCCATGTGTATACATAAGGTAGTCTTATATTTAAAATACTGATTTGATTGAATGGATTAATATAAGCTGTATTTCACTGCCTAGAATTTCTTAGTTACAAAAGTTTTTGGTTTCTTTTAATCTCTCATATTTAGCTGTTAGTGTTTCAAGTGAAAGGAAGTTATGCCCAAAATGTGAATAGAATAAAGTCCAGGTATATCAATTTACCTCATATATAATGAAGATGGACAAAACATATGTTGTAAGGCCATTTTAGAGAGTCTTTTCATAGACTTCTATCTAAGTGGTGTCATGTTAAGAGTTCATGTGAATTTTACTGTTAATAGGCATCCTTTCAGAAGTACCAATTAATTCTGAAAACGGGATTTTTTAAAAAGGTGTCAGTAACATCAGTTTAGGAGATAAAAGTTGCTTTTCTTACAATTTTGGCACTAATTACCTTTAAAGGGAGAAGGAAAACATGCCGGAACAATGTAAATAATCTGCTTCAACAGATAGCTGGCTAACATGGTATTTAATACTATTATTTTTTTTATTTTCTTCAGGTCCATTTTCTTGTGAGAGTACTTGTGTGATTTTTGATTTTTTTTTTTTCTTTGAGAAATTTTTTTGGCATTATGTCCGAATTAAAGCTGTACTATGGCATACGTGTTAATTAACTATATTCAACAGACTAACTTTTAAGTTTGACTGCATTAAAATGTCTCTTGCCGCTTTCATGCATAACCCGTTTCTAGGTAAGAGAAGTAAACACTGAGCTTCCTGGAATCATGTTAAGAGAGATTAATGCATTTTAATCTTAATTGGTTTTAAGCTAGACAGCAAGACAGATAAATGCCTATACGCTGACCTTGGGTTTAAAAAAAAAATAAAATTGTGCAACCAACCTGTATTGTGTATTTTGTAAATAAATTGACTCCCTTTTCCAGGCCTTAGATGGTCAAAATATTTATAATGCTTGCTGTACCCTACGGATTGATTTTTCCAAATTGGTGAATTTGAATGTCAAGTACAACAACGACAAAAGCAGGGACTACACTCGTCCTGATCTCCCATCTGGTGATGGACAGCCAGCGCTGGACCCAGCTATTGCTGCAGCCTTTGCAAAGGAGACCTCTCTTCTAGGTATGATTCTCTTGTATTGCAAAGTCACTTGATGAAAATACTTGTTAATCCTTCTGAGAATTAAAGATCTTAAATTGTGATAGTGTCCAAAATCCCATTCAGGCTTCAGTCTATATTGTGATCTGAGTTGTAGTAACACAATTAGATTGTCTTCAGAAGTCCTGTATAAATGAGTAAGAGAATGCATGACAAAATGAGAAATGCAAAAGTATAAGGAAAAGTCAAGTTAATTCTATTTTTATTTCCAAATCTGTCCTCCCTTCTTTTATAGCTCCTGTTAGCTGCTACTGACCACCCTGCCACCCAAGTTTATAACGGACTTAATGAGATTTACACATTTCATTCATGCAAATGCTTATTTGTAATATCAGTTTATAAAAATACAACTTTGTTGGTGTTCCTTTCAATGAGGAAACAGTATGCTCTTTTGCTGGTGGAAAAAAAAGTGTGCTAGTGTGATTTCTGTAAATAAAAGGAACAAAATCTGTAGTTGCACTTCTAGTGCTATGGTACATGAGTTCTAATATCCTGTTAGCTTTTGAGTTAATCTGAAGGTGATATGCTCTGAGAAAGTTACAGAGAAATGTGTGTTCTGACCATTAGCAAAATAATTAGTGCATGCTTTGGGAGATAGTTGTAATTTTTTTTAGTTTATCACAATTCATTGCTTAAGTTTTACTCCTTATTCTGTCAGGTGGTTTTTTTGGTGAGAACACCTTTCAGTCAGACATATCTCATGACTTTTATAAGACCTGATTTATTATGTTGTGATTATTTTTCTTTCCACTCAGTCTTTTTTTCTTATTTTTTTCTTTCCCATTTTTCTTCTAAAGAAACTGAAGAACAGCATAGATTTCATGCTTTGGTTTTTGTACAAGGTGGGACAACTTGGAATAAGTCGATGCAGTAAGGAGGCCTTTGCTCTCCTGTGTTACAGAAGTTAGAAGCACTTAGTGAATGATGTGAGCCCAGAATAAAGGGTGAATATAGTAGTTAAGGCTTCTGAATGCTGTGCTATATCTACCCTTTTCCAAATTCAGATTATTTGAAGGATACGTTTCATGTCTAGTGGTAAATTCCATACACATCCACTTCCTGCAGATTTTGGAGTGCTTGAATTCACATCCTCCAGTACGACTCGCAAAATGGTGTATCACTTTTAGCTACAGCAGAAGTTTTGGAAGTAAAAAATACCATAAGAATCTATATAAAGTTTCTGAAGAACCTCTAGCTAACTTTTTTTTCTCTCTTTTAACTTTAAAATCATCATTTAAAAACCGTCGTCTTTCATTTCATGGATGGATAGGGAAGATGGGTGAGTGTTTGTGAAGAAGTTTTGACACCATAGAGATGAGTGCTGTGGATCACACCCTTGAGGCATTTAGTAATTCTTTTGTTAGCACCTAATGGCTAGAATGTAGACATGGGGCTGCAGTATGAGTATTAAGGAGGCAAAAAGAAAGTGAAGAAGCTGCTTATTAATGTGAGTCCCATCATATTAGGTGTTGTAAGGCAGGGATTTGGGAGAGGAGAAGGTTAAAGATTCATATAAACAGTGCCAAATGCAGCATTTTCTTGTGTAACTGTGACATTATCCTGACTCCTGAGAAGTTGTTTTCCAGTCTCAGGCTTACTAACGTATTTTTTTTGTATGTAAGGCTGATAGCATGCATGCAATTAGTAGATTTAATTTGCTGGGCATAGTGGGATCATACTCTGAGGATGCTTGGATCATTGCATCACATTGAATATATTTAATAACTGGGGATTCTCTGCTTGTTATAGTTATCCAAGTGACGTTAGCTTTAGTGGACTGTATGTTCTAGTGCTTTAGGGTTGAAAATCACTTAGATGCTTTTGTAATTCTTGTGTACTAAGCTACGTAAGTTTTGTAGCCTTTTGATTTTAATCATACTCATTCTTTTGTCTATATTAAAGGGGTTTTCTAGTAAAATTATGAAGATGTCAGTCATACTAGCTAATTAAATATTTTAATTCTCGCTATCTGGATGGACCTCTTTAAATGCACTGTTTTTTCCAAGCAGCAGAAAGATAAAAGGTACACTATATGAGTAACTTCCATTGCAGCTGTGAAACATTTTCAGAAGATCAGTGAAGTCAGTCATGTTTATTTTGATGAGTAGTGGGGATTATGTATCAGGGTTAGTTTTTTCCTCTGTAGAAGTGTTCATTGTTTTGAAAGATACTTAAGGGAGCCCAGTACATATTTTTTAACTCTGCTTGTGGCCAGTTGGGTGAGCATGATATATTGTAACTGCATCATTTGTCAAATGGGATTGATTATACAATGGTATTTGTTTTGTTTTGTTTTTGTTATTGTTGCTTGGGTTTTGATTATTTTTTTTTCTAGATGCCTTTGTTTGCTTTTACAGAATTTGAGCTCTACAGGTGAAAAAAACAAAGAAGGCTGCATAGTACTGTTGGTGCTGTAGCTGTTTGGATAGTTTGTCAAAATGGAAATGGTGCATGTTTGAATATGGAAGATCAGGGTTCCCATTTGGGGCTATATTCTGTGCAAAAAGGCAGAAAATGTAATGTAAAGGCAGAAATGATGTAAACAAGAAAGGACAAAGGATAGAAAAAGCAGAAAAGCCTAAGTGGATGCTTGCATGTGCAATTTATAGCTGTGTTTTTACTTAGATACTCAGAAGAGTGAGAATGCTTGAAAGTTCAGAGTTACAAGATGGAGGTTTGCAAACCGTGATGTGTGAAATATGGCAGAATGATAGCAGTGACCTTCCTCCTGCTACTTCCTTTTATCTTATATTTTATTTCTTTTTATATGCTTCAGAATTCTTATTTCTGTAATGTTGATAAAGATATCTTCAGAGTGTCTGCCATGCCCTATTCACAGATGGTTCCCAAAGGGCATGTTTCTCCATGAAGGAGTGGAGCTCCATTTTGAGCTTAATGTCATGCTCTTCAGGTTCTTTTGGAAGCTCAAAAAGAGTACCATAAGTTGACCCTGTGGCATTATTAAAATTTGTGCTGTGGCTGTTCTCTTGTATGTATCTAATGAGATTACTAACAGAAACTGTGGCAGGGACTCAGTTCTGACTTTTGCTTATGTTATGCTGTTACATGCTGGATAGTTGCACAACTTGGGTGCTCTTTTGGTGTTGGCTTTTGAACAGTACACTAATTCATATGTCAGAAGTGAGGTTTAGGTTTAACAATTTAATGAGCTGAATTTTAGTGACAAGATGTGAGTCTTACTAGTCTTGGTGTTTAAACCTGCATTAATACTAAACTGTTACATATCTCTATTTCCTTCTGGATGGAATTAACCCTTCTCCTCAGTAAACGTAACTTTATGACGTAGTGTAGTAACACTTGCAGCTTTATAAGCTGTTAGGCAGAGATTTTTAAAGAACCTGCTATTTTTCCCAAAACCCATTCAGGCGGAGTATAGGAAGTAGGCCAGTAACAAGTAGAAAAAGAGAGATGGTGGTTACTTGACGTAAAGCCACAAAAAGGGTTCATAACAGGACTAGGGACTAAATCTGGTTCTCAGTCGCAGTTATGAATACATGCATTAAGATGTATTAATTAAGTCATCATTAAGATGACTACTACTGCCTATGGTTTTCACACATAAGTTCATCATATATTTTTAGTGTAGCTTTAATTTGCCTCTTATTAAAATGGCATTGCTAATTTGCATGTCAGAGGTCATACAAAAAGATACACTGAGGGGGAATAAATAATGTGACATGCTGTGTTTAAACTTTATTAAGTAAAAAGACCTAAAAAGGCTAGGAAAAAGGTGTGTAATATTTGTATGTGTTCATTAATATCTGGAAAAAGTAAAAAACTGTTATCTGTAATTGTTGGAAGCTGAAACAAAGCTAGTGACAAAGCTTTCTAATACTGGTTGATCATGCTGAAAAAGCAGCTAACATTCCTAAAGAGTTTGAGATAGGTCCTCAAATATTGAAGCAGCATGTTGCATGATAACTAATAATCATAATACAAGTTGTTCTTATTTTTTTTTTATTTGCTTATATCAGAATGGCAAGTCATAGTGCAGTAGAGATCTACAGAAACAGAATTTTTTTTTCTGTGGATTTGTAATTTGTCTGACCTTTTCAAGAAATGAGGTCTTTGCATGCTATGTAATTGGTTAGAAATGTATCAATCAAATAGATGATCATAGCCTGCATGCATCATTACTCATTTGTCTACTACACCCTCAGCTGTGATGAAATAAGGTGTCAGAAATCTTTGAGACTGTAAATTGGACATCTTTTCAATGAGTCTTGTTATCTTTTGAAAGACGGAGAAAATCACTAATGGTCAGAATGGGCTGGTTTCAAATGAATTATCAGAAGCAGATGGTTGATATTTTTTTTTCCTTTTTTTCATCTCACATATGAAAAGATAAACACATTCTCTACCCCCTAACGCCAAGTTACAGGAGATCTTAGCGAAAAAAGCACCTTTGAATAAACAGCAACTGTATTACATGGAACCGCAACAAACACATGATTTTAACTAAGAACTACTTATAATTGCAAATACCAATACGTAATAATCCTTTAACACCAGTATGTTTGTTTAATATTTCAGCTGGAAATATGTTGCTGTGGTTATCCACAACAGCTTTATCCCTTGCTGTCATCGCTGGCTTTCTTTACCGGCACTTTCCACTAATGCCCCTTCTTAAGGTTCTTATTAAATTAATCTATCTCAAGGGATAATAACTGAAAATATTTTGGTATGAATGGTATTGAATTAATCTTTGTTTTTAACCTCTTCAAGAGGTTAAATAAAAGAATGTCCTGAACGGAGTCTGATGCTGTGAAGAATTTTGCCTTTTAAAGTATGAATTACTCAGCTATGCTCTGTTCACCTTTTGAAAGTGCCATAAAAACTTCACTAAGCATTTTTAGGTTCCTTTATTCTTAAAAATGCTGGATTGGCTTAAAGCTTCTAAGGTTAGGGAGAGGTGCCTAGGCACACTAGATGATTTGAAATGCCCTGGTATCTTGGCATTTTCCTAATACCCAAATGATTGCTGTTGACCAGTATAAAGTAAGTGTTTCCCTTCAGGTGGACGTCTGTCAGACTTTACTGTCATGCTTCACATTTCTGTCTGTATGACCTCTGCAGTACCCAAGTGTAAATAAACGTGACGTTCAGCTGTGTAATACAAAGCACTCAGAAGTACATTTCCAAGACTTAAAAGAATCCAGTTCTGTTCTAAAAATTAAAGTTGTTTGAGGAGTTTAATTTATTGTTCACAGGTTTCCCTGTGTGTTACAGTCTGATTTTGGGAATAAACTTCCTTCTTCCACAGGGGTACTTACTTTAACAGCATCCTTTATTAATTGTTTTTTCTTGAAACTAAAGCTATACTCTTCAGCAAAAACACGCATCATATTTATGTGGGATTTTGGTCTTGCTATTAATATGCGTAAGTATAGAATATTACACTTCCTCACAAAATGGATTTTGAGAAACAAATTTGCTGTGCTTGGACTAGCAGTGGTCCATCTAATTTCATGTGCCTTGTCTGACAGCTAGTGTTACTTCTGTGTTCTCTGGTAGAAGACCTAGCACAGCCCTCATAACGTATGCTCATACAGTCGCATACCTGGGAGGAGTGCTTTCCTAACTGCCAGGTAGCTAGTGCTTCGCTTACATGATGAAGCATATTATATGTCACTTCATTGCCTATTTAATGTAACCGGCAGTTCCCACAGACTATCTAATACAGTCTCAAATCTATTAAGTGCTTTTGCAGGGTGGAAAGGAGAAAAGCAAGTTTGGGTTTTCCCTTCTTTTTATGTATTACAGTCCCACAAATAGCACATATAATGCAATAAGAGATCATACTTTTTGATGCACGTAGATTTGCCCTTTATCTTGTGGCATGAGAGATGGCTAGAATTGTCATTACTCAGAACTTTCTATTCCTCTGGTTTGATCCCTGAATACTAACATTTTTAATCTTTTAAACTTTATCAGACAGCGTTCCTTATCTTTAATTTCCTTTCTTAGAACACTTACTGTTTTTTCTTCTCTATGTGCTTTGACAGGAAATGACTAGAAAATATTTTTCAGTGCTTGATCAGTAATACTGTTAAGCACTATTGCAAAGTAGTGATGGATATCCCGTCCAGTTTGAGGGGTCATTTGGCCAGCCCAACAAAATCTGTCTCTCTGTCTTCTGTGCCCGCTTCCCCGCTCCTCCCCCCTCCCCCGGGAAATTAAAAAAACCCCAACATTGTAACCTTACTTACTTCCCCCTTCTGTTCTCTTTGGATACTAAGTCTTGGATTATTGTGTTTTTAAATTAATGGTTGAATGTATTATTATCTGCTTAGTGTTTGGGCATTGGCTGAAACTGAAGAATTTCTTTTCTCTTGTTACTTCCTTTAAAATAAAACTTAACGTAGGAAGGAAAGTAGCCTTAAGTACTTAGTGTAAAGGTTATATTTAGACTGACTGCCTGGCATACTGGAAGATTGCTCAAAAGGTGGATTAGCTTAGCATGATCATATAAACATTAGAAAATTTGCCAAAATACTGAAATCTGAGAACCCAGTTGCAGTAAAAGAAAATAAAGTACTGAAGTTACATTTCTTTATTGTTTTTCACACGTTTTTCTTTGTCAGTGTGGTTTTACTGAACTCTTTAAAATGTTCAAATAAAATGTTGATTGAATACGAGAAAGCTGTTCCTGTATACACTATGTATCGTGCATATGATCACAAGAACTTTTCACAGATCCTGGGGGGAGCATGCTTGCCTAACACCCCAGTGACTTGACCAGGTAAAACCAGCAGGTCTCTACAGGATCTGAATTTCCTTGGAAGAAGAAAAGTTGAAGCACAGCTGAAGGTTTAGCTAATGGTAACATGCTGCTTCATGGAATTGGATTACAAAAGTCATTGAGCATAGTCAGTGGTGCTGTCCTGAATCTTGAAGGTTGCCTCCTCACTTCATTTATGTTGAGACTCTGAGAGATCCATAGGCCTTTTCACATGACCAACTGCAGTGTGTATATTTAGTCTGAAGCACCGCATTGAAGTCAGTCATGCATCTCAAAGGGTGATGGAAAATAAGGATGTAATGATGCGCAGAGCACAATTAGTTTATTCTTACTGATCAGCATTTACTTTAGACCATTTTAATAAACTAGACACTTTAAGCATTTTGGAGTACAGTGGAAGCAGTTCTGGTGTACAAGACTGCTTATTTGAAAAGAAAGTACTTTTTACAGCTCATCATTTCTTTGAAGACTTAATAATTTGAATCAAACAAAACCTTTTCACATTTCTTCATGTTAATTTCACAACCCTTTGGATGACTTTAACAGTGGAATGGTCTGCTTTGTAGTGTTGTATGCAACACTTGTACTGATATATAGGAACTTTTTTTTTTAAATGACTTGTGTGTATTTCGTAAAATATGCTTTATTTTAAAATTAGGGCTTCCTGTTGCAGCTGTTCCAGGAGCTCTGAGTCCTTTGGCTATTCCAAATGCTGCTGCTGCAGCTGCAGCTGCTGCTGCTGGCCGTGTGGGAATGCCTGGAGTTTCAGCTGGTGGCAATACAGTGCTCCTGGTTAGCAATTTAAATGAAGAGGTCAGTGAAACAATTTTGCTTTTGTTTTTCCTCTTTAGTCACACTTCATTTGTCAGTATTTTATAATTTCGTTGTATTTGGCCTCTTACATTTGGATTTTAAGCTCAAAGTATTTTTGCTGTTTTTTTTTTTTTTTAATAATCCCCCAAAGTTAATTTTAAAGCCATTATTATTAAATACTTTTGTTTTCCCAGGTAGCTAACAACTTAAAATGTCCTTTGATAGTCGGCTACCTAGTTTTGCTAAGAAAAAATGTGGTAACTACTGCATGTTTGACATTTGAATTGAAAGCTTTATTTTTACAAAATAGCAGCTATGCTTTCTTTTGCAATTATAATCACGTAAACTAGAATTTCTGTTTTGTTTCTTCTAATTGTTTGCTGTTTCATTTCATGCTTGTATCTCACATTTTTAAGGTCTTAATTTATGTGAACTAGTCTAACACATTTTTCTTTGAAGGTTCTCCCAAAGATCTTGACGAGGCACTCTTCCAGTCTCTCTTAGTAATTTTTTTCTTTGCAGTTTCTCATTTGTCTTTAAAAAATAATAATTAAAAAATGGTGGCAAAGCATTTTCATTTTAACTGTATCTTTCTTGCTAACTCTGAAATCTAAAAGGGTTTATTTAGTTTTGCATTTTTACTGTCCTTTACATTTATTTTGATGGCTGTGAAAGCTGGTATGAAATGTGGGAAGTTTGTATCAGTCTAGCTGTTCCATTTTTAACTGGCCTCTGTCACTGTAAATCATTAAGCTTTTTTTTATCATCTGGTACTATTTTGTCATCCACAGTCTTGCATGTTAAAATGTTTTAGATCAGAGTGCCATTTTGAAAGATTTTTTGCCTGCATTTCATAACCAGCCATGCTTATGCAGTTAAAGTTCAAATTTTAAAATTTCTATTGCATGCTTTTTGTTAATTTATTTTCATGTTGAGATGAAATGCTGTAGTTTACTCTTGATATGAATGTACTTTACCCATATTTGTCTTGGGTGACTACATTTTACTCAGTTTTTCTTGTACAGTACATAAACCAACCATTTTCTGACCAAATTCCTGCATTTCTTATGTACTGACCTATATTTTATTTTTTTTTTGTTCCCCACTTCCTTATTTTTTTTCTTCTGCATTGCTGTATTCCCTTCCCCATTTCATCCTTTTCCCTTTGTGTTCAACTTCCCTTTCCTTGTCTTTACCCAAATTCCCATGCCCTTCCCTGTCTTACCCTTCTCCTTGTCTTTGTCTACGTTCCCTGTCTTCATTCCCTATGTTCATGCTTCTGTGCTTGAACAAAATGTTCCTCGGACCAACTTGCCCCAATTAACCGCCTTGAAACCATGATCCATGACCACCTCACCATTCTGCGGGAACCACCCTTCGTTATGGATGATCTGTTCATCTCCGCTCTTCCTCGACTCTTCTCTCTTCTTGTCTTACGCTGCTTGCTCTTCTCTCCTTCTAAAGATGGTTACGCCCCAAAGTCTGTTTACCCTCTTCGGTATGTTATTGTTAGCACTATACTTTTATTATTGATTTGATTTTGGTTGGTTTTTTTTGTTTGTTTGTTTGGTTTTTTTTTTGTTTCACCTTAATTCTTATTTGTAGCTAGCACTTTGGCTTAAAGTTGAATAGTAAATCTTTTGCTATTTTTCTTTTGCTGTTTAAAACTCTCCATAGACACAGATTTTCTGTTAATGCATGCTAATATATTTTGCATGGTCTTTAATTTAATATCATTCACATAGCTTTGAGGGTTTATCAGAAATTATTCTTTTCAAAATTCACTATTCAAAATCTTTATCTTCTTTATTCATTTGTGAGAGTGTTGAGTTTGAGTGAGTGATCTTGTTGCTGTCTGAATGTTCCATTGATATGTCAATATATATTACTTAGGTGACTGGCTTTAAATGAACTTTTTCTTTTGGGTTACCTTTGACTTTGAAAAGGTGTTTATGGTGATGTGCAGCGCGTGAAGATTTTATACAATAAGAAAGATAGTGCTCTTATACAGATGGCTGATGGAAACCAGTCACAGCTGGGTAAGATTAGTTTTCTGTTTATATTCCCATTAGTCTAAGTACTTGAAATTACACTGTGTAAAATCAGGTGAACTAAGCATGTTTACATTTGTCAGTGTCTTGTATCCTGGTTACCCACAAGATCCAAAATCTTATTGTGTGCACTTGTGCTCTAGAAGGCCTGCACAATATCCTAAATGAATTCAACAGCTGAATCACATACGATGGTCTTTAAATAAAATTAAATACTGATGCAGATTCTGCAGGCCTAGTTCTTGATTCCAGTCTTTTAGCACATTGACCCTTTGATTTGTTCGGGTGTTTTTCTTGTTCTCTTGGTGGTGTACCACAATGTATTGAAAAGTAACAGTGAATTGAGTAAACTGCTTGTCTTTTTCAGCCATGAGCCATCTTAATGGACAAAAAATGTATGGAAAAATTATTCGGGTTACCCTGTCTAAACATCAGACAGTGCAACTACCTCGAGAGGGACTTGATGACCAAGGGCTGACTAAAGATTTTGGTAATTCACCTCTGCATCGCTTCAAGAAGCCTGGTTCAAAAAACTTTCAAAATATATTCCCTCCTTCTGCAACACTTCATCTGTCCAATATTCCGTAAGTGTTGGCTCTCAGTAAGCCAGTAGTGTTAGTGTGAATCACAGCACACCAAACTGAGTACTAATTTCTTGCTATGCTTATTTTCTTTCTGTCTGTAGCCCATCAGTAGCAGAAGAGGATCTACGCACATTGTTTGCCAACACTGGAGGCACTGTGAAAGCATTTAAATTTTTTCAGTAAGTAACTTTTCTGTACGTAGCTCTAACTAAAGACTGCCTAAATGCATTTTTGCAGCACGTCTTAACGAAAAGTGCGTAGAGGGTAGCGAACATTAAGAACAACCCTTTTAGTGTTCTAGTTCCTAATGCCATTATTTTGTTTCAGAAGAGATCACAAGATGGCGCTTCTTCAGATGTCAACGGTAGAAGAAGCTATTCAGGCTTTGATTGATCTTCACAATTACAATCTGGGAGAAAATCACCATCTGAGAGTTTCTTTCTCTAAGTCAACTATTTAAAAAGGCAGTTTGAAAATGAGGGTGTATTGCATTGTTTGGTGTTGTCACCTATTGACTGTTCAGGAAAGTGGGGACCAGAGTTTGTCTTCAGTTTTTTTTATTTTTTATTTTTTCATGCTGTTATCATTCCTTGGTTGTTTTAAAAAATAAAAAATAAAAAAACTTTAAAAAGCAGTGATACTAACTGCTGTTGTTCAACTGTTGTTTAGATAAACCATCATTTTGTTTAAAAGATTTCAAGTTAATACCACAATTTTTCAACTTAGTTGACATACGTGCCTTAAAAAGGAAAACTAGTACTGCTGGAATTGCATAACTAGTAAAAAGCAAATTTGGTTGTCTGGGGCACATTGTTACATGATAATTTAAATATGTTTAGGCAGGGGTGTGTAAAAAGGTTAAGCTTTTGTTTCTCCTGCTTGGTAGATATTTTTTTTTTTATCTGCTGGCTTGTCACTTAATTTTCTTTTTAATTGGATAAGATGCATTACACTGAAAGAGTAAAATGACACCTGATTTCTCCTACCATTTGCTTTGTGCTCCTTTTTTTAAAAAGGCCTTTTGTATTTCATCGTTCTGGTCTAGATTCAGTTATGAATGTAGGCATTAGTTAAAATTAACAAGGTACAGAATATTAATTTCTTAAAGGACAAAAAGTGACTTCTGTGACTTTGGGCCCTACGTGAAAAGCATTGTGGAATCTTAACCTTTTTGTACACACTCTTGTGGGATGTATCATATAAATGTCAGCACTAAGTAATGTCTTGTTTGTGGCTGAATATTTTTCGTAGATGTTTTCGAAGTTGACATGACTTATGTGCATTTCAATATATATTGCCATCTTTAGTTTGTAATTAAGATATGGAATATGGTTGTGGATTTCTGAGCATGTACAGACTGGTCAAGCTAGTTCAGGAAATGGTGCATGTATTTTTCAGTGGTGAAGAAAGTTTGCTGCAAATGCTTGCAGGCAATTTTGTGACAGTTTTCTAAAACTGACAACCAGGTGGGACCAAAGTTTATGTGCCTTTAGTCTTAATTTACCTTGCATTGTAATATTCAGTTTTAATATATCTCTTCAAAATATTTTGTATTTAGAAATTGATCTGACTTTATTATAAACATGGCTCAGAATCTACAGATCAGTTAATTTGAAAGCAGTTCTCTGTCAGTCTGAACTGTTACCTTGATTCTGTTTAAATGACCAATACTTTTTGAAATTGATGTACTTAGTTTCAATATTCATAGATTCTGTTATCTATGTAGAAAAAAATGGTCATGTATATTTTCTATTAGTTGAGTTTTTACATCTTTAGAATTGTAAAATTCAGTATAGTTTGAAAGTGGCACAATTAAAAATTAATTTTCTAACAAAGTTGGGAGGTTTGACGGTGGTTTAATTTCATTTTGTGTGTACTCTGCTTACCTCTGTAGCATGCTCAATAAACACTTCTGTAGCTCTGTAATCACCTTTTCTGTCTTTCTCTGCTGCTTTCTCTCTTTCCTCTTCTTTGTTTTTTCACTTCTACTGTGCTTCTAAATTCATGTTTATTCTCTGCCAGGGTGGGAAAAGCATAATAGTAAAAAATACAATTTTATGGCTTTTTACCGTAAATCTGATGCTGTGAAAAATACCAGCTCTTTATTTTCAGAAAGATAGTGACCCCTTTGCAGGCATATGTGCATATTAAACATTTCCCACCCTGTTACAACTTACTGCTTTAAAGACATAACTTTTACTGTAGTTTCGTTAGCTCTCTCTTTCTATCTTTTTAGTTTTTTAAGCAGATTTATGCACTAATAGATCTCTCAGGTTTGCCATGCTCTCTTGCTGCAGTTTCATCTTTCATTTTTTTTGTGTCTGCTAAAGATTTTTCTACTAATCGTACAGTATACTCGTGGGTTAAAGTAATGAAGTTTTTAACATTAGTTTAGTGGACCATACATATTCCAGACTAGGATATTTCACCTTTTCAGAGACGTGGGCTTAAGTGAATGTAAAAACAGTTTGGGCACTTTAATAGTGTTTCTTCATATTACTTTGAACTGATTGTTGTGGGTTTTTTCCCCTCAATTAGAAGTAGGATTAAAACTTTTTACACAGTCCCTTTGAAGAGTAACTGTATGATCCTGAAGCATTATGTTGGTAAAAGGTGTCAGCGTTCAATTCCAAGCATTTTTCTGTCACTTTTTCACTACAACTACTGTAGATTTATTGATGTCAGATTACTTTGTGATCTGATGTCTGTTCTGTGGGTTGGCTTTCAAATCAATAAATTGCTATCAGCTTTTTAAAGGTCATGGTATAATGTAGGGAGCTTGCATTAGTCTTCACTACATTAAATAAAATGTGTTTGGTTCTTACCCATGTTATCAGAAATACACCCGAGATACGATTTAAGTTATATTCCAGACATCACAGTGATCACCCAATCTGAAATGCTAGTGGAATCACATTCATCCATACATGAAACTTGTGAATCAACATCTTTTTACAACTCGGGCACCCAAACACATTGCGGTGACCATCTCCCAATTGACTTGAACAGTAGTTAAGGGCCTGACTGAGCTGGTCTCCTAAGCTTTTTTTATCTATATAGTGTTGAGGCCCCGTATTTTTAAAAGTAAGAATGTGTGAGATTTCCTTTTGCATATCAGAATGTGTTTGCATATTTCAAATTAAGATATGAATTGAAATTTATCATTCCATGGGTTCAGCTTATGCTGAACAGTTTCCACTTAACACATCTGTGTCAGCATACAGTAATTGTCATGTATAATTTTGAAATAACTTTAAATATCTGCAGTGCTTGAGTGTTTACAAATACAGGGTTTTTGTAAAACTGTAACTTACTCATCTCTTGCCAAGCTTATTTCCTTAAAAAGAAGGTTTTGTACTACTTTTTTCATTTTGAAAAGTTTTGTGGCAAAAACCTCAAGGGATAGAATATATAGTGAGTTTGATTTGTTATGAATTCAGTAATTTTTATTATGAGGTTATATTTGTATCAGCCAAAATGAAAAGTAATGATAGTAATAATTGTCATGAAAGCGGGTTTTTTTATTAACTTAGTGAAGAAAATCACTGTGAAGTTGTTGATACTTAGTCTTTAAAGTGGTATCTCTTCAAAAAATATAGATCTAATGTCCTAACTGCTTGAACTTTCAAAAGCTTGGTTTTCTTGAGGTGATACTGCATTTTGTATAGTAATTTGTACATTTTTATTGTTATAAAATGTAAATAAGTTTCTGTATCTTTAGCTCTTCAGAATGTGAAAATGCAAAGCATGATTTTTATTAAAATTTTACTAAAAATAAGGATTATGAATAACTTCTTACACTCCATAGAACATGAGGTTTTTAGATTGTTGGTGAAACCTTACCATAGGCATGCTGATACTCTGAACTCAATTTCAGATTTTTAAAATAATTCTAATATTTTTACGGAAGGCAGTTGCTGATTTTTTTTTTTTTCCTTTGTGTATTGTTAGATTTTTCTCTAATGGAGCAATGAAATTGGTTGGAGAAGTCCAAAAATGATTCTTTGGTCATATAATGTCCACCGGCAAATGCAGTATGTAGATAAAGGAAAACAAAACCTGATAGCGTTCTGTCTAAAAATTGTGACAAAACTTCAAAGTTACATGAATGCACTTAGAGGTATTTCTGTATATTGTGATTTAACCTTTGCCCTGCAGGAGTAACAGCTCATGTGGCTATTTATAGATGGCTGTCTTTAATATTTAACGTTAATTTTCAGTTTTATAATCCATCTTACAAAAAAATCCCTTCGATTTATTGTAGAGTTTCCTTATGTTTATTATAGTGTGTTAGAGCATGACAGCACCAACTGGACCTTTATCTGCAGTATTTAAGGCATGGCAATTCATACATCAGTTTACTCCAGCTAATTTGTCGATTCTATATTTAGATAATAAGTAGTTCTGTTGAAACACTAGAAAATGTCTTTTTCTGGAAACACATATATAAATCCATTAGTCCATCTCAAGAAATGTTTTTTGCAATATTAAATGTTTTACGGTGAGCAAGGCTTCCTGAAAAGATTTGATGGTGTTAGGTAGGGATGAGGCTGGTCTGTATCTGTTACACCTCATCCCATTCCAGAGACTGAGACAACCGAAAGTTCAGAGCTTTGCTTAGGTGATCAAATTTTCTTGTAACTAATTTGGTAAAATGTCCCATCTCCTGTAATCATGGTCTGTGTAGAAAGGGCTATATATAAGTTGTGAATGTGGGCAAGATTGCGTCTGAAGATGGGTTTTTTCAGGTCTTGGTCATGCAAAACCCGCAATATTCCTCACCTTTCTGGTCTCCTGGGGAGTAGCTGCAGCCTGCTAGTGCATCCACACAGAGGAAAAGGAGAGAGACTGATTTTTCCTGGAACAGTGGGATTTGGCATGCGATTTTCTACTTAATGGGCCTTGGTAAAGTGAATCAGTGGACTGCAGTAATCTTAACTTAGGCAATGATAATCTATTACAAAATTATTTTGTTAGTCCACAATTAGTTTGCTACAACCAGTGATAAGGTTCCTGCATTGCTGAGGAATTATATGGCACGGTAATGAAGCTTTATAGAATTGATTTAACTTGTTTTTTTTCTTTTAATGTAAGAATTCATTTAGAATTGCCTAATCTGAGTCTCCTCAGCTTTGAAAATCTCTGCCGTGCATCTACACACACGTGTGTGTGTGTGTGTGAGATCTCTTCAGGGTCATTAACAAAAGGAGATAGGTGAGTTCCTGCTTCACCTTAAAAAATGTCATTTTTACTGCATGATACACCTTTCTAATGGTTTGAGTTTACTGAACTTTCCCCTGATCAACCAAGGGAATTTGGAATAGGATTATGTTGCTTTGGTGTGTCGTCTGTCCCCGTCTGTCCCCGTCTCCCCCCCCAGTCGTTTACAACATGTAAGTTTAATAAAATTGGTGTTCTTTTTTGATTAGTTCTGCGCACAGGCAGCAAAGGAAAAGCAAAGGACAGGAGAAGATTTCAATTAAATGCAGGTTGGCTTAAATATATATATATAAAATCCCCCCAAACCCACCCATAGTTCAAAATAGCATTCCTATTATTGAAGAGTTCTGCATGTTTTATGAGTTTTAGCCCACTTTCATAAGGAAATGAGACATGCATAATTGCACTGTCTCCCATGTGAATGTCCTGTTCCCTAGATAACCCTTGTCTCCTCCCTGTCACTCCTGCGCTCTTTGGCTGCTTTCCTGTCAGACAGAGGGGATGGAGGTCTCCTGTACCAAGGTGTTACTATTTCTATGCTCGTGATTAGTTGGTTTGCGAGGTCAAAGTCCATTCTTTCAGCGCTATGGGAAAGGGAAGGAAAAAAATCTGCTGCTGCCTCCTTTGTCTTCGCAGGAGCTGTCGAACAGGGGTGCACGTAGTTCTGTCTTTCCCGAACAGGCAGCAGCCTTTGAGGTAGCAAATGTGATGGGATCTGGGGCACTGGGTGGAGTACATGAGAAACTGGAGGGATGTTTTGCAGCAGGAGCAGTACTGGGCAGAGAAGTGTCGAGGCCGTTTCAGTAGGTTTCTGTAAGTTGTTTTCATGCATAAATGGCCCTTAAAAATTGTTAGTAAGGGGAGAGTTATTGGTTGTGTTGATGGGGGGTTATTTTACAAACAAGTCTGGTCAAAACCAGTGCAGTGAGGTAAATGTGAGGTATTTTTACTTCCACTCAACGGTGTGGAAGTGTCAGAACTTAGCAATTGCATACAGACTGCTGTGGGAGCTAGTGTTCCCGGGATGAGTACTGATCATCCCTAGAAGCCAGTGAGACTGAAAGTCTGAAGCCTCTAGCCCTAGGATAGGCTACGTGTCAGGGTAGTTTAGGATGATTGACACTGATGCCTTGCCAAAGAGCCAGATAAAGTGAGCTAGCAGGATCTAGTAAGAGATTTGTTAGAGGAGTCAAGTGACACATGTTGGAACTGGCGTTTGATGGAAAAAAAAAAGTCTGCTGTAAAATTTCTGACCATCTGTATTCCATGAACAGTGCTCCAGTATCCTTTGGATTGACCCCGTTCCCTTTTGTTCCTTAATGCTCTGGACTTAACTCTTGCAGCATAAGCATCCTTTTGAAGATTTCGGTTGTGCAGCCAAAGTCATGCTGGAGTAGTCTGTTCTGTTCTGAAGCAAGAGAGGTTTCTTGGCAGCTGCACTTGACAAGCACCGGTGATTTGCTGCATGTGGTGGGACACCAGCCTTGCTACTGCTTTAAAACATTGACAGTCCTCAGCTAGTAAATAGCCACAGTGCTGTGCCAACAAAATACTCTGTTCAGCATGCTGTGCTTTGTTGTCTGAACATTAACCTTCAGGTATTGACTTGAACGTAGTTTGGGTCATTTTGTGAACACTGGTTGGGTTTCAGTGTTGGGGCTTTTTCTTTTTCCCTCTCTTTTGAGAAATGGGTATTTTTCTGTTGATGTTTACAGAACATAGACCAGAGGTCACCTTTATTTCCCAGTTCTCAAGCAAATTCTGGTAAGCCTTAATCATTTTGATCAGAGGTATGTCTAACCCGTTCTTTAAACTCTGCAGACAGAAATTGTCGACTTCTCTAGTCAGTCTGCATTACTGCTTTACTATGCTTACTTCTAGACCTTAAGAAAAAAACCAGCACCCTGACCTAAATCTCTTGCTGCAATCTAAGTCCACTTTGGTTTTTAGAAAGTGGTTATTTTCAAATTTCTCTGTTACATGTCGCTAGACCTCATCTTCTTTGGAGTGCAGTTACTTTAGAATATATGGTTAGTAGTAGATGACCTTTTTCTCATAGGTGGTTCTTCACTCATGATAGTCCTTAAAAACGAAGGCATTTGTGGTGACATCTTGTTACACAGAGGTGGATGTACTTTGAAGGAATGGCTCTTGATTACAGAAGGAGAATGAGAATGGTAACGCCAAGCACTTCTGCACTGCTGTGGATGAACTGTAAATAGCTTTTTTTTTTTCTTCCAGGTGGGATACCTTGTTTGAGTAAGTGTGCAGCACGTTTTGGTCCTCCAAGGGTTGTGTTCTCAGCTGTAGCAATGAAAGAATTACCAAATCACCACCCAGTATCACTAGCAAGTGACTGGAGTTACTCAGTAAAATTTAAGTCTATAGAATACAAATATTCCTACTAACATGAATATTGACATTTATTTGCAGTTCTCTTGCGAATACCTGGAAATGGTTAAAGTAGTTCCCTTTTCAAAGCAAACATGTTAAAGTATTAATGTTTGGTTTTTTCACAGGAATGTAGATGGTTGGGTTTGTATAGGTTATGATCTGTAAGCTTTACATAGGTCTTCTGAATAGGTTGTTGTAAGGAAAGAGATTCCACATTTCACTTCTAATTCCAGATTTTGCAAGTATGAGCTGATGGAAAGCTTGCATTTTTTGCTGATCTGAAAGAATACGCCCCTTCACACTCTTCCTTTATAAGTTCATGGCAGCTTCCTCTGTTTTTAAATCAGGGAATTCTCTAAATCACAGCTTTTTTCAAGGTGATTTGGAACAACGTATACAACTCATTCCTCCATAGCTAAAGAAAGGTACAGAGTTTTTCTTCCTGTGTTGGGAGTAGCTATCCAGCCACTTAGTACACTTACAGCTGGTTGGTAAGCTTCCAGACAGATTTACTGGGAAGAAAATACATTGTGCTTGGTGTACTAGCACAGCATTATAAACCCTATCCTTCCCTCAGTCAGGTACCACGCTGGAAGCAAAACCTGATGGTTTCTGAGGATCTAAGACTTGTGGATTCAGTGGCTTCTAGGACTCTTCTCCAGCACTTTTGAGATCCTTTTGTGACCATAGCAATTTCTATCCGCGATTTCAGAACTTTTTAGGGTATACGCTGTAGAGTGAAATTAAGGCTGTATGCACTTCAGGATTTTGGATTAGGATACTGATTAGCCCTGGAAAAATCTAGAAGCCCTCCAGCCTGTTTTGTGACAGTTACCTCATTGGAAATCCTTTGATCTTGTTAGTCAAAGTAATTTCAGCTTCACTTAATATTTAGCACCTGCTGGAATCCTAAGTAACCAACAATGTTATACTAAGACAGAAGCTCTTGAAATGCTTCAAGTTTATAAAAATGTTTTAGGGACGTAAAAAATGTTACGCTCTGGTTCATTTTATAATAAATAATAATCTTATGTTATGCTTGCCAGTCCAGTCCCCTACTTTGTAATTTTTTTGATCTGTCTTGTCAGTAAATTTTACTTACGTCTATGTTAGTAGAATTCAATCAATGTAGAATTCGATGAACTTGTCGTAGGATTAGCTCTTGAAACAATAGGCATTAATTTTCTGTGCTGGAAAAACTTGTGTCTAGACTTCTTCCATTAGGAGGGTTGTGTCTAGGCAACCGCTACTCAGTGCAGAGGTTTTTCTCTTTTGCAGACATCTGCTCTGCCCTGCTAAAACCATGTTTCAGGGAGACGAGTAAGTTCACCCAGATGCGATGACCGAGTATGCAAGGGGAAGGAAACAGAAAAACTGATGTAAATGTTGAATTGCTATACAAGATCTTCAGCTCTGCAGAGATGAGGCAGTAGCCAAAGGGCTTCCTCTGCACCTTTCAGGTGAAAGGTGACAACCTGCAGGGCAAGGGATCCTACAGCCATACGCTTTCTCAGCCAGTTCTGGCCTATGTCCCTGCACCCCTTTTAATAAGAATTCTTTTTCTTGCTTTTTGAAATGCAAAAATGAATTTGCAGGTTTTTAAATGGCAGGGTTTTTTTAAACTTGTCAAGCAGCACTGTGGGCACAGATGAGCTCTGTATTGTTGCGAGGTCAGGTGTGAGTCACTTAAAAATTGAAATAATCAAAGACACTGGAATTTATCTGAGGCTTTGCAGACTGTTGTTTTTTTTTTAAATTTTTCACGGGTTAATAATTGTCAGAAGTACAACCCTGATCTTTGGGCTGCTGTTATCTATAGTACAAATCTCAACATATTGTTGTAAACCTATTGAGTACGTACGTGTGCATCGAGTTGCCTTTTTCTGTCAGGTAACAGCATGCCTCTTTATTACTGTTCTATTGTTCAGAGACACTAACAACAACTTCGACTGAACAAACAGATGATGTTTTAAACTGCTTGATTTATATGAGCTACCAGGTTACATACTGACTTTCTTACTCTTCCCCTGTATTTGGCAATTTTAGAAGTGTCAAAATATCTTACACTTATTAAAATCTAACCTTATTTTGCAATCATTTCAAGCGGTGAGGAAGATGAAACAGTTACAAGATTCAAATATTTTGGACGTCAGCTTTGTTCCAGGATTTTATTTTTGATGCTAAGAAGATAATCCCTAACATTGCCTCCCAGCTTAGTGAATTTCTTTGTACTGGACACATAATAGTCAAACTTATTTTATTATTACTGGAAATAAGTTGTTGCTAAAACCTCCAAGAAATGTGTAACATTCTTAATAATTCCAGTACATAAATACTTCAGTGTTAGTGAGGAAGACTTGCAGTTTTATATGCACATTCTATTTGGAAGCTTGTGTTAGGTTATCAGTACCTAAAGCATTTGCGGCTCCTCCTGCCACATGTGATATGATGTGCCTGATCTTTAGGAAGACTAATCTGGTGAAGCAGTACTTGATTCATTATTTATTTACATGAAAGTGACACAGACTTCCGTCATCTGAAACTTAAACATTTTCATAAATGCTGATTCATTGGTGCTGAAAAATGACCAGTTTGTCCATCTTGTACTAGTGAAATTGCAGGGATTATAGGAACTGGTAAGTGGAAAGCAGAAGTAATATACTTCATGCTTGTAAAATTGTAACTGGATTTTTAAAGTCTCCTAACACATACAACTGCCTGATTCCTTGAACAAAATGCGATTTTCAACGGAAGGTTTAGCTACACACAACAGGCATACCACTTTAAATATATTGATATTAACAATGTAACCTGTTTCTCTCTCCTGCACCTTCGTTAATGTGGCTGTCAAGGACAGCAAGGTGTTCTAAGTGCCTGTCTTGCACTGCAAGAAGTAGTGGGAATCTTTCCGGAGGTGCTTTCCCTTTACAGTTGTCCTGTTCTTAGGCTTGCTGATGTTTAAGGGATTAGTCCTTCTCCTCTCGTTGTTGGTTAAGTGATCTTCTGCCAGGTCTGATGCCTGTCTTGTTCTTGCCGTTCACCTGGGTGATTCAGCTTGCTAAATTGACAGCCTCCCTACCAAAAAAAGTGTAACTTCTTCCTTCTTTTCTTCCTCTCCCCTTTTGGTATTAGTTTTTGCCCTTTAGTGGACTGAACCTTGTCACTCAATGGTTAGAGAAATGCCAAAATAGATGGAGCAAACTCCTGAGATGAGGGGAAAGACAAAAACTGCCTGCTTCAACAGAACTCAAATTATCAGCTAAAATATAATGAAATATCAGCTTTAAAATTCTTTATGCTGGTATAACCGTGCCAGCCCTTAAGGCTGAACTGGTGTGGATTTTAGTTATAGGTAGAAATACTGAGTAGCTTTAGGACTTAAGCTAATACAAACTGCACTGTTCGCTGACCTAAGTGCCCATATGAACCTCTTTAGTTTCTAAACAGTAATAATTACTAAAATACTGTATATTATAGAGAGTTCCAACATAAAATAACACATTACTTTAAACCATTTCATGGGACACTGTTGTACCAAATGCAGCCAAAATAGTGGATTAAATCAGCTTCCCAGGCTATGCTGAATATTTTGCTTATGTTATTTAAATTCTTAATGTGTTTTTTCTTCGATGAGGCAGGGGAAAATATTTGTAAACATGGATTAATGATCGTTATTTCTGGGATGCTGACTATTCTGCAGGGTTTTTTGTGGGTTTTTCTCTTGGGTTTTTGGTGTTTGGTTTTTTCCCCCCTATCTTTAGTATGTCTTGCTGTTTTTGTTGTGTTTCTGCCGTTGCTGCTCAAGGTCCAAGCAGGATTCTCCAGGCACAACTTTTTTAGGTTGTCATCTCAGTGGGATTTTCCTGTTCTGTTTCCAGAAATGCTTTTTTTGAAACAGTGTGTTAGTTCCTTGTTAATCATGATGACAATGATGTTTGCTTTTACCGGATGGAGTTGGGCTGACATTTACACCTTAAGTTTCTTTAGACAAAGGTTCTCTTTTACCTTGACGTGTCAGTCATGTTGTAAAGGCCGCAATAATTCTCAGAGAAATAATTCTGATTTTTGTCTTCTTGCCACAGTGTATGAGGGGAAAGTCAAGAAAATGGTGCTGCTTCATGAGCCAGGCTTTTACTATTTTGTGGTGACAGATAATGGTAATATTTACTATTTATGAGCCATGCACATAAATCTGCATATTTATGTAGTAACAAATAAAGTAAAATACTATGGCATTTCTAGTTAGAACATAATTGCCATGTATATTAACGCAGATCTGGGATCTGGATGTCTGAGAAGGTGAGCCAAATGTAAAGTTGTTCTACCAATTTGATTCACTGCTATGACAATATTTTAAGAAGTTGTAATATGGGAGGTTCTCAAGGAATAGATAAATACTTCTGCTTATGGCTACTGACGAAGTAAAGGTGATAAGCAGTATCGTAGCTGATTACATGCTGCAAAGTTAGCCATAGACTAGTTCCTGTACTAAGTTTCCGAAGTGTATTAATAGCTCTGTTATTTAGAGTCAAAGCAGACTGAACGTTAAGTTAAAAGAAATAAAAAAATCTGCTAGACTCAGTTTACATCTTATCTGAAATTCTGCTCCTCTTTCCTCCTTACTTTTTCTCATCTCCTTTCCCATTTTCCCATTTAGTCAGGCTGGATACACCAAACCTTAAATAAAATGGGTGGGTTTATTTTCTCTTATCACAACACCTGCCTGTTACTGCACCCCCTGCCACAACTTTAGAGCATTTACACTCTGCTTGTTTTTGAAAGCCACTTTCCTGATCTGTTCTCCACCCAGTGCTGCTTCCCTGTGCCTTACTCCCCTGGTTTTACCGCCTTCTTGTCCTCTGTGCACCAGCTTTCACCCACAAACAATCCCCACGTGCTTGCTGTGGGCTCTCTGTGCTCACTGGTGAAGGTGTAATGGTCCTGTAGCAACCCAGTCTTCCAAATTCCGTTGTTGGCCATCTGCAGGGGTAAGCACACTGGGAACTGTTGGGTAAAGTTCCAGAAACTGCTTGTCTTCCCAGCCAGAACTGACCTGGGGAGGGCTGAATAGGTCTAAAGCTGAACCCAGAGAGCGCTACCTTCTGATGTGCTGTCTTTGTCCTTCACATCATGTGTATGGAGTACTGGCCCCAGGAGAACTTATCTGCAAGTACGTCAGAAATTGTGTGATGGGAGGCTTGAGCAGGACCCATGGGGTGTGAGGAACATCGCAAGGTTTAGCGGTGAAGAAAGAGCCCAGGTGATGGGGAGAGTCTTAATGCTGAAATGAGGGGTGGGAATGTTTGGGGTTATGCTCTATATAGATGTATATGCAGAATGAAAAGAGACTTTAGATTTTCCTGGATGATGCTACAATGGTAGTAGCGACACTTTAAAAAACACTCCAAAGCTTTTCAGTTTTATTGATGTGCAAAGCCCAATGAGTGTTTTGGGGGTGCTGAGCCCCCACGTCTGCTTGGGCCTGTTTTTCAGGCAACGTACCAATTAGATATGGCAGAATTGCTAGTTCTGTTTTTTTAGATCACAAAAATCTATTTATATACTAAAGGAAGAGCTGGCAATGAGAAAGGGTCAATTGACAGAAGAGGGTGATAGCTAGCGTCAAACAGGGAGGGTGTACATGCTGCTTCCAGGGTTTTCTGAAAACAGTTTCTTTCAGCATGTTCACTAACAACCTTGAAGGTGAGGTTAATTTGATATTGATCAGATTAACAAATGTAAAATCTATGAAGTAAAAGCAATTAATTAAAAATAGTGGGGAGGACAGTAGTTTGTTGTTGAATCAAAGTGAGGGGAGCTTTAACGTGAGGAAGAACAAGGTGCTACAGAACTGCTAATGCTCCTGAAGTTATGAACCAGGTTGTGACTCCTTGTTACTCGCCAGGGAGAACGTCACTTCTGGGAAGTGCTGGGGTTGGTGGGAAGTTTCACAGTCTTAACAGGAGGATGTTCCGGTTTGCATTGTGCCCTAACATCTGAGTGGAGGCCTTAGGGAAATGCTCTCTCCTGCTGTTGCTATTTTTGTGTCCTTTACATATAAGCAAGAAAAAATGAGAAAATCAGCAAGTGAACCCAGACCATTAGATTTCATGCAGTGGGCAGAGAGAGAAAATTAAGCACTGTTGACTGTCTGCCTCGCTGTCTCCCTCACAGTCCATCCTTATCCCAAGACTCCACTGAAAGGCCTTTCACGTTCCGTATTAGAAATAACATTAGCAGGGAAAAAACCCACCACGCTTCGCTCCATACATTGCATTTGTATCATCCTTTCCCAGGTGCCTGTTTTGTTTTGAAGAAAAACGATAATAGAAACACTAGTGGGGAAAGATGGAGCACAAGCAATTCCCACTCTTCCCTTTGAAGTGAGCAGTTTAAAAATGGGCTTATTTTGTTAGAATTCAGGGTAAATGCTTTTCAATAGATGAGATATACTTTTGCTGAGTTCCAACGGACTCCACCAAATCAGCCTCCCACTCAATTCAATTAATTCCCTCCCCCCTGTGCGTGAAGAGCAGAGTTTGGATATAAAAACATTGAATGTAAGATTAAAATGTCTACAGAGATGATCAGAAGGGAGTCTATTTTAATAACCCTCTCAGATTGCTGTGCGTGAGATGTGGAAGTAGGAGGTTTAATCTCAGTGCAGTGCCTTTACAATTATAACCAGAATTGAGCAGAGTATTGGTCAATAGGAAATGTGCTCCTCAGGGTAGGGAGCGTACTGTAACAAGAATTAAGTCTCAGGATATTAGTGAAGGAAACCATCTGAAAAGAATAATCAGCCGCAGTGGTATGGATCTCGGGTTCGCAGAAAGAATTGTTGAAAACTAAACAAAAACCCATAGCAAGAAGCAGCAGAAAATTCAGAGAGACTTCCACCATCATTTTACAAACAGAAAAGAAACGCTGGTTCCAAGCGCGTAATGCTTTCCTTCGGTCAATTGTTGCTTTGAGATAGTTACAGCCAGCGTCAAGGTAGGAGGAGGAAGTTACGCGTGCTGTCTTTCTTTATGGCCGAGATTGCTTCCTATACGTTGGTGCAGGGTGCACGGAAGTTGTCATTAATTGTAGGCAGGTCTTGGGCTGTGAAAACATATAAGGTGCTAATTGAAAATATCATTCTGCAGACCGTTTTCCTTAATCTCCCAGGCTAAAAGTTTGCTGAGTTTTTCTTCTTTTGTCACATAATGCATGTCTAGTGTCTTTTAAATTAACTTTGGGTTGCTGGTGGCAGTTACTGCACAGAAGCCAAGCTTAAGACCTCTTATTACAAAGTTTTTGATTGTTTGCCCTTCTTTTCCTGTGTATTATTTGGGATAAGAGATTAAACATGATTAGCACGAGGTCACTACTCCTGCTTAATACAATTGTGCTTTGTGATTAGAATCTTTTAGTAGCTTTTAAGACTCTTGAAGACTGAGGTAAGGTATAACTTTAAAGTTACTATAATTCTCTGCTTTACAGATGTCACTGGCTTAAGACACTCACAGGTTCAAACTGAATTATCGTTTCTGAAGTAATCAGAGAGAACCAGAAAAATCAGCAGTGCAAGAGGAGTATTTGTAGGTTTATATCTTTTATTTAAATGTGTTGGATGAAAAGAGACCAAACATTAAGCTAAGGAATATAACCTCTATGTCCTCATAACCTTATAATGAAGGAATGTAGGCTCTTGCAGGTACCGTCTTGTGAAGTCCTTTAACATCGCAAATGCCTGGTTAAGGGTATATGTACGCATGGTGTGGAAAACAATAGATAAAAATTGTGGGTGCCCATCTCTTTATTTGCAAGCTCCTGCTAAGACATTAATTCCCCTTCTTTTGCCACCCTCTCAGCAGGGCCTATACTTAAAGGAAAGGTGTAAATGATACAGTTACAAGTTTTGACAAAAGACGCTTGGGTTTATTCTTCATACTCAAAAGACAGAAAAACGGTATTAGCAAGCATCACTTGATGAAACAAAATTTACTTGAATTACAGCACATATTCATGAAAATATGCTTGAATTTCTGCAAGTTTTGACCATCTATAGTATTTAGCACTTCAAATTTTCACATCAGTGTATAAATATTAACAATTCAGGATGCCAAGGCAATTTCCTGGGCATTTTTTTAATGTAAGTCATTAATCACAAATGATTTAGATTGTGAAGTACAGATTCCCTTTTCTTACGCAGAAGAAGCAAATATAGAGCGTGGAGTTTAGTAAGTGTTTCCTTAAGTCAAACCTTAGTCACGTGGTAAGATACTTGAAATTACCTCTTCAATTAAAAAGAAAATCTTGTTTCAAAGAGCTGACAGTTATGATGTCTTTTAGATACGTATATAAAATATATGTATCTCTGCTTCTGAGTACTGAAATTGCTCATTGAGTGCAAAGAAGTGGGATCAGGCCTCATCTTTGAAAGCTGTCTCCACTGGGGAACAGTCTTGCAAGATGAACAGCAACTAGGAACCCTGTCAGTCATACCCTGTCAGGCTGGGAAATGATGTCGGAAGTAGACTGGGGTGCAGAAAACAGCAAAACTGGCACCAATGGAGGGGAAAGTCATCAGTCAGGTTGTTTATTTGGTGGGAAGGTGGGACAGAGAAAACAGGGTCAAATAATGGGAAGAGGTATGGTAGGGCGAGAGCTGCAAGATGTAGCCAAAAAACTTGTAAAGCTGAACACAGTATGAATATTCTGAGGTGGAAATAATCTATTTGAGAGTTCAGATGTAGCTGATAATAGTTTTGCTCAAAAATAGTGTTGATCCTCTGGAATTCTTGAACAAGCTATTAAGGAATTACTGTGTTACAGGGATATTTTTTTTTTATTATTATTTGCTTTCAATGCAAAGGCATATGGTGCTGCTGTGTCTTGGGCAATAAATAAGCAGATGTCAGGCATGTGGCCTGACTGTGTTCGATGTTGCTCGAGCTGCATCTGGTTCCCCAGAGCCTGAAGCTGCAGCAAATATCAGTGTCTACCAGAGCCAAAGCACCAGCTTGGAATACCAGTGAGAGACTGTGGAGTGGCGGGGGAAGTGCCATAGGTCTCTCTGTCCACCAGAGCTAATCTACCCTCTTGGTAATGAAGGTTTCCTTTCTTCAGACAGGGGAACAGACCTGGCCAGTGCTCCTGAGAGCGAGGAAGAGCCTGAGCTTTGCTTTCAGTCATTCTGACTATTGGTGGATTATTCGGATGATTGCAGGATCATTTGGTGGCTCTCTCTCATAAGGCACCTTTGAACCCAGACTGCCTTAATCTAGTCCTGAATAGGAGTTAATTTAGAGCTATTGAGAAGCTAATTTAGAGAGATTTACCGGGTTCTCTTCAAAGAAGCAGTCTTTTAGGACTCCATTTCTAAATCATGGGGTTTCTTTTTGCTGTGATTTCCAGGCTGTGCTTCAGGGAAAAATGTCTGTCAGAATTGCAGCACATCAGATGGTGGTTGCTGGATACCTTTTAAGCAGGGCTCAGTTCTTCTGGAAACACCGATGCTACCTTTGCACAGCGCAGGGACTATCTACGTGTGGCACATCTGTGTGACTCTTGACCCCACTTGTGTAGGCAAAGATACCAACAGCAGCTTGCAGTGGACTCCTGGATCACAGCAAACACCTAATTTTGTGTGTTTTTCCCCAGGAATCTCACAGCTGCCATTCTTGTTATGTGCATCCTGCCTGTTCGTTGCAGAAATACCTCTTGGGGCATTGATAGGACTGCTCTGGGGGTTAGAGGTGTTTTCTTGCTGGTGCATCAGTGCTTTCTGCTTGAAAGGACTAAAATAATTCTTTTATATTAATACAGGGTGAAAACAAAAAGGATGTGGTGGTGAACCTGGAGTGAGAGAGTGTCAGGGCTTCCACCCTGCAGTCCGAAGTGCAGCACCAGGATACCCAGGTGAGCGCTCACCAGGCTGCTTGGGCTGCAGAAGCAACATGCAGCTGAGCCCAGGGCAGCTACCTTGCACAGAGCTCGTCTGCTGCAACTGAATTGTGTCTACCGCCTCTTCAAATACTGTGTGACCTGTTGATAGTATGGTTTGGGCTGATCTTTAAGCTAAGATATTTTAATTTATATTGGGTCCTGCTTGTTCCTCATACTTTCATCGTTAATACGGCACACCTCGCTATGCCCACGTAACCGTCTGAGGTCTGACCTTAAATCCCAGCTGAACAGGACTTGTGCTGCCAAGGCTGGCACAAAAGGAGCACTTGCGGACTTGTCACAGCTCTTGCAGGAAAGTAGTAGGAAGCAAGCCTAAGAGAGCAAAACTTTTGGGTACATCACACTGGCGGGTCTCCAGTTTGGGGAGCTCTGCGAAGGCTGTGGGGTGGCACATGTCTGCTTGAGTTTGGCAAGAGAATTGCATGCTGTGTTTCAGACTGTAAAAGGAGTTTAATTGCACTTGATAGGGGGGCATGCAGAAATACAAGACTTAAGCTTTTTAAAAGCTGGTACAAACTTGTAGTGCAAGCAGGATATATGCGTGGCTCTGGGTCTGAATTTGACAGCATGTCAGAATGAGTGGTTTTGGTTATAAATACTGTACAGAATGCAAGGGCGAGGTTGTCCTGACCCAATGCACTTGCTTGAGTTCTGTATTTTCCTGGGGTGTCAGGTGGGAGCTCCAGTTCTTGTTTTCAGAGAGAACTTTCTAAAAAAAGTGTGCTTGGTAGAGAAGTTAACTTGGGCTGAGATATTTTCTTTCTCTGTTACTCCCTCCAATCAGATAACTAAATTGATTAAAAAGCTGTTTCTAAAACACTGGATTACTCAGTCTTTTGTAGTTCCTTTTACAAGAAAAAATGTGCTAAATAAAAAGGAGCCTAAGGTTTCCAGTAGAGAGATGGGCCTGTAATCTTTGTGTCTATGCGTGGGAAGTACTTGAAAATTGCCTCCTACGGACAGATAAGTGACTTGTTGGTAGAGGAAAGTTTCTTAAAAATTATGCTTTGTATAAACTTTAAATTGCAGAAAACATCTACTTCCCTCTGAACTTCATTATTTAGGTATTATCTGAAACAATTGTCAGGCTGACACCTCACTAATTGTTTGTTACTGATTCTCGTATTACTTTACAGATGTTCCAAAAGTTTTCACACCAGCTTCTCCAGAAAATATCTAAAGACGAGGGCAGGTTTCATTCTGTAGCATCATTGTTTTGGCAGGTACGCAGAAATTTGAGTGGGCTGATCACATGCTTCCCATCTGCTAGCTCATCACTGTTAATGGGTGCTTGAAGGAAAATTGCAGTTATTTTACACAGCACTGGATGCTGAAAGTTCGTATGTCAAGAAAAGATGGACATGGAAAGAATAGAAAGTGTTTCATAACAGACTTTTTTATCTACAAAAAACATCCCTGTGCTGCCCTGTTGGGGGTAGTTATCTTTTTTGTGCAGATGTGATCTTGGCTTAATTTGGACTTGCTGATGCTCATTGAAAAGGACGTTACGCTCAGTCTGGGCCTGTCTACCCTGAGACACTGAAATGCGGAACAGTTGTTTGGTTTTTTTTCCCAGCAGTGTTGAAGTCCACCTAAAGGCTGACAAGACTACTACAGTGCAGAGGTGTTGCTGATTTCCTGGAACCATAGCTCATTTTTTAAGTGCCAGCTATTGACAGCTCCTAACTACTGTGTATATTGCTGTTTCTTATCCAGAGAGTTGTGCTCTAAGGTACAGCTGTTCCGTAGGAGCAGCTCCGTATATCCACCACAGGTGTAGGTTCCCCCAAATGCAGGTTGTACTCTACAGCTCTGTTGATTTTAATGACTGGACACAAATCTTCCTGACTTTCCTTGTTTCAAAACCATTCTAACAACCCAGTCAACCTGCCCACATCAGTGGTTTCCTGGGCTGCAATTTTTCCCAGATGATAAATACAACAAACCGTGCTTAATCCGGATTAGAGGCATCCTGGAGCGTTTCAAACAGCTCAGTACTTACACGTTTGGGTACAGCATGTTACAGCATGATGGTAGCATGACTGAGTTGTTAAAATGACCAGTTTGCCATTCGTAGTGCACCATTCAAATAAAACTTGTCTTCCTATTGATTTTTAACAGCAGCTAGGCAGGCTCTTTCGTGTGATTCATCTCCCCTAAATTTAGCTGCCTAAATATTAGAGAGCTGATCTCAACCAGTCATCCATCGTAATCTCAAAATTAGTCATCACAGATAAGCAGCTCAACAGGACAGTCTTGACCTATGTCAGGATAGGTTTCTAGAAAAGATAGGGTTTAAGTCATCTCTGGAGGTTAACTGTTTTTCTCCACTGATTCTGACTTAATTTAGTGACTTTTGAGAGCTAAGTGAGGGAAGCTCTGTCCTTTGCTCTATTTTCCAAAAGTACCTTTTCAGCTTCAGTTATCAATATCCTTCCTTTTAATTGTGAAGAAACGTCTTTGTGTTTGCAGCACCAAACTGAATTTGCTGCTGTTATTTTTTATTATTTCCTCTTATTTTCTTACTGTTTCTTCTAATTATGAATTAAAATAATTTCCAAGGTTGGGTGAAAAAAAGGAGACTTGTTCTGTATTCTTTATTTAAACACATTTTTCCAGTAATCAATAGCGTGACTAAAGTTACGGGTTTCAGTGGTTTCTCCTTAAAAACATAGATCAAACAGTATTGTGAAGCCATACATCTTCCCTGACAAACATTTAATTTATTGCACTGTTCATTTATAGCTTGAGAGTAGAGAACTATTGGTTGACAAAAGAGGATGGATGGCTTTTTTATTGAGTCCTTACACAGCTGGCAGAAGATAGCAAATGTGAGAAGGAAATGTGCAACACTCATTTCCAAACTTCTAACAAATTGTGGATGGATCACAAGGGGTTCATGCTAACTCAAATAACTATTGCATCACATTTCCAAAGGGTTGGGGGCGTTGACAATCATTTGTCTCATTCACCGTGATTAAACTGAACATCAGAAAGCAGGTTAAGAATGAACTTTTATAGCAGTACACAACAGCTAATGTTATGGACATAGACAAATAATCAGCATGATCCATTTCTAACTCAGTTATGGCTATGCTTCATCCCTCTGAAGTTAAGGCAGTATTACCATTAGAACAGTTCTTGTTTGGTATTATTGATCTCATTATGCTCTAGTGCTCCTTGTCAAGTTAGTGGTTTATGGTAATGGGAAAGTGATTTCAGTGGCTTACTTCTCTGACAGCTGTTCGTTGAGTTTGTGCTCAGGATGGTCGTGCTGTGGGCAGCACTTTGGAGCCCAGCTGCTGCTACAGAAGTTCTTGGTTACAAGGTGGTGGGCATCCCTCATCCTCCATTCCTAGTCTTTCTTCCTCTGATCATGTTGTAGTACATAAAAATCTTACCATTGTAGAAAAATACAGATTATTATTGGCGTGGACTAATAATTTCCTGGTTTGAATATTTTTCAGGGTTTTTTCAGTATCAAGTTGTAGGTGTCATCTTCAGCTTTGGGGACCTTTGTGACTCTGCTCCTCTGCTTTTACTTTGCCATATCTGTTCCTATCTTTCTCTGTATCCATGATGTTTGCTTCTGTTTGGTAATCTTACCCATCTGTAAGCATGTTCCTGCTGAGCATCTCGTAAGCATGGATACCACCCTTGATTGAATTTATTTGCAAGGTCATTTGCACTATCAGCGTTCAATGTATACTCTTACCATGATTCCTAGGGGCAAAAAATGGATGATTATCGCAATTATTACTGGATTAGGAGAGGACCATTCTTAGCTAGAGGAGGGGGGTAAAGTTAAGCTGTCTATTTTACCCAATTTCTGCTACTTTTGTTATTAAGAGATGAAAATGTAATTCAAAAAGAGGAAAAAAAAATCCAGGAGAATTCTTTATTGTTTCTCAGCTGAGAATGTTTTGTCACTGTGATACCTTCCACTTAACAGAAGTCCTGCTGTAACATTTAAAATACATGTCTTTTTTGTAAATGATCTATTAAGCACAAGTTATTAGTGAGTATAAGGCATGCAATCTGAACTTCAAACCACTTTGTTATCTAGTAGCAGTAGAAATCTTGTATCCTCTCTCTTAATCACTAGAGGGGGATGAATCCTGTTTAACCATAACAATTAAAGAGATTGTGATTGGTTTTGAGTTAGACATTCTGGTGAATTGATTAGAAGAAAGAGTTGCATTCTACAATTGTCTTAAGATTCCAGAGTTCCTTGTTTCACTTTTTCTTCAATTAATCTTTTATTTAGGCGCATTAGGTTTACACGCACATGCAAACAATGTGTAAACCACTGAACAACTGTTAGAAAAGTGGGTTACAGAAGCTGTTATGCTAATAGAAATGTTTCTGCTAAACAGAAGGTAAACGAATGCATTAGATAATAATTCTCTTCAGAATTTCAAACAGTGTATAAAGGAAGCAAATTCAAGGAAAGTGATATCTGAGGTTTTTTTTAAATGAAGTGAAATTTCTGCCTGGCCACATCTTAATAAACAGAAAGAGGCTAAGACACATTTCTTTTATCTGCACAAAATGATTGGCATTTCAATCAATAAACCCAATGGTGAAGAGTAAGCGGTCATAAGTATGTAGCTGCA
The DNA here is from genome assembly GCF_023638135.1 of Falco biarmicus. Taxonomy (NCBI): domain Eukaryota; kingdom Metazoa; phylum Chordata; class Aves; order Falconiformes; family Falconidae; genus Falco; species Falco biarmicus. The sequence continues at coordinate 22,797,960 of NC_079298.1, forward strand.
AATGTCAAATATAGTAAGTGTTTGGAAATACATTGATGAAACTGCAGTTGGTACATTTGTTTAATTTTTAGGCAAAATATACTTGCATAGTAATTAATGCTGACCATGAATTAACACTGATGTGCAGAATTAATAATGTGTGATTAGTTTTTGGAGTGAAGAATGCTTTTATATCACAACCTCATTATCCAGTAATCAGCCTGGTAAAATCTTACAAAAGGGCTCATAGATGGGACGGCACAAGTCACAATAATTACCTTTACTCCTATTATGTTCAGAGACATTCCTGTGTCGAATAGGTAGAAGAAAATAAAAGGAATGGGTGGATGGGATATGTTGTAACAGAACTCCGCCAGACCTGCCTTCTACCTGCACATCAGCTTACCTTGCAGGAGAAGCACTGAGCCAGACTTTGCTATTTGAAAGCTTTTAAATGCCTTATTTTAAAAGTCTTGTACAGAAAGAGAGAGGGCTATGCAGCTTCTAAGAACTGACAGCTAACAACATCTGCCTATATACATCCCTTCGTGGAACACTTGTGTCACCTTGTCTTAAGAAGCTATTTTAGGGAAACTCTCTTAGTGTTTTCCAGAACAGATTTTCTGTCTTCCAAGCTTCATGAAACCTTATGCTTAAATACATTTGTAAATACAAATCTCCACTCTCTCATGCAGAGATAACCTTTGGGTTTGTGGAGATGGTCTCAGAAAATATTTTTACCTTTATTCTCCAGAATGAGAAAAATTACCCAGCTAGTCTCTTCTACATAGCTTTCTCAATAAAACAGCTTATGAAGGTCTCCTCATCCAGTGGTAATTCTGACCCAAACAAGCAGCTTTTTAGCGGCTGCTGGAGCAGAGCTTGAGGTGTGGAGTCAAACTAGCCTGTTGTGGGACTGCACTTGTCTACCACACTTACTGCGGCGCTAGCTCAGTTTGTCTACAAGGACTTTGTCAGCATAGCCTAAGGGGAACCCGGCAGCGCTGGGCAGACAAGGGCAGTCTGTCAGCAGCAGTGAGTTCCCATTCCTGCTTGTCAACAGCTCTCGTACTCCTCTGTGATGGGCCAAATAGTTTGATGTAAAATACGACCTGTCTTCAGCAGGTGCAGAAACCAAATTACACCCTTTGTTCCCCACCAGACCAGACCTGTTTGGCTCGCCTGCAGGGCTGTCGACAGCACTTACAGAGTGTTTATGAGTATTCTTGGTAGCCAGTATACTCCTCCAAACTAGTCCTGTAGTTAAGAAGTCTGCAAAGGGGCACGATGGTCTGCACTACCTCCTCCTGAGGGCTGTGTTTGTGCACTCTGAGTCATTGGTAGGCATTGTGCAAGCTTAAGTTTTAAAACAGTGTTTGCAAACCTGTAGGTGCCCTGGGCCCACTACCGTCACGTTCTCAGAGGTTTGTACTATTCTGCATTTTAAGACACTTAGGGCCTTCAACAACTTCATGAGGAAATTGGGGCGGGGGGGGGGGGGGGGGGGGGGCGGCGGGGAGAGCACACCCGTTACTTCATACAAGCTTGTATGTGTTGAGATAAAAATACATGGTTGAGGAAAGATACATTAGAATTAAAGTGCAATCATTGTAAACTACTGTCAAACTTCAAGTATTTCTACCTTTCCTTTTCCTATTCCTTTTATTTTCTCAATAAATAATGTAGTTCAGTAAGTGAAATAGACTGCTTCAGTAGCCTGTCACATATTTTACTTTTGCTAAACTTTTGAGCTTTTTATATTGTGCCACTTAAAAAAAATGCATTCTGTCAGACTTTTTCATTTAAACTTACTGCAAATTATTTGAAAGGTTTTGTTCAGTGCAATAGATACCACTGAGTCCTTGATGGCATAAGGAGATAGATAAAACAGGATGGCCAAATACTCAACACTACTTTCTGAAATTCCTGGTACATCCTTCTCCACACTGCCTCCCTGTTCCCCCCACAACCTTCTACACAAGTTTACATGCATTCTCGTAATTTTTTTCTCAAGGTAATATAAAACCACTTCCCCGCTCTTTTAAATGTCTTAAGGTACACACTGGGGAAAACACAGGGAAAGATATTGTTTAAAATAGCCTCAGTAGCGTTGAGGCAACTGATGTTTTATTATGTTGCCTGGTGAACTCACCCTAGAGCAAATCGTGAAGGAAGATGAATATGTTTTGAAGGCCTTTGAGTACAATGATTACTCTTCTAATGTATCTGAACTGCAGAAACATGCCTAAAAAATAAACGTTTGATGATTTACACAGAGAAAACTTACAAAGCATTTGTTACCTTTTAGTAAAGCGTCACTGCTTATGTGTGAGCCCAAAACCCTACCTTTCTGTTTCCACCTATCTAAATATTTCATAGACTCTCCTGGTGTACCCTTGCTGGTTTGATTTCCAATCTCCAGTTAACACTTAAAGCCAGATTTTAATGATGTTCAAGAACAACATGCATGTTGCTTACATGTCATAGGCACCTCCCAGGTGTAGGTGATGTGTGGGCAGATCCTGTGCCCACTACTTAAATTTTAGCCTGGCATTGTAGTGGAGTCTCAAGCACAGCAATCAAAATAGTGCCCTTTTGAGACATTTTATAGCTGGGCCTTAACCACACAAACCAATGTATTTTTTTCATTATGAATGCCTTACTTTCCTACCAAATATCCATTTGATCTTTTTCCATAAGCCAACGTATTTCTACCTCCCCAAGCAATACAAAATAGTAAGAAAATAATAGTTTCTGAAGGTAATATGAATACTAGTTTGCTACATGTGTTTTAAGCTTCATTTAAATTTTAAAGCTTGATTGAATACATGTAGAATAATCACTTTTTTTGTTTAAGTGTTCTTGAAGTTTTAAAGGGTGAGATGGGTTGTACTTTTTTTCGTTGCTGACTTTTTGGTGCATCTTCACATAGGGATGTGTTTGCCTCTTGGGAAGTTGGCAGTGTAGTTGGCTGACAAACTAGCTAATAAATCTGAGGTTAATAGGGCTGTAGACAGCAAAGTACATAGGCGTAGGAAGGATCACCAGCCACAGAATGCTGCGCATCTAGAAGCTGTCAATACAGAGTATGAAAAATGCAAAGGACGAAGCAAAAGTAGAAGTTCCAGCTCATTTTTCTGCTTGCTGAAGCAATCTCTCACATCAGCATATCCTGGTCCTCTAGGGAAGACGTATTTAGGGCCTTATCTTGCTTCTACTTATGCCAGAAGAAAGTCTCAGTTTTAACCCAAAGTCAACAGGATCAGGTCATTAATGACTGTCTCCCCAAAAAATAAAACCAGAAAATGTAACAATGCTTCAAGTTATACCAGAGTGGCACTCCTGTATGAGAAGTAGCGTGCTCTACTACTTGTGTAAAAATTAGTTTGAATTCATTTAAGAGCTATTTAGAAATGGGTATTAGAGCTTTAAAGCTGATTATTCTAGTTCTCTTAATTAGTGGACCAAATGTCTGATACAGCTGCTGTGCTCTCATGGTGTTGAGGACAATTTCCATCTGGGGAAAAAAAAAGATATTTTGAAGGAATTTCCTGTGCAGTAAATTAAATCCCTTGAAGTAGCTTGTGGTCAGAAATTTGAGTCAGCCAGCATGGTGCTCTTGAATTGAACAGAGCCACACTGATGGCTGTCACCTGCGATTGTCATCGAATAATGCGATGAAATTCTCGTAATGCATGGACACAAGTATGAAATGGGAAAGGGTGAAAAGATGCTACTGCTCCACCAAAGCTTTTAAAAAAAAATAACAGTTGCTAGAGAGCTGTATCTTGGATATACTGTCCCTTTGTCTAAAGCTGCCACAAAACCAGCTGACTGGAGACTTAAAGGTGTGGGCATCACAGTACTGCTAGGGCAAGCCTCCCTGCGCTAGGAAGACTGTCAGGCTGCTTTGCTGGTTTCTTCAAAGTCACGATGCCCCGAAGACTCCATTCTCCCCTACTCCTTCCCTGTGAGCCTTCTCAGATTTGTCATTTGGTCGAGAGAAAGCTATTAACCACACGGGGCCACGCATTCATATACTAAAGTCTTGGTCATCTGGAAGGGTGATCTGAAGGGAGGCGTTCACGGGAGCTGTTTTGTAGGCACATTGTTTAGTATTGCATGAGTAATTCTCCTGGCTATAAACTGAATTAAGTGCGTGCTTAAGTGCCAGGCTGGGGGGAGTAGGGTCTGACAGCAAATCATATTGTCACCTGAAACACCACTCTTACCTGTAACTGAGGTTCCCTGATGGACACTGTGTCATCTTCCACTGTAAATACACACTGCTCAAAACCAGACAAAGCCAGGGTGTTCGTTATTCGGCGGGCAAACTGAGATTGAAGTAGCAGAGGTGATTGCCCTTCTTTATACCCTAAAGATTCAAATTCTGTGGCAGGATTAAGATTTCCCCACATCGCCAAGTGATTTGTACTGGCACTTGAGATTTCCTTTCTCGTACCTAAACTCTTTGTCTTCACATAAATAGAAATAATTGTGCCCGCCCTTGATTCAGAAGAGTATGTATTCACACACACACGCATGCTGACATGACAAGACCTGCACTTGATTTAGTGGGATATGAAACTGAATACTGTGGCTTCATTGGTATTCTGTCATGGTTTGGGTCTTTTTTTTTACCTGAAGATTAAGTGTTTTGACAACGCAGATGTTAGATGTGCAAATAGTGCGAATTCTGATATTTCTCAGTATTAGTCTAAGAAATATATACACTAAGTGGAAAGTGCTGATTGCTAGGCCCTGGAGTGTTTAATGGCAAAGAGAAGCTACTGTAGTTGTTGGGGTTTTTTTTACCCTTGAACTTCTACAGTAAGCGTCAAATATGGACCACTGTCAGAGGAGGGATGCTGTATTAATAAACCTTTGGACTGATACAGCATGCTTTCATAGGCTTTTGAAAACAAAAGCCCAGTACATTTACATTGAACTTCTAAATGACAAAGACTTTTTATTTTGTTGACAATTTTATTTTATGTTGACAATTGAAAGCTATTTTTCATTTATTTTAAAATTATGTTCCCTTATCTCATACTCATCTTCTGCAGTGAAATTACAATTCTTGTGTCTGTGACCCCAAAATCAGTTGCTGGAGAAATAAATGTGATGACACAGATTCAGTCCAGGACTTCAGTGCAGGACCAAGTGCAAGGAACAAAGGAGAAGATAAGTGGCTTTCTAAGATAGAAACATCTATTAGAAAAATCCATTTGTTGTTGTCAGCTCTATTTGAACAGCTAGTTCCTGTGTCAAAATCTCCACTTAATTGGAGTATGTGTATTTCGGTTTCACAATGATTTTGTGCTCCTGAGACTTATCCAGGTTCCACTGAAATCAGCTGAAAAGTTCTATTAGTTTCAGTGGCCTCTGCTAAAAATCTTCATGTTTGGAGGTACTAAACTCAAAAGTGGGTATGAGAAGTAGAAGACTGATATGTAACTCACTTTTAAAGATCCAGATGTGCTGTATTTGTGCTTTTGCCTTTTTTTTTAACCTCTATTAAATAGAAGGTGAGTGAATCTCTTCCTAAAGCACTTAGAGCAAGCTTTTAAATCATGACATGGTTGAACACGGAGGCATCAGAATTCTTAGTTGTCTAAATATCTGAAAATCTGGCCTTTCTCAGAATTTCCTACATAAATTTACTACGCGTTTAACCATTCTACTTGCAAATGAGAGAAATATATTCTGCAGTAAGATTTTTCTGGACTGAAAATTAAAAATGTTTAAGTAATATCATTCTATGGTTTTCACGCTTACTTTTGGTTGGCTGTGGTTTCATAAATTATCTGATTACCTCTTGCTTAGTCTTTGCTGTCCCTATGTTGGCTTGTTGTAGTTGTGACTAGTTGCCTATGGGGAGAAGCAGACAGCTCCAGCCGGGGCAGGGGGGTAAGTCTGATATGCTGAATCCTGTGCTTGGAGGTGCCGTTGACTATAGCAGGAGTTCTAGAAACCAGCTGAGACCAACTTATAGGTGCAGAGTCAGGTGATGTGTATACTATCTTTAGCAAACAAGAGATGCGATTGGAAGCCTTTCTCTCTGACCTACAGGAAAAGATGTGCTAATAAGCAGCACATCTAATCCGTCAGCCAGCGAATGGTTGTATTTTCACTGGAAGTGGGTTTGCTGCTTAAAAGAGAGACGGATAATTAAGACTTCGTCTTCCAAAATATTAAATATTGATTTGTAGATATTTAGCAGCAAGCATAAAGCTCTCCTGAGAACTGGCAGCAACTGCCTAAAAATTATAGAAGATTTTACTTCTCCATGTAGAATTTAGCATTTATTTTTTTATTTAAAATTTATGAAATGAGAGGAAAATAAAACAGGAGGTAACTTCTAGCCCTCTGAGCGTGTGTTCTGCTCCATGTGGCCTTTCAGAGTCAAAATGGATGTATGATTTTTTTTTAAGGTTTGTATTGGCTTTTGGCTTATTGAAGTGTCAGGAGGTTTATAAGCTCTTCAACTTCAATTTTGATTGTTTTATCCAACTACTGTCACTTCTTATCAGTATTAAAGGCAGAAATCAAAGCACGGGACCCATGGGAAGTAGCATTTCAAATGTACACCGCTGCTCTTTTTTGTCACTGTTCTGAACTATGTACCTCTGCTCCTAACAGCAAGCCCACAATGAGATAAGGAGGTAAGTTTCATACTTCATTAATTCATTTGTGAATTAAAAAAATGCTTTTTTAACTGGACTGTTTCTTTTCACCTGCTTAGTCCTTTCTTTGTGACTTGTGAAAATTGCTGAAGTATGACAGACATCACGTAGGGCAGCTTTGCTCTAGGCGGCCTGTTGGTCTCTTCAGCCTTTTGCTGATTGTACGTTGGGATTCTGCACGATTGCGTTTGTACAAATGGGTGGGAAAAAAATGTATTCCAGCTTAGCTGTTTCTTGCAGATGTTTCTCCCCAAAAGAAGGTAACCCAGATTTATTAACTGGATTTGAAAACTTAGCCCCAGGTATGGTACTTGTTGGTCTGACTAAAGTTAAGCAGATATTCAGCCACCTGAGAGCTGCTTAGCATGGGCTGCCTGCAGGACACTGCTGCCTTACTGAGGATGCAGATGTGAAATGGTTTGAAAAACCCTGCCTCTGCAGAAAGAAAATACCTCAAACTGAAGGGAGAGGAAGAGAACTCTCACTGGGTGGTGTCTGAGTGGGTACTGCGAGTTTTTACAGGTGGAATCTTTCCTCATCACAGCTCAGCTACAAAAATGGCAGTATCTTCATGGAGTAAAATTACAGTATTTTCAACTACATGCTCATGGCTCCATGGTCCAATCTGTGGCATAATAGCCTGTCTTGTAAATCAAGGGCTTTATTCATGGTAAAGCATTTGTGCAGCAATTTTTCTTTCTTTTCTCTCTCTATTTTTTTTTTTTTAAGATGTCTATATGCATTAAAAACCAACATGAATTTTCACAGTCCGTTTTATTTGGGTTAACAAGCATGTGGAATTTAAGAGATCACGTTTTCTGTGCTTTATTTGCAGTAGTTTCAAGTTGACCAAATCAGTTTCAGTATGTTCCCCGTTTTATGCAGTCTCAATTTAAATAAGCATAAGCAGAATATGTTTATTTTACCACTGGATCAGCTTACTAGGTTCTCGAAGTGCATTTCCACTATGTCATCAACAGCAGTAAAGGAAAAAAGGGAGGAGCAGTGACAGAAAATCCATTTGACAAAGTAAATAGTTTTTTTGCACATACGTATATATAGGTGTGTGGGTTTGTGGGTAAAGTAATGATGATGGCAATCTGATGGAGCAGATACGTTTTAGCATTCTAACGACAAATGATAAAAGATGACACACTTTAAGAAAAGATGATGTTTATTGGAGACTTGATTATTTCCTACCTTCACCAAATGGAAAATTGACCGAGATGAAAATCCAGCAAGTTAGGGTCCAAATTGCAACACTAAGTCATGTCTACACAGTATGTAAAGAGTAATTAAAGGAAAAAAAAAAAAGTTATCACCAGTTTTAGAAGAGGGAAAAGACAGAGACAGTACAATTATAAGTCAATACTTGAATCTTGCTTTTCGCAATGACAGTGTTTAAAGTGGGTATTTCATAGCAAAGATGTTGCAGTGACATAAGCGGGGGGAAAAGACACTAGGGTGAAGCAGGCAAGTCTGTACATTTGCACATTTCTAAGTAAGCATATCTACAAGATATTTTTGAGTCCTTGGGGTTTTGTTAAATTCTTTACCTTCTTTGACCATTTCAGCTGGGCTACAGACCCAGGAGGAACATACATTTGATGTTGTTTTCATTTTGACATTTTTATTGTTAAATGTTGTGCACAGAGTTAAATTTTTTGTGTGCTCAGGTTTAGATACTTGAATCCTGAAGTCCTTTTCTTCATCCTGTCATCTGTCATTGATGGAACTGACTTCTGTGACAGTGTTGACAGGATTTATCTAAGAGTTGGCTAGGTGGCACATTTTATAAAATCAAATATAAATAAAAGGGTCCATCATCTGGGAGATATGGGATTAGAAGTCAATGGGTGTTGGCGGTGCTTAGTTTCACAAAGAGCTATTCAAAAACTCACACAATCCCCTCTTACAGATTTATCTTTCTTTATATATATGATCGTGTTCATATTCCCTTCAGGTTGGGGAGCAGAATGTTGTTTTTCCTTTTTTCTTTCCCAAGGCCTGCCAGATAATCAAATATGTACCTGCATTTCTTTCTGACATTTCAGAAATACTAAATATTGTATTCTGGTGATAATGCTTTCTGAAGAGGGAAGGAGATGGCCCATTTAATAATGTATACTTCATTTACAGTTTGGAGCGTTAGCCAACTACTTGTGATGATACTTCTTCTAGTCATAATACTGATATATGCAGAGTTCTAACTACATTTTTAAATAGAAAAACAACTGAACGATACATTCAAAATAATTCATGGAGAGGAAATAGATGTATTTCAGCATGGGAGAATATTTATGCATTATTTAACAGCAATAATGTTTGAATTCATACATTATGCAAATGCCATCATAATCAGGAAAATGAAAGAACTTGGACTGCTGCAACATCTTTAAATCTACCATTAGGTACTTATTTGTGCATATCATTTAATACCGCACAATGTTACGGTATGTCACTTGAACAGAGAAGTTATCAGAGACTAACAGGTTATGAAAAAGTAAAGCTGATGAATCCTGATTGCTACCTTGATGCTAATGTCTATAAATTTATCAGCAAACAAGAGTAAAGGCTTTAATGGTAATTTACATAAGCTTCTCTCCTGAAGATAAGTTACTGGGGTTTTACACACAGTTCGCATTTTGCGTTGTGATCCTTATCCGTACCCACCCCCACACAACAGACCGGCGCGCAGCGTGGGCTGACACTGCCAAATCGTATTTTCTTAATGTATCAGCAGCTATGTTCCAAAACTATCAAACCCAGAAAGCCTGACTATACAAAACCAAAGCTGCTTCTGTCTCCTCTTATCTTCAAGACAAAATATAAGGAAAAAAAGGACGACCAAAACTACAAAGCCTGTAATCTGGTGAAGAGCGTTAATAGACCTCTTTATAGTTAGTTTATGTCTCTGCTTAACGAAATTCACAAACCCACAGGTATATATATGTGCGCTTCACTGCCGTATTTTCACACCATGCTTCCGTTATAGCGTCCACGGGTTTGCAGCCAGTGTGAGATGTTGGGAACAGGGGCAGAACGTGGTGGCAGGCAGGCCGGGGCAGGCGGCAGGCAGGCAGCAGGCCAGGCAGGCAGCAGGCAGGCTGGGGCGGGCAGGCCAGGGCAGAGCAGGCGGCAGGCAGGCTGGGGCGGGCAGGCCGGGGCAGAGCAGGCAGCAGGCAGGGCAGGCGGCGGGCAGGCTGGGGCAGGTGGCAGGCAGGCAGCAGGCAGGGCAGGCGGCAGGCAGGCTGGAGCGGGCAGGCATCAGGCAGGCTGGGGCGGGCAGGCCGGGGCAGGGCAGGCCAGGGCAGGGCAGGCTGGGGCAGGGCAGGCAGCAGGCAGGCTGGGGCAGGGCAGGCTGGGGCAGGGCAGGCAGCAGGCAGGCTGGGGCGGGCAGGCCGGGGCAGGGCAGGCAGCAGGCAGGCTGGGGCGGGCAGGCCGGGGCAGGGCAGGCGGCAGGCAGGCTGGGGCGGGCAGGCCAGGGCAGGTGGCAGGCAGGCAGCAGGCAGGCTCCGCACTGGCAGCCGGGTAGCCAGGCCAGTGCAGCCCTGTGGGAAGGTGCTGCCAGGGGAGCTGCCTGATGCCAGGGTGCGAGCAGGGGCTCGGGGCTGTGCCGAGGTGGCTTTGGCAGAGCTGACACCCAGCTGTTGGGCCCATGAGAAGAGCGGGCTTCTGCCCCAGCGCTGGGTGCCTCCTGGTCTTACCCTGCCGCTCCTGCTTTTGGTTCCTTGGTCTTTCTGTTCGTATCCATAGTTCCTTTTCCTCCCTCTTTTAAATAGCTCCTCCGTTTCTTTCTTTTACTCTGTTCCGCCACACTTTCTACCAGCCACATGGTCGTTACAGCCTTTCCTCTTCAACACTGCACTCATTAACCAATTTCTCCTCCAAATGACAAAGTCACCTGTGGCACGTAGTGCTCCTGTGTTATGAAACAGAAACACAGTGAGTCAGACTTACGTCCTCAAAAGTGTCTGTGATTTTATCTCCTGTTTTGAGCCCGAGATGTTGAGGGTCCAGCTCACTCTTCGGAACAGCAATCTCGTGTTAGACCCACATGACCGTCCTTTTCCACTGGCATCGGTCTGCAGCGCGTGGGATGCACCAGTGCTCGCCCTGCCCTTGCCATCCTGGTGGGGAGAGCCAAGAAGCGTGCAAGACGTGAAGCGACCTGTGAAGGCTGTGCTTTCAGTTCTGCCATTCGCCTCTCTGAGGTGAAACCCAAGGAGTTGACTTGCTGGCCACCTGCGCAACCACTCTGGAGCTGTCTTTGTATGGACTTGCTCTGGCTGGTCTCCAAAAGCTCAGGGCCTCCTATGTCTGTGTGTATGAAAAGTAAAAATGTACAGGATACAGGGAGAGCAGAGTAGACAGGTCCTCCTTATCTCGTGGAGACTGCTGGAGCTTTTGGGTCTGGTGGTGATGATTTAAAAAAAAAAGAACCACTGCAATTTTTTTCTGTGAATGAGCGCTTGAGAAGCAGCAGTGCTGATTATCTTGTGCTTTTCAGTTGCCTGCCTTTGAGAAATATGTCCTGGAGGGAATGGGCTGTGGATGATTTTACCAAATGGGAAGTAAACGTTGCATCTGATCTTTTTCCTACCAAACCTTAAGCATGCTTAATGTATTGGCAGGAAAGATGAAAGACAAAGGAGCTTCCTAGTCAGTGGTGGGCTCTGCTGGGTCCTTTCCTGCCTGGCTGATTTTTAGGTCAGCATTTGGGAAAACAAAGCCATCAGTACTCACAGGGGTGCATAGTGATGACAGAAGAGCTAGACTTTCCCCTTGTAGTCCATGAGTGAAAATTTCTTCCGGATTATTCATATCGCAAAACTCCTCAATAACTAGTATTTCAGTTTATGATAAAAATGAGAGCAAATAGAAATTAGGAACAAATGTACTGAGAGCAAGCTGTTTTCTTAACCCATTAAATAAAGCTGGCCCATCACTTGTCAAGGAGTGATTTACAGAAACAGACAGCAGAGGGAAATTTACACTCTGATTTCCATGTGTATTTGTTGTGTAGCAAGCAAAAAAGAATTTGCATGCAGATGCCATCAATCCGGCATGTCTCATAAACACTGTATTCCCATAATAGCTCAGGAATTCAGAACAGATCTTCTTGCAACTGGGTGGCATTTGGACACGTTTTGGGTACTCACCAATTTGAATCCAGTCCACAGCCTGGAATTTTTACTGTGTTAGTGTCTTCCAGAAATGATTACTTTTTATGGCAGAGTGGATGCAATACTGTTTGCTTCTCCATCATAAAGATTGTGCCAGGGCTTCTGCTATAAAATCTCTATTGCTAACAAGAAAACACAGTTCAACCAATGTATTGTGCTCCTGGCTAAGAACTGGCATGCTAGAATTCATCCTGGAAATTTTTATTTGCAGCGAATGATACTAATTTCTCAGAGTGCAAAATAATGCATGAACTCCCTTTTGTTGAATATTATCTAATTTTTATGGCATTATAGCAATCAGTTGTTGTAAAGCTGGTTGGGAAAAGAGAGAGGGACAGTAGGATGCAGCAGGCAGCAAGGGTGCAATAACAACATGTGCCCGCTCCAGTGCCACCTGGAGATCACCAGCTGATGACAAAGAGGATACAGGGCTGTAGAAACTGAAGTCAATATGTCTTGCAGTGGTAAATCAATTAATGAGATACTAACTTTGAAGTGGTTATAGTAATGTCTTTAATGCAGACCTTCCTGTTTTACATAGCTTTGAAAGTGACAGCTAAGTGCTGGCTATATAAGAAGAAAGTGGAAGCTGGTTGTCACTGCAATCTTTTTATGGCACTGTTGGACTGGTTGTTGCGTTGTTTGTGCATAGCTGAACTGAGGTTTAAATTAGTCTCAGGTGTATTTCCATGTCCACGATGCCTGAATGCAATAAGAAAGCCCAACCTTAGCTAAGACAACACGCTCGCATCACTTCAGCATTCCTCCTGGCTGGTGTGCTCCTTTTGGTCAAGCAGATGGTACAGCATTCTGTAGAGGCTGTCCAGCGTGTCTGTGTTTTCCCTCTGATTACAGCTCCTGAGATGAAATTTCAGAAAGTGCCAAAGCCATCCAGGCCTTTGTATGATTAACAAGGATGCCATCCCCACCACAGAGAAGTGCAAGAACTGCGACAATCGCTCAGCAGAGGTGCTTGGAGGGGCTAAGAGAGTCAGTGGTACGGTTAGCCCTGAAGCTGTCGATCTCTTCTGCCTAATGTGCACCCCTGCTGTTTTGGCAGTGTGGGCAGACTCCGGCTGGCGGAAGTACCTGCTTGGTTAAGAGAACATAGCCCCCTTCTGCAGTTACGAGAGATTAAGGTCAGAGCTTTCGATTTCTATAGACTTAGAACAGGGTCTTCTAAATTATGACCATACATTCTACACAACAAAAAAATGACAAAGTAACTTCTCTGGGATTTTGTTTGGTAGAATGCCTGTGTGTGGAAAAGCATCTCTGGGTCACCTCCGTTTCTCAGCTCTTCTTTCTTCACAGTAGGATTATTGCTGCTTGTACTCCTTAACAGGTTCCAATTGCACTGAGGATGTGCTCCAAAATCCACCAAAGCCAACAGAAAAATTCCCTAAGAGCCCAAACTCCCCGTTTCTGTGGTTTTACCCATTCAAGATCATACAGTGTCGGTCCCCGCTGTGCCAGGACAGGTCCAGAATACTTGCTTTTCAAAACAGAAAAATTAACTCCAACATGAAATTTGGCACTGACTTCAAAAGGATTACCCAGTCAGCTATGTTCTGGCAATCCTTGCTTAGAGAACAGTTTTAACATATGTTAAATTTTATGCTGATAGTTTGTATATCCTTATACTAAATAAATATGTACATTTATGTACACTGAGATGTAACGGCAATTTACATCTCATGTGACCCTCTGACATTGTTTCTCCTAGGAATGGATGTATCTCCTCAGCATCATGAGAAAAATGCTATTTCAACCTAACAGAATATTTTAATTTCAGATAGTAAAAAATGTTGTATCTTTAACATAGAGTTGCCTGCAGTTTGTGGCACAGCTTTCGTAACTTTGCTAATTCCTTTGGGTTTTAATTAGAAACACTTCAGCTACATTTCCCTGAAACATGCAAATGCTGAGGCTCCCACAAAAATGGTATTATTAAGATGGCTTCTTAATTGATTTTTCTTTGGGAGCAATTTGTTTCTCTTCCAGTTTATTGTGGTGAACACTGGCATTTGTCACTTCTTCCAGTAACTGAAGCTTTCTGTTTTAATAAATGCACATAGTAGATGCTATTCTCTTTCTCTGCTTGATAGGTGTATAGTGTCGGGCAGAAGAAGGTCACAGTGATGTTAAATTTGCTGCTAAGCAAAGGATCAGAGTGTAAATGAAATCTTGAAAGCTGGGAAATGAGAATGTGCAAGTGTAAATAATGTATTAATTATTGACAGCTAGGGGACCAAAGAGTCCTATTTAGTAATGACATCTTCATTGTCACACTGCCTGACACTGTCTCAGGTATTTTTATTTTAATAACAGGTTTTCCCACCATGATAGTAACTATTTCAATTTACCAGTGTAACTTTTGGTATTTTTTTGTTTTTCTTTGGCTTTTCTTTATCTTACTTGCAGTCTAGGTGCTTGGTTCAGGAGGGGATGGGGGGGAAGCAAATCCTCTTATTTTATTGTGGCAAGTGATATTATTACAGCACAAAATAGATTTTTTTCTTATAATAAAAGAGCACAATACTGAGGTGCAAAAAGAGATTCCACCTCATCGGTTATTTATAGAAATTAAGGTATAGTTTAGGAAAAAATGTGTGATAGCTAAGGGCTCAGTTTTGCCAATAGGCCTTCCCAGCAATGGGTACTGCTTAATATATGCCAGAAGCAAAATTGATTTCACCATGGCTTTCCTGAAACACTAGTTAAAGAAAAGGTGTTCCTGAGGTAAAAGGCTTTTAATATTCTGTACTTTCCAAGCATTGCACGAAGTCTAGGAGTAGCAGTCAATTCTTTAATATTTAAATTATTTTTATCACAAATTAGTGCAGAAAAAATTCCCGTGATCAAAAAAAAGGTCTTAGTATAATAGCTGTTTGCATAAGGCTGCTAGATGTAAATAGCTAGGAGCTTTCAAATACCAAGATTAAAAAAGATTAAAAAAACTACAACCAAACCAACCAACCCAAAACAGAGAAACCCTACCAAAGATACCTCCTGATCCTTATTTGCCAAATGACCTAAGAACTTTCCTGCCCCTGAGGTTTTGACCTGTGGAGGAGAACTTGTCTCGTGCTTCCCACGCTCTCCCGCCTGCTTCAGCCGAGACACGTGTGCCCCCCCGGCAAGGGGCTACGCTGTCGTTCTGCAACGCTGGGCTACTTCCAGTGCCCCCGTCGGTCCCCAACTCCTGCTTTAATCCTCCCTGTCAGCTTTTCCCATAAATAGTAATTTTGTCCCTTCTGTAGAGGGGAGTTAGCCTGGGGAGGCTTGCGAAGCTCTGGCAGGCTCTGGGGGGGAGCAGTGGCCGTTTGTTCCCTGGCTGGGAGCCCACTGTGACACGTCCCCAGAGGCAGAAGGTGCTACTGAGAGCTGAGGGTTAAAGAAAAAGAAAAGGCAACTAGTTCAGATGCTCACCAGCCCGGTGATAATTGTTTTTCCTGTGTCCTTAGTGAGGAGAGCTGGGTGGCAGCTTTCAGTCAAATCCTCTTTCACCTGAAAAATGCAGGTTCTGGCCTGTGGAATTGCTTAAACAAATATCTGTCAGCTTTAGTGAATTGATAGAGTTGATAAATCCTGGAGTGTGGGGAGCCGGAAAAAGTGAAAATACCTCATTTCACTGTTTTCGAAGCATTGTTTTGATTGATTGCTTTGGAAAGAAGTTTGATTTCTTTGATTAACAAATATTAATGTTTTTACATAAGTTAAAATCAATGAAACGTTTCACCTGAAATTAATTTCCTGCTTTTCAGCTGAACAGAGCCTCGCTGTGCGTTGGGCCGGCAGCGCTATGGATTCTCTGAGCAGCGAGTGCCCGGGCTGTGCCCAGCTTGGTCAGCGCCTGCCCTGGTGCTGCTGGTCCCGCAGCCGGCGGCTCACTGCGGGGAAGAGGGCAGATTTGTGTTACAGGGCTGTCCCCAACTGCACCACCCACGTCCAAGGTGTTATTTACAGGTACTAATACCACGAGGGGAAAACGCGAGTCGCTTTTCAAGTCTTTGTTATTTGCGGAACATGTGTCTCAAACATTAAAAAATGCCGTATGTGGTGCGGAATATAGAGCCTTCTTCCTCTGGCCAAGAATAGAACTTTATCAAAATGAAATTTCCTGCTCATTTGAGCCAGTCTCCATAGCAACAGTGCTGTACACCTGTGATGTACAGGCATGAGCCATTGCAACCTCTGAACTAGGCAGAGTGAGCCGTGCCCCGTCCCCCTGTTGAAGGGAGAACTACACTGCCGATGTATCCGTGGCACGTATTTCTATATGCTACGCGTGTGGTCTGTATATATAATAATTTTATTCAGAATTACCCTGCTTACATTTGGTAAATAAATACAAATATGCTACTTACAGGAAGTTATACACTTGCAGAAATTCAATATATTCTTGTCCTGAGGGAAGACTTTCTAATGCAAACGTTACGCAAAAATAAAACCTTGTGCTTACATTTGCTTTTGTAAGAATTTCCTAATTCAAAAAATTCATAAAATGCCTCACTCTTGCAAATCTGTCAGCCTGTTAATAGTACATCATGAAAAAAAGAAAAAAGCAACTGCATGCTGAATTATTTAAATATTGTTTTAATAGTAAACTGGAAATTATGCACCTTTGGCTATCCAATATTGCAAATAGGCTATTGCTGTTTACTCCATAACTTTTAGTGAAATTGAACTCACCAATGAGAAACAAATGGTTGCATTTTAAAGAAACCTGAAATTATTTCCCCAGGTCACTCATAAGGTAGATCATTACAGAGAAACATTTTCTTATGCAAAGAAGAAATAGCTTACTAATGCAATGGAAATCATATTTTAAGCTTCCTACATTTATTAGCTTATTTAAGAAGAGGCAAACTTCAAAGAAGGATTTTATTTGAAATACATGCAGTATCTACATAATGATGGGTATTGCTCTTAGATATACTATATATGACTAAACATATAGATGAATTGTCTGTTTCCATCTTCTGACATTTGCACGTTCTTGTCTTTGCTTTCAGATCTGCCTTCTGTTCCCCTCTTAACTCAGGATTTGCCATTACTGAATGCAGGACAAGCTACAAGGAGTGAAATGTGATGGATGATACATGCATCTTTTCAAAGTTGATTGCAGCAGGTTGCCTGAATTTTTAATACTGCTCCTTGATGCAGTGTGCTTGATTTTTTTTTTTTCCCCCTAGTTTCATTATAATCCTCGTTTCTGTGCCAGTGAAAATGGAGCTTCTGCTCTCAGAGCAAAATTTCTTGTCCTCGTTCAGCAAATGGGTGGATGATGTTTTTTTCTTTTACGGGGACAGAGAAGCAAGGACCTGGCGACTTGCCCTCGTGCAGGCTGCTGTCAGCGTGGCAGTTTTCATCCATTGCCAGCTGCTGTCGAAGAGAAGTGAACTGATACTTTACCTGCAGTTTAAGGACAGGAGACAACTATCTCTGATCTTTTTGGGGTTTTGTAACAACTATTTATTTTAATTTTTTTTTTTTTCTTCCTCAAGTGTGGTTGTTTTCAGTTTTTCTGCTAGGAAATGTGTGTCTTATATAAGCTGCTAATACTCTGCTTTAGGCAGAACACGGTGCTTGGAGCTTATGTAGGCTGATTTCAGGGAAACTAGCAGCATTATTGATTTTCATTGGGCTTATTAGGATCAGCGTAACATGCACTTTTGCTATACCAGATTGTATTTGGCTTTCATCATGAAATCTCATTACACTAAAAAGAAATGGAAACAAGTTATGCAAGTAAAAGATTTTGCAGAGTACTCTAATAAAATTTACTCTGCATCTGTGAAAACACACTTTGGATGTAGGTCGTTCAAACTCTGAATGCTGCTGGTCGGACTCTTGTTCTCATTTGCTTTTGAAAATTAAGAATAAATTCTCCAATCTCAGTGGAATTATTTCAGATTTATGCTAACATAACTGAAGGTATAGCTTGGTCCTTGAGGTAGTCATGCTGCCTGTATCCTGATGTTGAATCGGTGTTTTACTAGGAAAAAGAAGTCCCAGTTGTTTGTCTGCTTGCAGCTGAGAGGGAATATATTACATTATAAAGGTGTGGGATGCACGTGGCTGTGGGCACACTCCTCCTAGATGCCTAGCCAGGATGGTGAATGAACAAGAAGCTTGTTTTCACCCTTTTTGTTCTTGCAGTACGGCAGCTAGTTGTGGTTTGCCTATTGACAACGGTGGAGGAAGCACGAGCTGGCAGCACAGCGTATCTCCTCGGTGAAGCATCGAAGGCATAAAGTCCTCCCTCCTGAAGCTCAGAGGATCAAGTTGCCACCCTGGCTTTCCTCTTCTGAGCCCAATTCATCACAGATGCTCCTGTGTCCAAACCCTGACTCTTCTCCAGTATTCTGTGAGTTTCTCATGTTGTGCTGGCAGGGTGGAGATCAGTCTGTTTATGTCATTCCCAGCCCATGAGTGCCTGGACTCTGGGGAGAGCAAACCTCCCCTGCTGCAGGTGTCCCGATGCCACTGAGATGATGTTCCCAGGGCTGTGCAGGGCTGGGGATGGCAGTGATGCCCTCTTGCCTGCAGTGGGGTGGCAGCAAGCCTGGGGCATGTCTCTGTGGGGCGAGGCCTCCTGTCGTGGCTTTTCAAGCAAGTTTGCAGGGTTGAGTAAGGGTTTGGGTTTTTTTGTTTCTCATTTCATATGTCTCTCTCTCTCTTTCTCTCTTTTTTAGCATTTGAAATTGGGAGTAGGGAAGATATTTCCCCATGATCTATACTCACTCTGTAGGAATGGATCAAGACTCTTGAGATGTCAGGGAAAAAATACTCTCCCTTGCCATGTTTGATGGTGCCTTTTAGAATTTCACATGTTTCCTGATGGTCAGGATGCTTTTATTTTTGTAGATGTTCTGCATTCAGTGAAAGCAACATTCTTCTGAGAAACAGAAAATTAATTTTGAAGATATTTGAGACGTGACTCTCAGGCCTCCTTTCCTAATCTGTTAGTGTATTTCAGATCATAGAGAACGAGCTATGTAAGGTACCAAAATTAGCAGAAAGCTCCCAGTTAAAAAACAACCTACAGAGTAGATGCTAAGAAGCACGAATTCAAGATATGAAGCTGTGACTGTGAAGTTACTTGAGGAGTACAATTCCTGCATTATTGACAGGCTATGATTTAATCACATTGCATAGTCAGCTCTTAGGCAGTCTTGAGTCATTCCCTGTTGATTCAATGACACTGTGCTCTTCTGCTTGGAATTGCATACTGTTTTGGTGGGGTTTTTATGGAGAAACTTTGGTATCGTAAGTCGACTGATCATGCCCTAGACTTGGAAGCTTTTCTCCAGAATTTTTCAGTCCCAAACTGCAAAATCCTAAAGGGGAAGATGTCCTGGATATACACATGACTGTTTTATTCATTTGTGAGAAGGGGTCTCAAACTGCTGAACACACAGCTTTATGGAAAAGAGCTCTCCTGTGTTGCTGACAATTAGTACACTTTTCATGATGCTTTCTGCTAATGCTACAGTATAGTAATCAAAAGCAACTAATCCAGCTGATTAAAAATTCCCTGTTGGGTTTTGCTGACCAAATGAAAACAATTAGTAAGAATTTCAAGTAGAGAATTTTCTGCAAATACTGACATTTGTAGACTTTAAATTAAAATTATGAGAACTACCCATCAAATGAAGAGAGGTCTTGTTCCCTGGTGCATCTCAGTGAGACCCATTGCTGATGTGTGGCAGGAGAGATTTTATTCTGTAAGTGCAGGTAAGCTTTTCACTCAGATCTCAGACTTGGAATCAAATTCACTGAGCGATGAAAGCATTTCTTTCTGACCTCCTACCCAAGAAACCTAGCAAAAAAGCTCCCTTAAATAAGTTAGCTCATGTAGGCAATGGTAACAGGTGCTGCGGGTTGTTGTTGGGATTTTGTTTGTTTAATATTAATCTAAAATAATTTAAATGGCATCTTAATAGCCTTAGTTTATGTCTCTTATTTTGATTTTTTAAATCAGCACATTCCCCTTAGTGCAGTTAATAGGGTCAGTCTGTGAGCCTGTGCTGGTTACCATGCCTTCAGTCATGTGGAATCCAAACAGCCATTATAATTTGTTTCTAAACAGATCAAGAGCTATTTACCATCTCAATGTTTTGTGCACAGCTGGGTGTCTGGCAAACATCCAATATCCATTAACATTTAAAAATTAGTCCCATAATGCATCTTTTCCGTGGCTTGAGGAGTATACACACTGACACATGTTGGGAACCAATTATATTTGCACCACCATTAGTCTGGCTGCATTCAACTTCCCAGTAAATGAGGGCTAATTTAGTTTCCAGAATGGTGTATCTTAAATTCATGCAATGACCTTAGAGAAAGCAGAGTATCTGAAGATTTAAAGAGGAAGGAAATGTTCAGAAAGAATAATACTTCCTTTTTTCTGCCTAAAACATAAGAGTGTATTATTATATGACTGTTCCCAGTATCTATGCCTGGCCCTGAAAACCAGATTCCTCTAATTCAATACTTCTAAAATTCATGAGCAGAATTTAGTTGGGAAGAAATCAGACTAATACAGTAAACTAGCACACCCTCCTTGCTCAGATCAAACCTGCTAATGGACCTTTTTATAATAGCAATTTATGACCTGCCCATAGCAGGTCTAGCTCCTTAGGTTCCCAACTGGGTTTAAGTGTTCTGTTTTCCTACCAGCAGGAAAATAAGAAATACAGATTACACAGTAAGTGCTGTCTACACTGCTTGTGAAATACATTCTAACAATGCTGTGCAAGTGAAATGACCTTCGCAACTGGCAGTTTGGCCAAGAGGTTTAATGAAAATGGAGAAACATAAAAATCTTTTCTGAGAAGTATAGTTTGCCAAACCTCTGCTGCCATGAGAAATTCCTTCAATAATATCAGAGGTAAAATGGGGTGTCTAGCTTGGCGGATGAGTAAGTGAGAAGAGGGTTTTTCAACACCTTTCCTTGCAGCGTGTCAGCGCAGCTCTCAGTAATCAGGTTCTAGACTGATTGGCTTTGCTGCTGCTGCTGACTGCTGCAACACACTGTACAAAGCTTATCTTAGCTCACTTCGTCTGTGTCATGCTGCTTAATAAAGCTAAATTGCTCCTACAAACAGGATACTATTCTGCAGCCTTTTAGAATTCAGAGACAGTTTAAAAATACAATTTTTCTTTAACATTCATCCAAACCAGCTGGAGACTGAGGAAGGCAGGCATTTTCTAAATGGGCATAAAGCAATACAGTGGAGCCGAGCCTCCAGGTGGAGAGTCTGCTTCCGCCTCCAGCGGGGAATATCTGCAGTAACTGTCCTCTTGGCATGGTCGTTTGAATGGAGTAGCTGTTAGCATTCTGTCTGGGGTGAGGCTGCAGGTTTATAAGCAAGTTTATGAAAGTTTAATGTATATAAATATTTATTTACATATGTTTAAAATGCAGTATTTAATATATATAAATGTGTTCTGTTACATCCGTATAGTTCAGAGTTGGCCTTTGCCAAGTATTTCTTCATTGTGTCAGCATTCTTTTTCCTTTTACTTTTTGTGCAAGAAGGTAGCTTTTCAGTGAAATGGCTTATTCTTTGAAGATGCTTTTTTGAAAAAGTTCATTGTACAGTCAGTATTTACAGATGCTGTTTATACTGTATTTCTCTCAAAATACATGGCTTTTTATTGTATTGCTTTCAGTGAAACCCATGCTTGTAGTCCCTAACAATAATACATTTTCATGCATCATTGGCAATACAAGGCTTCATTTACACTATTGATTAACATTCTTATTGTGTTAGGACTTGTTAGTGTTTCATACCTTCTTATTGTTTGGTGATTTCAAGAACTGACCTTTGCAGATAGTATGTAAGCAATTAGCCAGTAATAGGTTAAATTAATAAATGAGATTCCTATCAGATTTGGGGGCTTCACAAATCTATCATGTTATGGTACTGTCCATTTCTTTATTTATATTCTGTACTGCTGTTAGGAGCTGAAGTCCATGTGCAGTAAATCCTGCCAAAGACTCGAGTTACGTGCAGGAGGAAGGTGCTGCACGGCATGTTTACGATTTGCTGGGTAAGTGGGTAGGGATGAGAACTGGCAGGAGGGTTGCAGTGTTTTCTTTTTCTGTCTTGACAGTGTCTTTTGCTTTTCAGCTGTGGATTTAACAAAACAACACTAGAGCTTATTTTAATTTTTAATTAAAGTCAATCGCTTATGTTCATGCTGATGTACTTGGTACGAAGAAGAATAAAAGAAAATACAGAGAGAAACTTGAAAGAGAAATGCATTTCTTCAGTTTAATTATTTAGTTTCCAACTAAGAAACAGCTCTGCAGAGGTCGATTATCCTTCAGGGATATCTTAGAAGAAGTGAGCAATTAGCTTGATTTTCTGTTGAATATGTAGCTTGTGACTCAGTATGTGATCTATTAAAAAGATGATCATTCCTTTTAAACTATATCCTGATATACATGGAGCCTGTTGCTGAAGGTAAAAGTCAGTGGAGGAATCCAGTCCATTTCCATGAGACACAGCTTTTCTGTCTTGCTACACAACAGTCAATGGTAATTTTAGGTCTTCTAGGGACTGTAAGGTTAAGAGAAAGGTGTAAGGGAAGGGTGATGCTGTCCTGTGAAAAGGTAACCTGGGATACTGCTTAACACTCTCCACAGCTTTAAGCATGCTTTCCCTTAGAAGCGGAGTCTAAAAGAGGGGCAAAATTTCTCTGGTGGAAAAAAAATATCTCTTCTCGCACTGTAGGAAAGCAGCGACCATTCTGCCCCCAGCAGCCTGGAGTCACGTACACCAGGTTGTTAAGGGAGATCAGCAGCTTGGGAAACGACTTGGGAAACTCACCGTGTGAAAGGCTGTGTAAGGAGGCAAGAGAGGGTACGGCTCACCTGGCTAGCTGTCAGCCTTCCACGGGGAGCTCTGGCCTTCACAGGATCATTGCCGGGGTCACCGTGCTGATATGCAGCACCGTGGTCCTGGTGCAGGCTGCACCAGGCACACGGGTAAGGAGCAAAGCAGGAACTGGAAGTGAGATTCAAAAAAAGAGTTGTCCGATAAGCATGTTTTCTAAATAACCACCACTGGTGCAAACTTGTCCCCAAATACGAGGTCTCCACTGCCGCTGCCCCGCTTCCAGATTGCTGCTGCTGACCACAAACCACAGAGCTGGGGTTTCCTATGTCTGCTGGTGCTTATGTTGCACAGCTGGGTGGAATATATAAATTCACAGAATGTCCAGATTTCGCACAGGAAAAGCAGAACGTACAGTTTTACTGTTCTTGTGTTTAGGGGTTTTTTGGTTACTTTCTTTTTTGTTGTTTGGTTTGGGTTTGTTTGTGTTTGGGGTTCGGTTTGTGGGGTTTTTTTCTAATATTGTGACATTCAGATTTTACCACAGGGAGAAACTGGAGCATTTTTGCTTAAAAATGAGCTTTAAGTAAGTGACTTGCATGAGGATGAAGTTTGCAAAAGTAGTGCCAAATTTCCTGTGCACCTCAGTCCCACTTTGAGCACCTCAGTCTGTCAAACCATGCTCCTTCAAATACACGCTGAGCTGGTGCTCAGCCCTTGATGGCCCTAAATTAGCAGGCACCTGTATTTCTGACATTGAAGCTCCCATGGTATCTGAAATCTTGCTTCTGGTCATATTTAGAAGTGCCTCAGTCCTGTCAGGACTGAGCAATGTGGTACCTAACTTGTACCTTCATCTGCAATGTGAGCCAAATGCTTTAATATTCTATGACAGCAAAATCTGGGTCTCATCCCTTCAAGGCCAAACTGCTCTAAATCCTTCCCGGATCTTCCCAGCATACTAATGTAAGTGAGGAGCAAACCTGAACTGTGCTCTCTTTCACAGAATTATGGCAGGATGTTGAATAATCCCCCTCTTGGCTTTCTGAAATTAATTTCAAGGCCTTATTAAAGAGGTGAGATCTTCCCGAGCCCTGTGTACTACTGCAACTGTGGCTGGCGTGGGCACAGGTGGGCTCTCGGTGGCACAGCTCTTCTGGTCCTGGCATGGTCTGCCGCAGCCCACACAGGTGGTGCGCAGCGGCTTGGCCTCCTTTGCCCATAGGAATGTCCTCCTTGAAGTCTCTTTTCACCTCTGCTTCCACAAAGCTGGCCCTGCTGTGCACTGTCCAGCCTAGGGAGTGGTGGGATCCAGCTGTTCATCAAACTGGACACAAACAGGTCTTTTCCCATGAATTACAGGTAAAGCTACACCCCATCTATGTAAGAATAAAGATAAGAAATGCTTTTCCATTTTTTCCTGTATTTCTTTGCACTAATTATGTATCATGAGAACTACTGGTGCAAAATAGGCTGTCCTCCTCAAAGTTACATGTAACAGTGGATAATCAAGGTGACACCTACTCACTGCTTACATGCAGCCCAGCAAAAACGCCCTGTGTGGTTTCCAGGGCTAGCTGCAGTAGAGAAGCAAATTAGGTATTTTCTTGTGGCCAGGAGCCCAGGCTAATAAACTCTTGCAGACCTAAGCTAGCTTTTCATGCAGACAGTTTGTGGCTTCCTGCATTGTGTTTCCATTTGTATTGAAAATTACACTGGAGCTGGCATCACTGGAGCTCTGCCAGGGCTAATGGGCCCATCCAGCCCCATGCTGACTCCTGAAGAGCTCCTTGGCTCCTTCCTGCATTGCTGTTCTGGTGCCAAGGAGCGCTTGTGACCGGGGCATGTGCAGGCAGCCCAACTCAGGATCCTGAGCTTTTCTTACTTACTGTTTTATTTGTATTTAAAATTTTTTTAAATTTTATTTTAGACACCTTATGGCTCTGCTGGCTTCAGGAAGGTGCTGTGCTCCATGTATTCAGTGAGTGTGGGGTAATGCCAGTGTGTTGGCCTTGCTGTAGGTTTAATCAGCTCAGCAGCAACCTGGAGAAAGGCTGTGTACTGCCCAGAAACTCCTTCCATCCAGTCACCCCGGCACTGTGCAAAGCCGAAGACATTGCCCACGTCATTGCTCCACTGAGGGGTTCTCCAGTGTACCTGGTACTGGGCACACAAGGTAGCTGTTGGGCAGTGTCTCAGTCGCCAGAGATGATCCCAGCAGAGCTGCGCCGTGAAGAGTCAGAGAGCGACACTGCACCCTTTGTGACGGCCAGGCCCGCAGTCCCTGCACCGCTTACTCTTCCAGAGGGCAAGGCAGCTGCGAGCCGGGCAGGCAGGCTCACGGGGGTGGTCTGGCGAGGGCTTGCCACGGGTGGTTAGCACAGGGAGCAACCCCCCGTGCCGGCACAGGGGTGGCGAGCAGAGGGGCCAACGCCATCAGACAGTTCTGAGGGGAAGGACGAGAGGCTGACCTGCGGGAGCAGCCCCAGCCCCTTGCGTGAGCACAGTGCCCTTCCTGAGCATCACCTGCCTGCTCTCAAGGGTTCTGCTCTGGGGTTTGCTTCTGGATTTTGCCCCGCAAAAGTCACTGGGGGAGGAAAGGCACATAGCCTGCATGTTGTTTCCATCTCCTTTTAAAAGGTGAATGAAGTGCCCGTAAGAGGTGGCAGGTTTTCTGTTTCTCCTCAGACAAGCCCTTCTGTTTACTCAGGATGTAGAAATGGAAGGCCCTGGCTGGTGCCCTTGTTGATGCAAATTTAGAATTACTTTTTGTCTCATGTTTTTTTGAAGGAAGCCAGCAATAAGGTGGAGTTTGGAGAGGTTCTCCGTGCTTGAATGAGCATACCTTGCAAATTGACAAACACCCCCTGAATGGGTCGTGTAATTACTGATTGTAACGTGACATCCCACCACCACCACCATGCACCCCAGCCAGGCTGCGTCCACTGTCGGAGAACTGCTGAGATTCTGGAGACGCCAGAAAATGGACAAATTTGCCCTGAGCATGTTTTCACTCATTTTGGCATAGCTCCATTAATGGATTAAACTATGGTTCGTTAAGCAGTGGCTGCTGTGGAAGTTGCGGTGACATTCTGGGGAGGCTGCCTCACAGACTGCCGCGCAGTCTGGCACACCTGGAGCACCCTGGGGTCCCGGGAGAGCTGGTGTCCCACATCGTCCCTGCTGTCAGGTGCTGTGTCACTAAGCCACTTGCTCTGGAACTGAAGTTAGTGAGTGGGAAAGGCTCAGCCTCTTTTTTTGCTATTATTTTTTCCTGTTGTTTTGTTTGTTCTTGAGAAGCGGTGCCTGCCATAAAGCAGTGCCCAGTTTAGCTTTTATCTTGTCATGGAGGGAAGGGTTTCCATAAGCGTAAAGGACAGGTGGTTGCTGGGCCTCCCTGAGGTGAACCCGCACCTCGCTCTGCCTTTGCAAGCTCCCTCTGCAAGGGTGGGTGCTTAGATCCCTTTTTCCTGCGACGCTAGAAATTATGCTTTTGTGCTTCACTTTCCTCAGAATTTAAGGAAAGGCTCTTGCGGAGTGGGGGTGTGTTAGTGTTGCTCTGTGGGTGTGCATGTGTGTGCTGCCTGCATGTGCCGGGGCGAATGGAGGCGGCTGGGGCTGCAGGACTGAACCAGGAGGGTCTCGCCTTCAAGCATTGGTCCCAGCACCCAAGCGCAGGATGGGTGCCAACCCCTGCCGGGGGGGTCAGGCTTGACAGTGCTGAGGTCCTACACCTCCTTGCTTTTCTTTTGCTTGCTCTGGGCTAAATGCGTCCAAGGCTTGAGAGGAATTTTAGAAATGGACTTCTCAGGACCCGAAAAACTGTGATTTGCTGTTTCTTAATCTCAGTTAAAACTGGTTAGCAGTTCTCTAGTGAAAACTGAAACTTTTTGAAATCAGGAAAAAGCTAGGAGGCAGCTGAGTGCATGAGATGGCTCTGAAAGGCGATGATGGTGGAAAAAGACCTGCTGAGCAGAGGTGGGATCTGCCGCAGCAGTGGGGAGCTGGCAGGGCTGGGTTAGGCAGCCCGGGACAGCGGTGGGGAGCATCCCCAGCCCAGGCGGCAGCAGGGAGGGGGCTCCCTGTGGACAAGCACTCTGAAGTGCCTTGGTCAAGGCAGCAAGTCATGGGACTTCACTACAGGTTTGAAGTACATGAAGTGCATCGCTGTTGAAAGCCTTGCTTTTATGTCTTAAACAAGGAATTAAATTAGTATGTAAGCCATTTCTCTGTGTTTATGCTGAAATGTTACAGTGGAAATGTTCTGACACAGAGAAGCTAAAGTACTCATTTTTCTTACATTTTTGTAGAGAAATAAAACTACAGTTTATTTCCTGTTCTGTGTCTGAGAGGCTGTACAAGAGAGTTAAAATTGAAAGACAGGCAGAATTTAAGGGAATAGGACCTCTGTCTGTTCAGAATGATTCAAGCTTAAAGATAGGATACTGCTGCATTTTCACTTCAAGCATCATTTCATTGATATTTCTGACATTTTGGAATAGCAGAGTGAAAAAAACAAACAAACAAACAAAACAACAACCAGGGATTTTTTTCAGTCAATGGATTGAAAAATGTCTTCCTGGTGTTTTACCAGAGTGCTGAAAGACATTTCAAGGAAATAAGTATATGTATATATGCAAGCACATATATAAATAATAATCTTTATTAGAGATAAACTTTGAGGGAAAACAACATGACAAGCACAACTACTGTAAATGGTACAAATCCATTAAAGAGTGCAAGTACCAGGAGGCTGCTTTTGTGTTGAATGAAAGTTCACACAACCTAAGGTTGCCTCCAAATACAGAACTAACCCGAGAGTTTGGATTTAACACTGACTGGCCCTGTCATATTTCCCCTTAATGAGGCTCAGCTCTGAAGAAAAGGAGGAAGAGAAAATGGTTGGTGTGATAAGCTGTACGATGCAGTAATTGGATCAAGCTGAGACACTGGTGGCCTTTAGGAGCAGCAGCAGAGACTTGTAAGCGGGTTGGCATATGCAAATTGTTTTCTTTATAGAATCTCCTCAATACAATTTTTATCTTCAAAATGGGACAGGCAGAAAAATCATGTTGTGGAATCTGGGAGAGTTACATGTTTTACATCCCAACCTGATAGGACATAGGTGGTTACACCTTTGACCAGATGACCTTTCCATGCCTAGAAAATGTATCGTGAAATTTTAGGAGCCATCTTCAGTGTTGCTTAGTGGTTGTAAGGAGCTTTGGAGACTGACTTTTGGAGTGCAATACCTACAGGAGGAGTTAGGTGACAGCTGCAACAGGTTTAATCCTAGTAAGTCCGGAGCAATCAGGTGGATCCAGACCTCAGTGCAGTATTTAAAGCAGAAATATTCTCTGTGGGTGTTTTCCAGCTCATATCAAGAGTTTACAGAGAATATCTCCAGGTGTAATAGAAGCCATATTGTTGTGCAAATCCAATTTTAAATGATGCTAATGATTAATTTTTCTGATGTAGCCTAAGACACCACATTATCCTTGATTTCAGGAATAAACTTCTTGTGTAAAAATTGGATAAATTTAGTTATAAACTAAGTGATTTGATAGACTGCTCTAATTCAGCCAAGACAGTGCAACTCTTTCCTAGGTTAACTGCAGTGCAGACCAGTAAAAATGTGGACTATCAGGGTCCTGTCCTGTTCATTTTACCTTGCAGATGAAATAACCTTCCTTAAAGGTCTGAATTTGACATTCACTTTTCTGCTTGCAGTGTACTTCTCAGGCTGTATCCCAGCCCCTGGCCTTCCTTTGTGTAGCTCAGCATCCAAAAGGCTGCAAGCTGGCCAGTCCAGGGTAACTTTATTAACACTATTTGGGAAATTAAAAAAAAAAAATCACATTTTGAACAAGCAAAATAGTACTTTACTAATAATCTACTAGGAAAGTAGGCTTTAGTATTAGTGTTATACTTGTTTAGTATGTCCATGATACTGTGGAAGGACATTTGGGATTGGTCAGATTGCACCTATGCAGAGAATAAATCACAAGCAGATTGCAAGGGACTATGACGCTTCCAGTTCATAGTAAGAAATGGTAAGAAAGACCTCACCAACTTTTCCTCAAGTCTGTGGCAAAATGCATCAAGTCAGCTCTGTCAGAAGGCCCCCTGCGCTTCTACTGGGACTGGCTATTACATTTGCTATTTCTTATCGGTAGTTTTATAGATCACAGGGATTGCACCAGGATTTTTTGGCCCTCCGTGCACCAAAGACTTCAAACATACCATAGAAAAAAGTCTTAAAGCACTGACAGTGTCAATTTTTTTCCCCATTCACAAACTAAATATAATAATTTCCACTGGATAAAAATGATTGACATTTCTCAAGTTGCCACCAGCAAAATTCTTGGATCCCCAAATACTTTACAATAATTAAGTCATCCTCACACAATTTCTTCAGGGATCATAGCGGTACTGCTACTGAAGCTTGGTTTCCTAAGGAAACTCAATCTCTACGCTCGTGCTATGGATCTGTTAACTCACCGCTTTTCCTCTTTGTGAACTTTTCAACTATACCAACCAATTTCAAATAAATCTGTCAGTATCAATACCTCAAAGATATCAAATCACCGCAGGCTCTGTGGCAATCTGCAGTGCCATCGCTTAGGGACAGCAGGTGCTGCAGTTACCTTGCGGCAGTAAGCAGTGCAGCAGAGCAAGGGGCGATGCAGGTGCTCCTGCAACGGGGCAGGCGCTGGCTGGAGCTCGAGCGGTGTCAGGGGTAAGATGTGAGCTCAATGCACTGCTCCTGCCACTCCCAAATGGCTGGTTTGTGTGTGAAAACCTATCTTCCAAGGAGACCTTAGTGACTTGCAGAAGAATAGACCGTGTCCTTGTGGCTACCTGCCGCTTGGGGATGGCATCTCCTCGCCAAGCATTTGTCTGGGTACACGTGAGGTCGCCCCAGTAAGGACTCCAGGCACACTTGTTCTTCTGCAATATCTTCTCAGGTGCTCGTGATGTATTTGTAAAGGCCTATGGTACTACAGTCATACAAAGCACTTCAATAGTGTTTTCAAATCCTTTTGGGAAAGAAAGAATGCATTATTGTAATGTCATCAACTGGAAATGTCTAGAAAGGACAGCTCGTTCGGATCGGGCCTTTTATAAGCTCCAAGTTTTTATAACTGTTCCAGTTCAGTCGTGACTTTTTTGTTTTAAATAGGTGCAGTGCCACCAAGCCTAATGCATGTAGCTAAGAATAGTGCTCTGTTACAGCTTAATTTATTATTGAAAAATAGCCATGTTGGCCCAAAACAAGATATCCCAATAGAACTGCTGGAATACCAGCTATACTTGTCCGTGTCTGCCTTGCCCAGATGTGGGAAACTCTTCTTATATATGAAATTTGTGTCATACATATATGCATAAGTATTTGTGTGGAAAGAAAACGTAGATGCAAATCTCCACTTTATGTAATACTAGTATACTATTACGTACTTAATCAAACATTGTTTTTAAAAAAGACTTTGCCAATTAAAAAATCCCAAAACTCTCTCCTTTTAAAAAAAAAAATAAATCCTACGGCTTGTACCTTCTTTGAGACAACACCTGGGATAGAGCTCTCGTAGTTCCACTGTGTTCCCCAGCCCTGCTGCTTCATGCTGTGAATAGGAGGGGTGGCACTCTGCCCCCCTCGCACGCTGCGTGTTGCTCCTGCCTCTTTGCTTTTCCAGAAACATGTCTTTTTCTACGTAGGTAGGGGCGATGTGCCATCTGTTGGGGAGATTAGCATCCCCGAGCCGGAACCCTGCAATACTCCTAGACAATATATAGGAAATGTATTACCAGAATGTAGTGACTTGTATTTGCATTTCACACATTTAGCTTTGCTTCACACATTCCTCTCTCTCAGACATGATAAAGGGAGGGAACGCTCCATTTCTTGTCAGCGTGGATGGATGGCACCCCTAGAAGAGTATGCATTTGAAGCAATATGTTCTGCATCACTGACGTAAGCTAAGATGCTGTTAAGGCCGGGCAGGTTTGTTTTCCTATTCAGTGCTAGTGAGCGGGGCACTCAGGGACTTGGTGTCCTTGAATTTAAAGAAGATTGAAACATTGCATTGTTCAGAATGAAGGGAACAAGGATGGGAGCAGAGTGATGCTGCGGCAGACAGTAAACACTTGATTGCAAGAGCTGAATGGGCTCAGCCTGCATTTTGAATCTCGCCACGGTCTCTTATTTCACCCGTTTGTAGTCCCTGACTCTGCCGTCAGTTCCAGGTTTGTTCCTGTAGTTTCTCTCACATTTTTCTTCAGGTCTGCAGTGCTGATGGTGCACCTTGGCAGATGAGCAGTTATGCCCAAGCGTTTATGAATGAGGGATGCCAGGGTAGTGATGTATACGAGATAATTTCTTCCTGTGTTTTGTCTTTTTAAAATTGAAAGTTGTCCTCGTGAGACTCACTTGTTAGTCTCTAAACCCATCATTTTATACTGCGTGGCAGGGCTCTAATGGTCAGGGTGCAGAATTGTTTCTGAATTTCTAGAAGGAAAATTTTATCAGTAGCAATCCCTGTCGTCTCCCCTGTCCTACTCACCAAGCAAGTCCATCGTTCTCTCCTTGTTTCCCGTTCCACCTGGGGAAGACATCAAGGTAGTGAATGCTAAGCATTGTGCTCATCTGCATCTTGCCAGGGCCACTTCTTCTCCTGTTTCTTTACTGTTTTGTTGGAATAGCTAATAAACAGGGAGTGAAGGAGGGGGGCAACACCTGCAAAGAAAACCATAGTAGTTCCCAGTGAAATTCCTTTGAATATCCAGAATTTTTCAGATCTGTCAGTGGCAACCAAGACACATGTAAAATCATAGTTAAAGCTAAGATGGGGAAAGAAAAATGCTGGTGTTTTCTAACTGGTATTTGACAGCAATAACTAATTTTAACTCAATGGAGAACTAAGTTCCTTTCTGGAGCTGAAGGAAAGAAATAGAGATAAATTCAATGCAATACATTTGTAATAGAGAAAGCGACTTTTCTGGCATATTCACAGTGCTTGTTAAATGGTTTGCTCTTGCAAAAAAGTCTCTAGAACTGCAAACTATAGCTGGATTTACAGATGCTTGGAGGGACTTTTGAACTTTGTCTCCTGTCTCTATTGGATGGATGATCAGGACAGCAGCAAACAATTGTGACTTGCTCTCCTTTCATTCTGTATGTACAAACTAAAACGTTTTTTGTCAATTTATTCAATACCTTATAGTTGATCCCCACGATATCTGGTAGATGCATCCTTGAGTATGATCATCCTTTAGAATGGCATCTTAAAATATATATAAACTAAGTTATATTACTGTGTGATGCATACAAATGCATAAAACACAGAGCATAAAGAATGATGTCTCCACTCTTTGAAAACAACAGTATTTGCAAAAGCTACTTTAAATTTCAATCAACAAGTTCTGTAGGATGGGTTTACAGCTAACTTTCCATCACTAATTGCTACAAATATTTCCCTGGTAATTGCTGCCACCAATCGCCCTTGCCATTTGGCTGCATTATAGACAGGATTTTGGAAAAAAAATTAGAAATAGCTCAGTATATAAACTAACACATTTCTGCTTTAAATGTCAGGCGTTGCTCAAGGGCTGAAGGCACCACAGTGTTTGCATTTGCCAGAGCTGGAGACACTCGAGGATCTAGTTATGCCCCTGCTGGTGCATTAAAGGAGTGACTTCAGGCCATGGATGGGTGCACTTTGGTCTGCGGATCTGATCTCCAGCTGTGCTTGCACACTGGACATGTCTTGCTTACAGCTGTTCGGAGAGGTGTTCAAGACTGCAGCAACCAGCACGAGGATGAGCAGGTCTGAGGCACGGATCTGTGTGCGTGAGTACCACCTTCTTCCCTGTAACACGCCCACCAAAACCAGAGGCCACAGTCTAATACGTGAGATTTCCTGTTGTGCCTTTTGGCGCTCGTCCGTAACTTTGATCAGGCAGAGGGGAGAGCTTGAGAAGGACGGCTTGAGACCTAGCTAATACGTGTGAAGATCGTGCTAATCAAACAACTAGAGACACAAAGAAAAGCTGATGGGTCATACCTGAAGGAGTGGGGCTGCCACCCTTGGACCAAACACTCAGCCAGAGGTGGGGAGGGGAAGGTGGACTGCTGTGCTGAGGGGAGGTCTAGTGAGGTGGCACCAGCGTGTGGCACTGCACAAGTGACCATTGGCCAGCTCTGGGAATTAGCCCCGCTGCACAAATTGCTCGGTTGCACTTCTCAGTGCTCTGGATTATGCACGTTCTTCTGATTCCTGATGCTGCAGTGCGTAGTAATATCCTGCATGACGTTAAATTCAGTAGCAAACACCAGTGCGGAGGCTTGTAAGACCGGTGCAGTGCTCGGGGACCAGCAGCAGAGCAGGGCTAGGGAGACACAGGCTGGAAGCACTTCTTCCATCGGCGATGATCAAAATGCCAAATCTGTGGCTTAAGGTCAGGCATTGTCCCAGACAGACAAGAGCTTTCCCTCCTCCTGTTGCTCTGCAAGGCAGACTTCCAAAGGCCTCAGCTTTGTTTTCACTCTACATGTTCATTACTACTTTTTAATGACTGAATTCTCACTCAACCATGAAATAATTTAGGGAAAACTGCATTAGCAAGCAGACTTGCTAAATTCATAATTAAGGTATTTTCAAATATTACGGATGGAAATTAATTTACTGTGCTGTCTGTGGAAACAGTGCAGAAGACAGTAGGTTGTCTTGTGGAATATTTATGAAATACTTGCTGGTATTGGCAGAGGACATAGACAAGTCCGTGGCAATGCAGCAGTGAGGGTGCTGGTGTTTGTGTAGCCTGGGAACATTTATTTCCACAGTTCAAAGAGCAATCAGCGGACCATTATTTCCGCTCCCCACCCACGATAACCGAGCAGGGTGCTGTTCTGGCAGCGAGGCCATGCCCCACCGAAAGGTGCTGGGGAAGGGGGTGAAGCCGTCCCTGCGGTGGGTGCTGCCTGCTGCAGGGAGAGGTCTCGGCACAGCACCTCCGTGGAGGGAAAAAAGGCAGGTGATGCAGAGTCTCCCTCTAAACCTACTGTTATTTGAGGAGATGTCCAAAAAGCACAGTTTCCCTCCAGGCCCCTCAGGCAGGGGGTTTGCAGGCTGCAGACCCCGCGGCAGCGCAGGCAGCCCTGCATTCAGCAGCATCGCCTCGGTGGCTGCTGGAGCTGAGGTCAATTGCACGGTGCTGGCGGTGACATACCCTGAACTGATGTTTTTTTCTTTTTTCTTGTTTAATTATATTTCCCCTTAATTGTGTCCAAGGATGTTTTTTTAAGAGGAAACTGGTGGCGAGTGTGTTAGAAGGTCCCTGGAGGATTTTAGCGAAACATCAAATGTCCTCCTGTCCCTTTGCAGCCCAAACACTGGTTAGCTCACCTGTTCTGTCACCTCTGCCAGGGAGACTGGGGCTGGTGCCAGTCAGGGAATGGGCAAGGAAAAGGTTTTGGCAAGGAAAAAAGTTGTTTTGGTGAAACTAAATTGTTTCACAGAAATGACAGGCTTTTAATGCATTTACGTTGGATAAAGACATGAAAAACCTAATTTAAATTGTTTTATTTGGGCTAATTTTGTTTCAGAAAAGGAAATGAAAATTTCATTTCTGCATGTTTATTTTAAAATATTTTTTCAAATTAATATTGACTACTGTCATCTTAAATAATTTAAACATTCATTTTCAGCTTTTAATTTAGAAATAATCATGAGCTCAACCTGCTGAAAATAAATGGAGACGCTGATGTAGCAAAACAATGATTTTCAATAAGCTGGTTCTAAGAGGCAGCCATCCTCACTGATTTAACAAGTGACATAAAAGAATAGGAAAATTTCAGCATTTCCATTACATAATGATTCCAGTAGGTGATGCAGTGAACTGAGCATCTCACAGCTGAGCTGTTAGGATAGAAAGTAAAATAACTGAATAGATAAGATTCAAAAAGAAAAATCTGAAATTGTGATTACAATAATTTTGGTATTTTTTTTCTCACATTTCCTAGATTTTAGGAGAAACTTTTTTTTTTTCCCCAATTGATACAAATACAAACTACGATCAGTAAACATGTCCTGCAATCCTGTATTGCAACAGGCTGGCAGTATGACAGAGTGGTTGAGCTGAGATTAACCCAAAATGAGCAGGAGTATTTGTACGCACAGGAGAGGAGAGAAAAGACAAGGCAGAGTAGCAGTCCTGCTGCTTCTGAGGGGAGGCTGAGCAGTCGCGGCACTGATTGCACCCACGTCTGGCCTCTTGGAGCTGTGTCGGGCACCTGCCTCTGGCAGGATTTGCAGCCTGTGTAACTCGAAGTCGGTGCACCCTACATGGGCATGTGTGGTCCACGGAAACCCCAGCAGGGAGTTGTAAATCTCACGAAAGGACTGACGCCAGCAACGTGAGGTGGTCCCCTCTCACATCGCTGCTGCATCAGTCTACAAAAACAGGGTGGAGAAGGCAAAGAAGGAGGTGTATTTTAGGAGGTGTAACTTTAAGATCTCAGTGGGGAAAAGTTTTGCATCCTTCCTTCATATGAGACTGTGTTGAACCAAGCAGGGTTAAACTTAATCACAAAAGGAATCCACACGGGCAGTGAAGGTGTTGATGGCCTGTCGCTGAGATGTGATGTCAGGATGTGAAAGTTAGGAATGGAGATGATGTGCTGTGTAGCCTGGTGCTACACCGCTGCTGTGTTTTCACAGGGAAAGCTGCTGTCAGCCTTGCCCTTGGAGGATGCGATGCTGGTTGTAGGGTGGGGATCAGGGATTCAGCTACCCCACACAGCCTCTACGGCTGCATCTCTAGCAGGCTGGCTTGTGGGGAGAGCAAGAGTTAACAGCTAACTTTGTTTTATGGCCAGTACATGTGGTAAACAAGATTATCTATAATGAGATTAGCCTTGGACAGGCTAAACCACTGATGAGTTCATCTTGGTCCGAGGCAACCCTGAAGCAGTTGTAGCACCACAGAGGGTCTGAAGTGGTGCTGGCTGTCCCAGCGTGCCACGGCCCTGCTGGGAGGTGGTGGCTTCTCCTTTTTAGATGGGAGGACAGCCGCTCCTGGTGACAGGCGGCTGTGAGTAATGCATCTCTCTGTAGGCATATGATGCAAATGGACTTAATAAGCTTCAAAGAATCATCTCTGGTTGAAACTGAGTACAGTTATAAGTTACACCGGGAAATATTTGTGAGGCACCCTGTGACAGACCCGACAGCGTCAGGTCTGTCACCAGCTGCTCTCTGTGCACATGTATGGACAGAGGTGGGAGCTTTGGGCTTTGCTGGTGCTGGCAGCCCGCTGTGAGAGGCAGAAGCTGGGCAGGACATGCAGAGCCCAGAGCCCCTCCTGTGACACAAGGAGGGTCAGGTGCAGAGCAGCGAGCTGCTGTGGCCTGGAACCCACCAAGGTTGCAGTGCCTGGAGGAACATACAATGTGTGTTATGGGGGGCAAGGGAGGGAATTGGTGTAGACTTCAATGAACGGAACTGCAACAAGATGCCCGACAGCATGTGTCCATGCTGTCCTTGAACAAGCAGACTTTTTATCTGGGACAGACTAAGTTAGTTATGGGTTTACGTAGGCACGTAGAGGGCAAAATAAAAAAAAGAAGAGTAACCTGGAAGCAGATTGAAGTCCTTGGCTTCAGCAAAACTGTCCTGTGTTTCCACATTGTTTTCTCAGTGTGTTGCACACAGCTTCTCTAGAGGGGCCACCCATAGCAAAAAGCACTGAAAGGCATAAACCCAAACAGGGATTTAAGAGAGAGGGCCTAAGCCTCTGCGAAGGAGACCTGGGGTGTTCCTGCAGGAGGTACGGTACTGCTGGGGAGAGCTGGACACACACTATGCAGATCCAGCCTCAGATGAGCTTGTATTTGCTAATGTAATTTAAATCACTGGTTCTGACCTCCCATATGCTTAAACCAGCCATTAGATCTCTGTGTCTTACAGTGGTGTAAATTAAATTAAAATCTATCCTTGTAGTGCTGTTGCAATGAAGCACTGATCTAGTGGTGGTTTCATGCCAGCTCAGCATTATCCATCCAGGCTGTCCCAGTAGTCCCACTGGGAATACATCTCACTTAGTCTGAAGTTCCTGCTACAGTAATGCACAAGGCAAATGGAGAATTACAAACATTTTAGCAAGCACCATTTATATTCCAGCCAAGCCACTGCCACTTGCTGGTTTTGGACCCTTTGTTTCCTTGGCCAAACCTCACTGTCACCCATGAGCTTTTCAATATTCAAAATCTAAATCAATTTGGTAACTTCTTTTTTTTCCCCCGATCAAATATTAAATGGTTATTCTACTTTCAGTATTTAGTCTTTTTAACACATTTAAATTCTTTGACACATTAAATTCTCTGTTTAACAGAAGAAAATATGACCTAAAAGTCTTTGAAGCAAACCTACTCCTTTCTTTTCCTGTTGCTTTTCACTAAACACGTCTGTAGTGCTAAACTGAAACTATGCTGCTTAAACTTGATAAAGTACTGCATCAACAACAAAAAAGGAAAATAAGACAGACAAAAAGAATAGAAAGCAAAAACCTCATAATTCGCCAGAAAGGCTTTTCTTTTCCATCTCATATTATGCAGTGTGCAGAAGTGTCCAATTTGAAAAACTGACTCAGAGCAAACTGCTAGCAAGAGAGCAGGCATAAAAGCAGATACAGAACTGCTCACAGACTCGGATTAAGTGAGTTTCTTGCCAGCCCTTCCCCACCCCCCAGCATATTACAGATCGGAGAATTGAGCGAGCTGTGTCCTGTGTCCCGCAGTGTGTGTGCATGCGTCACATGTCAGAGGCATAGCAAGGGACACAAATTCGTCTTGGAGGTTCTCAGGGCTGGCGAGGCCTCGCCAGGGTCACCCCCTCGGCTCCCAGCATCGCCTGGGTGCGTGGCCCTGCTCAGCTGTACCTGCACTCTGCCCAGGGGCCAGCGGGCATCGTTTGCTTGGAGGGTGCCAAAAATACAGACGAACTAGATAGAACAGTTCTGTGTATTAAATTCTCTCAGTGCAAATTGAGAGTGAGCGTATGAAGAGGAAGATTGGTATTTGCTGTATTTCTCTTCCTCAGAAACCCTATTAGTGATCTCCCACTTCAGCACTTCACTTGTTGGTTAGTCCCCATTCTCCAAATGCCACTATGTCACAGAGGGAACATCAGCCCAGAAATAATTAGTATGGCAATTTGGCGCTCACTCTGCAAATTACATCTAGCAGTTGCATGCAAAATTGTCAGTAGAAATCATCTGGCTCTTACCAAGAGTTAGTTTAATAATGGAGCTTGTTTTGTTACTGCCGCTATTATGCTGAAGTCTGTGGTTAAGATTTGTTTTCCCCTCTGGCTGATGGAAACATCTTCTAGCAAAAGTGAGAGAAATGAAGCTTTTTCTGCTACACTGTGCTTTGTTGGAGTGAGAAGTCCTGAATCAATGTCTGTTCAAAATATGTGTTCACTGATACTGACTTTCTGGGGAGATGCACCCAAACGCTGTATTTCATGCACATAATAGATTATTGGAGCTCTTCCTGTTATCACTAATTAACTATTAATTTGTGCAGAGACAATGATACAATTTCCCGCTTCTCAGGTGACTGCTGAGCCCAAGGTGAACTGTGATGCTTCTTGGTACAGAGGAAGAAGGGCACCAGGAAAGACTAGAAGACACCACTTCCCTCTGTAGAGGAACCAGCTCTTCATTACGGTAAGATACATTGCCCTCAACTGAATTTGACTTGTCTCCATCCTTAATGGATGTTCTCAGGATGCTTATGAGAGAAATACACACTATATTTTTCTTTATGCCAACAAACCCTATCTTGGACTTGAGAAAGCTTCTTCAACAAAAGTGGGGTTTGCCCCAGCAGGTACAGTCCCCTGAAAATGTCTCCTTCCAGCGTGTCAGCACCATCCCAGCAGCAGTATTTTGCCCAGCTTTCAACCACCTAAGTGACCTAGCAATCAGCCTTTCCTGCAGCAGCAGGAGGTTCTGCAGCAGACCTTGTAGGTGAGATTTTAAGCGAGGGAATAAGAGATAACCACCAGGCTGCTGTCAAAGGAAAACACAACATCCTTATAACAGGGACACTACAGGATTTCTGAGGCTGGCTTTCAAAATGGGTCCAAAATATATATCCAGTGATGCAGCACCTCTGGAAAAAAAAAAAACCACAGGCGGGTGGTGTACTAGCTGGAGAACGGTAAACAACAAGGAATGGGCTGGTTTGTGTGTGTGCACTCCTGCCTCTTGGGCTTTTCACACGCCCAGGAGTTATTAGAAGACAGCAGGTACTGCACATCAGCTGTCTGCAACTGTACACATGCACATCGTTACCAAATGCCAGGAAATGCACGTTAGTTTGGGCAGCTTTCCTTGGTTTTTCTTGCAGCTCAGCTGGTGGGAACTATGCTTTGTACCTGTGACTGCACCCTTGGTGGCACAGATTATACCCCTTTTTGAATGTGTGGAAGAATGAAGAGCTTTAAACGCACACTGTGATTATGTCTTCACATGGCAGGTTCTTCAGCTGTGTGCTGTTTGGCCACTGCTTAGATTTCATGTGTTGCTTTCTTCCCATGGATTTAAAGAAATTAAGCCTGCTGTCATGCCAGCTGTGTAGCCAAGGAGCTGGGTAGGGAGGGACAGAGGAAGGTGTGATTTTCACTGTTCATTTATTCCTTGGTGCCAGTGCTTGCTTGAACTGCAGTATAATTAACCAAACACCTGATACTTATGAATCACCTTATGCCATTTGTAATGGTAGTAAGTTACAAGCACTCATGGAATGGGGTGTTGCTCTAATTGTCATGCTTTTCTTCTGGCAACCTTTAACTCCCATTGGATTAGTAACTCCTATAATGATTGTGTCTGCCAAATTAAGCCATCTGTAAACACTAGAACTTCCCAAATTCATAGCAGCCATGTTTGGGAAATAATGTCCGCATCTTTTTTAGCTGGCTGCCAGGAGAAGTGGTCAAACGGTCAGTGTGTGTCCTGGTCCCTTCCTCTGGGAGTATCCTCTCCCTGTGCCATCGCAGCCAGTGTCTTCTCCACCTGGCTGCTGCAGTCCTCGGCGTTAGCACTGTCAATGGCCTTGACAGGCCACGATGCACTTGTGCTTGAGCCTTTCTGTAAGCAGAGGAAACGGCCTCAAGTTGCCCCAGGGGAGGTTTATACTGGATATTAGGAAAAAGTCCTTCACTGAAAGGGTGGTCAGGCATTGGAACAGGCTGCCCAGGGAGGTGGTGGGATCACCGTCCCTGGAAGTGTTAAAAAATGGGCAGATGTGGTGCTTAGGGACATGGTTTGGTGATGGGCTTGGCAGTCTGGGTTAATAGTTGGACTTGATGATCTCAAAGGTGTTTTCCAACCTTAATGATTCTATGATTCTGTGTTGGCAAATACTATAATGAAGACATTTGACAACACAGTCATCTGAACCCAAAGGGCTAAAGCAGAAGTGACAGAGTAGCTTCACCACTCTTGTTGCTGGCTTGTTAACATTTATTCTGCATATGCTATTACTGCATCAAAGTGATATTTTTCAATTAAGTGAAATGAAGAAGGAAACCTTCTTCGCTGTTTTTTTATTCTCCTGTCACATGTGCAGCAAACTCTGGATTACTCCAGCCCAGTCTAGAAGGCAGTGAGCACAAAAAATACTGAAGGCCTCAGCTGTGCTACCAAGCAGCCAGAGCAGGCAGAGGTGTGCACAGCCCTGGCAGCTGAGCAGCTGGGCTAGGGCAGGTTGCAGACACTGGGCTCTTGCCCGGACACACTGTTGGCATGGGCTCTGTCTGCAGAGCATTAATAAGCTACCCTGAATGGCAGTGCAGTATGCACGGCTCTGAAATGAGTCACAAATGAGTTAAAGCCCTCCCAGTAGCAAGGCAGTCCCCTTTGCACGTGTTGAACAATTCAAGTGCAAAGGAGGGACTTGTGCTTAAGAGCAGGCTGTATTCTGTGACAGAAACCAAAGGCTGGGCTCACTGTGTGATATTCATCCTTACTCCTTGCAGAAACCATGGAGGACGTGACACAGGCTGCTCAGGGTGGTGTCACCATCTAGATCCCCCCTCTGCAGCCACCTGCCACCTTGGGCCACGTCCTAGTGCACTGCAGCAATGATCACGCTCCCCTGCTAATCTTCAGTGTCAGCCAGCCTTGATCTAGACAGAGTCCGTGCCACTCAACTTGGCCTGTTGGTAAGCACTACATACAACTAATTATGCAAACAAAAGGTACAGTGTAATAACTGCCAGGTTGCTCACACCATACCAGCAACATTAAATGCCTCCAGGCTGCTCTTCAAGAGGGAGGACCAGTGGGAGCGGAACGGCCGAGGAGAGGAGGGAGAAAAACAGCCCATGGATGGGCTGTTGGGGTTGTCTCCCTGTTTTCTGCTGGTTTTAAAGGATCAGCTGGCTGATGCCATGGGCATCCTTGCGGAAAAGCCAGGTCAGAGAAAGCTGGGATCTACGCTAAGGACCTTAAGTGGTGAGAATTTTATTCTCTGTCGTCACCGTGGAGTGGCTGGGTGAGCAGCTCAGTGCATGCCGTGAGACGGGCTCGGGGGGTGATGGCTGCCTGCCGAGGGTTAGCAGGACGGAGGGAGTCATTGAGATATGCTGCCCTGAGACAGCTGAGGGCTTTGAAAATGCGTGAGGTGACCTTCATTTTGATTTGGGGTGTGCAGTAATGAGCAAGTGGTGTGATGAATGCGTAAAGCTGACAAAAGGCACTGGCGTCTGTAAAGAAATAGGATGTGCAAGGTCAGGAAAGGTGTGCAGGGTGAAGCGATGTTTCAGAGGCAGTGAGCATGCCAGGCTGACTCATGAGCTGAACTGTGCAATAATCACTGGTAATTATTGCACACCAGCCAGAAGAAGGATTTGCATGCACACCACGCTGGACCATGGGGCCCGTTTGGGCTTTGGCATACTCTGCTCACAGCTTGGAGCAGACAGGCAGAGAGATGAGGAACCATTTTCAAACAGAGACAATATTCCGGTTGTTTTCCCATCCAGCTTCCAGGTGTGACATTGAGCTGTGTCCTGCCTGGGTGAGGAGACAGGGAGCTACTCTCTTCAGAGCAATGAAGGGCAGAGAAGTGCCTGTATTTACCCCTCAAAATATGGCAGTGCTACAGAAATGTGCTTCTGAATCAATAGCGAGGAACTCACTTATCAGCCAATATATTTTTCACTGAAATTAAAACAATGGAACTCCTGAAAAGTAATGAAACCCTGCGGGACAGGAGCACTCAGGTAACACAGGCTGTAGCTTACTGGCTGAGCGATGAGGTAACACATCTGCCTGGGTCTCCTGTGACAGAGAAATCCCAAGGGATTCCTGTTGTCCTGGGGGTCAGGTTTTGAGGCTGTGTCCTTGCAGTAGGAAAATAACCATAGTACCTCCCCTCTGGTGCAGTTAAGGCCCTTGTGTGATTTTGGTTTAATGTCACCTTACTCTCCCTTGATCTTGTCCAAATACGCAGCCAGGTTGGTGCCGATGGCAGTGAAAGTGCGTGTCGGTGTGTAAGGACATGGCGCAGATGAGTTTTACCCCAAGGCAGCTACCTGAACGCAGAGATTTTCTGTGTGCTTGTGAGTAGACCAGGCCTTGGAAGAGCAGGAGATCTACAGTTTTTGTGGTTGCAGGGCAGAGAAATAATGTTGTGCATTGGGCAGGGACTCCTAGAACCCCCCGTTCACCACTCCTGGTACCCCTGTAACGCAGCTGCAGCAAACCCCGGAGTACAGACAGCTCTTGCTGGGGCTTTTGGGGGTGCACCCATTGGTACCTCAAACACCGTTTCCCATCCCCAGCTCGGCTTTAGGCTATGTCTGCTGTAGACGGAAGCGTTTGGAGATGGCTTTGGAGACAGACAGCTTTTTATCAGTGACTCATGTCTTGCTTAGAAACAGAAACTTAACCACAAGCAATAATTAGCATCTGTCTAGACTTATATATGAAATGTGCAATATATAAAGTATACATATTTATATAGACACACACACAATGTATTGCGGATAAGTACATGTGAGGCGCTGCTTGTATGCCTAAGATTTCATGCAGCGAAGTACCATTTCAGCTTAAGTAATACGAAGTCACACTCTTTCGGCTGTAATAATAGACATTCCCAATCTATTTTTAGCCGCACCTGGCTAATTCAGCAGCGCTGGGCTAACAGCGGTGCTCTCCCTTCTCCTTTCATGCTCTGCGGTTAGGGTGGCACGGAGCCCCGGCAGGAGCCCCCCGCCGGGCCGGGCTGGGGCCGGGACCCCCGGCAGGAGCCCCCCGCCGGGCCGGGCCGGGGCCGGGACCCCCGGCAGGAGCCCCCCGCCGGGCCGGGCCGGGGCCGGGGCCACCCGCAGCCGCAGCGCCCGAGCCCGCGGCACCCGGCACCGTGCGGCCCTGCGGGCGGGAGGCGCCGAACCCCGCCCGGCCACAGGTACCGCGGGGACGTGACCGGCGCTAAGCGATGTAAAACCTCAAATCCGT
The DNA here is from genome assembly GCF_023638135.1 of Falco biarmicus. Classification (NCBI taxonomy): domain Eukaryota; kingdom Metazoa; phylum Chordata; class Aves; order Falconiformes; family Falconidae; genus Falco; species Falco biarmicus. The sequence goes on from NC_079298.1 coordinate 22,841,190, forward strand.
ATTACGGGTAACCGGGATGAAGGCAGGCATCCAAGGGGAAAAAAAAAATAAGTCTGTCCCTGTGAACTTGGTGACTCGACAGCAGGTGGGCTGCATCCCCGGGGGCTCCCCCAGCTGCGGGCTGCCCTGGCCTGTGCGTGACCCAGCGGGGGTGTCCGCAGCCGCACCAGCGCCCGGCCCCCGGCACGGCCGCGGGCTGTGGGAGCAGCCGGCTCTGCGGCGGCTCCGGGCGCTGCCGCTGCCGCAGCGGGCCGGGGCGGCGCGGCGGGCCCGGGGGAAGGCTGCCCCCTGCCGCGGGAACGGGGCGCTGGCGCCGCGCCGGAGCACGGCCCGCCCCGGCCCCGCCCGCCTCCCGCCGCCGCTCTCCCGGCGGCCAAAAGCCCGAGGCCCGGGGCCCTGCTGCTGCCGGCGGCCCCGCGGCTGGGCTGGGCGCGGGCTTGTGCCCGAGTCTGCTCGGTGGGGCCCGTGCCCGAAGCCCGCCGTGCGGGGCCGGCCTGTGCCCCAGGCGCCGGGCTCGTTCCCGCGGACGGGCCGTCTCCAACCGCCCTCGCAAACCCGCCGGGGCGCTCGGCTGAGGAGCCGCCACCGTCAGCTGGATGGTGCCAGCTCAGTGCCAGGCGCTGGACAGTGCCCGGCGGGTGTAGGCACGGCTGACTGCTCAGCTGTCGATCAACCTTAGCGTAGCCCTCAGGAGAGAGGGATGCAAGTTTTCAGCCTTCGCTCTCCGGAGCGCCGGGGAGGTTAGCAGAGGACAGGGGCTTGCTTCCTCGCCGCAGTACGCGCAGCGGCCGTGGCCGAGGCCATGCCAGGGCCCCGGAGCCCGGGTGCTACTTCCTCAGCCCCAGCGCCAAGGCCTGGCCAGGGCAGGGGCCAGCGGGCTCGGCACCCTGGGAGAGGGAAGGAAGGCAAGGCCGGGCCCCGGCTTCGCTGGAAACACGGTTATTTCAAACAGTTATTTTTCCCCATGGTCAGACAAGAGGAGTCCCAATGAGTTGCAGCTATGCCCACCCCCCAGTCACTCCTGTCTTATTTGCTGGATGTCTAAAGTACCCAGCTGCCATTTTTAATGTGTGCCAAGTTCTACTAAAGGATATATAAAAAAGAGTTGTTAAGAAAAAAAAAATAAAGTAACATATATTAATTATTGTACCAATATCAACCTCTCTGTGGGAGACAGGGTGTTCAGATGCAATGCTGTTGGAAGCCACAAGCTCTGTTAATCATTACAGGACATAGTCTTCTGGCTAAACTTACACTGCACGACAAGTTGCCCAAAACTAAACCCCCAATCCAAAAAACTTAACGTTAACTGTTACATTTACTAGTCCAAACTCTTCACCTACAACACCATGATATGTAATGATAAAATTAACTTAGTTCTGTGTTACCAGGCAGCTGGGAGGATGCTTTCCGTATGCAAAGAGAAACAAAGGCGGGAGGAGAATATGGCACCAGCACTATCTGCAATGCACACAGAGCCTTTGTGCTTAGGCTTTTGTGTCCAGGGCCAGTTGCCGTCTTTCACCTTGCCAGCTACATAACTTTCTCCTTCTGGGTCTTTGGGTATTTCTTACACAATGAATTGCCTAGGAGGAAGCACTTAAAATTTAATTCAGGTAGGGAAGGCAGCACGCGTGAATGATATAGACTGTACTAGCCCTTGTAGATTATATGATTTATACATTCGCTCAAACAGCAGTGAATGAACAGTCTTATAGCAGGTAATATGCTATTGTGCTGTTACTTCTGTGCCTTGTCTTTTTAATGAAAGTGTTTATACCTTCAAAGTTAATTAACGAATTTCTCAAAATCGTTTACACATCTGCTCTGTTTTGAGTAAAACTTCGGTTTCACGTCACTAACTTTAGAGTTACATTAGAAAAAAGAAACACCCATCCCCCCCATGTCAGGTATGCTACTTCATTTGTAATGACTTCAGATATAGAATTGCTAATAATGATGAATTTCACGGGCTCAGGTTTGGCCTGTGACTTTGCACTGGTCGCTGCTTTGGAAGGGCAGTCAGGTAAATACTAGCTAAGAGCCTGTGTAGTACTCACTGTCACACTGCTGGCGCAAAGAAAGACTAAAACCAGCAAACCCAGTCTTGGGGGTTCACTGGCACCTACCTGGGCACCGTGGCCCCTCTGTCACTGGCAGGCAGCAAGTTAGAGCTGAGAGGGTCTCCGGTTCCTGACTGTACCCTACCTGACACCGTAGCCTCTGCAGCTACCTGCCACCAGTATGTTATGAAGAGCTTTTCCCACTGACCATGGGGCCTGTTCTGGCTACTGCTGGCCAAACCCCAAGACTGCCAAGGGGAGCGCTGGGTGTTGTGCACATCTCAGCCAAGCCCTGCTCATCCCAGTCCTCTGCAGGGCTGGTGCCGCACTGTCCTAGGGAGCAAGCAAGTGCAAGGGCAGCACCAGCAATGGCAGCCCATGAGAAAAGCAGTGCAAACAGGGCTGCCCCTGCCCCTGCCCGTGCCACACACCGGGAGTAGTCCTGCTTCCTTCTGCTGATAGGTAGATGTATTATTTTAATTAAGCTATTATTTCAATAACGATTATGACATGTGGGCATGGCTCGGGAAACATTAAAACCAAGGTAAACAAAAAGTGTAACACTCCATCTGCTTTTAACAGCACAGTTCAGCAGCATGACTGTTTAGGCAGCGTACATAGCTGAGTACTGTTAGTATTTACAGTAGAACACATCATGCCAAGTTTAGCCTACAAGCTGATCACAGGCATAAGGTTTCATTATTTTAAGTGATGTATTCTTTTCTGATGCGAAGAACACCACTTCTCTGCACCTAATGCTGCCTGTGAAGTCTGCTTTTCCACTTAAGGGATGCTAAGCAAAAGCTAGCCAAAGAAATGAAGTTAATTAAAAAAAATTATAATGTTCTTCAAAAATAACAGCTCGCCCTCTTTCCAACAAGGAAAAATACAAATAAAACCCCTTTGGCAATGCTGAGGAAATATCTGGGGCTGAGGTGAAAGGGACACAGCTTGACGAGTATGCTGAAAGCTGAATGTGGATTACCCGTGAGTGCAAAAATGAATAAATGTGTTTTATTCCATTATATTAATGAAATGGTTAATTCAGTTGCTATAGCAACAAGGAACAGCCATGCTAAAAAGCTAAAGGGCTATACATAATGCCAGATACAAGGTCTCTCTAATTCTAAAGCTGATTTCCTTAGCTACAATAGAAGTGATGTGTGTTTTCAATATCATCTTAAGCTTTTGCACCAAATCCTCAAGCTAATCCAATAAATAGGCTAGTAGCATAAAATACCATATATGTTTGCACCTCATAAAACTTATGAAAGGGGTTTACCTATGCACAATAACAAGAACAGATCCATGGAGTGCAGTGTGAGGCTTTTTAAAAAGACTGCTCTGCATGTGATGGTGAACCAGCAAATGTGTTACAATGGGAGGTTCCTACAGCTGCGAAGCAGGTGACTGCACGGGAAATCACTGCAGTGCTAGCCCAGATGTCAAGACATAGTTGTGCTTACAATCCTGCTTTACCTTATGGAAAATAGACTATTTTATAGTCTTTTCACTTGCATTTCACATGATTCGGTTTATAAATCATAATTCTTAAAGACTTTGATAAGGAATCCTGCAGTGCTTGCTTTTGTTTTAACATTGAAGTCGCAGAAAGGGTGACCTGTGGTCTCGTCAGCAGCACAGAGGCCAGAATATTATTATTAAAGTCTAAGCCAAAGCAAAGGAAAGAGGAGTGGCCGTTGTGCCCTTCAGAGCGGCCTGGGGCAGCCCCCGCACAACCAGTGCCCCCAGGGAAAGGTGCTGCTGCGGAGGCGCTGCCCAGCCCCTGTGCTTTCGTCAGGCTGGAGCCCTGCCGCAGCGCAGGGTCGTGTCCATTCACTCTCTCCCTGCTGTTACTTGAGATTTGTCAACTGCAACATTGCTCACTGTGCCTAAAATAACTGGAGAGAATATAGCACACCCATAGGAGAAACAGAAGGCACCGACTTCCCTCACTGAACTCGGAAAATTCAGTGTCCTGCACCTGCTCGAGTGACGTGGGTGACTGTTACCTGCAGGCCATCTGATTTGTGTGGTAACGGATGTTCAGTGCCTGAGAAACGATACTTCTCAACAACTGAGTATGATGATTTCAGTGACGAGGCCTAAACTTGTCTCCAAATCGTAAAAAAGTAAAAAGCTGTGAAAAAAAAAAAAAAGTAAAAGCTGTGACGGTAAGTAGTCTCTAGACTAAACAGGTAAGAAAAATGGCCTTAAGGATGATGATTACTTCTAGCTGGTGGTGTGTCTCTGGGGCATGCGGTGCCGACTGCCTCTTTCTTGGCTGCAAGGCAACAAAAGAGCTCTCACCACTGAGGGCAGTCGTGCTGGGGAGCAACTTCAACTGTATTGCAATGCTGAAGAAGTAAAATGTTTGATCTTAAAAACGAGAAGGCAGGTCAATGGTTGCCACTGTGTTAGTCACTTTGTATGAAAATTATTAAGATTCTCCTGAACATCACATAGTACCTAAAAAGTGGGTGAGCAACAGCTTGAAACTATTTTTCTGCCTTTGTCTTAAGGATCCTGGTTGCCAAACATGAGTGGCCCACGCAATGCAGACAGAGAGGCACTGTCGAACCTCCCGCCACATCTGGAGGTGAGGAGGCAGTGCCGTAGCCGTCCCCGCCGAGGAAGCCTGCGCCGTGTAAGGTGCAAAGGCAGCTCTCTGCCGAGCACTGGGTTAGTTACAATCCAGCTGCCGGTAAGTCTGCCAGATTGCCAGATGTTGCCAATGAAAACCTATCTTCCACAGTTCATCAAAGAAGTGGAGCAGCCTGGTGAAGTGAAACCTTTGCCAATAAAATAAATATTTTATCTAAAGAATATTTTCTACTAGAAAATGTTGAAAAATATAAAATTTTAACAGCATGCCCAGCCCCATGTTATGGTAGATAAATAATGAAACATGCATACAGAATATGTTGGCAAGATCTTCTAATCGACAGGAAATATCTATGCTTAATGTTATATTTCTAAGGCTACAGTCCTGGATTGTGTTAAACAATGTGGTTTTATGAGGCATGGGGTTGATGACACTCAGTTGGGGTTTGGATAAGTTGCCTTGAATCTAGCAATCACTTTTGCCACCTTGAGATAAAAGGCTTAAAGACGACAAAGCTGGAGGAGCCAAAGATGACAGTAATACGTGCTGGAAGGTGGGAGTCTGCAGAAATGACAGCGAGCCACTCTGCAACTGCCAAGTCACCTCTCCCAGAAGCCACGCAGTGGAAAGCCCTGCATCCTCCAAGACACAACAAAGAGGGGCAGCGATCCTAGACAGGTAACTTGCATTTTGCTCCTGCCAAGTTTTATGAACTGAGCAAATGGTTGTCTGCAAAGAAGGCTTCCTCTAGCGACAGGTAAAGCATCGGAGCAAGGAGCAGTGTACATGGACATTGGCTTCAATGCTGGAGGTACAGGCTACCCCTCAGATTTGTGCACAAAGGCTAGTTTTAATTTTGCTAAGAGATCAAATTACTGTTACATTTTAAATCAGGAAATTATGTATTTTAAAAACCCTGTGTGATTTTTCAAATGCAGCTATTAATGTTACCAATCCAGTGCCTTGGAAATAATATGTCTGTTCATCCTAGAGGCCAAAAACCAAACTGCCTGTATAGTCTGTTAGCGAGGCACAACATCTCTTTTTCCAATGAACATCTATGGGTGCACTGGGATTCACACAAGCAGATTTGGCAGCTTTTTCAAGTATTTCTTGGACTGCAGAGCATACACTGAACAGGGGGAGCTTTTTTTGTTCAGGAATATGATGTGAATAAGAATGTGGTACTGGAGGATGAGCTATGGCATTTCTATCATAATCTAATTTGTCAAATATAGTATACAATATTTTATAATAGCAATCAATAGGACAACACATCTAAAAACTGTGAGGGCTAGGGTTGCAGGATCTCACCCAGCATTTCTTTAATAATACATAATTCCTTAACTGCGTGACTAAATCACTGAAATATATGAGCTTAATTTGGAACCTTTTACACTTTGAAAATTCATATCCCTTTTTTAATAACTGGCTACAGCGTTCGCAGAATAGACCAGATTTTTCTGATTTGTTTCCTTGGTTCTTAAATGCGCTGAATGGGATGGATTTCCCAAGACAGATGTGAAAAACCTATAAAACCCAGGAATGTGTCCTTTGTGGCTCTCTCCCCAGCCTGTTTACACCTCGCCTTACCCTGATGACTTAAAGACAGTCCTGCAGGAGACCTTAATGTGGCCGTTTCTCCGAGTTCCTGCAACACACAGATTTATTGCTGACTGTCAGAGTCAGAAAGTATTCACATTCATTTGGGAACACATTTCCTGAAACTGTTAATGGACTTGACAGAACAGGAGTGGGGGAGAGGGCGAGCAGTGAGAAAGAAACCTGTGTATTATAACCCGTTATTCCTCCTTTGGTAAAAAAATTAGAGTCTTGATTAGAATCTTGATTCTCTAAGAATGCCTTTATAGTTACTTGGGAATGCTGGATGTCCTGTGACTACTGAATATCCTAGGAAAAGCTCCAATTTTGCTGCTACATTTATGATGTACATGCGCTTAGCTACTTAAATAGGTCTCCTGGCATCGTCCTGTATTTAAAAGAAGCCACGCTACCAGATGCGATGCCTTCAGGACAGTAAGTTAATCAAGCCAGAAAACACAGCAACAAAAGACCTGAAGAAGCTGACCAGTTCAGTCGCAGGTGACTGCCTCTCACCCTCAGGGTTCATGGTAGGTAGGATAAGAAGTACACGGTAACAGCCTAGGAGAAGATAGCTACTCTTCCTTGCATCTGCTGAGAATGTCAAATGTTACCTGCAGATGATCTGATTTTGATGGTTCTTTTTGCCGTGCTCAAGGGCATGCTGCCTGCCAGCCAGCTTCTCGGAAGAGGTACAAGTGGTACATGCAGAGACTTGCCAGACTTTGCCCCTAATGTTCACAAAACAGCTTGTTCTTCCTGTGAGTCCTCTCTAGCTCACATAAGGTAAGAAACTACCAGAAGACCAAAAGCTTTAAAGTCGTTTCAGGCAAATATTTTCTAAGCAGTACAACTACCTGTTCCTGTTTTATTGTGAGTGTGAAAAATCATCAGTGATGAAGAGGAAAAAAACAAAGTACGAAGAGAAAACTATTAGTGGAGATACTGGGCTTGAGCCTGCCAGGAAATCTCATCAAGCAAGCCCAAAGTGTCAGCAAAACAGTGTTGGTGGAGCAAGGCTACTAAATGAAATGACACTTCAAAACGTTAGCATGACAGTGTACATATGTGTGCACACACACATGTGTGTGTGTGTGCATGTGGGGAAGGGATGCAAAAGGAAGACAAGTCAAAGGCAGAAGAGAGGGGCAAAGAGCATACTACATTCTGCACTGTAGGCAATTAATGGAATAATGTACACATGAATTAACTCATTAGTGATTCCTGGAGTGTATCTTGGAGATCATGAAAGACCACCTGACAAGTCTCTACAAGAAAAATCTGTTTAGTAAATGAAAAAAAAAAAACCAACCACGGACAATCACAAGTTGGTTTCAACATTTATTTTTAATTCAGTGCACAATTCATAAATCAAGAAACAAAAGTCAGGGTTTTTAATCAAAGCTTTTGCTGATCACGATATAGGGTATAAGGAATTGAACTAGTAGATCATTTATCATTATTATGAAACTAAAGGCTTTATATTTGTAAGTGGAGTAAAGCAGACAGCAATGCATTCTTATTAGAAAGTTCCTGCTGTGAATGAAAAATGGATTAAAGCTGATATATTGTTTAGCAAAACAAACAAATCTGTATTTTTTCTTTGGTTGTGAAACTAGTATAACCATACATAACCAATAAGTATGAAGAATTGGCACTGGGGGAAATCATCTTGCCAGTATGCTCTATGTGTCTGTGTTTGGCAAATGCAGTCTGCAGGGTGCGTATTCCATTTGCACGCAATCAGATCTCTGACCTGTAACGTGTACATTCTGGAACATTAATTGGCACAATTAAAAAGTTATTTAGAGGATGAGCTTGGAGCAAAAAATGTCACATCTCAGAATCCTGAGATGCAACCTGGGCTTCATAATAAGCTGGTCTAACTGTTTTTAGAGAGTTGTTGTGAGTGTTCACTGGGGAAAAAAAAAGTAACGATCAAGCTACCCATGCAATACACAAATCTGAAGAGTCCAGCATGTGTCAGTGCACAGCAAATTTATTCTGTAAAGTGACTAGTGTGAGAAAGAATTAGAAAGGATTATAAAAATACACTACCATATGCTGTAGTAGTTGAAAGTGATTAATCCAGTTCCTAAACCCTATTCTAAACTCCCTTTCATTTCTTCTCATAGAAAAATAGAAGCCACATTGCTTTGTTTGAAAGCTGTGTAGTTAATTACATCTTCTAAGAAACTCTTTTAAAACTAAATGTAATGTTTAATTACAAAATGCCTCCTTCCAAACAGTTAGCTTGTACATTGATTTTTAGTTCATTAAAAATGCTTTCTTAATTATATTTACAGCTAGAAAATACATAGAGATTAAAGAGCCTATAGAGATATTTTGAAATTACAGCATGAATTTTAAGGAGAAAGTTACACTTCAAATAGTGGACATATGACAGCCATGACTGACTAATTGCTGCCCTTCTGTAATTCCAAAACTTACTTAATTGTTGTAGAAATAATAATTGGAAAACACAGTGTTCATTGTAACAGATATCAATATTACTTTTTTTTTTTTTTTTTGTAAGAGTAGATTTTCAAGGACTAATTAGAAAGCAAATCAATTGTATCAAACAAGTGTATAGTTCACATTAGCTGTCGGACGGATCACCTCAGCACACGGGGTTCATGGCTAAGGGCAGCCCGCGCTTTGGTTCGTAGGGTGTTGTCCTGGAAACCATGCGGATGCAGTCGATAACAGGGCAGACGCTGAGACACAGGGTGCAGCCTGTACAGCTGTCAGTAACCGTGGGCAGGTGGGTTTCGGGATCAAACTGGATAGCCTGCGAACAGGAATAAACATTATTGATGTCACTCACGGAAAAGGTCAAAATTGCTCCCATTTTAGTGCCTGCATTTCCTGTGCTACAGCACTTGGAGACATCTTGGTGTGATTCTGCACTGCAGCTATAGCAACTGTTCAACTGGCAGGGAACAAAACAACCCCCCTCCTAACACTTTAAAATTAGAAAGATGGGCCAAATTATACCTTGTCAAAAAGCTCAAGGGTCACAGGGGCTAGTTACAAAAGGAGGAGTTTGGCCCATGATGTTTAAACTCCCAGAGGGATTTCTATGTCGCGTGAAGGAAATATTTCATAAGGGAGCAATTTGCTGGTGTTACTGGTTCAGAGGAGGCATCAGACCATGCCTGTACGGCTTCAGCACAACACTGGCCACAATGTGTTCTTTTGGCTTTTATTTTCAGCACAGCCTAAACAATCTAATTTAATAAATACTAGAGAAAAACACAGCATGCTGTGCCTCGTATGATTATTTTCCTTTGCAAATCTTTGAAAGGGATATCTGAGTTCCGGGCAGGCAGAGCTTGCTTTAGTTCTCACATTTCCATGCAGTGACTCCTCATTAGCAATTAGGGTGATAAGTGTATTTGAATGTGAAATAACAGTTGCAGTCTCAATGAAATAAACTCTTGGTATAATGGGAATGACAATTAAAAGCAAAACCAGAAGCCTCACACAACTGCAAAAACTTCAATATCTAAGAAGCAGGCCTAGAAAAGTCCAAAAGAAAAATACCCAACCCACTGAACATCTACTTTTAAGAGTATTAGGAAGGAAACATCAGGCCTGAAAGCTGAACTCTTGCTTCTGTGCAAGCAAGTGGTACCTTAGCCAATTTCCCTAACCACTGTCAGCAACTGGGGGGGGGCAGGGAGGGGGTGGGAGGTGGTACTGCAGGTTGGCTCCAAAGAGGGATCTGCAGCGTTTGGGCTTTCACTATTAGGAAAGCAGAGAAGTTGCTGTAGCAACCATTAAGGGCATGAATTAGGTACTAACTGTCCTGAATCCACAAGTTTTAGTGTAGCTTGAGCACAAAGAGAGCTTTGGTTTGTAAGTATTTAAGAACTCCTTCCTCTCTCCCTAACAACAATGCACGTCTTGAAAGGGAGTTCAAAGAGTGAGAGGAAGTCAGGACTGCAGTGCTCAACTTTAAATTAAGTAAAGCTTTTCTGTTGGAGTCATACAAGTTGATGGCTCTGTAGAGCAGCTTGGATACTTCTGAAACAAAACAGAAACAAAACAGATGCTATTTTGAAGGGTATGTGTGAATTCTTTGCAATTAATTTCTTTTGAGTTTCCTTAATTAAGAAAAAAAAAATGTTCGTCCTTCGAAAACCTCCTGGGGTTTTAAACTCTGGTTCTTTGGGTGCTGATTTTTTTTCTCACTTATAGAAAAGAAAGTTTTACTAAATAGAACAGTCTTTTGCTCTCAAAGGGCTATATGCTCCCTTCACCGGGAAATCTGATGGAAGGAGAAGAGGTGAAGACTAGACAGCTAAAAGACTACTGTAGTAATCACCTAACCTGGTACAAATGCAGCATTAATTTTCTTGTATTAGTGGAAAAAACATGTCTTCCTTTGCTCTGACACACTTGTTTTAATTGCAGGAGTTGATTTAAATGGGAAGACTTTTTCTTTTAACTGTATATAGTTAAATTCATCAGACCAACTATTGATTAGACTGAATTAAGGATAAACAAAGGCTCGTGGTGTTCAGAGGAAACTTGGTGCTCAGTTAAAGTATTTGTTTCTGACAAATTGTTCTTGGACTGGGATGAATGGAAAAATTCATGTAGAAATTATTGCTTACTGCACATTGGATTCCATGGAGCTTATGCTTGATTGTATTTTGGTTTTCTAAAAGAATACACTGCAGGCCAGTCCATCAGCTCCAGTGGACATGGCAAGGAATGGCACGTAGAAATGCTGATACATTTCATACAACTTATGCTACCGTACTGAGCTGAAATTAGAGGGATACTTTGCTGCAAACAGGAGCACCAGCTCAAAATTGTGCTATTTTCTGTTCACAATGATTTCTGCAAACTTCAACCTGCTGCTCTAAACCCTGGCAGCTATCCTGGAGAAAGGATTTATACCTCAATCGAGATCAAAACAAAAACTCACCTGCCTGAAACCTGCATTAGTTCAAGTTCAGTTACGCTGATGGAACAAGGACTAGGTTTCTTAAAAAGCATTTGGCAATAAGACCAGGTTTTGTCTCCCCACATCCCCTTGGTGGGAAGGGATGCAGTCTTCCCTTTATTTCTCATGTACTTGAAAACCATCAAAGAACTACACTTACTGCCACCAGACTTGGTTTTCTTCCTCTTAAAAAGAATCCCCCTTCCCACTTGCAGTAGGGAGAGACTGGGAGAGTGACCTAGCGCGAGCCAGCGAGATGCTGTACACTGCGCAGAGCCCTCCAGAAGCAGCCGTGCTGGGCGGCGTTCCCACCGCTGTGCGAACAGCTCAGGCAGGGCTTGTGCGGCATAGCCTGCGAGCATGCTGGGGTTCAACTCCAATATTTTAGACATCTGTTTTTACCACCTGCTCATTAACAGAAGGTGGATTCTTCCTCCCCAGCAGCAGAAAGATAACTCATCCTGCCTTTCTGCTAATTACAGCTGTGCTCTTACCTGGTAGCCAGAATCATTACAGGTCATGTAACATTTGCCACAGTTGATACACATTTCCTCGTCAATCAGAGCCACAACTTGCTCTGCGTTGCAGAGCTCACCATATGTTCCAATATACTGCAGTGCTTTTCCAATTACATCCTAGGGGAAAAAAAAAAGAAAAAAGAAAGTATTGACTCATTTAGAAGATACCTAAGCAGTTTCTATAGCTGTGCAGGAGGACTCTCTATTACTTTAATATGGAAGATTTGGCCATGCATTGTGATGACGTTTAGGATTTTTCTTATAAATTTCCAAGTTGCTGACCTTCATACCTCCTGTAAAGAGGTACAAAGAACGTAGGCAGCACTAGAAGTATGTATTTGTATACAAACATGTTCTGCAAATAGGTTACACGTTTAGTACTTGATTTTGAACGTGCTGTTGTTTTGCCATTGTGCAAAACTTCAAGGAATAAAATGGAGTGCAAAACAGGAGTGACATTCTACAAACAATCAGATCATCCTTGGTCATTTCTCATTAGCACAGATTTAAGAACACACAGCAAGTAAAGAAAGAAGACTAACTGCTTTTCTTTCTTTAGCAAGATGTGCATATGACATGGTCATGAGTTTACTGCAAATATTGTACAGAAGCAAGCTGTGGGTCTAATCCTGCAAGTCTTGATTCAGTTCTGCTAACTTCACAGGGAGGGATTTGTGGCATCAGCCTTACATCTGTGCTGCAAAAGTAAAGGTGTATGGCAGGACAGCGTATGGGTACATACCACAAGGGGAAGACATGCCCTCTAAGTTGTTGGGGGCCTACCTGATGCAAACCATTTCCACTTTACATCAAGGGAAACTGCACAGTACAGTGGCAGTTCAGCTTCACTGAGTCAATGGTAGAGATGGGACAAGTCCCACGTCCTTTGGACTGCAGCTATCCCTCGGTTAAATTAATTTACCTTGTGGAAGTCTAGAACAGATGATGAATGTGATTGCATTTTAAAAGATTCTCTCTGTGGCACTGTACTGGCTGCCTGAGTATTGTGTGAGTTCACTAAGCACACTTCAACAGTTCCCATGTTGCAAACCAAGCTCAATTTTATGTGCAAGATTCTACATTGTTAAGATAAATCTGGCTTAGTAAGTGAGGGTTATATGATGCAACAATACATTTTAATTTGCTTTAAAAATGGGTATAACTGTTAAGTATTAGAGAAAGCTCACTGAGTGATAGGACAGCAGAACTGGCTTCAAAGTCATTCTACTGTAATAAACCAAGAACTCATGATTTTGATTATGGACTTTGAAGCTTATAATTCTGGTCAGACTTGTCTGTGTCTCCTATTTGGCTTGATCTTGAGCATTTTTCAATTGACTTGAATCAAAGTGTTTACCTTTGGTCTTGCATTGCCAAGAAACATGATAAGGATTTTCTTTTTTGTTTCTCAATGTTTTTTGAAGAAGCAATACTTACCTTATTCCTATCAGTCAAAAGAAGTATTCTGAAATGATTAGCAACCATTTTAAGTGTGTAGGAGCATTCTATATTTAACCTGTATAATTTATAATCTCATACAATGCTCTATAGTTTTCAATTCTCATTGCCAAAGAACTGGATTACAGTAACTTAATTTTTTATTGCATATCTTTTTTTTGGCAGCCTTACTTTCAAACAAAGTAAGCATCCCTAATTATTTCTATGCCACATCAGAGCAATAGGGTAATATGGCTTTATCAATGTTAGCTCCAAAGAAAAGCTCTGCTGCATGAATTAAATGCAAAAATGGGTCCAACCTTGTCTTCCTGAGCCTGCTGAGAACTTGCAACAACAGCTCTACTTCCTGAATGAATGACTTCTGTTCATCTCAGTGAAGTTTTAACTTTGAGGCCTACCTGGCCTTCAGCACTTAAGTACAATAGTATCTTTATGCAATTAGAGAAATTTCTTTGTTCACGGGATGCAGTGGTAGGATCTATGAAGTTGATCTTAATGACTGTAGAGGTAGGAAATTCAACCATATCCTAAGCCCAGGAAGAAGGACAGGGAAATGGCACTGTTTTCTTGTTCCAAAACCACTCAAACATTTTCCCTCTGCCAAACCCCTAAGTTGCTGACATGTGAAATACCTTGGCTGCATTCATTCAATGCTAAAAGCCTTCCAGTTCTTCTCAGCAACATGTAGAGAACATTAATGCTTTTCCAGCATAAAACAGCTGTGGCACATTGCTAAAGGCAGCATGATGAGTGTGGACAGATGACTGTAAGTGAGCAAGTTATCACAGCTTAATGAGTTAGCACTCATCAATAGAGCTGTGCAAGCTGATTATGTGCATGGTCCAAATTCACTGCAAATTTGAAGAAAAATCTGTTTGCTTAAACCACTGTAAAAGGTCAATTAACTACTATGAAAGTGTTTCAGCTAATACTTTTTACTTTGATATTGCAAAGGACTAGACTTGAACACACAACCCTTTACCGTGCCTCACTGATGAGCTACAATAACTAACTCCAGCCAATGTGATCTCTTAGGAACTGTTCACAACCCTGTCTTTTCATTTCCACGTCTTACTCAGAAAAATTTATGGATTTACTAGGAATTGCTCAGCAGTTTTCAGGTTGCTACAGTTCTCAGGTTTCTGCAGTCTTCTGTATCAGTCAAAAAATTGCAGTTGTACAATTCAGCTCTTGCTTGTTTCAAGTCTCATGTAGACTTGTCTGTATCATAGCTGCTACAGGTTTCAAAATACATGTGCCTTTGTGTGATCTACTGCCCCCAGCAATACTAAGTATCCTATAATCCTCTCTTTTGTGTTATATAGCCCCTTAAACATTCCACTGTATGTCACAAATGCATGTGTCGTCTGCAAGTACTGGTCTGCATACTGAAGAATTTGAAGAAATGACCTGTACAACATACAATGAAGTAGCTTTCCACTGCCTGCTCATGTTGTAGAAGTATCAACGTGGGGAGATTCCTGACAGTGAAGGGCTTTATAACCTAACAAAAGCAGACATTTAAACAGCATAGGTAATTAATAATTTTCTCAGGGAGGTTCTGGATTCATAATTGTATTCTTTAAATATCATCTGGATGTTAAGAAACCCACAAAGCTCAAGCAGGCTGCAGAAATGAGCTACTTAAATAATCATGGGATGGAGGGCCCTGCTTATGAGAGAAGAAAAAAAAGAGCTTAACAAGATGTTTAGCCTAGGAAGATGAAGGCAGAGCCGGAATGTGATGTCTCTTTATATATACATCAGGGAGGGAAAAGAGCTATTTAAGTTAAATGACAATGTTGGCACAAGAACACATGATTATAAGCCAGCCATGAATAAATTTAAAGCTGGAAATTACAAAAGGCTTTTTAAATGGGAAAAGAGCAAGGTGGTTAATGGCCTTCCAGAGAAGCAGCTGGGGGGAGACAGTCCAAGGTTTAGGATAGCATTAGCTCAGGAAACTGTTGCTTAGAAGAACATGATCAAAATAGATTTTTCCAGCTACAAACTTACAAAGAGAATAACAAAAACAATGCTTATGGCATGGTGATTTCTGAATTTGTAACCAAGTCGCACTTCTCACAGCTCACAAAATACACTTTTGGGGAGCTAGAATTCCAAATAGGGAAGATTTGCCAACACCACCAAGCTGAGTGGTGCGGTCGACACGCTGGAGGGCAGGGATGCCACCCAGAGGGACCCTGGCAGCCTCGAGAGGTGGGTCTGTGCGAACCTCCTGATGTTCAACAAGGCCAAGCGCAGGGTCCTGCACCTGGGTCGGGGCAACCCCCGGTGTCCGTACAGGCTGGGCAGGGAATGGGCTGAGAGCAGCCCTGAGGAGAAGGGCTTGGAGGTGCCGGTGGACAAAAAGCTCAACGTGGCCCAACAACGTGCGCTTGCAGCCCAGAAAGCCAACTGTGTCCTGGGCTGCACGGAAAGCAGCGCGGCCGGCAGGTCGGAGGAGGCGACTGTCCCCCTGCCCGGCCCTTGTGAGCCCCCCGCAGCGCTGCGTCCAGCCCTGGGACCCAGCACGAGAAGGACACGGGCCTGTGGGGGCGAGTCCAGAGGAGGCCACAAAGGTGGTCGAGGGGCTGGAGCTCCGCTGCTGTGAGGACAAGGCTGAGAGAGCTGGGGTGGGTCAGCCTGGAGAAGAGAGGGCTCAGGGGAGACCTTGCAGCTGCCCCCCGGTACCTAACGGGGGCCTGTGAGAAAGGTGGGGACAGACTTTTTAGTAGGTCCCCTATTTAGATTAGGTTATTAGGTTTATAATTTAGATTAGATATTAGGAAAACATTCTTCACAGCGAGGGTGGCGAGGCACTGGCGCAGGCTGCCCAGAGAAGCTGTGATGTCCCATCCCTGGCAGTGCTCAAGGCCAGGCTGGATGGGTTTGAGCAACCTGGTCTAGGGGAAGGTGTCCCTGCCCATGGCAGGGGGGATGGACCTAGAAGAACTTTAAGGTCCCTTCCAACCCAAACCGTTCTATGATTCTATGATGACATTTTAGAGGCCTGCAAGTGATTTCAAAAGACTGTGTCAATGATTTACTGCTCATTTACACTCATGGGTGTTCTGTTTTTTAATCACTTCTTTCTCTCAAACAAAAACTGTCTGTTTATTAATTTGGAAACTTTCAAGACTCTATTGCCTGAAAAAGAGATGGTACTTGAAAGATGTTTTGCAGGTGCACTCTTTTACAGCATCTCAAGCTATCTCAGAGCTTCTTGTTTCCATCAAGTCATAAACGTCTGGAACAAAATAAACAGTGCAGCAAGAAATCATCAACTTTCACTGTTTAAAGTGGTTTCACTCCAAAAAGCAACTGTCTAAACTGGCACTATGGGATTCCACACTTGGTATATCTCAATAGCCTCCGGATCAAATTTGCACTGTTTACAGTATAATGTTTTTTGCCAACTGCCAGATCTGCAGACAGAAGCCAGGTTCTGAAAGTCAAGATGTGCTCTTTGTGGCTTACACATTACCAGCAGCAATAAAAAAACCACAAGCTGGAAGGTAAATTTTGTCCTAAGTTACACTTTTGTAATCTCAGGGACCTAGAGTGCTCCTTTTGATTACTGCTGTGCTGTCTCACTCTTCTCAAAAAAACTGTATTGAATGAACTGGGAGAGGAATTTAGTCCTGCAACTGGAACTGGCAGGGAATTCAGTTGCTATGGAGAGAATCAGAGCAGAATCCATTAGTTTTATGATACTAATGAGTACAGGAAAAAAAATCATTTTGTCACTAAGCTAGGCAGATGTAGTTTTGAGTATACACAAGGAGCAAATCTGTTCAGTAGGATATAATTTTTACAATGCTATTTTTATTACTATAGCTGCATTTTTAATATTAATATATCAAGCATTTTATGATGATTAGCTTTTCATTAGCCATCATATTAGTAAACCTGTATTTGTAAATATAACTTATGGTTCAGGTATGGCTCCCTGTGGACCTGCTGTGTCCATCTTCATGCAGACCTCACTGTTAAAAGACCACACTGTGCTCTAGAGATGATGAATATCACAGGCCTCTCATTAGATAATGATCTAAGAAAGCCATATACAGTGCAGGTACTGCATCTGATATAGCAAGTTCAAAGGGAAAACACATGCTTTTCCTCTTATTGTACTGTTTGAGTTACCATAAAACACTTTGCATGCCATACTGCGTTCAGGAAAAAGGTTCACTGACTAGGAACTTTATGCACTTGAAGCTGACAGCAACAGCAAGGTAATCTTTAGCTCACCAGAAGCAGAGGTTTGCCTGTTGTGAATAGCAGTCTGTGCTAAGGGCGGGCCTCAGCCTCAGGCTTCAGGTCTCCAGGGGATCACTGACCATGATACAAATGCTTAAGTTGATTCACCAACAAGTAATATAAAAAACTCCTAACAAAGCATTTGACATTTATATAGCAAAAAACTGTACGCTTGATCCCAAGTACTCTATCTGTTCGTTATATTTTGGGGGTGTTTGGGCAGTTCTCAGGATTCAATAGGTTGTGAAAGAACAAGAGGCTGTGCAGAAGGGCCCGCGCTAGGTTCCAGAGAGCATGGGAAGGGGATGAAATGCTGTAAAGAAAGTAAATTACTCTCTGAACCAGTGTTCTTATCTTCATTAGGGAGATACCTGCCTTCCACCTGTTCTTTTTCAGTAATAAAGGTGAGGTACTGTCAGAGAGAAGGTATGGAAAGAAGGAATGTTTGAAAGAAAAAATTATGGATTAAGGAAGAGAAAGTCACTAGAATCTGAGGGTACACGACCAAGTTAAATTTACAGTAAAGTGGCTAACAAAAGGTATGTAATCTCATTAAAACTAACTTTAAATGAAAGATTACAGATGCTTTGCCAATAGTTAAAAAGGTTATTAAACGTGCTCTGGGATTTAGGGACCTCTAAGCCTTGTTTCAGTAAAGCAAGTAAAACTGCTTCAGTACTAGCTAAAGAGGGACTTAGAAAATAACTCAAATGAACCTTTACTACATAATTCAGTATGGCTTCTGTAATGAAAATTATGCCTTGTGAATCTACCACAATTCTTTATGAAGACTCTGAGGCAATAAATAAATTAAAAAAAAGACTGATACATTTTGTGTTTCACTAGGTCTCTCACACAGACCTCTGACACAATAGAGTTTTGAAATTAAGTAGCCATGAAGTGGGATTGCAAGTTGGCTAAACAAAGAAAAAATAAAGAGCTGGAATACCACGATCAATCCTCATAAAAGGCTAAATATGAACAGAGAAAAGGGTCTCAGTTTTCTGGTTTAGATACGATGCTGTTTAATGTGTTTGGTTGTGTTTCAGGAAAAAGGTTTGAACCAGAAGACTACAGAGTTGATACAGATTTTAGTTAAATTAAAGAAAGCACGAGAAACTTCATAGGTATTTTACAAAACTAATGAACAGGTACTATCACAGTGAAAAAATGCAGTTTGACAAACAGCCTGTCAAAGGAGGTAACTTTCACTGTTCTTGCCAACAGAGGCATTCCAGATAAAAGAAAGCTGCAAGAGAAAACACCCTGGACAGCTCACAAAACCCTCTTGATGTGATGTCCTGACAAGAGACAAGCAAACTAGCAGCATGTTAAGATAGAAAATAGCACCATAATTGCTGTAATGCTGTTGTTATATTAATGCTCTGGAATATTCAGTCATTCCAGTTTTACATACAGTAGAACAGTGCCCTTCCTCTTACGGGCTGCTAGCCTTGCAGAAGAATCTAGATAGATCGGAGCACTGGGCAATGATTAATGGGATGAAATTCAAGAAGTCCAAAGGCAGGATTCTGCACCTAGAATGGAGTAACACTGGCCACACGTATGAAGTGGGAGAGGAGTGGCTGGGGAGCAGCCCTGCAGAACGGGGTGCTGGCCAACACAGGCTCAGCAGGAGCCAGCAGTGCGCCCTGGCAGCCAAGAGGGCAAACCCCATCCTGGGGTGCTTCAAACCCAGCACAACCAGCCGGTCAGAAGAGGTGATTGTCCTGCTGTGTGCAGCATTGGAGCAGCCTCACCTCGAGGTGTGCAGTTCTGGGCCCCACAATTTAAGGATGTGAAGGTCCTTGAATGTGTCCAGAGGAGGGCAACAAGGCTGGTGAAAGGGCTGGGAGGAATATCCTATCAGGAGCAGATAATGAGTCTGGGATCATCTGTTTGGAGAAAAGGAGGCTGAGGGACAACCTCATTGCTCTCTACAGCTTCCTGAGGAGGGGAAGTGGGGATGGAGGTGCCGATCTCTTCTCCCCAGTATTCAGTGACAGGGTGTGTGGGAACAGTTTCAAAGCTGTGCCAGAGGAGGTTTAGAGTGGACATTAGGAAACATTTCTTTACCAAGAAGGTGGTCAAAAATAGGAACAGGCTGCCTAGAGAGGTGGCTGATGCCACAAGCCTGTCAGTGTCTAATAAACATTTAGACAATGTCTTTAATATACTTCCACATGCTTTAACTTTCGGTCAGCCCTGAAATGGTCAGGCAGTTGGATTAGGTGGTCATTTGTAGGTCCCTTCCAACTGAAATTAAATTCTATTCTAATCTATTCTACTCTACTACTCTACTCTACTCTGCTCTACTCTACTCTATTCCCGAACCCCTTGAGGCAGTCCTCCTACAGTCAGAGCAGGGAGGGAAAGAGAAGGTTTGGACTCTAGAGTTTCTCCCCATATCTGAAGATTAACTTAAATTTGCTTAAACTGTCACATGTAATGAGAATATTCTCTGAGGTACTGTGATAGAGAAGGGATCATTATGGGCTACTGCAGGAGAGATTATTGCTGTGATTTCATGTTGGAGCAAATGCTTGGGGGAAGCTGGCTTCCCATAAATTATGGGAGACGTATGCAGAGTTCCACCCAAAATATGCAACAGCTCCACATTTATGATGAAGATTACAATATGGTCTTTCCCAGGCAGGCAAGCACAAACTAAAACTACTTGTATTGAACCATCCAGATAAAAACCAGGAAGGATCCAAACGGCACACCGTTATGGCATAATAGTGCTATGCCTAGATAAATACACTTCATCTCTCAAGAGGATTTTCTAGATTAAGCACAGCACTGGACTAAATGTGGCTAGGTGCCTCCCAAGGTGCTGGCTCAGCTGGCTGCTTACAGCATCGGCATAAAAAGACTTGCATACATGTATGTGCGGAAGACCATGTAAACATATCTGTACACACAAGGGTGACAAGTAGTTCAAACACAAGGAACTTAAGCTTGAGGGAGATCCTCAAACTTAATATGGATGTTTTTCCAACAGGTGAGGCAACATGTCATGCCCTAACTGCACTGACAAGCACAGCTATGTCAGAGTGTTTAAACTACCAAACAGGGCAATCTCTACAGCAAGACTTGTGGGGTAAAGAAGGAAGAAATAAAATAAGCAGATAAATGGTGACTAAATATTATGGTATAGGCCCTGAAGGACATAGAACTAAATTATTAGGAAAAAAACCCACAGGAATGTATAAGGGAAGGAATTAAAGTAATAAGGAGGTAACCTGAGATAGGCAAATACATTTGTGGGAGCTGTACAGAATTGCAACTGAAAAGAAAAGATCCAGGGCACATATCTACATGCAGCAGAAATTCTGATAGTACAGACAAGTGAGAAAAGAAGAAAAAACTCTGCTGAATATCAAAGTATGCAGTTTCAGTTAATATTGAAAAATAGAGAAAATAAAGAGAAAAGCCATGGGAAAAGCCATCCAAAAATTAAATTAGATTCTGGATAATCACAGAGGGTTTTTTAATCTGCACAAAAAAGCATTTTGGCAGCATGTGCAATTTAAACAAATGTTGGAATTTACATATCACCAACCCAACAACCAATTAGACAGATGAGGGAGTTCTGGGCAGGCACCAGGAAATTTGCAGCAACCCTCCAAAAATACAGCCAGCCAAAGCAGGAGCTATAGCTCTTTCAAGGACAGCTATCAGGTCTGATCAGCTTTCAAACATACCTCTTCAGTGCTCCAGAGAACTAGAGTTACGCTGGGACTAGCTCTAAGAGCTGACCATTCCCACCCCCTGATATCCTAGTCTGAACTAACGGAACGTATTCTCTCCTTTGTCTAGATGATCAGCCAAGAGGGAACTGCTTGGAGATAGTCTGGGATTTGTAATTCTAAATGTGAATGCTTCTTGGACAGTTACAAATAAATCACTCATGTCCAAGCTCCTCTGCTTCTCTCCATGGAAAACTCCTGATCAGGGAAGGGTATCAGATAAGTCACCTTTTTTCATTAAGCTTCACTCAGCTTCCTTAATGAATACCCTGAATCTTCCTGGCAGACTTTATCAACAACATAATAATAGATGGATCTATTAATAATAAACTTTATTAAAATCTCTCCTTGTAGTAGGAAGTTCCCTACTTCAAGCAAAGCTCCGGTATTTTCCTAATGCTTAGTGGGCATCTGTGGTGGGTTGACCCTGACTGGACACCAGATGTCCACCAAAACCACCCAGTCACTCCCACTCCTCAGCTGGACAGGGAAGAGGAAATATAACAAAAGGCTCCTGGGTTGAGATACGGACAGAGTGATCACTCACCAGTTACCGTCTTGGGCAAAACAGACTCAGCTTGGGGAAATTAGTTTAATTTATTAGCAATCAAATCAGAGAAGGATAATGAGAAATAGAAACTAAGCCTTAAGAAACACCTTCTCTCATCCCTCCCCTCTTCCTCGGCTTAACATTAATCCCGAGTTCTCTACCTGCTGCAGGGCCACAGGGGGTGGGGAATGGGCAGTCAGTTCATTTTCTGCCGCTCCTTTCTCTTCAGCTGGAGGACTCCTCACACTCTCGTCCTGCTCCAGCACAGGGTCCTTCCCACGGGAGCAGTCCTCCATGAACTTCTCCAACGTGAGTCCCTTCCACGGGCTGCAGTTCTTCACTAACTGCTCCAGCATGGGCCCTTCCACAGGGTGCAGTCCTTCAGGAACAGACTGCCCCAGCGTGGGTCCTTGTGACTTGGTCACAAGCCCTGCCAGCAAACCTGCTCCAGCCTGGGCTCCTCTCTCCGTGGCTCCCCAGCTCCTGCCAGGACCCTGCTCCAGTGTGGGCGTCCCATGGGTCACAACCTCCTTTGGGCATCTGTCTGCTCTGGCACGGGGTCCTCCACGGGCCACAGGTGGGGATCTGCTCCACCGTTAACCTGCACAGGCTGCAGGGGCACAGCGGGCCTCACCATGGGCTTCACCATGGGCTGCCGGGGAATCTGCTCCAGCACCTGGAGCACCTCCTCACCCTCCTGCTTCACTGACCTTGGTGTCTGCAGAGCTGTTGCTTTCACATGGTCTCACTCCTTTCTCTGGCTGCAGTTGCTGCTGCCCAGCAGCTTTTCCCCCTTCTTAAATATGTTACCCCAGAAGTGTTACCAGTGCTGGTGATGGGCTCGGCCTTGGCCAGCGGTGGGTCTGTCTTGGAACTGTCTGGCGTTGACTCTATGGGACATGGGGGAAGCTTCTAGCAGCTTCTCACAGAAGCCACCCCTGTAGCCTCCCACTACCAAAACCTTGCCATGCAAACCCAATACAGCCTCTGTCACTACTGTTTTTCTCATTATGGTTAAAACATTCCCTTCTAAAGAGATGGTCAGACTGAAAGACTGTCAAGAATCAGCTTTGGTCATTCCTACCTCCTACTTGCTTCAATCTTTTCCAGTCTTGTTTAAATGAAAGTGAGAAAGATGGTAACCTGATTTTTCTAGCTCAGTAGCTCCTCACAGACACCACACAAAAGTATTCAATGTGTTTATAAACAAAAGTTTTTGTTTGGGGGAATTAATTTTCCCCTTCCCTGCAGTAGGGCGTCTTTTCTTCCTGTTAATCTATCTCCTACTACTTGGGTCTTTTATGCTTTTGTACTTGGTGGTACGCTTGATAAATTATTGACCTCGACATTTTATTTATGTTTTTTTTCAAATCTTTATGTCTGTTCTTCCCTCTTGCTAAACTTTTTCCTTCATTCAGTTTATTTGCTTTTGGATGGTATCAATTTTTTGGCTTTCTGCTGTTTTCAGAAGCAAGCTATCTCATTGAAAATGCAGTTATTGGCTGTTGCTTCTGCTTTCTCTTTTTCCCTACATCAATACTCTCCCTGCAAAGAGAACAGAACCATAAAACCTCTGAGGTCAAGTAGGCTTTGAAAATGCTCATCATAGTGGGAAAGAAAAAAAAGAGTAGATTGCTTTCTTTGGAACTTTGTTGTATACATAAAGAAGGGAACCTCAGCAAAAGAGGAGGGGAGTGATTTTCAATAGCATGACATAAACCAAAATAAGTAGTCCAAAAACCTGAAAGAGGTCTACAGAAGTAGCAAACTATTTACATTAAACACGAAGATGAGTCAAAATTTCTCCTTGGATGGTTTTGCAGTTCTACCAGTTAGCTGGGACATTGCATGTGTTGGTAAACTGCAAAATTCCCTTGGGAATTATGTGCTGTTTTGACCCACTGCTCTGTAAGGAGACAGTGGGTTGTTTTGACATTGATTACGTGCAGCTGTGATCCTGCAGCAAAGAGGTGAATAACTTTGAGGGAGTATGAAAAGAAACCTGGATGAGACAGAAACAAAGGAGGAACGTGATCTCACCTCTATAAGATAAGGGAACAGCGTGAACAGCAGAGTAGCCTATAGTGAACAGCGGCTGGGCGCGTGGACAGCAGAGTTTGACCAGTAATAAAGCTTTTAGCAGCGCATGTACAGAGTATGAACTTATAAAAGCTGGAACTAACTAACAATAAAAGTCTTTGCTTCACAATCCTTGCAAAGTCCGTGCCTCGTACGCCACGCTGCTCATATTGTTTTTTATGTTTGGCCTTATTTTTGCAAGAATTCTTACAGGTCTGATCATACAGTGCAAGTCTCCTATCTGTATATGTCTGATTTTCTGACAGATATGAGGAAGACTATCAACAAGCTCAACAGATACAATTTTCATGGTGCTTTGTAAAAGGGCCTATATGAGAATCCCAATCTTTAAAAATAAACAGTTTGCCTGCTTCTTTTTCCTATTCAGACTTGAAGTTTTAGTAAGGTCTAAACCGAACACCTAGAATAATTAGCTTATGATGTTTCGTTTTATTGACATTTATTGGCTACCTAAGGGAACAGAAAAGCTCCAATGTATGGATTATGCAGTAGATAGGGTCATAGGTTTTATTTTCACCTTGACATTTACTCATTGGAGATAGTGGATCAGCTACTTAAACACTCTCCGGCTTTAAAAGTTCAGTCTGAAAACCTTCTGAAACGGCTTTTGTATGTACTGAACACCAACCTTTTCCATTGATCCTACATGAGAGATGGAGGTATGTAGCACATCACAAGTAATCCAAGGTATCATGCAAAACTGAGCTCATAGTGCAGCAATCAAACTGAAAGAAACTGTTAACAGTTCTACTTCATTCTTCAAGGAATTACCCATGCCTTGTTCTACAATTACCGTTCCATTGCCTTCATTTTGAAAAATGACATTAGGGAAATACCTATACATGTACATCACAAACCATTTCCCATTGATTTTGGTTAAAAGCTAGAAAGTCTGCATAAATAGTTGCCTTTGATGCCCTCTAACAAGCTTAAAAGCAGTAATAACCAACTCAAACTGCTAGAAATGACTGTGCATGTCAACTGCCTGATGGCTGATCATTTCTTATGCGTAAGCATGTATTTTTGTTACCTTGATTGCTGGAATAGGCTTCTTCGGAATGAAATGCTTTTTTTCGGGAAGTACAGCAGCGATGTGCTGTTCCATCAGTTTAATCTTGTTCTCAGCTACTATCTTTTTGCGTTGGTCCAGGTAAGGCCCAAAACTAGGCAGTTTCTGCAAGAAAAATCGGGAAACATGATTACACTTAATAAGTGGGTGTAGCAAAAAGGTGAGCCCGATACCAAGGGCGTGATCCTAAGTCCTTGCTGAGTGTGACTTAATTCTTATTCAGGAAGTTGAAATTGAAATCAGTGATGCTGTACCAGAGTGAGAAGTGAATAAAAATCAAATATGAACTTCAGGATCTGACTTGAAAATATATATTGAATATTAAAATATTAATATACTACAGCAGAAGAAGAGCTGAATTGCAGGTCAGCATCCAACAGTCTTATATTTCCCCATTGCATACTTGCTTATATATAAAAATGTATCGTGTTAAATAATTCAAATGTACAGTATGTGGAAAGGTATCATAAAACTATCAGTTTACTTAGAAGGATTCTAACAGTTTAGATTATTTGTGCAGATATCTGAATATATCAATATATATTTTTAACGCTTACGAACTGGTATTTTGCATTCTGATGACAGAAGGCTGGCTTGACCTGTCAAAGTAAGGCTAACAAACACCAAATGAACTGAAACACATTCTAATCTTCCAGTTTAACTCCATATCCCGCTTGCAGTCTTCACTGCAACATTTAATCCTTGGATCCAATTAAGCAGACTCTACAGGAAGATTTCACTGAATTGCAAAACTCATCTCACCCAAGAACGTGAAAGTGCTGGTTCAGATTTCATGGAACACCCAGCTTCCTGAAAGAAAAAGTCCCTTTGCTTACCTAGCAGAGATATGGACAACTGTAATGTGCCACAATCACAGATTTAGGTGAATGAAAAATGGTAGAAACCACAGATTTTGCTTGATGCAAAAGACCATGCCCTTCTTCCCCTGAAACTAGTTCCTTATTCTGCCGAAGTCTTTTATTCACCTAACTAAACCCTGTTCGGAAGCTACTGCAGTACTGCAGAAACTAGCAGGTAGTAACAGGGGATACATAGCCTCAGCAGCTGCTGGCATTAATTCATGCTAATAATACAACCTCAAAGAGCATATTGAGCAAGATACAGTACTGCTGTGGTTATCAATTTTTTAAGAGGGAATTTCAATGTGAATTTTAAAACCAGAATTATTTAAAAATTTAGAAATTATTATTTTTTTAAATGAAGTAAATCCAGAAGAGGTTACCCTGCTTTTCTACTAATCCTTAGAAGAAAAATTCCTCAGTGAGCTGTGTCAGTCATGATACCCAACCTTGGGACCTCAGGCTTCTTCTTAGGACAAATAAAAGCTTCCTTGGCTACTAGGTTTTCAGTACTCTGAGCATACAGCCAGAGAGGGCAAGGTCCTTGAAATGCTTCCCTGCTTCCGAGACTTGGTTTGTGGCCTCAACACATCTTCAAGTCAGAACAAGACCTGCGGTCTCTTGGTGGTCTCCAGAGGAGGTGTCCTCCTGCAGGCTGGGACCGAGTCATACTCTGGGACACAGCCTCAGTCTAGGCAAATACAAGACCTGAACTATGTGGGACGGTGCAGACCCCATCTGCCCCAAATCTATATGTAGCCCGAGTTTGCCCACTGGCAAAGGGCACTTGCTTTGCCTGTTCAGTGGGAACTTTGCTACCAAATGCCATGGTCAAGGACTTCCTTACAGACATCAGACAAACTTTACTTTCTGTACAGTTACCATACATGATCTTGGAAAGGAAATGTTCTAGGATGTCTTAAAATAAGGCTGCAAATACTACTGCATACAGCAGTTAAGGTACTGGCCTTACACAGCAAAGTCAAATAAGACAGCAAAACTAGAATTATTTTAAACAAGAAAATGAGTAGAAGAAAGAATTTGTCTAATTTCAAGAATACAGAGAGATTAAATTATTTATAAGACTTTTAGAAAACCTAAGACTTAGCAAAAATTTTAAAAATACAGATTTTGATAAAAAGTGTTCTCACATGTCTGCTAGGCTGCATCAATTAGAAATACATTTTGGCTACAAATAAGTAGTAGCTGTGTCACCGAGAAACTATTTTCTTTCCATAATTTATGTGCTGATGCCAACAGCTTTGGGTTTGAGAGGGCAGGAGATCTGATGACAAAGCATTTTTGGACTCTTCCCTGTCTGGCTAGGAATTGAATTGCTGACTTTCTGAGTAGGCAGCAAAGCTAATTTTGCTGAGGTTTTAACTGAAGTAGCAGAGAGAGGAGACAGTTGTTCATGGCTTGACTGACTGAAGATCATCTTTGGGAAGAATAGCCAAATCTCTGCAGAATAAATCCTTTACTTTTCAGTTCTCTTGAGGTATGCCCAATCTCCTCATTTCTACAGACAGAAATACTGAGTATATTGAAATTAAATAGCTGATCTAAAGAAAGGTGTGGAAAAAGAATTAATTTTTGTGTATAGGTGAAAAGTGAATTACAAAGGTAATTAATTAATTTTCTAAGCTGTGAGATGGAAGTATTTAGATTTTTACATCTAACATAGCTGCTAGCTGGAACGTACAGCAGACTTTCTGAAAACTGCAATGCCATCAGTACCATAATTCAGATTTTTGTAATGACATGCATACAGTTAAATTAAACTATATAATTTATATCTTTTAAAAATAAATGAAATTATGATTAATCTAGAAAACTAACATCAAACATTAGTCCTTGCTGTTCATTTCTGGTTTTCCATCAAGAAAAAGATTAAATTGAATTTGAAATAATGAAGGAAACACCTAGGTCTTGGTCCAGGCTTGGGCATACACAATGAGCTTCCACTGACTTAGCAGAAGGTGACTGTCTGCCCATACAAATGGTCTGGTTATTTTGTGTTTGGAGTCCAGCAGTTCACAAGCAGCCAAGCCAAATTTCATCAAACAACACTGAAAACCAGCAATCTTTTCTATAACAATAAATAATACATGAAAATATAGCCTCAGGAGCTTAGGAAGGGCTTATTGATGGTTCCTCTTATGAGTAATGCACAGATAGGGAACGCTGATGAGACTGCTTATTGTTCAGAGTTATGGTTTCAAACATTTTGGAGTCAAAGGCCATATGAAATGGCAAACAATATTTTAATGAAGTGAGTTACTGGATATAGAAAAAGTGGGAACATGTTGAAATAACTGCTGAAGAGATGGATATTTAAGAGAGTTTAAAATTAAATCAACTCTAATTGTTGTAGGGGATATCTTCCTAAGCACATGGGGAATTTAATACCACAATTCCCAATGGAAGCAACAAGCACAGAATTTGGTGAGGTTAACTCTTGCTCGCTTTTGAAATCTTCCTACAGTATGGTTTGTTTGGTGGGGTTTATATTTATTTATTTATTTATTATTTCCAGATAATCCAATGTAACTAAACTCTCCACAAGATAGCTTTGATATCTTTGCCATATCAACATCTGCCTAAAAAACCCAATATGAATATGTGTATAATAGCAAGTGTTTAGAACACTGCAACAAACAGTAATTAGGTAATCCTTGTCTACTTATATATCTGTATCAGTGACGTCTATAGCTGCATTATTTGTATCCGTCTGTATATAGCCATAATTTAACATGCTTCTATTGGAGGGATAACATTGAGAACAGTGCCAAAATAAATATTTTAAGTGGTATTACTCCATTGTTTATAATTGCATTATCACAAAACTGGAAGCTTGAAATAGTGTCATGGAGTATTTTACAAAAAGAAAGGAAAAGCCCAAATTCTCACCCACCAAGACTTCCAAAAGCTGCCTTTTAGCTGATGAACTGTATAAATCTCCAGTAACACTGTGATTTTTGTTTGAGCAGTTTCTCTAGGGATTCATCATTGATGAATTTGTTCTCACCAGAAAAGCTAAATCCTACTCATTTAAAGATAACAGTATCTTCCACTAAAACTGTCTCTATCCAGATATAAAAAAGCATTACCCTGCCAATAACGAACTGACAACATAATGAATCAACAATGAAACCTTAAGCCAGGAGAGCTTTAAGGTGAATAAGTCTGTTTTGATTATAATTTATTCATGGATCAATCTGAAAGTAATTGAGCATATTATGAACTAAAAAGGTGCTTGTTTCCTAATGGTAAAGAGTAAAGAGAATCCTCCACTTCCAATTGCTGCAATTTTTATGGGCACACAGGCAAGCAGCCTAACTGGTAGAACAGGCTAGTGAAGAGGGCAGCGCAGTGTGTGTCAGACAACCCAGACTGTACTTCCAAGTTTGAAACTGATCTGCTCCTTAATCTGGGAAAGTCCACGTATGTCTCCATGATGTAGTCATGGCTTGCTTATCTGGGAGCTGTCTCCTACTAATGGGCTGGATGCTATCTACTATTAGAAGACCCAGATTTCAATTGGCACAGTGTATGGGTTTGCATTGCAAGGTTTTGGTAGTGGGGGCTACAGGGGTGGCTTCTGTGAGAAGCTGCTAGAAGCTTCCCCCATGTCCCATAGAGTCAATGCCAGACAGTTCCAAGACAGACCCACCGCTGGCCAAGGCCGAGCCCATCACCAACACTGGTAACACTTCTGGGGTAACATATTTAAGAAGGGGGAAAAGCTGCTGGGCAGCAGCAACTGCAGCCAGAGAAAGGAGTGAGACCATGTGAAAGCAACAGCTCTGCAGACACCAAGGTCAGTGAAGCAGGAGGGTGAGGAGGTGCTCCAGGTGCTGGAGCAGATTCCCTGGCAGCCCATGGTGAAGCCCATGGTGAGGCCCGCTGTGCCCCTGCAGCCTGTGCAGGTTAACGGTGGAGCAGATCCCCACCTGTGGCCCGTGGAGGACCCCGTGCCAGAGCAGACAGATGCCCAAAGGAGGTTGTGACCCATGGGACGCCCACACTGGAGCAGGGTCCTGGCAGGAGCTGGGGAGTCACGGAGAGAGGAGCCCAGGCTGGAGCAGGTTTGCTGGCAGGGCTTGTGACCAAGTCACAAGGACCCACGCTGGGGCAGTCTGTTCCTGAAGGACTGCACCCTGTGGAAGGGCCCATGCTGGAGCAGTTAGTGAAGAACTGCAGCCCGTGGAAGGGACTCACGTTGGAGAAGTTCATGGAGGACTGCTCCCGTGGGAAGGACCCTGTGCTGGAGCAGGACGAGAGTGTGAGGAGTCCTCCAGCTGAAGAGAAAGGAGCGGCAGAAAATGAACTGACTGCCCATTCCCCACCCCCTGTGGCCCTGCAGCAGGTAGAGAACTCGGGATTAATGTTAAGCCGAGGAAGAGGGGAGGGATGAGAGAAGGTGTTTCTTAAGGCTTAGTTTCTATTTCTCATTATCCTTCTCTGATTTGATTGCTAATAAATTAAACTAATTTCCCCAAGCTGAGTCTGTTTTGCCCAAGACGGTAACTGGTGAGTGATCACTCTGTCCGTATCTCAACCCAGGAGCCTTTTGTTATATTTCCTCTTCCCTGTCCAGCTGAGGAGTGGGAGTGACTGGGTGGTTTTGGTGGACACCTGGTGTCCAGTCAGGGTCAACCTACCGCACAGAGCTACGTATCTACACCACTCCAGTCGAACAGAAGTATATCCTGCTGGTCCAAGCTGATGCGATGGGCCATCAAAAAGAATACTAGAAAATAGTAATTTTCATAAAAATTATTTTCAGAGAGCAGTGATCACAAGGTAAAGAAAGATCTTATATAAACAATTCCAGGGATCGTTGGCTCATGGAAATTTGGGGCAGCACTATCATTTAGCTATGAGAGAACACATTTCAAAAGTACTCTTTCCCTCATGCGTGAAGAATTTCCTATACTGAATGTAAAGTTGTTATCCAATTTCTTTTATACTTCAGTGTAGCTGCAACCTGAGGTATGAGAATATGTATGCATTCATTCTCTAATCTCCTCTTGCGCACTTTCAACATTTAAACACTTTTAAGTGACAGTGATGTCCTTCACAGATCTGGAAATGGAACTGAAGCCAAACTGTCTTACTTCACATCTTTCAAGTGTAGATATTTCTGCTTCTACTCAGCAAAAGTAGGTGAGAACAAGAATGTAGACTGAAAAATGTCTGACAAATTGAACTGCTAAAAGAGAGTTCAAATTGCTCTACTGAAATACTCTATACTGGTTGTAGTAGACATGCACCAAACAAAGGCCCACATACTCTGTAGTCATTGAAATGGATGGATAATTACCACACCAAGACTTTGCCACGCAGCGGCACACACTAGTGTGTTCTAAAACACTGGTGTGATTTCAAAATCAAACAAGAGATGGCTTTTAATCTTCCTTCTCTGTCACTTGTTTTTCTGAATAGATCTTTCTCTGAAATTACTTAACCAACAGCTTTCCCTCAGAGAAGGAACAAAGAAAGGAGGCAAAAATAGAAATTCTCTAAATGACTGGAAAGGGCAAAGGTGGTCAACTACTTTCACAGAATCACAGAGTGGTTGAGATTGGAAGGGACATCTTGACATCATCCAGACCAACCCCCACCAGTTTGTCTATGAGGATGCTATGGGAGACAGTGTTGAAAGACTTGCTTAAGATAACACCTACTGCTGTCCTCTCATCTACCAAGCCAGTTGTCTCATTGTAGTAGGCTATCAAGTTGGTCAAATGTGGTCTTCCCTTCATACATCCACGCTGACTACTCCCTCTCTGTGAAGAACAGTGTACTGGTAGTAGGTTTAGTTACCCTTCCCAAACACCACTCTCTACTCTACACATGCAGAAAAGCTGGGCTTCATCCCTTTGCTGCCTTGGCAGGATTACATCTGGGAAGGTTTCTTGTTGGCTTCTGAGAACTGAGGAGACAAGCAGCAGGGTGGGTAAAAGCAAAGAGTTAAACAGCTTGGGAGGCTACACAGTCAAATGACTACCTCAGACACAGTTAAAGCTGTGAAGACTGCAGACAAGAATGAATAGCTTTGAAGAGGGTAATAGGTGAAGCAGGACCCCTGAACGTGGGAGCATGGTATGGAAAAGCAATCAGATAAGGGAAACATAAACATTTAAGCAAGGTAGACAGCTGCCCTCACCCAGGAGCTACAAGAATTTAAATCAGGTTTGTATGGGTCATTTTATATGCCCTCAGCACAAAGGTTTTAGTAATGTTTGACCCCCATTTGTTCATGTGGAAAACTTCTATATTTGATGTATAAAGTTTTCCAGAGAAAGCAGTTTCAATTTTAATGATTTTTTTTTCCATTTGCTTCTTAATCCTTCATATTTACTACTTCTAAAGTCTAATGTGCTCAAAATGGCTGCATTTATCTAGAAACCTTATTACATGCTGCACGTACATGTGGCCTTGACCATACTTTACACTGCACTAGTTTCCATTCAGTGGTCTGCCTCCACCCTCTTGCAACTTTACAACAACAAAAAAGATTACTAAAGTTTCCTTAAGTGGTATCTGCTTTCTTCCTTGTTCTTGGAGAATACAAAGAAACACGATTCTAACATTTCCAGAGAGGAAGAAAACACAAAGTCCCAGTACCAAAGAACAGCAACAGTAACAACAACAAAATCTTGTCACAATGTCAAGGTAGCTTGTGTTCCTTCTGGGAAAAAAAATCCAACCCAACAATAAAGCCAAAAGCTGAATTCTGTTCCTCTAAGGTGGCAAATAACACACATATTCACACTCACAGATATATGGAGGGAATATTTTGCACAAGCTTGCCCCACTAATCAGGTAAATTGCTTAACTAATGAAAACTAAGTATGTATGGCAATGGAGAAAGTGAAGCTGCAAATTCATAATCTTTTAGACGTTCTTATTCTTTCAGAAATTCAGTTAAATTCTCTTAAATAGGTGCTCTTCTCTGCGTCAGTCTGGCAATGCTAACATATGGGCTCTTCCTGCATGGTAAGGGCCCATAGCATAAAGGGGTCATCCAGATGGCAGTAGGGGTCATGTCAAGACCTCCAGCAGGGAATCCTGCAAGGACCCTCCCCATGGCATGTGGACAGGCAACATGCCATGGAGAGGACAAGGTACTTCACTCTATTAGTTTCCATCTGATAGTGAGCTTCTTGGGCCAACACCGGTTATTACAGCCCTCAGAGCTGCTGTAGTTACATTTGCAAGAAGCCACAGAGAATTTGTCCCTTGTATTAAAGGATTCACCCATTCTCACAGCTCTTTTTCTTAGAGCTGAGACATTACTGGCATCACTGCCTTCAATGATGTGGAAATGCCTTCAAAATAAAGGACAGAACACAACAATTCTTCAGAAAAAAAAACCAAAACCAAAAAACACAACAAAACAAAACAAACAAAAAACCTCTGCCTTTCAGTTATTTTGATATTTTTTTCCTGGAACTTTTATTTGCTTCGTAAACAGTGCTGTCTCAATAATCTGTAATTACTGCACATATACTTGTTCCTGTAACCTCTGCTCCCCACACTATGTGTGTATGTACCACTGCATTTACTTACTCTACTATTCCGCTTGCTCTTTAGACCATGATTATTTAAAGCGGGTGAGCTAACCCCCAGCCCTGCAGTAATTCTGAGACTAAACTAAACATTAATGTGTGTTCTAGGAAAACATATTGCTGTGACCTCACCATGAGATATACAGTACCATGCTTGAGTTTGCAGATAAAACCATTATTCAAAATAACAATTATTTCTTCTCTTATCATTTTTCTAACACTGTCAATTTTTTTTCTACTAGCTGAAAATGATGAACAAATTATTCTTCATGTTCTACCTCAAATGTATGTTTTTTAACAGTTTATATATACACCTGTAAAAGAAAAGATTTTAGGATTATAGGTTTACTATAGTGCAGCAAAAACTTGCATTCTACAAATGTACTGAAGTCATGAAATATTCATCAATAAAACAAAAAGGAGTTAATATTTGAAGCAAGCTTAGACATTTACAATCAAAAGCCAGGATGACATAGATGATAAAGAAAATGTTACCTTCTGGGGTGAAGAAAAGGAGATACTGATACACATTACTGTGCTACTTCATGAACATCTGGCAGTCTGTCACTTAATAGACAACAACATCTTCTCTAAACAGAAGAGACTTGAATTCATCAGGGATTCCTGTAGTACAGTATGTGCTTAACTTAAGTACCTGCTTTCTGTGATTTCCATAGATTACCATATTCATGACACTGTGGAGTGAAAGCATTCTTCTCACTCTCTAACCAGAACATGCAAAAGAAATTAAAACATTGGCAGGC
This sequence comes from Falco biarmicus, assembly GCF_023638135.1. Taxonomy (NCBI): domain Eukaryota; kingdom Metazoa; phylum Chordata; class Aves; order Falconiformes; family Falconidae; genus Falco; species Falco biarmicus. Next base: position 22,875,328 of record NC_079298.1, read on the forward strand.
ACTTTGTCTCCAGTTTGTTGGACATGTGAGGAAAGGACTTTCCACCCATTTATGCAGATGAAATTCTGTCAGCTAAGCAGCAGCATAACAAAGATGTCAGTAGAATGGCTATTAACAAATATCTGACAGGCAAGCAAATATAACTGTATTCAAATGCATTTAGGAAATGTGGATCAGGATCAGTTGAGCCTGAGTATTGCAAAAAACATTGTGCAAACGCGATTTCGTACTTTTACTGGTACAGAAGTAAAAATACATCAGTCCAGTATTCACATTTTCGTGTGTATCTATATACCATAGTGTACATATATCCATACATTCAGCTTACGTGCTTATCATATCAATTACCCACTTTCTCCTCCAAGCTGCTGGTAACTAGAGCTGTTCAGAACAACCCTAAAATCATCTTGTTTCTTTGGATTTAACCACCCTCTTCTGTGTGTCCCTGTGCCTCATGAGGAGACTGAACTCCAACAGTACCTAATGGCTGTCTGTTTTCTAGGTCCTTTCAAAGAAGTTTCAGGGCTGCTAGCTAGACTATTAAAAAGGAAAAATAAACCTTTTCTTACAACTATGAGAAAGCATGAATATCCTTGCTGCTATGGCAAAATGAGTGGTTACCAACTGACTGGTCAAACATGCTGCTGACCCAGCAAGGTGAGTGGAGCTGTATTAAGCCGAATTTGCTAATTCCACTTGTGCTAAATGAGCTGGGTCAGGTACCAGAAGCAGCCTAGCCCTGTTTCTAGAACTGTGAAGACCGGTGAAGCTGCATTTAAACTGCCTACAGGACCCATGTGAATCTGTTCAAAAGCTCCTTGAGCAACCTGACACTACCACGAAGCCCGAGGGCAAATTACACCCTGTGGGCAGGAGAGGTGAAATGCACTCTACAGACATCCTCCTTAGCTCTCCCGCAGGCCCAGCATCTCCCTGGTGGACAGCTCTAGACACTCTGCAGTACTTAGAAAGTCTATGTATGCACCATGGCCATATGAAAAAATTCCGGTCTCATCAGTCATTCCCATCAAATTTGTGCTCTCGTGGGAATGTGAGACTAGGCAGAGAGGGCAACCAGCAATGACCTCTTCCAGCCTCCGAAAGAAACAAGGATTTTGCCACTCTGTGAGGTTTGAGTACATTCAGTAAAATAACCACTGCTGCCACTGTGTGCAAAGAAAAGTGCATTTTCACTATTGCTGTGTGTGTTTTGCCTGCAAATTTACCTATCAAATACTTTTTCCTAACAGTTAAACCCTGCACAAGTGGTAAGAGTTCTTCCACTTTTTCCATCTGCTGGAGCCTTTGCAGATATCTGCTTCATTTTTGTTTTGATTGTTGTGTATCCAGCCTTTTTGTTTTGATCTGGAAGCTCCAGACTTATTACTGACTTGCCTATACTGTAAACAGCATATCATTTCAATATATCTAGAAATAAACTCAGCTTTCCCCTGGTAGATTACACATCACATAACTATACATACATTAGTGCACTAATAGATTACTTAAATGCAAACCACCGCTAATAATTCCTAAGCAAACCTTCTTCCACTTCACATTCATTGTAATCCATCTCTTATGGCAGACGAACTACAGTACTTATCCTCTTTCTGCACAGACTACAATGCCTTCCCTCATTCATCTCTCACACAAGTAATCCTTCCATCTCTGCTTCACACAATCCTAATTTAAATGTAAAGCATGCAGTGCAGACAAATGAGCTCCAGTCAACTCTTGCAGTTTTGACCAAGAAGCCTTACCATTGCCTTTTAGAGTCCTCAAACTCAATAATACAATGATATTTATCATCACCTTAATAATATAAACTCACTAAATTTCATGCTAAGAGTCATAATACAAATAGTTCTGGCATTAATAGCAAGTGCTTCCATCCCTAGTCAGTCAGAACTCCCAGTTCAGCTGGCAAGAGGCAAGATAGGAAAACGCTGAATGCTCTCCTATTCCTATGAAGAGTTTCAGTATTCTGGTTGATTAAGTCCTTCCAACAGTTCTGAAAATGTGACAAATCAACACATAATAATATATGACATTAAAAAAATTACAAGAATATAGCCAGATGGTAAAATTGGAATGGCCCACTGAAAGAAAGTGATGATGAAGAGTTTTGATCATTTGAAATTCTTAAAACTTTTAAACAGATCTGAAAAGAAATAAGTAATTACTAATTAAAATTATTATATCAAACCTTTCTTATGAATAAAATATCAGTAACACATTATAAAAGTGATACCTTCACGAAACTGATATAAATGCTTCCTGTATCATCGTCAAGCAGTGAGGCGATGTCAATGTGTAGGTACCAAAGTAAATAGATGCTATATAAAAAACTAATGTAGACAAACAGAAAAGTACTCATTAGAATCAACCTTCCAAGTCCCTCACAGTGCTTCTCTTGCATATTTATCTGTCTTTATAACAGCTAAAATATAATATCTAAAGTATCATTATGTTCTGAAAATGACATTACAATGGTCGTATATTCTAAAATGCTAATTTGATTAGATTTTCACTCAATTCAATCAGAAGAAGAATTTGATTTTTAAAAATCTAACCTGCAAATCGTTAGGAATACAGATCACAGGCATACATCACTGTATTTTTAAAAACGATCTTGTTTTAAATTACTATAATGGCTTTAAAATGAGTTCTGATCATCTTTTTACTACAAGACTTCACTGATTTGTATGCACAGTTAGGCTTGCGAGTATATGCATTCAGCTTGCCCTCTGCTATTAAATATAACCACAATCGCATATTGCTTCAACAGGCCATCCACTTTTTCATTGCTTTTGTGCTCCTTGTGCATAAACAACGGCGACATGCAACCCTTCCTTTACACACCACTTTGCACGGTGTACTCATTGGGCTATTTTGCAGGACAAAACGACTGGCATGGCACAACAAACTATGTAATTCGTACTTGCAAAGGAAATTCCTGCCCTGATCATACGAGCTTTTACGTGTGGCTGACCTTTAAACAAGCAAGTATTGTGCTGACCAAGGCTAAGCCTCCCTGCAGTGCCAGGGGGAACCAGGACCATGTCTCACTGGCTGGCCACAATCAACCCACTCTTCTTGGAAAGCACACATGGTTCCGCCTGGCTTCATCACAGGAGTTACAGGTGTCCAGTGAAACATAAAACGTAGTGTACGATGGACACCTCTTTTGTGTTGCTTGAAAAAACTGTCATGTCTTCAGCTGTTTTGCACCCAGATAGTTCTAAATAACATACCTCTTTACAGATGAGTGATCACACAAGCCCTACAGAGCTTCCCTACTCAAAAACCTGCCACATTTAAAAATCTCATCCTCATTTAAATTGTAAAAACAAAATTATTTTTATTTCTTGACATAATTAATCTTGTTAAAGTTATGCCAGGTATTTATAGCAATTCAATCTACAGCTCCAAAAAAAATCATCTATAGCCATTTTAACCATATGACAGAAAGGGAAACAAAATTTTCTGCTTGGTGCAGCTTCTCTACATTAACGCTGTCTACAACAGCACTGCTGCTATAAAGGTCACAGATGACATAATTTATATTATTATAGATAATCCATGTAGTCTGTCTGCCTGACTTTTTTTCTCCATATTTTATAGAGGTGCTGTGTATTCTGATAGATAAAGCTCCTGGGAGAGCTTCAGTCTGAGCGGCTTACAAAGGCAGGAGCACTCACCACGCAGGAAAGATTTGCTGCTTCACCTCAGGAAGGCTGGCACTGCGAGCGGTCCTGCGTGAGCAGTAAGTCTGTTCCCAAACATCCACCCTCTCTGTGCGCAGACCACTTTGATGAGCCACGACACCATGGCAGGACAAAGTGCTTCCTATCAGGCGTGCACCTGGAGCGGCGCAGGCTGGGAGAGGAGGCAGGGTAGCAAAATGCAGCTTAGCTACACGGGTTTCACAGATAACTGGCACAAAGCCAGCTCACAGCTGTGAAGTATTTAAGCAGCGCTTATTTTGCTGGAGATAGAGTAGGGTTGCCCTCCCGTGCCCCACGGCTGCTGGAAATGCTTGGTGCAGAGCTGGAGTGCTCACTGAGCAGGCAGGGGGAAGAAGAAGGGGCAAGGCTGCGATGGGGAGCAGTAGTGACAGACGGTGGGGCTCTCCTGGGCAGGAGCCGCAACCCCTCAAATCCCCCACTCCTCCTGTGCTACCCCAGGGCTGCTGCCTGCTCCGACAGTAACTTAACTGGCAGAGTGGCTTGTGCCCCTCAGGCACAATTTCAGGCGCTCTGCAGGCTTAGACAAAGATTTTTCTGTGCTCAGACCTCAGAAGTGAGAGAGTGCACGTCACCCCAGCCTTTAATCCTTCCTCCAGATGGGTTATTTTCTTTCAATCACTTTTCTGAAGTAAGAGTTCTCTGAATTTCCTACACATAAATGTGTTTACGCAGTAATAAGCAATCTCATTGTGGTGACAAACCTCAGTTACATTTAGCTGAGATGGCAATATTAAATATTAATATAACTGCTCTCCACCCTTAACCTGGGAAAAAGCACATACAAAACTTAGTAATTATCACTGAAAAAAAAGAATTCCAACTCAACTTTCTTGGCAACTTGGGTTAGGAGGATTACTCTGCCACCTTCAATACTGCCCAAAATGGAACTTGCCAGCAGGATAAAGCTTGGGTGGGCACTTTCTGCAAAAGACTGCCTGTGACACAGCTGTTGCAGTGGTGTGGAGTTTAACAAGTCAGTTGCAAAGTTTATCACTGACATGTTCATCAGTTTGTTTTCTTCTGTCCTACTGACCAAGCCTTGGTAAAAAAAGTGCCTCCTTTCCCATACCTTTGCCTGCTGTTCATACGGCACTGACATTTAGGGTGAGACTAGAAAATACACTCACCCACTCCTGCTTTAGACAAATTACAGGGTCTCTTCAGTATGGGTGGCTTGCATTCAAGTTCATGATTTACCTTGAGGAAAAGGTTTGATCTTGGCAGAATTCTAGCTCGTATTTCTTGGTGGTTGTTAGCCTGCTGATCACAGTATTGCCCTTTGATTTCTTTTTTTTTGAGTGTTATTTATTTCCCCTTTGCCAGTCATAATGCTTCCTTCCGGAGGCAGCAGACACTGAGGTATACACGTGTCCCGACGTCAGTACAGCACCAGGTCACTGTGAGCACTTTCTGCAAGAGGCATTTTTCCACCACTGAATGTCTTCCTCTTTGCTTTTTTAAAAAAATTGCTGTTTCAGTTCTTAGTTTTACCATTGGATTTGCTGCCAGGCGATGGTAGTGATAGCAGTGATGAGAAGTGGACCAGATTTTTATTCCCAGGTTATTTGCATGAGTGAGCCAGAAGTAGCCTAAGGTCCACTGTCTCCAAATGCAGTTTGGTAGCTGGGCTGCCAGTGTGCCCGATCCTGATCAGACTATCTACAGCAACTGCTGCAAAAGGACTGTCAAGCCACAGAGGTTTGACTAATATAGCAAAGGTTAGGTTCTGAGATTTGTTGCTTGAAATCCAGTCCTTTGCTCTACTTTTCCTCAAAGTCTGTAAAGAATGCAATGCGTTTTTAAGTATCTCCTTTCTGTTAGGCCTATGTTTCTCCAGGGCTAATGCAACGACCCGCACAGCAGGATGCTCCCCAGTACACAGTCATTCTTTTGAACGGAGGATTCTGTCCCACAACAGCTTTGACAGGTGCCCAGCGGCATTTCTGCTTAGTGATCTGGGTGCTGTGACTTGAACACATTTTGTACAGTGCCACTTATCTGTGGGGTTGCAGTACTCCAGGAGATGATGGGACTTCTCTCTGCTCATATGGCCAGTGTGAAAGATTGATGGGCATGAGCTGACACTGAATTTTTGTTCAAACACTCCTTTGAGATTCTTTTGTAGCCCCTGCCTCAAACTGACAAATACCCTTAAAAAATACTTGTGCTGAATCTCCTAATTTTCTCTATTTCTATTATTCTGAGAATCTGACGTTCTTGTTCAGTCATTCTGGTTTTGTGTACAGCAGCCTCGATAAGAAGTCAGGGATGTACGTCTCAATTCCTTTCCAGATGTCGAGCAATGCACATCACTGTAAGTTTAGCAGCATTCCCTTGTGGTTACTGAGGGGGTGCTAGTTGTGGCTTTACAAATCACTTTCTCATAATTGATGGTCACTTTGTATTTATATCATTTCCTGCCCTTAAAACATAAGGATTAGAGTTTTCATTTGCACACAGTACTCCAGTATGCCTCAGCTGGGCTGCTGCTACATTGCTGGTGGATGTAGAAGCCTTTTTGGAGGAGCTGTGTTCTGTGCATGCCTTGCACAAACAGTACTGCCTCCCTTGCCCTGCCCTGGGCGATATAATGGCCTTGGCATTTCCATGCTGCAGTGCTGCACCACAGGGTATTTTGTACAGCTCCTTTATACATGAGAAGACTCCAGCTAATTACAGCAGTTGTATTCATAGCGTGGTTTTGTTTAGTAATCACCTCAGGAGACTGTACAGATCTGAAAAGCATGAAAAAGTATTGTGAGATTGTTTATGAATCTCACTAATCTTCAAACTGACTTACCCATTTTCAGGTGTGGGTCTATCCTGCATGGTTTTTACTTTTTAGGAGCTGGGTAATAGCCTTTAGGAGGTCAGTGATTATCCTAGTGCTCTAGGAGTCAAATGCAATTTCATCTCATTTTCTTTCATTTTAGATTTATTGCCTTGGTCATTTCAAGCAGACAGATGAGAATGTAATAATCATGATCAGATACAGCTTTTGCTGTTCTGTTTCTGCATCTATACAGCTATGGCAGCAATCCCAGCCAGCCCCATTAGTTCTTGCTGAATACTCTTGGCATTCTTCTACCACAGGTTTGATCGCAGATTGCATTTTCTTCAACCTGTATCTGCTCTAATGGATGCTCAAAAGGTACTGAGGTAGTTGCTTTCTTTAATTCTTGTATCTAATATATTTGCAAATATATGAGTATTGCATCAGAAACTGAAACTACTTTTACTTTTCTAAGACGGAAAGCATATTACCACCTGCAGGTCTGTATAATGACTTGTTAAATTGCTAAAAGACTATGCATATGTACAGCTTCTCATCTCCTCTACAGCTGGCTTGCTGCCCATCTGACCCATGGCTCTGGAAAACCTCAGCAATGAGACATGCCTGCCTTACTTTCACTTGCCTTACTGCTTTTCCACTGCGTGCAGAGGACATTCTATTAAGCAAGTGCTCTCCTGGCTGCATCACTGTACCCATTTCCGGCACTTATCTGCCTAGAAGACATGTCAGACCTTTAAAACACCATGTAGATACTTTGCTACAGGGGTCTTACAGCTTACTACCTACTTGAGCTAAATTTTCTGACATTTCATACGTAATTTCGATTAATTGTTTGCTCCAGTTTAGCCACATGCTGAATTCATTCACTTGATTTAGTTAAAAGCAGAGTATTTGTGTGTTATCTATATTGCCTGGTATTTTAATTCGTTCAACATTTCTTGGTAATTTATACTGCCCTGCTGGTATTTAGATTGTTCTATTATGTAATATTATGCTGTATGTTTTTGTCAACAGTTTTAGATTCTCACAAAATGCCAACAAAGTCTGTTATCTAGCATTTACTGATGTTTAACTGTCCAGCTGGCATTCAAACTCTTCTCTGCTTTTGTGCTGCTGCTCTTAGTTTAAAGTTCATGCTTGTGCAAATGGCACCAGAAGTTTATTTTTGCTCTTGTGTACTGCATCAAAGCCAGATATGTGCAAAATTACATTTTCTGAGTCAGTTTGTTTTCCTGATGTGGTGGATTTTTTTCTTTTTGCTATTGTAAGCAAGCTTTGGCAAAACAATTTTCTTGCCAATGCAAAGAATCCCATATGTGAGACAATTACCAGTAGATTTTTCTTCTCTGCTTTGTGCTAATGTATTTATGTTTGCACAAAATTCTTCCTTGTCTATGCAAACATTTTCTTTTCCGAGTGGTTAATGGCTTCTGCCTGTGCTCCACTGATGGCTGGCCTCAGCTTGCTGGCTAATTGTGCACAGGAGCTCTGTATTGCTGTAATGCTGCTGCATGAGCTCTCCAGGTGCTTCTACATCAGTGCTTTAGTTTAGATCAGGAGCACACCTTTGAAGTGAATACCCTGATTATCTCCACATACTGCACTTTGGTTCTTATGGTAAGCGCAGTTTCAGAAAGCACAAACTGGATTTTATTTTGGAAGAAATGAAACCTGAATATGTGCTCCAGGAGTGCATCTAAAATGAGCTCCAGCTGCTAATGGGCATTTAGCCCATGAGACCAAACCATAGCTAGAACACAGTAAAAACACTCTGGAATGCATATTGTGTGGATACCAGTCTGCAGCATCAACCATTTTATTCTACAGCTCCATTCCTATCTGGCCTATTTGTCTGCACTACTTCTTAATGTAAACATAGCTTCTGAGTGCTCTCACTTGAATCACTGCAACTTTGTCCCACCTACAAACGGAATGAATCCATTAGGACGCAATGAACTCACAGGTTAGCTGTTTTATAATATTTGGAAAGACAGTGAGCTATCCTTTTTTCAGACTGTCCATACTTGGAGATATATATATACACACACATATGTATTAGTTACATCATTAAAAAATATGTATATTAGGCACACATTTATATTCTATTACATTCTGTTATATTTTTGATAGAAGATATTTCTGGAGATTTTCTAAATATGCACACTGGTTTTCTTGATTTTGGAGCCTCAGGCTGTGAGAGCTCTTCTTGCAAGTGCAATTTTCACTAACATCCAATATAGTTCATTTTTATGTCCATCTGCCCATCTTTCATGCCCGCTCACATACTACCATAATCATTGCTCTATCTTTTTTTTTGTGTGTATGTGTGTCCGTCCCTTTTTTTTTTTTTTTTTTAAATTTATTTTGTCTTTTGCAAGACACTCAGTCTATATCCACAGTAGTAACCCAGTGTCTGGGAATGTTCCTTGGGCACAAAGATGTTGTTGTCTACCCTAATGAAGCGTTACAACATTTTCTGGCCCGCTTTTGGCCTGTACTGACTATCAGTGTCCCAGGCAACTCCTGGAGAGGCTTTGGAAGTCAGCATGCTCCAGGAGCCATTCCCAGCAGGCAGCCTGCCTGCAGCCAACCTGCTTTGGAGACTAACAGCTTCTGATGATCAGCACGGGCTGCTCTCTGCCAGCTGGCCTAAGCAACTAGGAATATTCCCGGGCACATTTAATATGAAAGTACAGGCATACCTCTCCTTTCTGAAGTTAGGTGCCTATAGGAATCTAGTCACTTCTGATGTCAGTGCCCAGGCAGAATGAAGTAGAACAGTGCAACATCCAGCTAGTTTCAATAAATGCTATTCTCTGTCATCAGGGACTTTCTGGAACTACAGTTACAAAGCTTAATGCATAACCACAAAAGGTGTGTTCTAGTATAACGTTATCTGTCACAGATATCACTGCATTTTTTAATGTTTAAGGACATCGCTCTTGTGTTTTTTCTCCCCTCACCACCCCAAAAAATATAGGAGAAGTAAAAATACAGCTTTAAACCCCCAAGAAAATAAACAATATTTCAGCAGGAGCTGAAGTATGAGCTGTATCTTCAACCTAGTCTTAAAGCAAGCTCCTGCACCAGATGTGTCCTTAAAATAAATGATTTCTCCCTTCTACAGCTACTTTACATCACACAGGATTCTTTTCACACTCTGCAAAATGCTGTTGTAGTCTTAATTAGGAAGTGAAACAACCTCAGGATGCTATAAAGTTTTCTTATCAACATGAATACTGACACTGGTACAGACTGATCATAAATGTATAATATGTTGATTAAACTCTCCTTTCTAAGTGTAGTAACTTAAAAAAGTTAATGTAGATGATTACTTCCATGGGAACTCAGCTTATTTAATATAATTTTCTATCAATTGTTTTTTCCTTAGGAAAACTTTTCTTCAAAGTCTGTAAACATTTCCCCAACAGAAATGAGTAGATTTGTGGGTCCACTGACTTCTTTTTATAACAATGAAACTCATCTGAGCTATGCCAAATACTTGGCAGGTCCTAATGAAACTACTGGGGGTATGGATTGTATCTGAAGACTCGCCAAGACGCCTAGTTCCGTTCTTCAAGAATGAGAAATACCTTGAGAGTTCTGGTTATAATGTCTTACTGCTTTTCTGAAAATAACACAAATTGAATATGCACAGATTCATTCTGGGCAACAGAACTGGGTACTGATTTTCATTTCCTTCCATTATTTAATTAGGGTTCTTAAGCCTGCCTCTCAGTGTCTCTGTTTCTGTTGCAGAAGACAAAAGAAACAAGATAAAATGGAGACTTTTTTCATACTATTGTCTTCCCTTGCAAAGGGTTTATGCCACTTTTATCATTAAAATATCCCAGCAGTGTCTGCTAACTAATGAACGCCACCTATCTTGCATGGCTCACCTGCTATCTCATTCTCATTCTTTGCGCATGGGACAGGCTGCTTTGTTTTGGTAAGATTTTAGTAATTTCCTTCCTGTAAAAACAAAAGCAAGCAGCAACATAGATACACTTCTGCACAGAGAAGGCAAAGTTGCAAAAGTGCCTTCTACTCTCAGAATGAAAAGGAAAAGCACAGAGTCTTAGAGGAAGCTTGCTCCACAGTTGTGGACATGACCCTCAGCCAACTCAGTCACCTTACACAGTGGTATTATAAAAAGAGCATTGCTGAAAATCCAGCAAGTACAAGGAGTGAACGGAGTCATGGAGCATAGTCTTTCCCTGTGGTTTAAGCTAGCATGTATGATACAAAGGATCTTTGGTACTGATGGAGCTGAAGAAAAGAGCCAAGAGCTGGTTTGCTATTCTGTGCCAGGCTGGCCCACCTAGGACTTCCGTATCACCGCACGCCTCATTGCCAGCACATGCAGGGAGCCAGGGAAAAAAACCAAAAAATAAAAAGTGGAGGCCATACAGGAGGCCAGTGCTTCATCTGAGGTGGAAGCTGGATCTTTCCTTCAGTCTGTGCTGAACCTTACAGCTGAACTGCTGTGTTGGAAAACACTGGAAATCCAGCCTAGAAAATGGAGGAAGGATGGCCTGGAGTGCACGCAGCAACTTCTGTTTCTCAGCTGACACGCTGCAGCATTTTTTGCAAGCTGCAGTTTTCCAGAAGATAATTACAACTGCTGCTACTTCATACTTTCCTTTCTTTTACCTCTTAGTAGAAGGTAAATCACAGTAATAATAAATCCTTCTATATAAATGTATAGCAGAGCTAAAAATTAAATCGACGTCGCAATTTTAATTTACCACTTTCATTGTTGTTAATTTATATGCAAGCAGTGTGCCATAAGTTTTCCCTGGAAAACAGTCTAATTCCTTTCAAGCATCCCCCATGAAAACCAGATAGACACTTTGAGTTTCATGCTGTATTCTCTGTACGTCTTAAAAGGCATCTTATTTTTTTTAAGTTGAGGAAAAGAACATACCCCTGTAGCAAGACAAAGCAAAGCAGGTTTCAACCGTTAGCTGAAGTTTCTGATTGCTTTGATAAGGTGTGAAGAATAATTTAAGATACCATCAGCTGTAACAGATCACAGTAAAATTTACAGTAGCCTTTTTTAAAGTCTTACTGTTCTTATGTATATAAAAGTCATCAGGGGTGCAAACAGAGTTGAACTTTTTGGCTGAGCTCACTTCACAACTAGCAGCTTGGCTCCAGTGCAGACCACTAAGCTACACATTATCCTTCAAAAATTCCTCCAGAACTTAAACCCAGACAACCACCACAACATCAAATTTTTATCACCAGCCTGCCTCTTTTACAGTTCATTACAGGCAGTGGTCAGGACTGGAGCCTCAAGATGGGCAGAGGGTGGCAGGAGGGCCATGGAGGGCAAGCCAGGAACAGCCACTGTAGGAGAGAAAGCTCAGAAATATTTTGAACTTCTTTGTAACTACTTCTGAGACACTCTTTCCATTGGTAAAGTCCAAAAGTCTAGTACTTAAGCTGATTTTGGAGGGGACCACCCCCCAGTTGGAATGAAAACTCTTAAGTTGCAGAAACTTGTGTCTGGGAGAATGTAGGTAAGCTGTGCCACTCCAGTCAGCGGACTTTCCTACTGTCCATCTCCACCTTCGAGATGACCGTTCGGTATATTATTCACTTCCAAATAGGAAAAAGAGGGCAGCATTATTAAGAGCAATCATGTTGTTTTCTCTGCTAGTTCCCCAGAGGAAGGGGCCACATCTTGGGCTGAAATGGATTTCAGATTAAACAAAGCAGCTCTAATTTGTCACGACCACTATTGTACTATTATTTTCATTGCAACTCTACTAAATTACTTAACATTTCAACTTGTACGAGTAAAAACTTTCATCTCCGAACACAAAGTATTTCCCTAAAACCAAGTATCAAAACATAAACATCAGAAATCAGTTTTACACTGATTGAGTTAAAACTTTAGCAATGTACTGAAAGTATTTGTTTAAGCAAATGTTTACAAGTACTGTTAAAATAAAGATTCTTAATTTTCTTAATTCTAAAACAGAATTCTATCCCTTCATGACTTTAAGCCAAGTAAAACCCAAATGCAATAAACCCATCCCAGCCCAATATTTTAATTCAGTTGTTCAATAATTTCTATTTCTTTGCATTATTTTTACTTTATTATACTTTTATAATACCCTCAAATATATCTATAAAACTTTACAGCCCTTTTCCACCAGCATATGGTGTGTGTTGTGAAGAGAAGCATGTTTATGAGCTGCAAGACAGGATGAAAATTAAAGTACCCTTATGGGACTGAGGCAGGCAGAGTTGACTACTGTTATGAGCTGAGATTTTGATGTATCCACCACTACCTACATAATTCCCGAGTCTCCACGTTTGCATTGCAATTGTATTATAGAATTATTTTGTGTTGGGCTGATAAAACTGCACAATCTCTCAGTGCTCGAAACTGAAAGCAAGTTATGTTGCAAACAGTCCCTTTCACTGCAGCAACTAAGTATATCCTGGCTAAATGAACAAAGCCAGCCTTGAATGAATTTAAACTGCATTTGAACTGAACTAACATTTATTTCACTAGAGATGTGGAAGCAATATTCAATGTACCTAGGCACTATTCAAGAACCATTTGTGATACCCTGATCCAATTCCGCTCTCTAAATGAACATCAGTCAGCTGGGATAAGAACTAACAACAGAGGTTTACTTGTCTTTGAGCTAGATGGGCTTAAATGTGGCTGGTCACAGTTCTCAGTTCTAGATTTTTAAAATGAACTTTCAGGAACAACCTCTGTGGCTGACACTATTTCTGGGGAGACTGGCCACATGAGGTGGTCACATCAGCTAAGGTATCCAAGCTTTGGGTCCTCTAGTCTTCCCTGCACCTCTGACTCGGGACATATCTCCGTAACAGCTGAGAAACATAAACATAACAAAACACTTCTTGCCCATGCACACACATACACATAGCTGCACATACTTTTTTTTCTTTCAAAACGCTCAAAATCGCTGGATGACATTTTGGATGAATGCATCAACCCCTTCAGTCTGACCTCCTCACCCCTAGGAACAGTAAGCCTGGTCAGTATTTCACTTAGACTCTTTGCTCCTTCTAGAGAAGGAATGGTCTCCCCGGTTGCGAAAGCATATGCTTATGGATACAGCCTTCTGCGTCCTTTTTTGACTCTGTGTTCCTGCTTGTCAAGCTTTCAGTGTCCAAACCACACTAACCTGGGCAGGAAAGGGTTCATCTGCCCCAGCACGGGTCTCTAGTACTATGCTCCAAGACCTGCACAAATGCCTCAGCTGTAAAGTCTTAAATCAGATCTGCAGGCAAATAAATCCCAGTCTGAGTGTGTAACGTTCAACTATTCCAATGTCCTGCTATCTTACTTCAATGCTTCTGGTCAGGGACTTTACTCCTTGTGCTGAAGACTCCTAAGGACAATTCAGCCTGCCAGATATGGTAAATTGAGACCTCTCAATGTGGACCAGATGGGGATGGTATTTGGACAGTTAAGTTGCATGATTACATTAGACTGTGTTAAGACTTTGCTGCAAAATAAATACTCGATTCTGCACTAAAAATTATATTCTCAGTGTGTGCTGAATTACGAACCAGTACTCATACAGTCAAAATAGTGGGCATGATTTCACACAGGCATCCCCTCTCAAACTGCCACTTAGGAGCTAGGCAACTAAAAGACACAGACTAGATGGTAAGGAAATGCTTTTTTTTAAAAAAAAAAATAAAAATGGAGGCAGAGAGGCAGACTTTCAAGCTCTCAGATTGCACGCTCATCAAGTGTTGTTATAAATACCTTTGCAAACAGTTCACACTATGTAGACAAAAACACCTCAGTGGTAAACAACAGAGAAACATATAGTCCTATGGAAAAATGTAAACACTAAGTTTCTCCTCCATCTGCTTTATCCTGGTAATTAAGTCCAAAATCCAGCAACAGGCACTGAAGCCCACTCACGTACCAGGCACTGAAGGTCAAAACCCAAGTAATGGCAAAATTACTAACAAAATGGATGCAGTCTATCAAATGAATGATTATGACTTTGTTGTGAAGAGAGAGAGGGGAGTTCTGGAGTGTGAGGCATTTATTAGCTCTGCTTTGTACCACCCAGAACAGCAGCTCTGAGAGACATGCTCACTCCTTCTGGGTGCTCTTTTATAAACGTTGATTATGAAAGGCACACTCTTGCTACAGTCACCAAAGGATTTCTTGTTGCTCCTGCTTTAATGGGTAAATTTAGAGGTTTCAGAGTATCATTTACGCTAATGTAAATGGCATGTAAGTTGTTTACAATTTAGTGATACATTTTTAGTAAAAGAGAAACTGTAGATATATTTGTGCTTATAGAGCTTTGTGGGTTTACAATGAGCCTTCTGGTTTTCAATTTACAAACAGAAATTTTTGAAATGGACATTTCAGAATGTCAGAGGAGCTCAGCATTTGAAAGGAGGCTCAGTAAAGGCAGTGGAAAAACTGCTGGAGAGTCTGGATTAGACTTTGGGTCTGGAATTGGGAAAGAAGCCTTTTGGCATGTATTTGTTATTTTAAATGAGAGCACAACTATTCAGAAAATAGTAACAATTAGCATCTAGCATATAATATTCCATGCTGTAATGATGAGTAGCATAAATAAATAAAATTATAGTCAATAGGTTCTAGAATTCAACTACTTTAAACTCAGCTGCAAGGTCTTGTCTTGAACAACCAAAAAAAAGTACACTATTTCAGTGATAGGCTTCTGGCTTTCCCATGAATCCAGATACAGTGTATAAAACAACAAGGTGTTTTATAGCCTTTATGTATAAATAAATCAGCAACTTGGAAGAAATACAACAAAGTAATAGAAAAAAATGCATTAATTACGCCAAGCAGCCAAACAGGAAAGAGACAAAATGATTAATGAAAGAACAGATATATGATATGACACATCCTGACCAATATATGGGTTATACAGTGATTTACACTGGATAGTTCCAAATGTGGCAATCAAAAACAGAGCTGTGGCATAAAAAATAAAAGGGAGCTATTTCATTAAAACTTGTCTGCTGAGTTGAACGAAGGGCAAACAAGGTCTTACCTATGTGAGGATTAGACCCACGTTCTTAATAACAGCTAGGGTAGGTGTCCTTAAGCATCAACCATCAGAGTACCCAAGTGCAATCAGCCTAAATGAGATCCCAAGAAATCAATAAAATCCTTGCCAGGCCCCTTCAAACTATTACAGAGCCCCAGTGTGCGGTGGAGCAACAGATTACAGGCTGGCTGTAATTGTACGACCCAAACACAGTTCCTGGGCCTTAATGAATTCTGTACAGCATGAATAGGTCAGCAAAGTGCAGAAATCTCTTTTCTCAGCTCCTACATGCAGAAATGGTGTGCCCCACAGCTCCATTCAGTTACTGGGGGCAGGTGCCCTGTGCCAATATATGACTAATGGGCAATGAAACAGAAAGACATTTTTAATCCCTTTGTCCATAAAAACTCGGGAAGTACTGCTCTGACTGCTGACACGTCCGTGTGGTTGGATCAAAACCACACAAGATTACAGAAAAACTTTAAAGGGTTTTTTATAGCAATAAAAATAAAATAGATGGGAAAGGACATTATCACGTTCCTTAAGTATGATCTTAATCTTAAGCAAAAAGTCATTTCAGTTGCTTATAATTAGATACTGTTAGCTCCAGCGGCTTATGCTGAGTGGCTTATATCCAGTGGCTATCTGAACACTTTGTTAGGATGCAGTGGCTTCTAAGGATAGCCCCTAGTGCACAGCTGAAATGCTGGAAAAGGCCATAAGCTAGCTTGTGCAAGTCAGACAGGAAAAGTCTACAAGTCCAGTGCATACTACTGCCAGCTTAAAATTTCTCCCAGCAGTATTTCTGTTAGACTTCTTGCATTCAAGTTTTAAAAGTCCTCCCTACCTTCAGTCTCAGCAACCCAGCATGAAACCTCCATCATTTCTACAAAAAGGCTTTCCTTCCAATCAGGATAATTTTTCTCCTGCTTTTTGCTGAACACTTCCTTTTTTCTCCAATTCAACTCATCAGTCTTGGTTGAGTTCTCACTTTACATCATAAAATCCCCCTCTCTCCACTGATTGCAAACTTCAAATATTTGTAGACCACCGAGTTCTCCACCTCTTGCATTTTCACGCATCATTTCGGCAGGACATGTGGACACCTGTGAGTTTTAGCTTTTTTAGCCTCCCCCCGTAAATCACTCCTCCTAGATTTCTCATACATCTGTGCATGCCACTAGACTTAGGGCTGTGCTTAAGGCCAAATCTGTTCCTAAGAGAATTAAGAGATGTTGTAGCCAAAATTCCTCTCAAAATGAGCACAAGAATAACACAATTCTTGGAAAACAGGCTGAAAATGAATACTTAGCCTGCTGTCTATGACCAATACCATGGACTTTGCTTCCCACTGAACTTGCATGGGGCACTATGGCCCACAGAGCACCTTGCTAAGTAAACAGCTTGCTTAGATAAGAAGTTTAAAGGGACAATGATTCTTTCAGAAGCTAAAACCCCAAGTCTTTACATGCACATCAGTAAGTATGTCTGTGACTAGTACCATAAGCCAAATGGGAACACATAAATAAAAGTAGGTTTTACTAATAATAGCTACCTGTAGATACAGAGGAGCCATTTCTGACTGCATAGATGTTTCCAAGCCATCTGGATGTCTGTAGGATATAGCCTGCAACTTTGTAAGACTGCATCTTGTATAATATCAAGCATTTTACCAGTGCTAAATGAATAAAAAGATGGCTAGAAGTACTGCTTAGAAATACACAATATTGTTAATAAATGACTTCTCTCACTAGGGGTAGATTCTAGAGGAGGAATTTCATATCATCAGGTTCTCAGACTAGTAATTATAGCTTACATTTTGAAAGGCACAACCTTGCTTTCACAGATGCAATTTGCATCAAAATCTGCACTTACAAAATCAGGGAGAAGAGTTTTGCACACATAAATTAATTGCCAACACATTTGCTGGTCCTTGAACTGTAGACAATTAGCTATCAATCACTACTGACCAGGGCTTTACTCAGTGAGGACACAAAGAATAAGGTTCTGGAACTAATACCAATCCCGTAAATACTGCAGTGTCCTGAACATCCCCAAACACTGTGAGTTTCATCTGACAAAGAAAAATCTCTTTGCCAGTAAAAGCCGGTACAGAACTGAAGGTTGGAGAAAGACGGGGGAGAGGGAGAGGGAGAGAGACTGATTTGCTCTCAATGAATATGAAAAAGCTGATCTCTGCCATTGAGGAAAATTCTTGCACCAGCAAGTGCTGACTGATTGCAATGAGGAATGCTTTATCACCAAGATCCAGACACCCTTTCATACGGTGATTATTATTCCTGTCATGACCCTCTGGTCATCAAGCCACAGTGTCTTTTGTCACGAAACAACTATCCAATAAGGAATAATCTAGGAATAAGCCTGTAGCATAATATCTTCTACTTGCTTATACACACAGCGGGAGGAGGAAAATCTTCTTCCTATGAGTTATTACCTGCTCTAATCCACTTTGGAAAATAGCAGTATTCCCTTAATTTTGTGAAGCATGCAAACATATTTTTCACAAACCACAGCTACCTGAATAGCTCAGCCCAGAGCTGAAAGCAAATCTAAAAGCTCTCTCAGGTAGTAACAAATAGCCCAAATCACCATCAAATCCACGGCAGCACAGAAATTGTCAGATATTCCCATTAAAACTTGTTAAGGACACGCAAAGGCTGAATTGTGTTCCAGCTTGCCTCTATGTTTCATTTCATATTGTCTTCTATAAGGCTAAGGTCTGGCCTAATTCCTGATGCTATCCTTGCAGCAACAGCTCCGACAAACAGAGGCAACGCACATACAAAGCCCCAACAAACAGCACTCACCACACTTCGCAACATTAGCTCTGTTTTAGTTCCTATACAATAACACAATGCTAAATTCTTCAGAACAGAGACATTTTATATTATCACCGCCATTTCTCACATTAATATTATACAAATACAAAATTCTGTAGAACACATATAACTGTCCATGCATTATTTCTCGAGCATTTCCAATTCAGCTGCTTGAGAAAGGGGTTACCACTCTGCAGTTGCAGACAGTGCGCACTGTGCTGAAAGCATTTGGGGGAGAAGGGCTGGGAACCCTTGCTCTGGGAGCAGATGTGAGAAGCCACGTCTGGCCATGCAGGCCAGTTCTTTTTATGTCGTTTCTGTCCTTATCGCTTATGTGGATCACCTAACACAAGGGCTGTTTTGAATGGTTTTATCCAACTAGCAAGCTAACCCTAAGTAACAAATACAACAATACATATACAACTGTACAGAATAAAAAATTAATGGTGTTAGAGAAGGATGATGCACAGAGACATTATGTGTGACACTGGGGAGGAAGTGGGGGTAAGTGCGCATGGTTAATATGAAAAGATGTCAAAAAAAATGAAGCATAATAATAGCGCAATTTATCCTTGCTAAACGTACTGCGCTGTGCTATAATTAAATATGAAAACCTAAATTTATCTCTATGTTCGGCTGTCATTAACTTAACAGGGAGTGCACATGTTCTAATCTAATGGCTGATTTTTTTCTCCATGTGCAGCATATTAAAATGTATATTAGCCTCAAGGTGCATAAACACAAAATAATAGACCAAAGGTTTTGGCCTGTGGAGAAAAAATTCCATGCTCAAAGGCCGTCAAGTAGCTGGTGATGCAGGGGAGACACTCACTTAGCCTCATTAAGCCAAAGCTCTCTTTTGCTTGTCTTTTGTTCTGCATGACAGCAGCCTCTTTGTTGTATAATAATTCATTCCAAGTTCGTTCCAAGCTACCGAAACTGGTGAACTGTGGCCATTTTAATGAGCAGTATTGGTGGTATGCATAATCTGGAAGCCACGTGGACCAGGCAATCACAGAGCACTGCAGCCAGCAAAATGAGATACTGTCGAAATCACAAATTTGTCAAGTTGTTTTTGGACAGGGTATTATAATAAGCACTAAAATATGCATCTTATTACTCTGCATCTGCCAGTCAAAGATCACTGTAATGAATGCATGCTGCAGGGTATGACCAGGCCGTTTCCCTAAGTAAAACAAACTGCAGAGTACAAAAAAAGAATTATGTATTTTTGGCAGTGCCTAGATTTTTTTTTAAAATCCTTTTGCATCAGGAGTTGGATTTTCCTGGCTTGATGTCCATTGCCAGCAGTGAACGCACTAAAACCACCACAGCCAAGGAGTTAACATGAATACATTGTTTCTTAATAGCCACATTTACTGGCTGTGAATATGAAACTCTAAACTCAGTGCTTGAAGCAAATTTACCATACATTACATATAAAACCCACAAAGATTAAACTACTTTAAATCCACTTTAATAATCTTAGTTCCTTTTGTTTTATCCATTTCTACTGCAATTGGCTTCACCGTTAGGGAAGATACATTTTATGTAACAACCTGCAGTCTCCATGAGAAACAGCACTGTAGATAATCACAACATAAACTTCCATAATAGACCAGTAAGGGGGAAAAAAAATATGTTAGAGAGGTCCTTTTTCCTACAGATTGGTCAGGCTCATAATTGCTTTCGGCTTGCAAATGCTGGGAGGTTCGCCAACGGCAGCAAGTCTGGTAAGCGTGACTTACACGGTGGGGTGCAGAGATCTGCTCTGCAGGTGCTCCCCGAAACACTACTGGTGATGCTCCACAGAGGGACCATCAGGCTCCCACCTGGAGCCATGCCTGTGGAGACCTTGCATTGTGTCAGGGGAGGAGGTGAAAGACAGAGGGGGAAGCAGGAGGAAAGGACTTACTTCCTCATCTCCCCGCAAATGCTGGTTCAGATATATTTTGGCAGAGCCTTATTTTTGGCCAACCCAACAAGCATATGCGGCAACAGTCCCCGAGTGTGCTGATGCATAGTTCCCATAATATCCTAAACCAAGAGGTTTCTTGATCAATATTGGCTTACACTTAAGAAGCTTTGCCTGGCTGAGAGCTATAATTCAGATGCAAGCCTTAGCTAATGGGAAAAAGGATCAAATAGCCTAAAATGCTTTTTTTCCCCTGTCTGACTCTTCTTCAGAACCAGTGATGGCAATATGGGAAAAAAGTTTTCTTCATCAATATTAATTTTTTATTGCATTCTCTGTATCACCATATAATGAGACGGTCTCTGTATTTCTGGCCACAGCCACAAATACTATTTGTTCTGTCTTTATGCAGTGCTTGAAACACGGGCACAGTTCTTTACCGTACTGGACAAACTTGCCTTCCCAAACAACAAGGAGCACTTTGAAAAACTAAGGGTGAACACCTCTGCTCTGTGAAAGCAGTCAGAGGTCTTGAAGAACATGAAGGCAGCCAAAACTTGGTGCATGCATTGCAGTGGTTTCTTGCATGACTGGGAGTTCACAATGTATTTATGTAATAGAAGAGCTAATTTAATATTTTGTATGAGATCTCGATGGTATAGCAAAATTTTTTTTCTCTGACATGTGAAAAGCTATTCAGATTTGACTGCAATCAAGTTAGAATTTAACAGGTTTGTACCATTTAGAGGACTCAGCTTCTAGTACCCATAGATCCTTGAAGGAAGTGCATATTTTAGTCTTAATGGGAAGTTCGTGTATCCAGAGAACAAAATCAGCAGCTTGCTAAATTTAAGGTAATGAGAATTTTCACTGAAGTTCATACACTGTGCACGTTCAGGATCATTCTCATCTGTCTGCTGGAGAAAATCACCTTCTATAAATGCATTTTTACTAGATATGGTTTTAACATTTTCAATACAGCACAACCTTAACAGCTGAGGAGGATCCACTCTGAAAATCAGTTTGTTTTGGATGTTTCTGGAATCAAAATTCTTAAATTATGACTTTTTCTTCTTATTAATTTTTTAAAACTTTAGACATGATCAAACAAACCAGTTTTTGCAAAATTTCTGGTGCTGAAAGCAAGGTATGAAAAATCCATATATATTTATCTCTTCTTATAAACTCACACCTACCAAATTAATAGACTGCCAATTTTTAAAGTTTAATTACCTGGCATGTATAGAGGCCACTGCATTAAGTATGATTTTTATAGCTGACATTAGGTGGAAGTTTATACAGAAAAACACTATACCACTTCTGTGACCATCAGCTGACACCAGTGCATTTCTGGGACATAATCACTTCACCTCTCTGGAGTAAGATCAGTGAGCAACTAATAAGAGAGTCCTGTAATGAACAGGCAAGGTGAGACAATGACTACACACAGGAGATCAAATTGTACCTCTGGAGGATACTGTACCTTCTCCACATACCTGGTGAGAACAGTTATCTTTATCCCTCCTGGTCATGCATCTTCCTGAGAAACTCAGGCACATTATTTTAAGACACAATTCTGTTAATTTTGGATTGTAAAGATACTACCTGTGCTCTTCCTCTCTCTTATGCAGTCACCCTAATAACTTTGGGTTGTAAGAGCATGCTCTACATCTTAACTGTCTGCCTGACTGCATCATGCACTTGATCTCAGTCCTAAATTCATGCTGAGGTAAGTGAGCTTTTACAAAAGTTCTTCCTCAAGGGCGTCAGTGAGAAGCAGTGTGGTGTCATCATTACCTTGCCATTCTCTCATCTCAGTGTCAAGATTTGCAAACTGAGATTACAGCTGAGACAAGCTAAGTTTTATTCCATGCATTTAATGGAAAGGTGATTCAGAGGTGATATTAATGACAGTCATCTGTGTCAAGGCTTCAAACGTCAGGTCCTCTCACAGAAAAAAAACCCAACTAAATAAGCCATCAGAAAAGCAATGAGGAAGGCAGGCCAGAAGACTGGCTTTGTCCACCTTTGTGAGTCTGACTCTGTATCTATGTTAGGACTGTCTTTGGAGCAGTTATGGATAAGGCTACAACCACGGGAAGGAATGAATAAAATTGGTGCAGCTAGGGAAAACACTATCACACAGTGACTGGAAGTCACGGCTGAGGCTGCCATTCTAAGCAGGAAACTCACTGTTGTTACAGGCAGTGCAGTACTACGGATCGCGTCTTGGACAATGGCAAGTACTGGCTCCAGCCGTGTTAGCAAAAGGGAAGAAGCTTCTGCTCCTGAAAAGACTATCAGAAAATACTACCTGGCTCAAAGGTGATAAATTTAGGATCTACATACCAAAAAATACATTCTGAAACCATGAAAAACTTATAAACAGTACTCAACTTTCCAAAATATTTTCCAGTGCTACGATGCTTTTCATATGTTAAGGGCTATAAATTATCAGATGAAAGTATTAGTTTCATTAATGGAGAAGCATGAACAGGTATTAATCAACATGATTATCTTTTTCAGCCCAAAGCAGATACATTTGCTATTGAATTGCTTATTGTATTACACTATTTAGCACAGCATTTTTAGTATTCTTTCTGTTTAGGAAGGAAATTATTGTGATAAATGTTAACAACTAACAGTGATAACTGTTCAGTTTGTCATTTATCTGGTGACTGCATGGCAAGACAGCTTCAGTTTGATGTCAGGTGTATCATTTACAAAAAAGTATTTATCTTTTAGTTCACTCTGGTCATCAAATACTACAATATTTCATGACAAAACTCCACTGTGTCACTCTCCTGTGGCAACATGCTGCACTCAGCACCCGTTTGATGCTGAAACCGGGACAGAAAATGAATTATCAAAAGAATAATTCACTGCTATATAAAAATATGGACCTTAACATTCAGTATTGCACTGTGAATCGAAATAGATACTAAGAACATACTTAGCTGAGAATACGACCAGTCCTAACCCTTTAATGTATTAAAAACTTGGAGAAGCTCAATGAGTTTGTATACAATCAGAAAGCAAGTGGTTCTTGATGCTGTTGAAAATAATTCTTCTCCCTCAGTTTCTTCTCATTAAATTGTCATTGCCTGAACTTCTTATCCCCATGGTTCTGTATGAAAACTAATAGGAATTTTGTAAGAAAATGGAGGATGATTCCTTTACATCTTTACATTTACTGCATAAAAATTATATCAAAATTAGCATCTTCACTTTTTTTTTTTTTAATGCAAAAGTTCATCAGTATTAGCTGTTTAGCTTCTTATGGGGTCTTACTGAAGAAACTGTATTTCATCTCACAGTAAGACAAACTTGAACAGGTCCTTATAATTTTTTATTTATGCATATTTATATACATATATGCATATTTATGCATAATGCAAAATATATATATAAATGCAGGATTTTGGCTGTCACATTTCACTCCATGTATAACTTGTATGTTCCTACACATTACTTCTGTTGATGAGAACATATACATCACATCAACAGGCTATCTTCTGTTTTCCAAATAGAGTAAGGACGTGTTTTTTAGTGAATTTATTTTAGGAAGAGAATCAGAAGTGTGTGTTTAGGATTTTCTGCCAAGCAAGTCAGATATTTGTGTTTGAATCTACATGAACTACAGTACTTAACTAATTTACTAGGCACAAGTACATGAAATCCAATATTGATGATAATTTATGAAAGTAAGAATACTGATTCCTATAATACTGCAAACTTAGTTTATGATAACATAATTAGTTACACTAATAACACTGCTTAGGCAAAGCCTTGCTAATTACGATATTATAAATATTAATGATATCAAGCCTTTGTATTTGATTGCCCCTAGTAGGATCATTTATCATGGTATTTCCTTTTACCCGTGTTGCATTATTTTTATTCCTTTTCTCTTGGATGTTCATTCCTGGACAAATAGCCATCCTGAGCTTATGCCTAAAATACATCACTATATATAGCACACATTATCAATGATGCAGCCTGGTTAACTTTACGTTATTATTTAGTAGCAATGATCCAATGATATAATTCAGTGCTAAGGGCAATTAAATACACAATCAGTTATATTCTGTATGCCTTGTTCCTTTTAAATGTCTAACAGAGCCAGCCAGACAAGATTACATAGGGCTTTGTTTTTCATTCTTTTTCATGTGACCTGTTTCAAGTTAAGATTCCTTTGAATTATTAAATGCTTCCTTAAAGCATCTTTCCATGCTACCTTTTTTAAGTTAATTATTGATGTAGTGACAAGTGGAAAAGACTAGGAATTTTTTTTTTCTTATTCTAAAGGACAGGAGAAACATCTTTGACAATGGTTGTCTGTTTAGTAAAATACAAAGGTAATAAAAAGAACACTGAATACAGCTTTAAAGACGAATTGCAACAAACCTCTGTTACCTGAGTTGGAAATGCTGTGCATGTTTCTACAGGTGTTAAAGGAAGGACGTTTAGATACAACCCTTTCAGCCTGGTTTAACTGCTTAACCTAAGTAGATGAAAATGAAACTGCTTATATCTTGTTTTATTTTTAAGCGGTGTATTATCCAGAGCTTTAGGAACAGGATTGTCTTCTCTTCTGGAAGGTAATGTTATAATTTTCAGAGCTCCACAGAGAACAACAACAATATAGGAGTCTCTAATCTCCTGCTAAATCCAACTCCAGTCATCAGCAACGATAAGCAGAGATTTGGAGGTGTTTGACACTCCAAATCCTATTCTTTTGTAATTCTTTACTTTTTACAACATTTTCAACAGTGTTATATCAGATTTTTGGAAGGATAATCAATAGGGATGATGTGTAACTGAAATCAGTCTTCAAAGTGATCTCTAGTAACCAGAAACAAAAGCTCAGCCTCCCTGCTGTGCAGGTATTTTGCTTAGAGCAGTAGGCAGCAGGGCATCAGCAGAAAGCCAGTTACACCTCCCTGCTTCTCAGCATGGATCAGCCAGTGCCCTGGTGGAGGGCTAGAGCAGTACTGGGGTGGCTGCAACCCATTGCATCTGGCAAAAATCTCCAGATATGCTTTTGCAGCAGGGAACTACTAGAGCAGAGAGAAAAGAGTCTAGAGGTTAGAATTTCACAGAGACCATAGTTTACATTCCTATTCCATCACAGACTTTCTAAGTTTAAATAATCTTGAAGAATCTATTAAAATTATTTGGTGTCACTGTTCCTCACCTGGAACTTCCCTGCCTTGCAGAAGGTTTGGGAGTTAGCACACACGAAAGACCATGACATGCTCAGCTACCATGACCGAAGGGCCACTCCTACCTGATACAGTTTTCCAAGTCAATGCTGGTTTGTGACAAGCTGTCTCAGCTCGTCACGTCCAGTGCTGGGGGGCTTCCATGTCTCCTGAATTTTGCACCCTGGCTAGAACACCCAGGAATGTCTGGCACAGTATTAGTATCAATTTGAATTGAGTTGAGTTTCACTAAAAAGTATCAATCTGAACTGAGTTGAGTTTCATTAAAACAAACAGTTCCAGAACTTGTTCCAATGCATTTGCAATTTTACATCCCACACTTTTTTTAAAAGACATGATGTTATGAATCAAGTGGAGAGATCATATTTACAGTAAAAATGCTACCCCATATCAAGTCATTTCAAGTTTGTCTTCTTAAGCTGCCTTTGGATATTTGTTAATACTCCGAGAGAAGAAGACTTGGTGACTAATGGTGACAGTAACAGTGGTTAGCCAAGGAAAGTGGCAGAAACTGCATACAATGATTATGGAATTGCATTCAAAGCCAAGACATAGTGTCATTATACAGGAATGGCAACGAAATGACATACCTTTCCCATCAGTTCAGCGATTCGAGTTACTGGCTTTCCTTTCTGATGGCGCATGGTTGCAGGACTCTGTCCATTCCAGTCTTCAAGTTCCTCAATGCTTTTCAGGTAAAGAAGAGCTCGCAGTCCGGTGCAGTAGTCATCAATAACAGTGAAATCTTGATTCTGGATTGCACTACACACCTATGAAATGTAAGTCAGTTATCAGCAACATCCAGGCAGAGGAACGTACTGAATTAGCAAGCTCTTTGGATTTACTGATTATCAGATGACCCTTCCTGCAACTTGACTGAGAAAGAACTACAAGAATTCAGGATATTAATTGGTTGCTTAATCCTATGTCATGATACCACCACTGCAGTCCAGGAGAAAAAGGACTCAGTAACACTAGTTGTGCCTAGGTTTCCTAATGGCAGTCCTTAGACCAGACCCAAAGGCTGTTTAGAAGTAAGCCTGCAAGTTCAGCCCTAAGCGTGCCTTCCAGGGAACTGGTGCTGAGCATGCCAAGCACAGTGGCAAACCACCAGCTATGCTCAGACTTTTGCCTACAGACAGACAGTGGTATTCCCCAGACCGCTGTGCTCAGGAAGTACAGATATATCTGTTCAGGTCCCAGAGCAAACCACAGACTTGCTGAGGTCGCGAGGCATTTCTAGAGATTGTCTTGTCCAGCCTCCCAGCTCAGAGAAGGGTCAACTAGAGGAGACTACACAAGATCATATCCAGCTGGGGTTCGAATATCCCCACAGACAGAGACTACACAACCACTGTGGGTAACCTGGCCCAGTGTTCCATCTCCCCTGCAGGTTTTTCTTATATTTAAATGGAATTTTCTGTGTTGCAGTTTGTGCCTGTTGCCTCTTGTCGTTTCACTGGATACCCCTGAGAAGAATGTGGCTCTAACAGAAGTGTCCCAGTGAACAGCACCCATTAAGCTGACCTGTTAGTATGGGTGAGCACGGCCAGGCACAGAACAGAACAGTTCCCTTCTGCTAACCACCACATGCCATTCAGTGGTACTGCTAGGCCAGGTCACTTTATTTTGGATACTTTAGAAACACAGATAGCAATATAGCTTTATAAACATACAAAGCAATGATCCCTGACCTGCAGAGCTTAACATGTAGACACAAAAATGCTGACAGCAGAGAACAGTCTGTCCATTTACACAGATTCGTCTGGACCACTTTGTGGATATCAGCTCAGATTTAAACCCACCGAAAACTCCCACCAAACTGCAAATGAATAAAAATATCCCTGACTCTTCTCTGAACACCTTTGCATTAGCTAAACTCTAATCATCCATCAGTGATGAGGTGCAGGGTTGGTTGAGTACCATTAATTGTCAGTCCCTGGAAATGCTTTGAAATTCCAGATGTGTCGTTGTTTTCAGCCTCTAATTCAGCTTTTATTCTAAAAGCTTAAAAGAATGCTCCTGATAATACCTACACCTACATACACACATAATGAACGCAACAATGAAACAGACACCTATTTTAGAAAGTGAATGTGTGCACATGCACAAACACATCCACACTCCTTGGACAGCAAAACCCACCTTGGATCATAATTGACATCAACACTTAAAAAATACAGGAAATACAGAATTGTTTTCCACATTTCAGAAATGGTAATGCAACTAGCAATTCTGAAGACAGGTACACATCACATTGTAAAACACCGTACACTACAGCTGTACAAGGAAAAAATAAGGGCAAACTATAAAATAAGCACAAGAACATTTTCTATGCAGCACATTTACATTACACAAAATCTGTTTCTCTGGAGAAACAGTGTGGGCATTAATTAGGTCTGTTACGCATTCCATAGAATTCAAGATTTTTTTTTCACAGCAATTATAGAGCACATCATAATGATTTCCTGTACAGGTTATTTAACTGCAAAACCCAACTGATGCTTATTTAAACCTTTTTATTCACCAACGGATTCCCTGTTTTTTAGTGCATGGGTAACACTTTTATTAGCTATTCTTAAAAATACTAAAACTGTAAAAAAAATACAGTTAAAAGCCATGTCATGTCACTTGAAACAAGTTCAGGCACTGTTGTCAAAATCCTGAAATATTTTGACAGGATGTATACACATGAGATACACTGGAGGATACCTGTAATAACCTTATAAATAAAGAGGCTTCTACTGTTTTCCATCTTGTGGTACAGTGTTATGAACTGCAGTAATATAAAAATGTGCAAAGATGATATCACACTAAGAGCTAACATTTGATCCTTGTGAGTGTATACGCAGTGTGCTGTTCACCTTCCTTGGAAAGCCAGGTAGGTTCCAGAACCAAAGGCAAAATTTAATTTTTTAAGAAAAATGTAGATCTCTGCACTAAAGAAAAATGTTAACTGAAATGGAAAGACTTAGAAACAGAATTAGCAAGTGGTTTCAGATGATCCTCCTCTTCTGTAGGAGCCTTATGACTATGGTGCCCAGTGGTGCAGATAATTAACCAAAGACATGCCTTTCACTGATTTCACTGTGATAAAAGCAAGTGCTTATGTTTATGGGCCTTTCCTAGAACAAGAAAGATGCAAACATTAACATACAAAACCAACAGAAATAGTTTTGCCATGAATTTGGCAAATTCAAAAACATTCGGAGCTTTGAAATTTCTTGTGTTGCACAAATTAAGACGGTGAGATTGTGTTTTATGTTTACAGTATCTTGCCTGAATCAATGCAGAAGCCTTTGCTGCATTTTAAAAGGTGGTGAACAAAATCAAAATAAAAGGTCACCCTAACCCATCAGCCATGACAATTTCTACACCACAGAGAGAGGTTTTTAGCATCATACCTGGCTGCCTCTGAATCACCAGTTCAAATGACACCATGGCCTCTTTTCAGCACAGAAGAAGTGGAAGGGTAATAGACCAGGTGAGATTCAAACTCACGCATCCAGAAAAATCGCCAGAGAACTGAACCAACCCATCTGCACACATCATTAATGCCCCTGCTTCGCTCCCGCTGCTTGCACTGGGAACAGGCATGCTTCCCCTCCCTTGCAAAGCTAATCGCCAAGTCCCCTCTTCTGCTGGTATCTTATTTTACAGGTGTGAAGAGTAGGAAAAGCAGTCCAGCAACAGCCATACTTAAAATGGAACTACCTTTTGTTTGCTACCACCTCTCATTTAGTGTCTTATTAAACCACCTCAACAGGAGATAAAGGTGAGCAGGGTGCTGCTCTAACAGCTGTTGACCATGCCTTGCACACCAACCAGACTAGCAGCACAAAACTGAACTGCAACCAGCCCTGCCTGGTCAGCTCCCCTCCTCAGCATCACGTTATTACCAACTAAACACAGCAAAATGGGCTTCCCTTTAGAACCTGAAGTAAAAGCCTGAACAAAGATGTAACTTCACAACGGAGAACATATACATGGTCATACTGTACCAGACCATCCGTCTGTATCCTGTGCACATTACAGACAAGTATAAGAAACAAAGTCACTGTGGATGAGTTGCTCATGTATTTTACCAGCCCAGGTTCTGGCAGGAGTAGTGCTGGAACTTTGCATAGCAGAGATGGCACCTGTTTGATATCCCTTGAGCCTACGTAATCCAAGTGAATCTGTTTTATGACTGTTCACCGACCCAGGCTTTCACCTGAAACATTTAGGTAGAAAGTAGCTTTTTCTTCTTTGGAACATGAGAGACGGGCCCTGTAGGACAGAGTGAGGTCCAGATCACAATGAAGCTGTTAGCTGCCCTGCTGACAAATGCTGTCCTGCTGTCTTGCTTGTGTTTGTCTCCAGCTTTGGATCAGAGCTAGAAGAAAAAGATGCTGACTTTTTTCCTGCTTAGAAAGGTAATGCAGAGTATTAATACTGCACTAATATACAGGGAGATAATATCGCATGAACTTGGTTTTACTGCATT
This sequence comes from Falco biarmicus, assembly GCF_023638135.1. Taxonomy (NCBI): domain Eukaryota; kingdom Metazoa; phylum Chordata; class Aves; order Falconiformes; family Falconidae; genus Falco; species Falco biarmicus. Next base: position 22,905,384 of record NC_079298.1, read on the forward strand.
GCCTGGCTCTGTCTTGGCAGTAGAACTGCTACAATTCAATTTTTAACATCTGACCTCCTCTGCTTTCCCCCAGATCCAGACGCCAATGACTGCCCCTCATGTCCCAAAATAGACAAGCAAGCCAAGATGCTATGTATGATCAATTATATCGTGCCCTCAGTATTCTGAAATCTGAAACTGTCCAGTTTAAGTTGCAACTGTAGGTTACAATTCTAATCTATACAGACATGTCTGAGGTACTAAAAGACACAATGCCTGTTTTGCTGCTGGTAAATCACACACACCAAATGATCTCATTGGGGAATGGGGATGTGAAATGAATCACAGGCTAAGGCTCTAAGTAAAACTGTTCTGCAAAATGCAATGATGGCATAGGCATGCAAAGGTTCCTGCTGATGTCTTGCATAAGAAATGACCTGTCTGCTCTATTACTAAATAAAGATAAATACTGAGTCTAACTTTGTCAAAGGATTTAGACCCATTAAAAATCTTACTTGAGGAACTGGAAAAAAATGTCAGGAGATTATTATGGCACAAAAAGAATTTTACAGGTTACATGATTGTTATTAATCATTCACATCGATCTGAAACTTTTAATTCACATATTTTGAAGAAAAAGTTCATTATTGGTGACAGGTACTACCACATCAGCTATAAACCACTGTAAATACCTTTGCTTTTAGCAGAATCATTACACAACAGAGATGCCAATTTCTGAAGTCTTTACTGAGGCAACCCCCCTGTACTGTTCACTGAGATCTCTGTGTAAGGTCTGTGTAAGACCTTTTAGGTTTTGTCCATCTATGTTTCTAGGAGCAATGGGGAAAATATCCTGATACAGCATTTTATTTTTGTTTCGCTCTCTACAAAAATGGATTGATTCCTGTCCAAACTTTGGCATACCCTGTGGGACTGTGTGGAAGACCTGTGCCATCTGTGCAGAACCTGGTTGAAGTGGCTGAGGCATTTCCAGTCAGATCACCCACTAAAGTAATTCCTGTTCAGTGTAATCCTTGCATTTACCTACTGGGGGATGTTGCAAAGGAGAAATGACTTTCTCTAACAGTAGAAAGAGGAAGCAATGCACTCCTTCTCAGTCATTACTCTGTCCACTCTCTCTTACCCTGTGACCTTCAGTTTTTACACTAACTTATTATTATACGGTGAAATTCCAGCTGGACAGGTGATGGTGGATAAGACTGTGCCAAAAATGGACTCCAGTCCCCACCTGCATCATTTCTATTCCATCAATAGCAGGGATTTCAGCAGAGGCGGCAGAGGAGATGAAGAACTAGACATGTTTGTATCAGTTCTTCCCTATACTACTTTCAACTAAGAAGAAGTAGTGTGTCTATAACCTCATATACAACTAGCTCCCTGCAAAAAGCTGGAACAGGTCAGAGAATCTAGCCTGTTTAATAATGTGTTGCTTTGCAAGAACTGTAAGTATCCTTGGTGTGACTAGAGCTGTGAGAACAAGAATGCTCCAATGTCTGGCAGCAGTCATGCTCCTATTTGGAATTGTCTCAAAGCTCTACTGAAACACTTTGCCAACAATAAATTTGTAGTAGGAGACAATAGTAATAGTTGGGAGAAAATTTTGATTTTTCCACCCCTCTGAAATAAATGTTTCTCCCTTCAAAATATAGGTGTAAAATAATTGTCATTTTTATGGAAACAGAACTAACAGTAAGGAGGCAGATGGGTGGCAGTGATACACAGTCTAGAAGTAAGAAGATTGATGGGTATATATTTGTATACACAGATGCAAATCACATAACTTGACTGTTCTACCATATTAGTTTCCATTTGTTGTAGCTGTACAACATCAAAGCAGTGATGTCCCCGTATATTGCATTTAGTGGTAATGTAACGGACTACCAAAAAAAAAAAAAAAGTGAGTTTCTAAGTAGTTTCCTGGCAATTGAGACAGCAGGCTCTTTCATCTGTGCTGTAACTGTGGCAGTGCATTGATTTAAACTCCTTCTGAGATCTCAAATGCTTTTATATTCTTAGGTTTTGCTGGCTGCTTTTTTACTTCCCGCCCCCCACCCCCCCTTCAAATGATAAAATTCTAGCATTTAGCAGAATGCCATCTTGTTACCCCAGAAGAGGGAAACTTATTTCAGCTTTGGTTCTAAACTGCATAGGATCTCTAAATAAAATAGCTCTCAAAATGCCATCCGATTAGGGAATTGGCCTTTGACTTCACAGTTCTAATAATCTTACCATAGCAAAAGATGAACAACTATTATTCCCCTGAGACACCTGTGAGAGGTTTTACAATGGATCAATAATTTTGCTTTTCCATTCATTTGGTTAGCTTCCATTGAAATATTTTTACTGATATGCCCAAATGGTAAGCAAAAGATTTTACTGTTTTCATTTTATATTCTATTTTCAATTTTAGCATTATTTATCATCTTTTTATAGAAGCTTTCTTTTTGTATTAAAAATTCTTCCTGATAGTATTACAGACATAAATCCACCTTCCTGTTAGAGATGCATTTATGAATGACCCTAAGCTGTTTTTCATACTAGCTGAGGCTACTGCTCTTTTGATTAGTCCCTACTGATTAAGAATCTGGTGGAAAAAGACTGGAATTGTAAATGAATGCAAGGTAGTTCAGGAAGGATTTTGTTTGTACCCACCTGGGTTTCCATATGGATAGATAGCCTTAAGAAAATCTATTTCATTTTAGTGGGCAGGAGTATGATTATTATCTGGGTGAGGCATACATACAATTTAAAATTTATTCTCAAAAGCAACTAGCAAAATTGACTCAGCTAAAGGGAGAACTTTCTGGGCCACGCAATCTTCATGCTGCATAGCTCTTGTCTATGGAAATCAAAATGTATGTTTTTTAGTCCCTGTACAATGATTCAGATGTGCCCAGATCTACAAAGTAAAAAGCAGTACGTTCAGCATTGGTTGTCTGGCACAGTACTCACAGTAATGTGGCAAAAGCTGTGATGTGAGAGTAAGCAGACAAATAAAATCTCCTCTGAGAGGGGTTTCTGTACTTAAGATCTTCAGGATACCAATATCTATGGAAAGGATGCCTGTGTAACAGTGGTTGTTCCTCCCCATGTCTCATTGAACATTGACTTACCAGCATATTAAATGCATGGCCTAAATTACCCTTTCTATCAGCAATTATTACTTTTGCTAGAGGACTGCAGGGTTAAGAACAGTAGGGGAAGTGGATTATCAGACAATGTGGTACACTGTCTGGAAAAAAATGAGATTCTTTGTTTTAAAGAACAAATCTGTAACTAAGAAAAAGCTTCCCAAATATTGATACAGTACAGATGGAATGATTTGATTCATTCACATTAGCTGCTTAAATGACTCTAGAGAGATAGGTTAGCAGATGGGATGTTCCTTAACAAGGCTTCAGATACTGGATCAAGATGCAAAACTGATTTGGATGATAGTTGATAGCCTTTTTAAAACATTAGAACTGAGCTAATATACATGAACTAATGAACTACTATTTGTTCCAAAGTCTAATATGGCTTTCAGAAAGTAGTTTGAAGGACTCAAATACTATGTCAATGAATTGTCTGAATTGTGGGAAAAATCCACATAATCTTTTTTACCAAGTCCTAGACTTGAAGTCCTAATGAGCTGAGGGCTTACTAGTGATACTTGAGGGGCAACACACAGAAGAAACATTCAAAGATGCCAACAACTCCAGGCTCTGCTGAATAGGCAACCATTCACATAGGGCTTAAGAAATCTATACATATAAAAAAAAATAACTGGATGGTCTGATGTCATGTGGGTGTCAATAATGAAGTATTTCGGTTATTTTGTTATACCTCAAGTGAATTCATCAGACAAGCTTGAGGTAAAATGTCATTCTAACCAGAAATACAGGCTAATGTCAGCAAGTAGGGGAGCTCAAAATGTGTTAAAAGGAGAAGGTCTCCAGTCCATGCCAGACAAGTTTTCAGGGTAAGAGCTCTATCTCCTGTATACCTTGGATCCTCTCTACAACAGGACAACATAACACTGACAAGGTGTTGAGCAGAGCTGAGCTGAGCTGACATTTATGGAGCATCAAGGCAGGGACCACAGGTAAGGAAGCAAGGATGCAGTAGCTGGGCAGCAAGAAGAGCCATACAGCTTGTGTTGAAGCCACGGCAGCCTCCTGAGACAGGATCTAATGAAAGCCTCCCCAGCACCAAGGTGACTATTACTCCCACAGGCACAGCAACCCCAGAGACCTGATTTTTGGGGGTGAAAGACAGACCTTCTTTGTGTGTTGCACTTCAGCAACCTTGGGCAAATGTGAGTGGCCAACAATGAAGGAAGAGAAAAAAAGTCCAGAATCCATTAGCCACCTATCAGACATGGGCACGGCAGGGGATAAGAGCACTGTAAGGGATCCTTCAGGAATGTTATCTGACACATTAATTCCTAGCCTACTCAAAAGTATTTTTTCTCCCCTTAAGTTCCTCTCTGCCAATTAATGTATCTTTGATCTAAATAGCTAAACAGTGTTTGGGAGTGGGAAACGTACTTATCAAGGGACTCTGAATGATGCAATTTTGTATCCCATGTCTTTGAGAGGGGAAAAATGGAAGAAATCAAGAATTTTCAGAAGACTCCCTGAGGTAATTCTTTTTTTCCCCCCTGTCAACCACCCCTAGAGGAATGGTTATATTTCCTTATCTCACTAAAGCATTCTGTCAGTTCTTGGAACTACAAAGTGGACCTTTTTGCAGTAGGTGGGCACACACTGATAAAAGTGTTGATCATGATCATCTTTCCTAAGAAAACAAATATGATTCTACATTCCTTGAGCATTGAGGAGTGTGGGAAACAGCCTCATAATCAGCCATCTATAGCAAATTGTATCATTGCATTGTAGATCTACAAAATGTAAGATATCTTTGAACGCAGATGAACCAACTCCCCTGTGTAAACAGTCCAATCACATATAGAGGCTCTACAACTATCTTTAAATATATGTTGAATATCACTTCACATTTCATTTATTAACACCCAAAGGTCTCACCTCTCTAAGTACTGTTGTGAAAAATGAAATCCTTCAGTTCTCCCAGTGGTTCTACAGCTGCTGGTACAGCATCAGCAGCTGTGCCAGGCAGATGTATACTCGACTTATTTCCATGAATGGCATCCTCCAGCTCCTCCAAAGATATTTCTAAAGCAGGTATCAGTTAAATCACTCAGATCTGGTGGTTTGATGTTAAAAGTCATGAAGTAACATAACACATTTAGTCAGAAGGTAGCAGTGCTTTTAAGATTTTGTTTTCTGAGAGCTAAGCAACAGGAGCACCATCCTCTCCGGACTGGAGCTGGTCCATTATTCCATTTTTGGAAAGGCATATTTGTCAGAAGTGAGTGTGGTTCTAGGAAAGTACACTTTTCCGAAAAGAACTGTGTTCTGAAAAATGTGTGGAAAAGAGTTTCAGAATTACCAATATGTGCTGTTTGACAACATGGAATGCAATGGCTCCATTTAACTTGAAAATGTCTGTTTTGCAATCCAAGTTAATTGGAATGAAAAGGTCAAAACTAAAACATGTTGCAAAATGATTGAAACATAGATTTCATTCACCCAAATAATATTTCTTTTCTTTAAATTTCTTAATTCCACACATTTTTAGAATTTTGATTATTAAACTGGAAAACCCTTCCATCCTTAAACTTCCCTGTGACAGAATAATTATTTCCTGATCATTGGTAATACTCAGGTCCTATAATGCATAACAGATCCAGGGTAAAGCTTCAGCTTTCTTCACCCCAGGACACTCTAAATTAGATACAGCAGGGACTTGAACCCAGATCTACTTTGATTAAAGGAAATTTGTCAATGAAAAACAGTTTCCTCAAAGAAGTTTTCAACAAACTCTAATGAGAACCATCTACTGAGGGACATCCTCCTGTGATCAGAATTTTGAAAGCTGCAGACCTCTCAAAATCAAAGAGAAAAGCAATTTTTCCATTTTGGAATCTCAGTTCAGTCCTGCAATGATTAACCCCTCATCCTTGTGAGTCTTTCCCTCCAGTACTCTCACATTTTATTTCAGCTAAAATTACTTTCATCCTTTATCAGCTTGCCTGTACGAATTTGTGCAGCAGCTGCTGTGTCCATTGAAGAGTGAGATTCATGTGAATAAAACAGTTCTGACCCTCCGAGTCCTTCGTGTCTGAGATAAAAACCCACTTCCACTTTTCCTTAGGGATTGTTTTACCTATCTCTTTCCAAATAATAAATACCAGCAAGAAAAGCAGTGACATAACTCAGGTATTGAAGGAAGTTAAACCCTTTCTTAAACTACTGCCAGCTTCAGAAAAATGGTTTCTCTGTCTGTTTCTTTCATTCAAATTGCATGGATAAAAGGACCTCTTGCCAGCCATATCAAGTTGTGTCAGGGGGCTTGTGTTGCAGTAGGAAAAGAACTTCAAAAAAGGCATCAGGGCTCATATTCCCAGATTGCTGCCTCCTTCCTGGGCAGAAAAAAAGATTTTTCTACCACTGGGAAAATTGGCAGGTCAGTCACCAAACTCCAGCGAGCCCTGCATGGAGCCTGAGCCAAGCTGCACAGCTGTGCGTGCCTCTGCCGGCATGAACTCTAGGACCATGCCTTCCCTGAGCACAGCTCCTCCACTGCTTGCTCTCCCTGTCTTCCTTTCACTGCCAGCTACAGCCTCTGACTGAAAGATAACAGAGCTGCCACTATACAAAAAAAGGAAAATTTCTTACATGCGTACTTTCTTTGTATGACCCATAACATTTCTGAGAAAAACTTCTCTGACAGAAAAGCTTTGCAATCCTGAATGTTTTACGCTTTCCCCTTTTTGAAAAACAAGTCCCCTGCAGTTACAATACATATAATTTAAAACAAAACACAGGAAATTCCCTAAGTAATTATTTGAGATGGCAGTAAGGAAAAAAGAAACTCATCATTTTCCACTGTGCTTATCCTTCCTTCTATTTACATTTTCAATATCCAACAAGGAGCTGCGTACATTTTCAGATTCAATTTCCAGTCACCTCCACATTGGTACACAAGGGGAACTCTGCCTACAACAGAGCTAGTTTCATGTCTGAAAGCAACCTGAGCTGAGTAAAACGACTTGGCCACAATTTCTTCAACACTTAACTCAGCCTCCTTTGAAGACGCATCTCCATATTGCTTTTACATTGTAACCTTTTAAACAAAACTCACTAGATGTCAATTCACACCATGTGGTTTTATCTAACAGGGAGGACAGCTCTGTGTTTGTTCAGTAAGATAGCAGCAGCAGGAACCCACACCTGCAGTGTGAATCCACATCAAAAATAGGTGCAGCAGTAGTGGCTTTTGGAAAGACAAGCAATGTTGTGGATCTTTGGGAGAGATGGAGAGAGCATATTGCCGAAGCAATTATTCTTCACATCTCTTCAACCATTAAAAGTCCCATGTCACCAGACCCAGGGAAGCAGGGTAGACCCCTGGGCAGAAGAGGAAGGAGAAGACGGCTCAGTGTCCCCAGGTGTAAGAGCAGAGAACAAATCCTCTACAGAGGCTGGGAGTGGCTGGTATAGGACAGCATTTGAACTGATGCTCAACTGAGACCTAATTGTTATTAAATAATTATTATCATTCAGTGATAGTTAAACCTACTTTGCATGAGAATCCATTATAAGAATGACAAATAGCAACTGTTATAGAACGAGCTTGGATTCATTCTTACAGATTTATGAAATAACAATCCTATCTATGTAGACCTCATTTACTAGCTGGTGAAATGAGCAGAAATAAAGGAAAGCTAATAGATAAGTCCCATAAGCAGCTCAAAATAAAATGTAAAACTACTGCAAAACTGCACAAAATGAAAGGCATTATTAGCTTAGAGTTTAGTCCTGATTTGAATATTGCAACTTTTCATTAAAGGTGGCAAGATAATAAAAGTAAAAATCAATAATGAAAACTTGTTCTAATTTGATACTGTTTTCCAACTATAACCAAAAAACTTTCTAGATTGCTCTTTGACAAATTCAGATGTCCATTAAAAGCAATGCTCACAGAAAGTTTTCATTATCAATTAGCAATTCCCATCCCAAGCATCTGTAATGGAGCAAGCGTGGCAGTCCTCTAATGACGTTTTTTTATTAGCACAGACAGACAGAACAAGTTGAGTTTCTGTAATTAGCACTGAGCTAAGACAAAAGCAGAAAACAATGAAATGTTTATCAGAAGTGATCGCTTGAGTATGCCTGTCCCAACTCTTCTCTCTCTCACATTTGTTTTTCTTCTAGGTTGACATGTTCAAAGAGCACTTTGTTCCCTCTTTTGTTTCTGCACGTACTGTAAATTTCAGCTCTTCAGAGAAGGGCCACTCCATTCAGTGCTGCGTCCATTGAAGACTTTTTTAAGCATGCAGCTCTGTGAGCAGCGGAGCTAATGATATCTGGCTTCCAGCAGCTCTGTGTCTCCTGGTTGGGTTCTCTGACGTCTAATAAGGTGTGACTGCCAATTAAAGCCTTTCCTGTGGCTGACAGAGTCCTAACAGCACTGTCCCATGTGGATTCTCAGAGGTCTAATAAAGGTGAGCTCATAGCACGCTTGTGCTTACAGTGAAGGAATGCAGGTATGCGCTCTCCCCTGCCTGACTTTTTTGTTGTCTCAAAACCTGCTATAGCAAAATACTTTCTATCTTTTGGCAAATTTCAGTGAAAATGGCCCAAAAGCTCAAATGTGACTGATGATACTCAAAAGGACATATAAAAACATATCAACTTTCTTTGGAAATACGGGCTAAAACTTGCTGTTTCTACATGAGACTACATTTATCTCAAAGCACTTAAATCTGATAAGTGGTTTTGCCTGAAATGGTATTTTTGGTCCTTAAAATTGTTGGTGGATTTAAAGAGACAACCCTTGAATCTCGTCTTGTATCGTTTTGGTGGCTTGCCACTGCATCCAGCAGTCCATTCTTCAGTCATCAGTTTAATTGGCAAGAAGAATTAGGTCCAACATTTTAACTTCTCTGTATCATGGACAGCGTTGTACAGAAAGGCTTTGTTGTTCTACCCCTTGAGCCACAGCCTGCATCAGAAACTTCAGGGTGTCCAGCTGGTGTCAAAGTGTGTCCCTTTTCAGATCTATCCACCCACAGACCACTCTGCAACTGGCACAAAGCAAAGCCTTCTGCCTCTGCGCCTCCCAGGCACGGGTGTAAGGATGAGCTGGGGGCATAGGAAGGGTGGGCACTTGGTGAGTCCAAGCAGGAGAAGTCCAGCCTTCTCTGCCACACCGATGGCACCCTGTGGGTGTTTAAGACTTGCAGCCACCCACCTGATTTCATTCTCCTTGCACAGAGCTGAGATTAGACGCAAGGAAAATACTGACCACTCAAAATCACTTTTTGTTACAAGACAAAATATATTTTTTCCCAAGTGTCATCAAAAACTTGACTTGGAATTGTAAAAAAATAGCCTGCTCCATCACTGCCCTACTCTGCACTCCCATGTTTTCAACCTCTTACTTTTTCACTCTCCATACCATTAAATGGCATAAACTGTAATTCCTGGATGAGAATTTTTTTGGCCTCATCTAGACACCAAGATGGGTTTAAAACAACACTAATTAAGTACATGCAGAACAAGCTCTGTACTTTGCAGTTCTGTAGCTGTAAAAAATCATAGAGAAACTGCATCAGAGACCTTAATGAAAATAAAAAACAAAATGGGGAAAAATATGGTAAATGATTACAGCATACCTTTACTTCATGGGTTTTTGCAGGTGGGTTGGGTTTTTTTTGAGATTGGGGTGGAGAAAATGGTAACATCTAAATATTAAGATGTGACAAAATGTTTATGAAAAGGTATTTTTTTCCCCTGTCATTTCACAGTGATTGTATTTTCAGAGCCTTGCTGTTATTTTCTGATACCCAGGACATTTTATACAATGTAGAAGGGTTCCTCACAGGGTTTCACATTTGCACAAATACAATAATGCTCTCTCATAGTTCAAGTCCCACTATTTTGTTATGGAAAAGCTTGTTTATTCAAACACAAAGGACCATCCTGCTGTTATAAAAATCCCTCAGCTAAGTGCTTCAGTAAAAAGCCTGCTGAAGAAAAAATAATGATCAAACTGTCCTGAATCCCTTGAGACTCTGCCTCCAAAGAGGTACCAACAGGAATGTTCCTTGAAAACATTACAAAAAAGACAAGTATTCTTATAAAATCAACGGCATTCTGTGTTGGGGGGAGATTTTATCTTGCAGAGGTAAAACTATTGCTTTCCTATCATGGGCTGTCATACTTCCAGAATAGTTTTGTTCTTCAGATCCCTTAGGTATCCTACACAGCTGGTGTGGGGCAGGAGAGAAGGGCATGGGCCAGCTCCAGCATGACAGCAGCTCTGGCTCTGAGGTGAGGTATATTCCCACCTTAGTCCCTTGCCTGAGAAACAAGGAGGGTCATGGTGCAAGGTCTGGAGGCAGCAGGTGTGCATGGACCAAATATAACATGGTGAAGACTGCAGGAATTCCTGTAGGAACAGGAATGCAAGGTACTACATCCCGTTCAGGGCAAGTGGGAGATGGGTGAAGGTTGGTCTGAAACAGGGCTTGGGGCAAAGCTACAGGCAGGAATGTAGCACATTTCTATCCACCATTATATGGGTGGATTTTAAATCATTGCTATGTAGAGACCCTTATACATCCGTTTGGAGCAAAACAGGACACATGTGACCTCCATATTTTGTAAGAAAAGAAATTTGCTTGAAAAGGAACCCATATTCTTTACAAGTTAATGACCAATATTCAAGATTAACAAAAGTATTCCATGCCAGAATATAATGTAAAGAGACTCTACCATGAAACAAGTATAGTTCAGAAAGCACCCCTTTGTTCTACCTTTTTTTTGCTACATCTGCTAGAAATAATGACTACAGAATCTCTTTCAACAAAAGGTCATTTATGTCAATGGACAGAACACAGAGGATCAGATCACCTGCGGTAATTGCAAATTAATGCTCTACTGCTAATGCATTAACTACACAATATTGATCTACAATTGAATCATACAGGCTACTGTGAAGTGATTTTTACTTTAATATTTTTACACTTTTATTGCTTTTTCTATAATGCGTTTTCTCTTTCCACTGGAATTTTCTATAATTGTCTCCATTTTTAATTTCCTACAGTGAGATGACTTTGAAAAATGTATGTCTCTTTCAAAGCCTTGCAAAAATCTAACAAACCATCAATGTGACATGGTAAATCACATACATGATGCAAAAGATGCAAAAAATCCGATATACATCTCATTTTGATAAATGAGAGCTTTAAAAAAAGCTTACTTAAATTAAAAAAAAAATACTTCAGCCTCACTAGAAGCCCATAGTAATGAGCTGTACCTCAGAAAGATGCAGCTAGACATTTCTAGAGCTTTTGGTATGCAATGAGTGCAGGATTATCTCCATAAATAAAGTTGTTATTTTTTCAAATTTCATGCCTGTACTGAAAAGGGATTGGTGGATTTGGGTATGTTACAAAAAAGTATAATGCTATGGAATCAGTGGAAGAACAATTATGTTTCAGCATTTTTAATGAAAAATTAAAAAACAAATGTGGTCCTATTGTAACTGTTTCTGAAGTCCATGAAGTGAAAGAACACTGTTAAATTGCTGTACAAAATTTTAATCCCAGCTAATACTGACTACAATGATCCAGTTTGTTATCTATATCTCTATATCTAGATATCTCTGTATCTATATATATATAAAACTGCAAGAGTTTCTTACACATGAACCTTTTGCCAGTAAAATTACTAAGATGTTGCCTTCCATGTTCTAAAGGAGGGGATAGAACACACTTTAAACACTGAAACTCTATCCCCAAACCATTTCCTAGTATAGCTGCTTGCTTAATACCACCTGAGATGGTTATAGCATATATCAAAATATGGCTTACCACCTGACTCCTGACTTGCATTCCTGTGCATGATGATTTTGTAAATGGAAAATAAATCCCCACATTTTGAAAATAAAAGCAACTGGAAAAAATAATGGAGAAATGATTGTAGGTGAAATAGCTGCAGAGGAAAACCTGATCTTGCTTTTAATGGAGGTACATTTATTATTCATAAGCCTCTTCTCTAAGAGATATGCCACATCGCAATTAAATCAACTCACACAATGCCTTCATATTATCTTAGCCCATGAATGCCCCCCTCTCATGGTAGAGAAGACACAGGACTCTTGTCTAGGCAAAATGAAGGGAAGCCCAACGGCCACGCAAGTGCTGCCCTCCCCGGCGCTGTAGCTGGGCTGTGCGGATGGGTCATACAACCTGTGCTGCTCAGTGATATCAGACTGTGTTTGAAGCTGGATGAACTGACACTCCCCACCCTTTTCAAATACTGCTAACAAAGAAACACCCACATGCTATTCTGTGTAACAGGGTAGTGATAGCGGTGGCAGTACCCTCATTTGGCACAGCCGCACACAGAGTTCACTCCGGCAGCACCAAAGCCCGGGCTGCTTGCTTTCTGCCTCTGGATTGGTTATAAGGTGTCCTCAGGGTTTTGTAAACATCAAGTAAGATCACAAAACGTGCGGTACTGTGTCAGTCCGAGTGTCTATTCAGCACCACCTCCAACAGTGTCCAAAGCAGATACTTGAGATAAAGCTATGGGATGCATACACAATTCCCCCAGTACAGTCCCAGCTTCTACTCACTTAGGGACTTGCTGTGTAGTGAATCCTAATATGGTGAATCACTCAGTAGATCACTTTATTTGATGCTATCTCCAAATTCTGTACTCGCTTTGTGATTTGGTACTGAGAAAGCAGAAGTGAACTGTCAAAGCTGTTAGGATAAACAGCAGAGGTTTTGACTATTGAAGGAACAACTTAGGCATTTGATACCAAGGACATGTGAGTGACAAGAGATGGGATTCAGGGAAAAGTATATTAGCTGGCTATTCATATAACCTTGTTAAGAGGGAAAACAGCAATGATTCTCATAGTCCTAATTATGTTCCAAAGATGACCCATGAAAATAAGGCCGCCTGCTTCTGTCTATGACAATATATCTTGCCTGAGCAGCAAATAAAAGTTTCAGTCTGGTCCCAGTCAAGTGTATTTCTTGTAAGACTGTCTATAGAAATTACTCATTTCCTTTTCCTTCCATTGGCCTTTCCCAAGATGAGGCAAAGATTTATGGCCTGTACTCACAATCTTGCATGAAGTTTACTAAAGGCTTATTTTTAAATAAAAGTAATTGAACTAGTTCAGACCCTTACCTACATGGCAGCTTTACAATCCATTTATCTCAGATTAGTTTAAATGACTTCTCTACTTTAGTGAAACAGAAATAAGCCACTCAAACTGAGGATAGGCTTGATCCAGAGGAGTTTAAAATCAGTTCTAGAGATGATTTAAGTTAAACTGGTGAAGCCTAAGGACAAGAAAAGAGCTTTTTCACCGTCTCCGGGAAAAATCTGTTGAAAAGAGAAATTGTCCTGTAAAGTGCAGAAGACCAGTATAGATCCAAGTAATTTCTGAAAGTCAGTTCCAGAGAACTTGATTATTACTAAAAAGAAAACAACAATTAATGTTTTGTAAATCCAATATTCTTTCTCTTGAGCGCTGAGTGGGATGTCTGCATTAAATTATATTTCAGCATTTCCCATTACCATTGGGACAAACCAAAGGAAAAGAAAATAAAAAATAAAAAAAAGACAGCTACACAGTCTATATGAAGGAAAAGTGCATAAATCACATAAAAAAACTTCATTTTCAGTCATCCAGAAACAGATACAGCAGACATAGAACAGAAAATCATTCCACTCTGTGTAGTTCAGCTCACATAACATTGTTACAGACAAAGCCATCAAAACTGCATCTCTATTAGCATTAAACGAAATGCACCTATAGCAGTAAAACCATTCCCCTGCCAATCCTATGTTTTTGTAGACAAATGCTGCTCTGTAATTTGCACCATTACTTAGTATTTATATGGAATAAGCTCTCAGACCATTGCATAAGAAAGGCAGACTTTTTGTCTGCCCATGGGAAAAGAAGAGTTTCAAGCATTCTAATACACACTAAAAAAAAAAAAGGAACTGGTATTAATAAATCCAAAGAACATAGTAAGTAGTAGCCTTCTACTTCAGCTCCCAGAGATGCTAACTTTGATGTGCACTAAAAAACCCCATCAAACCAAACCATTGCACTGGCCTATATTTATTTATTTATTTATTTATTTATTTATTTATTCCCCTGAAACATAGCAAACAAATGACTAATCTCAGCAGTCACCATAGCTGTGCAGGAAGGATGGTCACACCAAATCTAATTTTAATCTCAGTGAATTGTGGGAATGAAACCACTGCAGCCATCCCATGGAGTGACACAAAGCCGATATTCACAGGATCCTCAGCTGCTGTTATCTATGATGGGAACCACAGATAAAGGGGATGAGTATCTACTAGAATGTAACAATATACAATGGAACAGTGTAACATAAACACCACCTGCTCCTTAGTCATTCTAGATATGCTGCAATGGTGCCCTGACATGCCTAGTAGAGCAGGTAAGGGGCTGATTTCCAACCAATTTCCTGGTTCCTATAACAACAGGCCACCAAGACATCCTTCCATGACAGGGACTAACTAACCATGCCAGTCTGGCCAGGACCTCAAAACAACCCATCAGACAATGTAAACAGCCTCAACCACTGTATGCAGTCCGATACCTCACTCCAATGCCAGCACCTTATGCAGGAGGTACGGCTCTACACCTCCTGTTCCAATAAACATGCTTAAGGGACACAGATGCCCGGAGAAGCAAGAGTTACTTTAAACTGATTCCCAGCGGGACCGAAGTAGTGCTCTTTAAAATCCCTCTCCCCTCAAAAAGGCTCTTTGTAGAAGACAAAACCTGAGAATAAAGGAAGATCACATATCTCAAGCTTAACTCTGTGTCAACCTTGTTTAAAGATGTTTTAAGTTTAAATCCTGTAGGTCAGAGAAAAAAAGTGATGACATAGTCATGCTAGCCTTTTTCCAGATTAGTACTGTGACACCCAAAGTCATCTTTTGGCAACTCCTCCTCCATCTGAAATGAATCTCTCTCAGCAAGAAGCACAAAGCTAAAACCATGAAAATTCCTTTCAATGGTATAACCCCCCCAATATCCTAATGTTTGAAAGGAAGATACATTATGGTTTTAATTACAGTTATTCTAATTTTAATGTTTTAAAGAGAGAAAAGTTACCTGTAAAACAGAAGCCCCACTGTGCAGAAACTGGAGCCCACTTTCAGCAGAATCAATGCCTCCAGTTGCTAAGATGGGAAATCCTGGGAGAGCACGGGCTATGGCAGACACTGCGCGAAGGGCAATGGGCCTAATAGCGTTTCCTACAGAAAACCAGAACATTCTGTTAGCAATATCAGAACATATCCTGATGTAATTTGCACATCCCTCATGGTAAGAACATCAGGAACTAACATCTAATTCTGGGATGCAGATGTTATATTCATTTATAAATTGACACCAAGAAGATTTCAAGTGGTATCAATACTTGTAAAGTATTATGAACTTGGCTGAAACACAGGAAAATGCACAAACATTTGGATAAACATTGCAAAGCTGGCTTGAACATTTTAGCTGGTGGTCAAAACAAAGGCTAACAATGTCTGAGACAGAAAGCAATACTTTACCATACAGTACACTGTAGACGCAGATCTATGTTTCTACATAAAGAAATCAGGTTCAGTTTTTGAACACAGATGTTGTCCAAGTAAGAGGGAACATCTCATTTATTTATGTCTAACTAAAAATTGTTTAAAAGTGCCATTGCAGTGGACTTGACATTTCATATATTATTTAGTATGTTTCCCCTTTGGATGTCTGCAGATTCAGATAATCCTTTAAGCCCCCTTTAACTATTAACATGATAGAAGCTCAAAAGAATAAGGTATATTCATTTATGGTTGTATCTCCAAGAATAAAGCTCGCATTTTCAAATGGTATATACAGGTTGAGTCAGACAAGTACCTGCTACATTTAGAGGCATTACGATTGAAATCTCAATACACTGTGTCTGCAGTGCATCTGCTTTGGCTACATCCTGTTGATGGTATGCAAGTATGAAAAATATGCATACAGATGCTGCTCATTAAATGATGGATAGCATAGACAGCTGACACTTCTAGTTATTTATTTTTTAGCCTAGTTAGGATTTCTCTAGATAACTCCCATATTCTTAAATTTTCTAACTTAATTTAGAGGACCTTTAGGATAATTTTATGTTATCATTGGACAGCAACACAGTAGTGTAAGGGAGGGACACATTGCTCCCAGAGGAACTGACTGGCTGTTGACGTACGCAAGGAAGTGATAATAGTTATCTTTTTCTTTTCTTTTTGGGACTGTATTAGGTAACTTGGGGAAGTACCATGAAATGAAGTACTTCTGAACGCCCCTCATGGATGTCTTTATAACCTTTAAAGTTTTGACATTCTGCAAGAGCAAATAACAGAAAGGGAAGAAAGAAATAAAAAAGTGCAATGAATAAAGCCCCAGGAAGAAGAAACCACAATTAGAAAGTGTGGGAAAAGAGCCCATGTGGAAACAGCTGCTGCATCACCACACCTCTGCTCAGGTGCCTGACCAACACCATCTCCTTCAGACAAAACTTCATCCCAAACAAGCTGTGTTGCCATTCTTGCTCTACACTTTCTGAGACAGAGGCACTTCAGCCTGCTGGCTGGATTTTTAATCTAAGAAAGTCTTTAATAAAGGGTAAGTTGCATTTTTCAAGCAGCCCTGTCTCACTGAGCCCAGCACCTACCCTCCCTCCAGTGCCCCCATGAGGGCTTCCTCTCAGGCAGAGGTTTACTGGCCTTTATGGAGAACCTACTGTTGGCTCATGATTCTGCTTTCTAGAAAGAGCCTCTGCCTTGCTTGTGCATCAGCATTCTAGCTGGGTCAATGAGGAGAATGATCCCATAACAAGTTCAGGTCACGAAATCTGTCATGTTTTGCTTTAAATAGGACTGACATTTTGTCAGGGAGCTGTTTTTTCCATTACAGAAAACTGAAATTTGGTTTGTCTTGACCATTAAAAATACTATCTTCAGTTTACATTGCCTTTTGCAACATACCACTGCCCCTCACCGTAACTCCAACAGCCAACACTGAATTCACAGGAGACCCTGGCCCTGCAGTATTAAACTCATTCACACCCAAAGGCTCAGCTAAGCAGTCTCTATTGACACCTGCTCTGGATTCAGCACAAAATTATCTTCTAGGGCAATGACAACTTCTCCTGCCTCAGGATAGATGCCTTCTCACTACATACTTAATACAACACCTCCTCCTTCTTCAACAGCTGATTTCTCCACCTGAGCAAAAACCGGAAGTCTCACTGTCTGATTAGAAGACTCTTCCACCTGCCATCAAAATACACTGGGTGCTCTTCCATGCCCATGTTAGGGATCAGACTGCTCACAGGCTTTACACAGATACTTCTTACTAGTTAAACAGAGACTACATAGAGACGGAACATTTTCAGCAGCTAAACTTTCGTTTGCATAAATGGACAGCTTAACACAAGATGCACTATCAGTGTATTTTGGAAAAAACTAGAGCCTAGTTCATAAAAATTAGAAATCTCACCGAAATGGCCTTAAAGAATCTAAGATCATACCAGAACAGATCACAGAAAGGAGCTGGAGCTCTACAGGAACTTTCCACAGGACGCTAATAATTATTTGCTGTCATTTGAGCTAGATCAATTGTAATGTATTTGAAAGGAACAGAATGGTTTTCAGAAAGAGGACGACTGCTAGTGTCCAAAGAGCAAACACTATGACAGAATCAATGGTCCAGTCTTAGCGAAAGACTTGAGACCAGAAAAATGGAACCATACTATTTACTCTCACGGATTTATTTATAAAGCCTTCTGGAGGGCATACATGCCAAGATGTACATTACACAGCCAAAACCATTGAAAATAATGTGATGAAAAAACACTAGTTGGTGAAATTATTCAAATATTCAGTGTTTGAAACTGAGGCTACAGGTAAAGCATCAGACTTGCTATATGGCTTTCAGGCACTGACACAGCTGCTCCAGAATTTCACTGTGATGAGGTAGTTATTTTTTAGAAAGGTGTAAGAATACAGGTGCTGGTAACTCTGAAATCATGTGGCTAGAGGGAAATTTCTTACTAAACTACATGAGTTAAGAACTGACATCTGCCTTGAGGCATGAAGGTCTTTTAACCCCAATGTAACTCTGAGAGTTTGCATTCAATCAGTTTTTAAGCCTTATAGACCCTTGACCTTAATGATATTTTGTAGCAAAGAGTTCCACAAGAAAATATTTCCAGAATATAATTGTTCCTTTTTTTCTGTTTGATCACATTAGCCACCTTCTCACTTCAATGACTGTGTCTGTACAATGGTCAGTAGAGGAAAAGAAGCAAATGACAGCTTATTTAAGGTTTCAGCACAATAGGTAATCAGAAAGGTCTTCATTCAGCCCAAAGAAATCAAGCATATGATTTGATGAAGCCTAACACAGATGGCAATGAGACTTGGAATTTATTACTGAACATAGGTACTTTTTGGTACTAGCTGCACTTGATATTCATAATATGAGTTATTACTTATGTTTGGTGATTAGCAAATTAGTGAGAAATAGGTATGATCGCAAAAGTATTCCATTCATCTATATATAATTCACCCCAATGAATTTAAAAACATTTCATGAGTGCTTCTGATGAGAGTAAATACATGGCTCTAACAACAAGCAGAGGACTGACTGAGGTGTCACTATTCACCTCTGCATTTTTTTTCTTTAGTCCACTGAATATGGAACAAGCACATCAGAAGGGGCAGGTATTCTCTCCCATGAATTTCTTTATCAACAGTTCAGAAGCTTCCCCTTCTGTAATAAAAGCCACTGGTCTGGAATACAATGTTATTCACTTGTGATAGAGATCCTATGGACTAATGAAATGGTGAAACAACCTTCCAGGTTAAAGCCAAAACCCAAGAAAGAATACAAGCAATAGTGATGCCAAGTTATAAAAAAAAAGGCAAATAATAATTAAAAAAAAAAAAAGGCAAATGAGCATTGAATTTGACCTAGAGTCTCTATTTTCCTGCATTTTCATATTAGTACTACAGGAAGGTAATACATTCCATTACAGACACTTGTGGAGAAGGAGTTTTTAAAAGGTTGAAATAAAGGAGATCTAATGCCAAATTTTAGAAGAGCTGTAAGGAGTAGCTGGAATTTGCAGAATGTTGCTGATAAATCAAGTGGTATTTAAGAAGCTGAGGTCCAAACCCAGCATGCAGATAACATACTAAAAAATAAGCATCTACCACATACTTTGACATGTTCCACTAGTTAATCACCTGTAGCTGGGGAAAATGCTGATATAGAATCATGGAATTACTTAGGTTGGAAAAGACTTTTAAGATCATCAAGTCCAACTGTTCACCCAGGACTGCCAAGTCTATCACTAAACCACGTTCCCTAAGCACTGCATCTGCACATTTTTTTTAATACATTCCTCCAGGAATAGTGATTCCACCACCTCCCTGGGCAGCCTGTTCCAATGCCTGACCACCCTTTCAGTGAAGAACTTTTTCCTAATATCCAGTCTAAACCTGCCCTGGCACAACCTGAGGCAGTTTCCTCTTGTCCTGTCGCTGGCTACTTGAGAGAAGAGACTGACACCCACCTCCTTTCAGGTACTTGTAGAGAGCGGTAAGGTCTTCCCTGAGCCTCCTTTTCTCCAGGCTGAACAACCCCAGTTCCCTCAGCAGCTCTTCATAAGACTTCTTCTCTAGACCCTTCACCAGCCTCACTGCTTTTCTTTGGACGCTCTCCAGCACCTCAACGTCTTTCTTGCAATCAGGGGCCCAAAACTGAACACAGTATTCAAGGTGCAGCCTCACCAGCGCCGAGTACAGGGGGACGATCACTTCCCTAGTCCTCCTGGCCACACTGTTTCTGGTACAAGCCAGGATCCTACTGGCCGCCTTGGCCACCTGGGCAACTGCTGGCTCATATTCAGCTGGCTTTCAGCCAGCACCCCCAGGCCCTTTTCCTCCAGACAGCTTTCCAGCCAGTCTTCCACAAGCCTGGAGCATTGTGTGGGGTTGTCGTGACCCAAGTGCAGGACCTGGCAGTTCTTTTTGTTGAACCCCATGCAACTGGCCTCGGCCCATGGGTTCAGCCTGTCCAGATCTCCCTGCAGAGCCTTCCTGTCCTCAAGCAGATCAACACTCCCTTGAAAATGGAAGACAGACAGAAAAAATACCTGGTGGAGATGATATGCTACATTATGTTGAAAACTACTCTTTCAAGTCTCTCATTATGGAACAAATACTTGCTATGATATAAAGATTTAAATAATAAAATAATTATATGTTACAAAAGTCACTGACCTTTTTCATGCCTTAAAACAAAGAGTTTTGTTGTTGTTTGTTTTTTTCAAATAAAAACCGAGATTTTTCATTACTATCAGGGACTTCAGTAGGCAAAATACAACATGAAGAAGAGGCAGAACATACGTCAATCAAATGCCTCTCCTTGGCCAGCACAGGTAGCCAGCATTGCCCCTGTCCTCTGAGGATAGCAGGCTGATTACAAACTGATGAGAGGTATTATACCTACTTATTTGTTTGATTGTTTATTTTTCCTTAGGAAATAAAAAACACTTTACCAATGCCAGAAGACACCGGTTTTATTACAACTTCATAAGCCCTTGGAGTACCCGGGGGACTTGATCCTGCCTAGCATCAGAAATGTTCAATAGATTGAGACTTGAGAGGCAAACTTAATGTCTTCTTCAAGAAGAAGCCTGGTGCTAAGTTTCAAGCAATGCAGTAGCTTTGGAAGTTCCCAGCAGAAACAATTCAGACCTTCTTGATCCCAGTCATCCACCAATGGGGAAAAAACCCAGTGGGGAAAAACCCCACAAGCCTTGAATACTGAGCTACATTCTCACTTGCAATATACTGTACCAATACGGTAGTTTAAAGTCTTTTAACACATACTTCAGCAGCTCAAAATGTGCCTTTAGGTAAAGATGATCCAGGTCCATTAAAAAACAGCCAACAGAACCAAGGTGAATCATTTCAAACAGATGACACTGAGCCTGAATCTTGAAACTGTATGAATGGTCTTTATCAAACTCTCTATCAACAAAAAAAACAGATTTAAAAGGAAAGCAAACTCTCATACCTTTGGTTAGTAGATTACTTAAAAGCAAATCTTTGTATCTATGGTTACTAGGTGGAATAAAAATGAATTTGGGTCACAATTCTCCCCATTCTGTGCACTGTAAAGTAAAATTAATTTTTAATTTGCATTATATTATATTACATTGCAGTTCTTTAGAAATTTAATATCAGATTTAAACCACAGAGCCTAAATATTACCAAGAAAAAATAGCTGATACATTATTTTTGATTAATAAATTACTGATGAAGACTGTGCTGCTAAACCCCAAAATCTAAGCAACATCACCCTCCCTCCCTCTGTAAATACATTCTTGGAAGACAGCTGACATTGTTATCTCCCTGACTGTTAAAATTAATAAAGCTAATGACAAAAGAAGTCAGTGACAGCAAATAGCAGACTTGGGTGAAAAAGCATTACATAAGGGAATTGGTCTGCAAAAGTTCAGGCACAGTAGATGATCAATCCAATGCTGCAGGAAGTAACTAGATAAGAAAGTTTGGGGATTAAGAAAAAACCACTGAAAACAATTCTTTGTTAAGACATTTTCTGCATAACGTGTATGCTGCCTAGTACTGGTGATCAAAGTACTTTATATATATAATCATCTGCACTGACAAACAGTCCAGGGAAACGGACAGGTTATACACAATTCATTTGCATTGCATTCCTTCTGATTGCAATTATTCTATATGTTCTTTCGCTCTCCCACCTGTAGGTGGCCACCATAAGCTATACTTATCAAATAACTCATTAGCAGGGTTTTCAATACTGTCATATCGAGATAATTAGCAATTTATTTAAATAACCAATTTCTGTGGAAATAATTGCCATGGAATGCCCTGAACCTACTTTTTATAAACTATAATAAAAGTGTTAAGATAATCCCTGACATTTGCAAATGCCATTAGTTCACCTTTCCTTTTGATAGTGCTATGGCATTATGTTTAAACAATTACCCGATAACGTGGCAGTTTAATGAAACAGTGTAGCAGGCACATCCTTCAAAATGGCCAAAGAATGCATTTACATGCAAAAGAAAACCCCATGAATAGACATGTTTTAGAGAGAAAGACTATCCAAGCTGTTAGGAGGTCTCCAAATGGGGGACACGATATTCAGCGTGCTAAAAAATACGGGAAGTGCCCAAAGAGCAAGTTCAAGATGGACCTTGCCATGGCTTTAATTCCGCAAAGTGCAACGCATCTCAGGATCCAGAGAAGACTCTCCTCACTGCTCCCTATCTATTTTGCAGCCTGGTCAGTCCTTCAGTCCCTTATTACTCACACATTAATAGCCATTTGCCAAATTCACTAATAATAATGTGCTATTTACTTGGGCTCTGGCTATTTCTAGCCAAAACTTTGAATTATTCATTTACCAAATGGAGCATTCAAAGGAATATTCACTTTATGAGGTGTCCCTACAAGAGTTAGCCTACATCTTCAAAGTAATGGCTACCTTATGTTTTATTTTATGGATAATTTGTGAAGGGTGACATGCCAGCACTGCCAAATCAATGGCAAAGGTTCTGCTGACTATGACTACAGTGAAGTCAGGCCTTTACCCGAACACTTTAGAATAAAAGTAATGATTCTGCAGATGTGAAACAATTTCTATCTCACTCTGCCATCACTGGCTCTTGAAACCCTATCAACTGATTGCATTCTACCAATATTTGTTAGCATATTGTGACTACCTATGCCAAGGCTTGTGTTAATATTTTCTCTGATACTTATTTCCCCTTCCTTTTTATTTCAAAGCTTACTTCTCCTTTGAATCTATTTGGGATACCTATGGGCTTGAGTCCAACCCATGACTGGAAAAAAAGTACTAATAATTTTGCTTTATGTTTCCTTTGAAAAAAAAATTGTACCCAAATAGAAAAAAAAAAGTGGAACTTTGACAAGCACAGAGAAAAATCAGTGTCCTTTTTAGGATTTATTTTGACCATTTATGAATTGATACTAATGATTATTTATGCCCTTTCAACTGCAAGTTCATAAACTCACCAGAGTTCTCATTCAATAAATGTTTAGCAGTCATCAGAGACTTCTCTCAATTAAAAAGGTTAGAATCCGAGAGGGTGAAAATATTAAATTTTTCTTATCTGTAAATATTATTTATCCAGGAAGACCTGGGGGGATTTTCACTCATATCGAACTTCAGTAGGAAAAATCAAGAGGACAGATACAAATTGTTTTGCAATTGCTGCAAGAGCTGGTTAAACATTTTCTAATAAAGCCATTCTCTCCCTGAAAACTACAGATCCACTAAAAATTGCTACTTCTGGTGATCTGCATGAAAGTTAGCAAAACATCTTCTGTTGCAGTTTATCAGATGTTCATTACTTAATTTCATTCATTCTTTCTATTTTGGTTTGACTTGAAGCTGGAAATTGTTTTGCACAGTGCTCTTTGTCTCGCAGGTGCTCTTTAGTTGGCTTGGTATACCCTTTCTTTTTCCTGACTGCTTTGCTAACCCTCCCCCATCATGACTTAAGAGTCTGAGTCACCTGGTTTGGTGCCACACTGCTGAGCACAGCGTGCAGCTGAAGGAGGTCCTGCACCTTTTGCACTGCACTCCCCCGCTGGGCCAGGACAAAACTTGCCTTTTACTGAGACATTGGTAGTGCTAATAAACCAATACAAATAATGATAAAAGAATAATAATAAAATAATAAAAGTAGTGGTAACAACTGGGGTATGCACCCAATGTAACACAAGCAAAAAGACATGTGAATTAGACCAGCATAAAAGCCAAGGGGACAGCCCATCTAAGAAATATTGCCCACAGTTACCAGACTAGACCACTGCAGCCATCACAGGGGGACAAATGAATTCTTGCCAAATTCTGCCCAGCAATCCTTCCCCCTCGAAAGATGTGAATGCTTCACTTTAACACACGGTAGGTCTCACTGCCCATTTATTTCAGTGCAGAGACAAATGTGTTTAACTCAAAATCTAGTAGAAGTGTTTGTGGCTATTTACCCAGAAGCTTACAGGTTTGTTCAAAGGCAGCCTTGTCTCTGTCAGCCTCAGAGGCACCACTACCTTTCTTTGAGTGGGTTTTAACCTCCTTAATAACAGCAGCTACCATGGCCAACGTGACCCTGATGCCAGAAAGCAGGACGTGTATGTGAGTCTACATGTCTGTGCCTGTACTTCAGTGCATACATAATTCTAATCACACAAAGGCAATTTTAGTATATCTAAGGATACACTGGAAGAGTGGTGACTGGCTGCTGAGCAGAACGCTGAGGCTCCTAA
Source organism: Falco biarmicus (assembly GCF_023638135.1). Taxonomy (NCBI): domain Eukaryota; kingdom Metazoa; phylum Chordata; class Aves; order Falconiformes; family Falconidae; genus Falco; species Falco biarmicus. Next base: position 22,929,896 of record NC_079298.1, read on the forward strand.
AGTGTATTTAAAAATTAAGAACATTAATGACAAATGCAGTACAACAACTTTTCAGGTTATTTAAAAAATCTGAAGCATACTATGAACTGTTTAATAAACATTCGTCTAAGAAGTTCATTACAGAAAGGGAAGCTCGGTTTATCAAAGCACAGCAAACTAAAGCTCAGATGAAGTATTTACTTCTCCATTTACATAACTCAGGATCATTCTTATCCTCTTTTGAGGTTTCTTTATTTTATTTTGTCTGACTCTATTTTATCTATCTCATCCAGTTGCTGCTATCCAGCAATATACAATTTTATGTATGGATATATTAAAAATATTATGGTTCAAACACAAAATTTTTGTGAAACAAATGTCTCAATTTCAGCAGAAAACACTGTGTTTGCCTGTGCAAGTGTGTGGTGTGTGTCTACACACACATCTACCATATTATTATTACATATCCATATAATCTGTGTGAGTATATATATACACGCACACTCAGTAGATATATTTCCATATTCGCATATACATAAAACAGTGGATGACACGTCCCCTGATAAAACCTGTTATTTCAACACTTCAAGTGAAAAGTGTTAAAATAAATGGCTCATCACATACAATGTGTTAAAATAAATGTTTATTTCAACACTATGTGTATCATAGCCATTTATTTCAACACTTCCCATTTCTCAAGACTCACACAACCAAGAGTAGGAGAACTGATAGCTATATCTAAGGTAGTTGAAGCACACAGCCCTACTTGCCATAGGATGAGTAGGAAGCTATTTGACACTTCTTTTTCTCCCAGCAATAAATGGAAACTACCTACCTGGCATGTTCGTGGGGATCTGGATATGTCTGTAAGCTGGTGGGCTGTATAATCATTTGGAAAGAAGAAGGGCCATGCCAGAGTCTGTTGAGATATTTGGAAAGCAAGCTGCTGCTACCGGGGTAGGGTTGGGAAAAGAAAAGTATGGGAGCTTTTGACAATTTCACTTTGCAATTTTGCAGTTTGACACAAAGGGATCTGGGAAGACAGAGACTCATGTGAACAAGAGCATAAACTAGAGCTGTTCATACTGAAGGCTGGAAGGGATGTGATTTTTGCAGGACCAGTTATAATCTGTGATCAAATTATGAGTTAGGAGAGAACAGCTGTGTTCTTGCTCTATCCTCCTGAAAATAGTTTTCTTGGAGGATTCCTCAGCTTCCAAGACTTGCCGTATTTATTTTAATACAGAACCTGAAGGATCTTAGGAGCAAAAGTTTTCCAACTTCAGGTGATCTCTGAAGTACAAATACAGTCATTGAGAGCTTCATGTTGGTGCATTTAGATTAGTGTCAGCATCTGAACTTGCTCCTACAAGCTAAGGTTGGACATTACATTATATGTCAGTGTTAAAGTAGCATCAGTTTCTTTCCCTGCCTTATTTTGCGAGGAAAGCACATGAAGGTCCCATTCTCTGGTAGTTCCCAGTGGAGCTGGAGGGCACTATCCTTTCTAGACTGGTCTATAAGGGACAGAGGCAGGATGAGGATGAAGAAATTTAAATAATGTATAAAATATGCACAAAACCTCCACAAACTTTGAGTTCCCTCTAAGCAATATTTACCACGAACTTGCCTGCGATGTTTTCTTACAGCTTTCCTCCTTTGAAAAACTCTCAAAGCATGATTAGAGATCGCCTAGGTCCTAGCAAGACAGTGTGGCCTTAAGAAGATAAACACTTGGTAGGGGGTTCTCTTTTCTTTTTCTTGTACTTTTCTTCCCTGAAATTGCAGATCTGTGTGCTGGTTTGGACAGAGCACAAATCCACAAATTAAACTAATGAAACTTTTGCAAAGACTTTGCAAACAGCATACCCTGTCAGAAGACTGTTTTGCACCCAGACAATGAAAAATTGAGACCACAGTTTCATCAACCCACAAATAAATTCACTGCCTCAAGCCAAGCCACTGCACAGTGCCAGTTGCCCAAATTCAAACATCTCTCTTCCTGTAAAGTTATCTTTCCCCCGTGTCACCTTTGGCAGATAAAACACTATAATCATTTTGTAGCAGAACAGTGTACAATGCAATGGAGGTTCTCAAGAAAAAAAAATATGTTTTCACCCTTTCACTTTCTTCAGATGTGATTAGTTCCAGAAAGAGGAGGTATCATCACTCCTTTGAAGGCACTATAGGTTATAAGATTGGTCCTCAGAAGTTGGCAACATGTAATAAAAGTGCTTTATTCCTAAACATCAATCAGTTTCAAGAATGGCAGTTGCTCACAGAATGGTAATAATGAAAATATTCGGCTATTAACTGCCGTAGACACTAAAACACTGTATGACAGACATGCAGTGCTCATTACACAAGAACACTTTCTTGTAATTATGGTTTTATAACTAGGTACCATAAGTTTCTAAATGTTTAGTTTCTTACACTTTGGTATTTTTATAATGAAATTTACATAACAATACTTAGTTTTCCATGAAGGAAAAGCTTCCCCCACAACAGAAAGTTGATACCTTGACTTTAGCTGAGACCCTGGCTGTGGATGGATTTTAAACAAAGGCTTTTTCTTCTGTTCTTTCTTTTTAATAACCTTCGCAATTGCAGGAAGTTCCATTCCATTTCTTCAGCTGAGAATGTACAGCAAGCTGAAGATTTAATGCCTTAATGGAAAGCAAAATACTAGCATGTCCATGCTGTGTAAACTATTTGTGGCATAAAGGAAGCACAAACCTTATTCACAGAGGCCTTTACTAGCCTTGGATATATTATCAAGGGTTGGCAATTAAAACATGGCTATATCAGTTCTGCTTGTGACGAGCAATACAACTCAATGCTGATTTCAAGACAAAATTATACACATGTAACATAACATTGTTTTCTGCATTAATAAAAAATAACAGCATTAATAGGCCTAAATACTCATTTGTCCGATGTATTCAAAGCAACATGAGTGGATGTGACGGAATTTAGTACAATGCTCTGTCAGGTCATTTTAATTGTTATCCAATGAGGGCAGCTCAGAGGGTAAGGGATTTAACTTACATACTTACTCATCCCCTCGGCTTCCACTGAAGAAACATGCCAGCAACACAACTCCTAAACTGCATTCACTGGTCTTCAGTGATCGAAGTAAAGGTCAATTAACAGAAAGCCAGGGGCCCAAAAAGAGTATGTTGATTTTAAAATACTGATCAGAATACACACACTGCTGCTGCTGCTGCTAAACACACACCAGCAACACCTGGCACTTATGCAATGGCTCTAGGAGAAGATAACCAAATGCTATACAAAGGTTTAATATCTTTATCTAGAAGAAGAGAAAGGGTGCAACAGGAGGCCTGGAAGTCTGTGTGTGAAGAAGCAGTCCCACCTGAGCAGAAAAAACAACAGTCAGCCCTCCTGGTCACACATCTCTCATCCCTTGTCCCAGGATGTCATATTGCCTTTTTCTCGAAAACTGTTGGTAATTTAAAGGGTACCTTTTCAGAAGTATGCTTTTTAAATCAACTCAAGCAGTCTCCTCTTAGAAGTAAATTACATACTAATGTCCTGGGCACCTTATTCTGTGTATTTTCATGGATCAATTTTTTATGCCCATTCAAACCACAGCCTCAAGCATGGGAATATCACTGCTCACAGAAGCATACAGGACTGTTGTTGACTGTTGCTGTCACCCATAAAGGAATTATGTTCTTCCTTCCTGTTTTTCTTTAATCTAAAATAACACAAATCTGAAAGAACTGATTCACTCTGGGGGTAGTATCTTTGGGCAAAACTGGGTTGATTCCCTGTTCTTGGTCACACAGAATTACTAGGAATTCTGAAAGTTATTTTAAGCAATCAATGTACATATGAAAATAAAGAGATCCCATTTGCATGAGCTATCGCTGACATAATACTGTGTATGGAAAGCTCAAAAAGGAAGACTCACAAAGGCATGAATGTTCCATGTGAAACTCTAACACATCTGTTCAGCACTGAAAAGCCAGCATTTAAGTCCAAAGCACTAGAGAGCAGAGACAAGTGCATTTTTGGAATCAAAACAAATGCTGGTAATTTAAGAAAATACTATGAAGCACACAAAGACTGTACAATGCCATATGTTGCACAATGCATCTGGTAATCAACTTAGTGTATATGCCAAATTTACTAGAAGCCCAAATAGACTTAAGTTCTTTATTCAGAAATTCAAAAAGTAAAATAAACATGGTGCACTTACGATGAGAAAAAAAGTTATTTTTTCTTTTTACCTACAGAACACAAAATTAATCTCCTACATCATGAATACATATCGAAGCTTCACTTTTGATCAACAGCCTTCACAGACTCACAGTTTTAGGACATGGTGTGTTCTACAGTATAAAAGATGTGATTTTAAAGTTACTTTACACTCGGTTTTTACCTCTGTCTTAAAGGTTTGAAGTCATGAAGGTTTTATGCTGTCATTTGTGATTCTATACACCATACATTACTGAAGATGTCATCAAACAGATGCACAACAACCTTGCATGTATTGCGGTCCTAAATCAAATATGAACCCAGAGCTAGAATATTAAAAATACAGTAGAAATTCCTAATTCAAGTAGACAGTATCACCTATAAAGACAAAATAAATGGTGTAGGATAATAGTTTTCAGAGTTGGGTTACAGTGTCAATACAGAGACTCGAGCTGTGTTAACTCACCAAGCTTGATCTTGCTTGCCAGAGCATGCTTGTCAATATTTAGCTCCCAGGGAGCATGTCACGAGTCTTTACAAAAACTAGCTTAAATACAAAATACTATAGCAGCTGCTGTGATCCTTTTTCTAACACTGAGATTAAATTGCTGAAATTTGTTTTGAGCTTTTTAAACCAGAAGATGTGTGCCATATACCTACTGTAACAAGAATATGAGAAAGAGCATTAAGGGATTGCAATGCTGTTATTAGGGCTTATTAAAATACAGAAAAACACCAGATGCCTTACATTAACTGATTGGAAGATATTTTAATGTCAAGCATACAAATATCGCTTTCTCCTATGATATCAGATTAGAAAATGGACTGGGCTAAAATAAGATACATCTGTGTTTGTTGGTTTTTTTTTTAAAAAAGTCTAACCTGCACCAGAAAAAATTGAACCATTTACTTCCCTAACCACTGGAACTTCATCACAAAATGTAGGCACACACTATCTCAGACCTTTGACACAGGTACCTAGATTAGGAATATACTGACCTCAAATTTCTGATGCAGTCAATGGAGCAAGAAAGGAACCCCACCTCTGAGAACATCCATCTCCTTACAGTGATGAGACAGAAGCTTAACAGTCTCCTAGTGTAAGCGCCTGAAGTTCAGCAGGATAACTCTTAGCTGTACATGCTTAGCACATCTGCTCACAGCTGCCGGTGAGATCCCCGACAGTGAATGCATATCACCAACTGTATCTTAACAAGTCCTTGGCCTATTTGGGGACAGTCCAGAAGGGCTCTCAGACACAGAGGTGTCCTGGTAGTAACAGCAGCTCAGGAAAGCAACACAGGTACCGTAAGCAGAAGAGAGCACCACTACTACCTGCCTTCTCTGCCCAGCAAACCTTCCGCTCAGTGAGTCTTACTTATAAAGAACAGAGAGAAATAGCAAAGGACATTAGAGACAGCCCTGGAAGAAGCACAAATTTGGAAAAGAGATTGTAAGAGTGACAATTTTCCTTTATTTTTGAAACCCTTTTATGACCCCACACTATCTGACTTTAATAGTAAGCTGGGGGTGTTCTCAGAAATAGAGAGCCTAAAAGAAAAGAAAAAAAGACATCGGAAACAAATTTGTGTGCCAGCCCCATGAAGGAGGGAATTTCTTCCTAAAATTCCCCTCAACAAGCTGGAGCAAGACTTGGGGTGACTTCCCTGCCTCTGGTAGTGTTTACCTCCTCTCTGGATACCTGTCAAGAACTGATATTTTAACATGTTTTTACGAACAACAAAGATGCAAGCAACCTTTCCATTATTTAAATAAACCAGATTGTACCATATAGCAGGCTTTCCCAAAATATTTCTTAGGGAAAGTAAATTGCCACCAGATCCTCCCTAAATGTCTGAATTCTTCAAATCCCACCTTCAATAACTTCTGAAGAAGCTGCTCAATTTGTAAGAAAAAGCAACCGATTCTTAAAAGCCTTGTCTGGCAATACTTTCTTCACAAATGCTCCTGATGCACTGAATTTATCAGGGCCTAGAATGAGATTTCTCTGAGTACTCCCTATTAAAATCTAAGCAGCTCTTGAGTAGGCATATCTCCAAAAATCGGTGAAAATACTGCCAAAGCCAGTGTATTCAATAGGCAGGCAGCTGACATGGCATTAACAGTATAAGCACAGCAATAACTGACAGGGAGTAAGATAAGCTCAGCCCAACCAAAATGTGGACTGGAGTAATCATACATTCTTTCGAAAACCAACAGGTCACCCAATAGGGCCATGAAACATATGTAAATGGCCAAACACAACCATAACACAGTTAAGCATGTCTTCATCGGCATGCCTGCTTGCAAAAAACCTCACCGCTTTCTCCTCATTTCGAGCTACCTGTAACAACGTTCTTCACAGCATCAGCATTACCTCGGCGCCGAGTCAGGTGTGGCAGCATACATTCTATGGACAGATCTCATGTCATTAAAAACACTCTCTCTATGTATCTGCCACAGCTGTGCAATGGATTTCTCATTCTGAAACAGTGGGACACCGCGCTCAACAGTTCTCACTCAGCTTTCACTTAACCCAAATAATGGTGGCTCAGTCCCTGCCCATGAGCTCCTTTTAGATTTAGACAGGACTTAGTAAAGACGATTATACAGTGAATGTTAATAGGGAAGACATTTGCAATTACCTGGCAAGGGAGAAACTACAAATTGATCACGAATTGGAAAATCAAATTACTACAGCAGGTTTCCTAAAAGATTTTGTAGGATACGTTTGTATCTCCTGTGTGTGAGGAGGTTATCTGTACAGCTCATTCTATACAATGGTGTGCTTGCATGAAAAGGCACATTAAAATGCAGATCCCTTAGCTGACTACTATATATTAGATGCATTCTTTTGAAAGGTAAAAAAAATGTTCTTATGGTTGTGAAATACTTTCATAAATGCTTCTGGCAATAACTCATCAGGGATGAGTGAAATACAAACCCAGGATCTACCCAGTTAAACAAATCTGCTCTATTTTGTGTTCTGTATTTTATGTGTGAAGATGGCAATAGGATTTATTCATCATTCAAGTAGGATACTAAAAAATACAGAATGTTAGCAGGATTTAGGTAAATAAAGATCTATTTACTATGGTGAGTTCATCGTAAATCATAGTTAACCAGTGATAGAACTTTCAAAAGCTACTCCTACATGGAAGCAGGACAGCAGCAATAACTGCCTAAGCATGTCCTTTTGGTGCTGCTGGATGTAAAGCGATGTCTTGGATTTAATGGTGTTCCAAGGATATTTATTTTTTTTTTTAACCACTCATATCTGATTGTCAAAATATCCTGCAACTGGATTATGGTCAGAAAACACAGTTTCATGTAACTGCAAAACCTTCTCTTCAAGCCACTTTATGACCCATTTCTAAAACACATCAACCCAGTGTTTTGCAGGTAGGGAGAACAGTGGGAGTGCCAACATCCTCACAGGGATGCCTAAGCCATTGAAACTACTGAAGCTACGGAACCAGGTGGAGGAGCTAGCACACAATAGAGAAGCTGGGCTTTATTTTCAGCAGTGGTAGTATCCCCAGACTGATGGTAGAACCCAATAGTCAGTTGGCCTATGGTGCAAGCACAGCTGTCCCACAGAGAGGAGGAAGAACAGGAGGAGGCTCCATGGTAACAAATTTTAAAAATAACTCTTTTTTCTATTTATGTTAACTCATATTTTGATGTTAAATGTATTGCATTTCCCCCCCCCCCCATACATGTAAAAATGTGTTTACTCTTCAAGTAAGACGAGAATATGTCTTCCACTGAATACAGATGGACTCTACAAACAGTATATGCCATTTGGTGACTACAGCAAATCAATACGCAAAGTAAGATACGGGAAAAAAAGAACATGCTTAAGACACACCAGGTCAGTACTGAGGGGTTTTAACCTCTACTGATACAATTATTAATCAGAATTGTTTGCAAACTCTGGCAGATTCTTGTGGGTTTTTTGGGAACTACAATTAGAACGTCTGCTCTGTAAGTGACAGGTCCAGTTTATAGTTTCCACAGAAGATGGCTGCCTCATTGATCACTCTCAAGTACCACCTGTATTACAAACCCTGCTGTTGCTTCAGGTATGGAATAACAATCCAGCAGAAAAGATAATTATGGGCCATGCACCATCAACAGCAGGGAGCTTGTAACATCAACAAGCATTCACATGGATCTGGACCCTATTCCTTTATTAGGTCTTTCCTCTGCCTCATGTATTGAAGCTCCCTAAACTCTCATAATCTGTATTCAAGTTGAATCCATCACACATGTACACTGCAACAAAGCTTTGCAGACCTCCAGGCCAACGTGAACACTACCACCTGAAATTATCTTCTTTGTGCTCCAGCCCATGACCCATGATGCTTAACCACTTAGAATTACTGCTTCTGTACAAAATGTACTTCTGCATTGCCTGCAACACTGAGAGCAGAAAGCTAGGTCCCTCTAACTTGCACAATTGTTGGAGACTGGTTGGCAAGCCAGAGTGACACTTCTAACCAGTCACTGACCAGCCACTTGGATATCATAAGGCACACAGTTCTCACAGTTTATACAAACTTTTGCAGTCAGTAGTAGCCTTTCAATTGTATGAAAGGCTGAGGAGTTATACTGCATGCCATCACAGTCTCTAGTCCTTGTTCAAGTTGCACTTGGAAGTCAGAAGACATTTTGACTTCCTTTTTATTATCTGGGGAGAAAGGTGAGCAAGATCAGACTTAGAGCTGTTGAGACTTAATGGAAAACAAACCTAGCAGTAGACTTCACCAGGGCTTTTCTTAATTTTTATTATTTTAATTAGCATCTATTTGAAATTCTTGATAGTATTTTAATTCCTGTGTTAGAACCAACTGAAAAGTACTTAAATGCCAAGTATTCTTCAAATAAGTAATTCATAGGCTACTTTAAGCGGTTATATTTAAATGACCTCCAAAATGAATTGTAGTAAGTTTTTTTATGCTAGAAATACAGTTTTCAACAAGTTAATCTCCAAAAGACATGACACAAAAATATTCTGATATAATTTTTTTTTTTGAGCATTTGCTTAAAATTGGAAGAGGCAATCATAAGAGAAAGAGACACCTTCTCCCCTAGATCTGACAGAAATGAAGACAATCAACTTGTGCTGGCAAAGGCAACACCAATGCATTCATTCTTGCTGATATTACTAGAAGGAGAAATTTTCTGTTCCTGACTGACATCTCTTCATGAGGTCAGTTTGCATGTGGTACATTCACCTCTACCCATTACTGTTACCAAGTTCAAATACAAGCCACTGCTCCACCAGCCTGCTTTAAAATGCTTTGACATCTCTTTTACTTTCTCTATTCATTTTTAGTCTTTGTTAATCAGAAGTTGCTAACTGCAAGAGCACTCCTTACTTAATCACATTAATCCATACCATTATATAAACGGATTTCCCATTTCATCTACCTATCATTCATCAATACCAAGATTAAAACCACATATTCTTTCACCCATGCTCGGGCAAGCTAGGCCACAGTCATTCTCTATTATTTTTACCATATTATGTCTGAGTAGAATTTATGGTTTTATCTGAATCACTCTCTGACATTCACCTTTGGTAGCCATCAGTAAGACTCCATAGCTTAACAGTTATCTGTTTATTAAAAAACCCTTCTCATCTGGGAAATGAATTCTTTCAACTGGACATATTCCACATGAGCTTTGATGTGAACAGTAAATCCAGAGTGTTCAACAACAGTACTTTAATCTATTTACAGGCTATTAAACCAGGAGAATATAGTTGACTGCATTTCTAAACCCCTGTACAGACCAGCAACAGTTAACGATAATTTGATGGTTTTCTAGGAGTTTGGAACAAATACTTGGCTTTTAGTCTGAGAGCAATGCTGGACATTTCTGTCTGATGCTTGGGGGATTCAGCCAACTAACAGATACATTTGGTGAAGAATCTCATTCTAGTCATGCCCTCCTTTCCTAATTTCCCTTTTCACTGTTTTGTCGTCTTTGCCTGTTCCTCAGGGAACCGAGTGATTGATAGCCTAATCCAATGACTGTATTACAGCTGCCTCAACTTGGACTCTTTTCCTTATCATTAGCAGTTAGCCTATGGTTAAATTCACAGCTCACTGCTTGGTACAGCCCCTGAGATTTAAGGGTCTGGCCTTTAGAAAATATTTAACATAAAATTGAAATCTTGACATACTGAGAATTCAGTTCTCTGCAAGGCTTCTTTAATTAATCCAATGTACTGTACCATTGTTCTATATGAGGCTGTGACATGGTGAACTGTTACTGAAGCTCACAGAGATGTGTAATTCTAAATTAAACACTCACTTATGTGTACCTACACTGCATTTGTTTCCCAAGTACATATGCATGAATGTGCAAATTTAAATTCAATCCATAACAATAATAAAACACAAACCAATTACGCTTCGAGAGCAAAGACTTTTCATTCGTTTCAAGCCTGGAATGAGCTTTTTTACAAAGTAAGAGAAAACACAGCTTTGTTCAAATGCTATGTGTAAAGACTCATGCTTCATTCTTTTTCCATGACTCATTTAATCTTTAGGTGAATGAAATCAATTATGATCATTTTTAATCACCTACAAATGGCACCTGTGCTAAAAGTGTAAAGTGTTTTCTTTGTGGGAAAGAAATTGGCTAAAAAAATATTAAAACTGGACAAAAATATGCTTAGTTCTCTGACCTTATCTGGAGAATAATACTTATTTTTAAATAGCTATGGGAAGGATGTAGACCTTGATCTATGCTGTAAACCTTTGCCCTACTTCCAGTCAGTCGATGAGCTGCAAGCTTCTATGAAAATGGCAGCTGAGTCCCAGATGAAAAATTATGCATCTCATAAACTGCTATTCTGCTGAAATGTCAAGCTATGGCAGGGCTGTACCTCAAACTCAGCACTTGGCATTTTCCTTCTGTCTGCTTTGTTGCCATGAAGCAAACATGAACAGTGAGGATTTGTGTAGGGCAGGTAGCAGGCGAGCTCCCTGTCAAAAATCTATTATTAGGGCTCTGATCTCTCCTGCACAGACCAGCGATGGCAGAACACTAAGAGAAATCAGACTGCTGCAAGGACACGATGGAAAACAGAGGACTCTTTGTGATTCCTGACATAATATATGCAAATAAGGGCTTTTAATGGCTGAGCTACATTTAACAGAAATAATAAAACAAAATTAAAATTGTGCTATGGCATATATTTGGTTTTTACTCCTACCCACACTGTTTTATAAATATACGTTAATGTAAATAGTCTTTAACTCTTGGTAAATATTTATACTAAACAGAAGTGCTTATGCATCTATACATTTTGTTTTGTTTCCAGTGATAGGCAGCTTTCCTTCAATTCTATTGACCAAAATCCACACTGTGCAGTCACTGAGAGAACTGTGATTAGGAAACTGAATGATCTTGGTTTTCCTTTTTTTCTCCCCACTTTTCTTTTAATGATGTGTCACAAAATTAAAATTAAAAGGCAGTCCTTATTATTATACGTTCAACTTTTCCTCTTTCAATATAATTCATACATTTCAGATGAAAATATATATCCCTATTAATAATGTCAATTATTCACATAATGTACACATTTTAATTGAATAACACCTGCAAAGCATTCTTTTAAAGGTCACAATTGCTTTTGGACAGTGTTTTTTTGTAAAAACAGACATCTCCACTAACTTACTTCAAAAGTAACTAAAATTAACTGCCTCTGCTGGATTCCAACAATTATCCATTCCCATATTTAATGATTGAACCTGCTATCTAGGTATTTTCCTTCTGACATCGCTTGTGGTCAGTTATGAAATTAAAACATAAAACTTTCTGAACTCTCTTGCTCTGGAAAACATACAAGCATATGTACTTGAACATGCTGTACAATATATTCATGCAAATAATGCCAAATTACTGCCGAACGTAATAACTGGACAAAGCAATAACAGCACATAGACATGAGGTGTTTGAACTACTGCTGTAAAATACTGCAGTATTTTTGCAAGAAAGCATTAAAAGAATACATAGTGAGTGCACTATAGAGAGACTTGCTTTTAACCTAAGTTTTTTGCCAAGTCCAATGTATGGTTCTATAAATTTATCCCCTAAGGATCTGGCTTCCAGACAAAAACAAAGAAACAGATGACAAAGAACAAAAACCCATGGAAATTCAAACAGAAGCTCTGGTCTACTTTGCCTGGAATAGATATCCTATTGTGCTGCAATGTGATGTGTTTTATAAAACACATCTGGAATATGGAAGCTTATGAAAAAAACTTCCTTTTTAAAAAAATTTAAAATACATTTAAAGGACACAAATCTTGGGGAAGCAGTAGCTGCAGACAGTGTATTAATACTTCTCTGGGAAACCTGGCATCTTATTCTATTATCTATAAAATCCATATTTTTAAAATAATTTGTACTTCTACAGACTAAAACATCTTCTTCAGAGCCAGAGGTCATTATGCTTTGTGAGGATGCAAAAACAGCATTAGCTGGTTTTTAAGAAAAAAATACTCAGCACTGCACATGTATAGGAAGAAGGCAGGGTAAATTCTCATGTATTCTATATTCTCAAACCTGAAATACTGCTGGATCAATTCTAAAAGCTTCTTAATGGAAATCAAACTATGTCTCTAATCCTGCAAACACCTGTGACAGTTACACAGTTTGGGAAGCTACATCTTAATTTTAGTTATTTTTGTTTTGTCATAAGGGCTTACTCAACCATATTTTGGAGGCTTCATTAGGACATTTCCACGTTTTGAGTTATGGGTAGCTCCTGAAACTTATAAAAAATGAAGACTGGGACCCTCTAAGCACAATGCCCTCTCATGTAACGAGGCCACAGAAATCTGCAGGGCTACCACAGCCTTGAGGCTCAGTTGAGGTTCCATGGTGCCAATTAGGAATGAATTTTCTTTAGAAAACAACAACTTGTCAAAATTAGATTTTTCCTGCAAATAATTTTTGGCACCAGGATAGAGGTAGAAGGTGAATTAAAAACAGAGAGATTTTACCACATGCCATAGTCGGAGGCTAAATTTGGAATCCAGGGGACCCAGCTGGGACCTAGGCTCACAACTGGGATTTAAACATGGCTCTCCTCAGTAAGGCTCGTGTGCCGGTCAGCAGGCTGTGCTAGTATGAGTGTAAGTCCTGTGAGAGCTGTTTCACTTTGTATTAATAATTCAATATTTGCAGGGAAGTAGAGAAGAGAGAATCTAATCCTACAGTCTAGTAGTCAAACATCCACCTGGGATACTGGGATCCTTTCCCTGTCAGAACGACCCAACAAACAGGAGGTTAGGAAGGAGGGAACAGCAATGCCTCTTACAGCTTAGCAATTTTCAGCTGAGCAAATTAGATCAAAACAGGAAGGTCACTGCCCGAGCACCGGCTGGGAAGAAAACACTGACTGTGCCAACTCAAAGCTAAATGGGGGTTTTAAAGTAATCTCATTAAGTCTCTCCTTCTTTGAAAGATTAAAAAAAAAAAAAGTTTTAAAAAAACAGAGACATTAAGTCTGTTCTCAAAACATCTCAGGATCTGGCAATTATGTTAAGTTTTTATTATTATTATTTTTATGTACGTTAGACAAAGAATAGGAAACTACCTGTCATTTACTAATTTAAAAGGAATTGAAAATTAATTCCCTTTTCAATGTCTCTATTTTCTGGAAAAATGAGGACAATCCTCCTGTATACACCTGCTTCCACACGAGGCAGATGAGGAGGGGAGAGGAGGTCAAGGGGAAGCTGTGTATGGAAAATGTTTCTTTAGTACGTGGCCATGTAGGAGCACATTTTTGATCAGTGGAGGTCAGGGAAGACTGTAAGTCAAAATGTCAGGCTGCTGCCAGGCCAGGGCATTAACATACTTTCATTATTTGTGCTCTGACGGAAACCTCCATCAAACTCCGAGGAGTGAGTTTACACTCACCTGGAGGAGGCAACCTGCATTGTATTAAGAAACGTGTGGACACAGCGAATGTATAAAACACTGAAAATCAGCTGTCCTTTAAGAGCGACTTCCTTGCCATGCGATGCAGGCCACAGAGCTGCCGGCCCCTTGCACCCGCAGCCCCCAGCTGCCCGGGCCGCCATGCAGCCCTCCTCCCCTCAGGCCCTGCCACTGCGCCCCAGCCAGGCCTCAGCTTCCAGCAAAGCAGAGACAGGGCTGGCCTGCGGCCTTGCTTCGGGGTGTAAGGGCTGACCTTCGCCTCCTGCAGCGGCTGACCTCCAGCATCCCGCTGCCCTGCTCCTCTCAGGCCTGGCTGTCCCTCAGCTCTCAGGGGAGCGGATGAGGTGCAGGGTGCAGAGGACAGGGCACATTTCTCTACGTGACATCAAGGCAGAAGAAATGTGTGCCTGCTGCTGCCGGTGGGCACAGCAGCTTCGACTTTTCACTCTCTGAAGGAAAAGCACCCTTTCAGACAGAGCGACATGCTAGCAGGCAATGCTGCTGGAAGCAGGGAGAGTTTCCTGTGATTTATGTGTAAAAAGAACAGGAAAAAACATAAGCCAGCCCAGACTGATCTAAAATCTAGCTTAATCCAGCACTCCAGAAATACTCCATTGCAAGTAATTCCTCACCAGCTGGGTGACGCTGAGGGTGACCAGCTTTGAGCCCAGCTACGCTTCAGACCTCCCCAGCAGACCTGGTGGAGGGGACCCTGTGCTGAGACCCCCCCCAGGGCCTGGGGCCAGCTCCCCCACACCCAGGGTCATGCAGCACCGTGAGCACCGCACCCCGCGGGACCGGGACCCCTGCTGCACCTGCTGGACCCCCGTGCCCAACGAGCGTCACTTCTAGTCTAGAGAAGAACTAAAATCTGTGCCACTGGAAATAATCCAGAAAGCAAGATACAGCTTGGCAATGCACTGTTATCTGCTCTAGGCTTGTGCACTTGTGAACATCATAAACCAGCTGTGCTTTGGTAAAATACAGGGAAAACGGACCAGACTTACTGCTTCTGTAATAGTGCTCTCACTTGAAAAATGAATTCTCTCTTTAGAGGAATGATTTGAAAAAACAACAAAAATTGACTCTACCAGATAATAAAATAGAACAAGAAGTTTAAGCACATCAAAACAGAAAACTAATACTTTACACTATGAAGCAACTTTCTTGCCAGGACTACAGAGCACTGCCCAAGAAGCCTGCCGGCATGTAAGTGGTGTTACTGCCATTTCACAGACGGAAGAAATAAAAGCATGGAAAGGTCAAGTGTCTGGCTGCAAGCCACGTGTCTCAGCCCTGGCACAGCCGGGAACCGACCTCAGAAGTATGGCCACCCTGCCCCTTGCTCTGACAAGACAACACGCTCTCCCATTTTTTTTTTCTTCTTGTAAGCATGCTAGCTCTCTTGATTTAAAATTGCTTTCCAGCTTTTGTAAATTTGTATATCACTATACCCTGATCGCTGAGCAGAAAGTATTGCAATATGTTGCAGAGCCTATTTTTATTGGCTCTGTGGCTTTCTTTTGTGCAGTGAGTTGTGGGATTGGGACCTAGTGCTGCCAATTATCACCAAGAAACCTTTATATATATTTGTCTGTAACACTATGCTGTTTCAAGACATAATAAATTGAACACACTTCCAGTGGTTTTCATATTTTTTAAATAACTAGATTTACGTCATAGACAATGGTGCATCCTAAAATGAAATTTTCTACCTCATGTAGATACATGTAAAACTTCAGGGAAAAAATTACATTTTTATACTTACACATATGCAGACATATATATATATATATAAAATAAAATAAAATAAAATAAAGAACTTTTCCTCAGCTCCCACTTATAACAGAATTATAAACCAGAGAAATGCTGGTACGTTTGCCCTCATAGCTGAGCATACAGGTGCCACTGCAATTTACGCTACATACATGTTTCAAATTTGTGACTTAAGAGACACACTTTTCATAATGCAGTCATTTTATAGATTTTATTAGACAGACTTATGGTAGGAAGGAATATTCAGAAATTGCAACTTAAATGAGAAAATGTGAATGGTGTTACTTATATAAAATACTACTGCAATAGTTCTTTTATTAATTTTTAATGCACAGCACCCAGTGTGACCTCCTTTATTCTTTTCCTGTCAACATGGCAGGCTAGAGAAATTGAAATGAGCTGTAGCTGTTCTCTTCTTGTTCCCCTCTTCTTCCCATTTTGCATAATATAGAAATATAACATCTTATTGGACTGTCACTGTGAAATAATCATTATGCAACAGGCATAAGGATTTTTTCTGATTGTTATCATTTCCTTACTTTTCAGTGTTCTCTAAAAAATTCCAAATTCCATGTAGTTATCTAAGGCAGTAAGTCAATTTTCCACCAAATACATTCGTCTCAACTAAAGTTTGTTTAGAAGTTATCTTGTGCTACATTTCTTATGGTTCTCTAAGGGTAACACCAGTCGCATAAAATAAAGCATTTTTTGCCTGTCTGGTCTCCTCTCATTACGTTTTTGGGGTGAGGTAGGAGGCGGGTCTGATAAAATACTGTTTGACTCAATCAGGAGGATGCTATTACTTCTGTTATGTATATTTACTGCTACTTCTATCACCAAGGAGACTAACCTCCATACCAGTAAAGTCAAGAAGCTCTCAGTATTGTCTTTGCAGGGTCAAGTTCATGTTGTCACAGCAACAGAGTGCACAGGGTCAATAGATTAATATATTAGTGTGCACAGGCACTGAACTGGAGTATAAAAGTTTTGCTGCTGGTTTTAAAATTAACCTGTGAAGCAGGACTTGGAAATATGGCCTACACAAGATATTCTTATATATCTCAAGGAATAGGCTACAAAAATACGCATATATTTGCCTAATACAGTCTATCATTTTGACTACAGTGGGAAGAGGAGGAAATAACCTCCTTGGAAGAGGTGTGCTAAGGGGGAAGGAGGAAGGAAGGCTGGAGTTCAGGCTATGAAACATACACTGCATTTGGATTGTTGATATTTCCCCCTGCGATGCCCTTTCATTAGCCTCTGTCTAACGCGGGGCCTGACAATTGTGACAGAATGAAAAATTTGAGGAAAAGCGAGGGTCACGAGAGATGAGATTTCCTTCCCTCTCCAGTGACCCCATCACAGTATTCTGATGCGGCGCTTTACTATTAAGGAAAGGGCAACCCAAGAGCCTTCACACTTAATCTGTTCCATCTGTCATGACTATTAGAAACATTGACCAGCAGTGAGCTTTAAGGACTCAGTGCGACTGCAGACATGATATTCTAGCCCACTACAAGGACCTCCTGATGTTTTGAAAGCCTCCAAGGAAGCACCATGCATCAAAAAGGGCAACACCTACCTGACATGCCACCATATGTGGTCCTCAGTCCTCTACCAACTGCCGGCCAAGGTGTGCTGTCTGCTTTCAGTCCCATCAGTCCTGACACAGTGTTGGTGGCTGTAACACCATCTGCACCACCTGTGAAATAAAAGGTCAGTCACTTTTTGTTAAATCATGTGTATAAGAACAGGAGAGGAAAAATACAACAATAAAAAAATATCTGTGAAACTGTGAAATAACTAGAAATGCAAATAAACAGCTGAAAACAGGAAGCAACAAACTGTAAAGATATGCACAGAAGGGTCCTTAAGACCAATCCTGGGCTGACAAATTTAACACTAGCTTCAAGGCAGGCTGCATCACTTGAAAGAGCTGCAAGGGCTATAAGACAGCACATGGGAAACATTGGGGCTGACAGGCAGATCTCTGCCCTTCAGCTGTGTGGGACAGAACCTGCTACAGTGGTCGTTCAACACCTGGAGGTACCCCAGCATTGGGTCAGCTTCTCCAAGCTTGTGAGGAGCAAGATGAAATGAAGCAACAGAGAAATTATGACGACGATTCTAAGTGATGGATGCATACACCTACTTGCAAACTTAATTTCCTGCCATGTTGTATTTTAAGTTCTACAGAAATAAATAAATACACACACACACCCTCAAATGGTGTATTTCCGTTTTCTCAGGACACACACATAATTTTAACTACTAAACATAGGAATAGGGGAATTTACAGTGCATAACAAACGCATAAATATGATAAAAATAGGAGTGTGCATAGAAACACACAAACATGATTTACTGTTAACAGTCTCATATACTTCTCTTCATATATCACTATAGTCTAGAAGAACGGACAAAAATTGATCACCGTGTTTATTCTAAATACATCAAATGAACTATTTTCATATTAGTTTCTGTTGATATTTTTTATTATTCCAGCAACTCCCCTACGTTACCCCACTCTGTAAATTAGTAAATCTGCACAGCTTGTGCACTGGAGTCGGTTACCTTCCTGCGCAGCCATTGCAATATTCACAATATCAGTGACATTTGGGGTCAGCTTGGCAAAGAAAGGAATCTGAACAGCTTGTCTAACCCAGCGACAGATGTTCCGTACCAGTTCTGGATCCTGTTCAAATAGGTCAGATAAATATAAAACATAATTAAAAGTAATACGAACAAAAGGTATATCAAGGAAATAGAAAACTTTGCTATAAGTGGCTATATTGCGATTTTGTGATATTACACATCAGGACTGGACAACAACTCATTAGCTATTTTATTTCAGACACACCAATCCATTACAGAAAGGTCAGTTCATGGAAAAAGAAAAATTTGCACTTTTTTTTTTTCCCCAAAAAGACAAAGATATCACAAAACGTTCCCTTCACAGAGAGAGAAAAACATAATTTTGGATGACAGAGACTTTCTTTACCCATTTATTTTAAAAATGACTTTTTGGGTTTAATGACTGTGTAAGGTATATTGAAAATGACCACTATCCTATAAAATAACACAAACCTGAAGCATTGGCTTGATCAGAACAACAAGGATGAGTTGAGGTTGCAGGGCTATCAGAATGCAATTCAGCGTTTCTGAACTCTCTTCTGACTTCAAAGAGTAACTTGGGATGGCCATGGTGTAAATGAAAGATCAAAATCTTCCCTGTTAAAACCAGAAATCGAAATCTTCAAGCCTTGGCTTCTACCGGTTTCCAGGCATTTGCTTCCCTTATGGAATACGTCTCATGTAGACAGTAATCAACTATCATTTCTATTGAAAACAGCTCAGTGGAACTAACATTCTGCATCTGGCACACGCAGTGGTCATTGTTCAATATAATGCTCAGAGTATGGGTTACTGTTTTGTTCTGTTGGCTATTGATAATGTTCTTCAACAAATACCTTAAAATTTGCAATACTGGTGCACGTAAAACATTGTCCTGGTTTCAGCTAGGACAGAGTTAATTTTCTTCTTAGTAGCTGGTGCAGGCTGTGTTTGGATTTACTATAAGGTGTTGATAACACACTGATGGCCTCAGTTGCTGCTGGGTGATGTTTACACCAAGTCAAGGACTTCTCAGTTTCTCAGGCCCTGCCAGCGAGAGGGCTGGAGGGGCACGGGAAGCTGGGAGGGGACACAGCCAGGACAGCTGACCCGAACTAGCCAAAGGGACATTCCATACCACAGAACATCACGCTGGGTATATACAGCTGGGGGAGCTGGCCAGGGCCTGCCCGACGGCCGCTGGGGTCTGGCTGGGCACCGGTCAGCAGGCGGTGAGCAGTTGTGTTGTGCATCACTTGTATTTTGTATTTTACTCCTCTCTACTTCTCTCTCCTTCACATTACAATTGTTGTTATTATTATTGTAATAATATTACATTTTAATTATTAAATTGTTCTTATCTCAAGCCACAATTTTAGCTTTTTCCTGATTCCCCTCTCCATCCCTCTGGGGTGGGGGGAGTGAGCAAGTGGCTGCATGGGGCTCAGTTGCCGGCTGGGGTTAAACCATGTCAAAACAGTGCGTGATCTGGTTAAAAATTGAACGGCGCTTTTAGAAGATTTAGTGCAAGTATAACCTGTGGGTAGGCTAATTGGTACTGCAGCAATTATTTACATTTACTAAATCTTTATCACTCTCTCAGATAATTAAGTCTGTCATATACGAATAATTTTCTCCCATTTGGATATTGTAAAAACTCAGAAAGCTGCATTGCTGTGTACTAACTGAAAATAGGATGAAGGTTAGTTTAAGCAACAACTAAATGAAGCTTAGTTTAAAACAATCCTATGGACACGGAGGTTGTCAGTCTAGTGAACACACAGGAAATATCTCCTTGGTTTTTCCTTTTTACACCAATGGTTAAATACAAACAAAAAAATGCCACAGGCTGTGTTCCTAGAAAGTACACAGTGCTTGACATGAATAGTAAAACCCTGAGACTTCGCTGTGCCATTCCAATAAAAATGGTGATCTCCCCGCCCATGCAGC
Source organism: Falco biarmicus (assembly GCF_023638135.1). NCBI lineage: Eukaryota > Metazoa > Chordata > Aves > Falconiformes > Falconidae > Falco > Falco biarmicus. The sequence goes on from NC_079298.1 coordinate 22,950,410, forward strand.
TGCCATGAAATATGTATGAACGCTGCACTGGCAGTATGAAAGTAGTTGCATCTTTGACTTTCATTTCTGTTTTGAATTTCCTTGAGGCCCAACACAGAAATGAGAGACCTTCTAGAAGACATGAATTGTATATCCTTTATGTTAATTCTTCTCCTTAGAAATCCTTGTAATAATGTTCAGGATGTTGGCACCACATAACTCATTATACTGACTTTGTCATGCTTACAGTGCTGCCATAAAATTCGTACTCCAACACACACTAAGGCTTTAAAAATATACAATTATATTAATCCACATAGAATAACTTATTGGGAGATCTCTTTTATTCATACAGCACCAATTGCTATCCTACCTAAGACAATTTAACTAGTTTGTCTTTCTTAATAAATAATAATTTTACCTTTTTTTTCCCCCAAAGTAAGTAAAGACCTTCATTTTCCATCAGTTCTGCTTTTCCCATAACAAGATTAATTCAATGAATGCAATGGAAGGGTCTTCAATTTCCCAAGCTAGTAAACAGTTTAAATATCTGATTGTACAGCACATGTTTAGACAAAGCCCTTTTGAAAAGCTCACTTGTATCAATCTTGGAAAGCTGCCCATTTTCAGTACCCATAAAACCACAGGTAACTTAATAGGAAAATAAATTGAAAACTCAACTGAAGGAGGTGAAATCTTTGACTTCACTTAATATTAAAAGGAGAAAAACAGAAATGTTTAGTGAGGAAACATGTAAAAAATGAAAAAAGTTAGCACGGTGTTTTGCTGCATAGTGAGACAGTCACTGACAGGATCCAGGAAAGTGTTGAATTTTACACAAAAAATTAGAATTTCCATTCAATTTGACATTTTTGGATTGAAACAATTATTTCTAAAGCTGATTTTTTTCCTGTAATCTTTTAACTAATCCATTTGGTCATTAAATAAGTATCATAATGCTGCATACCTTAAAAAAAATTTGCTGTTTACCCTTATGCCACCCCCAAAACACACATGACAGAGCTTGATGCTTCCCTTTTTAGTGTGTCCTACAGTGTTGCTGTACTGGAGCATCCAGCTGATCCACCTCCCTCCTCCTCCCTCTGCTCTGCCTCCTCCTGGTGCAGCAGCCAACACCAGGGAGCCAGCTGAGCCTGTCCTCTCTCTCCTCGCTGTAGCCACATCACAAGTGTCCAGTGGCCACAGCCACCAATTGCCTGAGATTTCCTGCTGCCAGAGGGATTTCCACGCCATGAAGTTACTGCATGAGAATACCAGAGCTTTCATGCTCTACAGACAACTAACATATTCTCAAAGAGGGATAATAACCCCATCTGTTTTTATCTGTCATATCACATTTTCTTCTTTAGATTGTTAAGTTATTCATTCATTTATAAAATACATGATTTCCTAATATATCTGCACAGAGAACATAGAAAAATGCATCATGAGACATCAGGTGGTTGAAAACAGAAGATATTAATGTCACTGGACAGCTAATTTTCATATGAAATGCATGAACTACAGTTATAGAATCCAGGGTAAGTTTACTGGATGTTGTACTGTCTCTCCATAGAAGTTTACCTTTGCACTGAGAACAATTTGCAGAGGTCACACAAGATCACTACTTTCAAGAAAGATTTGAGTGATTAGAAATCGAGAACTCACTCCTGAGTGTAATCACTGACTAAAGAAATTATGCCAATTTGAAATGCAGTTCAAAACTCAAGATTTCTGAGACTATTAATTTATTATACTCAGCAAAGTTTTAAACTCGAGTGCAAATTTAACTAGGTGAGCAGCCTCATAGCAAAAACTGGCTTTAAAGAGGCTATGGACAGGCTTCATTTTGCCTAATTCATTTTGCTGATTCAGGGTCTCCCATCTACTTGGATTTCTGAAAGACTGACCCCAATTTACAAATTGCATTTACTAATTCTTAGCAGAGATCAGATTTATAAAACATTCAAAAATGAGCATATAACTTGTAAAAGAATGACTCTTGAGGCCCATAAATCACATTACAAAAAATACCTGTCACTGCTAATACAACATAAATATATTTTTTTAAGCAAATCCAACTTCATGAAAGTGCCTGCAGCTTTTATCATTGATAACGTGGTTTGATAGAATATTTTCTAAATGGCTTGATATGTAAAATGTTATTAGCTGTAAAAACAGCTGGGCATTTACATTTGCAAAACCAACAACATGAACTAACTAAAATATTATTCTGCTTAATGCAGTACAGGATTTTAACGCCTTTGGATCAAAGTCTATCATGCTGCTATAAATTATCTTCTTCTATCACACATAACTAGGTTTGTTGGTTCTCTCATTAATGATGATACAGTGTGATTGTTACAGAATGTGTAGCATAATTTTGCTCTGTGTGTCAATCCAGAAGAATGAACAAATGCTTCAATGGACTGTAACATCCATTGGTAGCACACTTCATTTATCTGCTGTATTTTATTTTTTTTTAAACAAACACCATCTAAATAAAAGCATGGTGAAATTATCATCAACTAAACCATAATATTGATTCATGCACTACACCTACAGGAATCTGTTGGTAATTTAATACCATATAAAGCCTCTTTTGGTATGAGATGTACATCAGCGTGTCTTCTGTCTTCCTGTTCTTAATCTAATATTGCTTGTTTATTCCAAAGGCACAGGAGATTTGAACGTTACAGGGGCTGTCTTTTTACTTCCCTAAGCAGCAGTACAGAACCATTTTTCCTGAATATTCATTATAGCCTTGGGCTAGATGGAGCTTTTAATCCTAACTACTCATTGCCAATGGGTAGATATACTAGAGGAAAAACAACTATTCACCTTTTTTTCTAAATGATCACATGATAAGCTTAACTACAACCATAACTATAAGAATAAGTCCTCAGAAATTAAAGCAGCAAGTTGTCTACTGATTGCATTTGGCATTGGTAATGAGATGAATCCCACGTCCTATCACCCCCAAGGCAGATAGATCCTGCATATTTAAAAAGGAGTGTGAAAATACTATGCATAGAGTAGGTCACCTCTCCTTGTGTTTCATGGAAAGAAAAAAACCATGAAGAGATTACCACAGAAATGTCTGGCTGTAGTTTTTCTGAAATTTCAGAAATTTTTACTAGGACCTATTTTCAGTGTTCTTGCAGGGTCCTCATTTGTACACTATCCTGTTACTGCACGATCTTTATACTGTATCCAGAACACCTCTCTGCGTAGGGAAGTGCTATTGTACCTGTTTAATAAATGGAGAGAGGAGAGCCAAGACAGACTGCAGTGTACCTCCTAACTCACCTTGCTTTGGTGCCTAGTTTTTAGTAAGTCCTCTGCGTAAGGATCTGGAAAGGTGTATCTGGCAGAAAACTGCACTCGATTATACAGAATGCCTTAAACCATGAGATACTTGTCACACTAACAAAATAAATATTTTTAATACTTTAATTTAATCTGTTTTTCAGAGTATTTGAATAATGCAAAATATAGAAAGGGTAACAAACATGCTTTCCTGAACTATGCAAACAGTCTTTGGGAAACACATATGTGTGAGTGTATGTACATATGCAGGTGTGTATATATAAAGAATACAAATGTCTGTCTGAAAGATGTTATAAAAATAAACCTGTTACAAAAATTTTCCCCAAGAACTCCAGAAGGAAGGTTACCACTCAGTGGAGCACATTAGCTGATCTCATCTAATTAGTGTTACAGAAAATGGACCATACCATGCAATCTTCAGTCCATCCCTAATTACTATAATGGTGGCAGTTTTGCCTCACTAAGAACAGGGTAAGGACCTTTGCAGTTGTGGAAAGCATAAAAACATAACTCTTCTCAGACAGAACCTGATTTTACACATGTATGAAGGCTTGCTTACATAGGGCTACTGGAGTTATCATTACAGGTCATGCTGATGATTTGTGCAAGTCTATTATCCTGACTGTGATGATGGGAAGTTCTAGAATGTTGCAAGATCTGTTAGGACCTTGCATGTAAAGTCCTTAAATCGCATCTATCACTGACTAAAATGACTTAAACAAAAAAGTTGCAGAAATAAAATATTTTATTCTATTTAATGCAAGTGTAAAGTCTGTCCTTCTCATAAAGCTCAAGCTTTTGATGGCCACAAAACTATTCTTATATCTACCTCTTGCCAATGAGTTCCATGGCTAAACCATACACTATGTCAACATGTTTGCAATTTTAAATCCTGATACGAAGCTACAGAAGACTTATTTTGTCTTTGTATTAACACACATGACATTGTCATAGGATTTCTTACATATGGTTTAGTAGGCAAGTGGCACCAAGAGTCCCTCATCAATGCATTCTTCTAGTGACAGATTTTCTTTCTGCACGGGCTCTTCAGAAAAAAAATCTTGCAGCTCCCTTACATCTATTACCACTGGAGAATTTTTTTTTTTACATGAAAAAATGTTCCACGTTAACTTTCTCATTCTGCACAGTAGATGTTTTGCAAAATAGCATGGATAGCTATGGGAAAAGGAGGGGGTGCTTTTATGTTCAGAAATTACATAGCCTAAGAAAAATTTTATAACTGAGAATTTGCAAGATTAGACTTTTCCATTTAACTAATGTACTATTCTCACTTTACTGTATCAATCAGTAATAGTTTGCAAGGGAAGAGGTAAACCTATCCTCAGTCAAATTGCTGTCTAAGAGCCCACAAGGACTCGAATGCACTCTTATCTGAAAAACAAGAAAGGAGAAAAGAAACTTTCATTGCCTGCAGATAACCTCCATGCAACAGGCAGACTTTCTTCTGGGCCATGCTACCCTTTCCTCATCAACATTACAGCAGCACCACCTGCCACGACCTGCAGTGTGGGCAGGCATGGGCAAGATACATTTGAAGCAGCTTCAGAAAGTGAGTAATGATCATTTCTATAGATTCCTAAGCTATTCAATCCACTCCGCCAGCTCAGCATGTAGGTCTGGATCTGCATCTTTTACAGAGATCCCACAGATGTTCTGAGGAACTGTGAGCCTGCTAAGCTGTTAGTTGTCTGTCATGTATTTCTGCTCCAGATCAAACATGGATCCAGAAATACACTAGGAAACCAGAATTTACAAAAAATAATCAAAATTTCTGTTGCGTGTGAAGAGCTACTCTTTTGCTAGTCCTTCAAAAGTGAAAAAAAAGTAGAAGTATGGGAATTTCAGCTTTAAACATTGGAAATCAGTATCTTCAGCATTTGTCTTTTTTTTTTTTAATTACTATTGCACTTTTCCACAGCCATCTTTTCTCCCTCCTCCTATGAGATGTCCAACATTGCCTTCATAAAAACTGTCTATCTCTAAACCTACCCAAATTTTCCACAGTACCTAAATATAGAATTGCAGTCAATCACTATAGCAAAAGAGACACTATTTCTGAATCTATGGATAATTTTACTGTCTTCTCACATCCTGGAAAGGGGCAGTTTAAGTTGTTCATTTGTCCCATTTCAAAATTAATTAAAGCTAACAATTTTTTTAAAGCCTGTCAAATTAAGGGAAGGATTTCCCAAGATAGGAGACAAATAAATCTCTCCTCCTCATCTGGAGTAGAAAATGCTTCCTCATTTCTCAGGAAATCTGACAGCTTTTGGTCAACATCTATTGACCACAGCTGTCAAAAAGAAAGAAACGAGGCAGTTTAACCTAAGGCAGGAATAACAGTTTTCACAGTTGTATGTGAAGCTATCTATACATATTAGGAAAAATTTTAAAAAATGCCTAAATTACTTCAGAGGCTTTGGGTCAGCCTGGTCAACCCCACAAAAATGTAGCTGCTAGATGAGAGCTTATATCCTTCTGGCTAGAATCTATGATATGATGTGATGTGAAACCAATGCCACAAAATAAACTTTTAGAGATAATGACAGTATGTGCATTCAGGACTCTTTTTCAGTCAATACTGTATAGCCTTTTGGAGTGAGATCCAAAGCATACTGAAGGTAGTGGAAGTCTTTTCCAGTTGTTTAGAAAAAAAGAAAAGAAAAAAAAAGGCTTCAAAATCTCATTAGACATCTGCAATAAAATAGTACAGGAAAATTCTATTCAGGATAAAAATTCAAAAACTTCCATAAATGGATAATTTCATATCTTGTTCTGGGAGGATCAAAATGTTTCGATCCTGTTTAGGCCTTCAGCTTTTGTTAATTAACTTGCATTTTGAAACAAGAGGTCTTTTCAATATGAAGAGAGCTTCTAGGGGCTTTTTTGGGAAGAATTTCTAAAAGATTAGAGATTCATATGAGAAGAATTAAGCAAGGTCCACATAGCTACCATTTAGCTACACTACCATAGCAACAATATGTACTGTGACTGTTGCTCACTGGTTTAATTCAGGGATATACTTATTTTCCACTTTCTTACATACTCTAAAATGCTCTTTTCTTTAAAAAAAAAATCTTTCAAAAGAAGTCTACCAGGTAAATTAAGACATTTATGTTATTTCTACATAGTACACTATTCTCTTTATAATTTGAATAAAACCTGTAACTTTAAACTGAAGAGATATCTTATGGCTTTTATAACTAAGCATGTACTACCAGTGGAACAAGCACATTTTAGCTTACAAAATACTGCAGATCAAGATGTTGAAGTATAGCTTGGAAAATTCCCATTAGCTTTTACAGACTACATTCCATCTGTTTGTTAGTCTTTCCACTCAGGCAAAAACATTACTACTTGAAGACGATGCAAAGGCTATACTTACACTTTTTATTTTGATCTCTTTTTTGTATTTATAGGGAGTAATAACACCCAACTTCTAGATATTTTTGATGAAGTAAAAATCTAAGCAAAAGCCTAGAGACTTGATTCCACTTTTTTTTTTTAATTTATTTTCTGTAGTAAGTTATAAGAACTAAACCCCCCTGCCATCTACCTCCATTCTTAGATGCTAGGACTTTATTACTCTAAAGTAAAGCTGCAGGCACGGTATCATGATTTGATCAGTTGCTCTTCTTAGTCACTGCAAGTTCCACTTGGGGGGAGCCTAATTGAGATTCTCCCTTTTTTCCAGTGATAACCAATGTGTCTCTGGAAAAAATCAAGTCACTCTGGATTAGGTCCAGGCTTTGGTCATGGCTGAGCTGAGAAGTCACAGTGCTGAGACCCTGTCTATACTGGGGGAGATAACAGCAGGTACTGAGAAAAGCCAACATGATGCTATGACACTACTGTGGTTCCTACTTCTCAGTGTTAGACTATTTTGAAAAAACTAAAAACCAAAACAAAACAACAATTGGTGCTCATAAAAAATGGAATTTTAAATTTGTGTTTAACTAAATAAAACTTAAAAGACTCAAAAAAGGTTTTGACAGAATCAGAATTTCAGTGAATTTCAATTTTAGCTGATCCCCATCTCCCTTTTCTTTCTTACTTTCATTTGGCATCACAGTCACTATTTCTCCCTTCTCCAGCTCTACAATTAGAACCTTTGAAAGATGTTAAAAGCATAAGACAAATAGCCTTTAATCACCTCACTCTATTCCAAAGGAAAAAATGGGAACAATAAATTGTTACTGCATTTCCTTATGGTAGTACACTACTGGAGCTGCACAAATGAATGATGCTTAACAGCATGTTTTAAAAAAATCCCCAAACCAGAAAACCCCACCACTCCACTCCAAAGCTTTTTAACATATCTCATCTAATAGCTGCCAGTATTAACATAGGTCAGTATCCAAACTCAAGAATACATTTATCAAGGTGCTGTGTGGGAGACCCACTTTGGATACCTTATTAGCAGCACGGCACTCCTAAACCCCTTCTTTGATAATGTAGCACCTAATGAATGAAGAGATAACCAACATCAAAAAGGTCAGGAAAAGAGCTGGAAACTTTTGATTGGCCAGCTGACAAAAGTACATAAATTTGTGTGGAGAGTTACAGCAACAGTAACAGCGATGTCAAGATCAACCACAACTGAGACTAGAAAGGTTTGTGGCTGTCTTTGGTCAGCTATAGCAATTACTCCCTTTTCAGATCCCTCAAAAGCTTTTTGTTTTCTCCCCAGCACTAAAAGAAAAACAATTGAATTTGAAAACGGAGTCCTCTCTCTGTATAGGTGGTTATTCCGAATTTGGGGTTTGGTTTTGTTTTTTTAAAACTTAAAAAGTTAACTTAAGCAACAAGAAAAACATCACTGTCAGAAAACTTTCTACATTTAAAATTGACTTCAAGGCTTTTTTTAAAAAAAATGTTATATGACAGGAAAAGCTCTCTTTATGTTTCATTGAGTAAGTTAGTTAAAACTGTATCATCACTGTTTACAGCTATTGTTTTTAACGCAACATTAAAGGAGTCAGATACAACCTTTATCTTCTTTGGTTGTGAGAATAAAGGTTTATAATAGTTGTCCTGAAAGGATGAAGCACAGATTGTCAGTTCAAATTATTTGTTCTGATACTAATTGTGCCTAAACATTCCAAGTGAAAAATGTGAAACTGCACATTTCCATTTTATGAACTTCTTGGAGATGCTACATGGAAAGATTTATTTACCAGCAGGGTTGGTATATGCAAAGTGTTAACTAATAAAAATGCCTTTTTACCCCTGACAGAACAAAATATTTCATCTGCGTTGTTTCTATCCAACCAAAATAATGTTTCTAATATCACTGTAAAAAAAGTGGTACACAGCAGGATTAAACTGTATTTCAGCTCTTCAGCTCACGCAGAGGATACCTGTTAGAAGGCCTAAAGGTTTGATTAGGTTTACACCATACATTAAATATTTTAAAGGGAAGCATAGAACTCGAATATATCACTGCTGCAGCTACAAATAGCTTTTTCTTGCGGTCAGGTAGGCAAGGTCTCAGTCCATTCCTATAATAAAGAGGCAGAAAATACCAAATAATTGAGGAAACCATAAACATTTGAAACAACCAAACTAAGGAATTTAAAACCAATGTTCTGAGAAGTATTTCCCACTCACTTTTAAAATGATCTTCATATGGGCCTGAATTCACAAGCCTCCCAGTGCACTGACTAACTTTACTAGGAGGTGAGGCAAAATTAAAAAAACTATGAACCTAGTCTTGAAAATTCTTGTGTAGGCAGTGAAGAGACTAGTTAACACACTGTTAATTAACTTTATGAAATGGTAGCATAAAACTGCAACCATAGAAAGAAAAAGCTATTAATGTGCACTGCGTAGTTAACTTTGATTGTGCACCAAGATGAATAATCTTAAAATACTTTACCTGCACATAGATACTTCTTGCTGATCATTACCTTTGCAATAAATCCTGCTTACCAGACATCATCAGTATGAACAACTGCAATACCTTATGCTACAACCACATATCCAAAGGCAAGGCAGTCCACAGAATCTGAGCATTTAACCAAAACATTTAACCATGCAGACCATAGAAATATCCTTGCCCTAATTTTCTACATCTCCCTTTTCTGAAAACTCAGTGCATTAAAATACAATTTCAAGAATAAGTACAGGTTGCCATTTGATTTAAAAGAAAATCATGCTTTTCTTCCTTTCCAGGAATCACTCACTATATACTCCATTGTAGTTAGGCTACTAAAGTGTCATTAAGACAGCCCAAGTCTTTTTGTTTCATTTTTAAACAGTGGCAGGTCACTGATACTTTGGCCAAATTGACCTTCTTTGTGACATCTGTCATCCATAATGTGAATTCCAGCTGAAACGCTTCCATCATAGTGAGACTGAAGATAAGGTTATCCCAATTTTCATTTATATCTTCATGAATTTCAAGGAAACAGAATCACTTTTACGTTTTCTAAGAAAATCCATTCTGTAGAGAATGCTTTCCATATGTAAATAAAAATTCACCACCCATAAACAGTATTTAAAACCTTATTAACAGCACACCTTGTCATTAAAAAGTTTCAGCAAGTTGGTAGTGCTGTTACTGTCCTATTTATAATCCCTTTTTATTTTCCATTTTGTCTATTGAGTAATTCAATTAAAAATCTTTCAAAGCAATAATAGTGCATTAAATGTTGTCAAACTGCAATATAAAATTACAGAATAGTGTTCTGATGATGAATTTATTAAACTGTGCATCTTAATTAATTTCTCCTCAAGTATATGAAAACCAGAATTCTTAATGACAAAATACCAATTAACTATCATACCTCGTTATTAAGTATTGTCTCCTTTTACATGTTATAAAAAAATAGAATACTTGAACACATAAAGGACATACGGAACCAAAGACATGGAAGCACTCTATTTAAATCACGACATTTAATTACACTTGAATTCTGTGAGGGCAAGAGAAAAGGAAATGAATCCTCGGGTACTGCAGGAAGGTGAGTGATGCCACCACCCCAGGAGGGACCACGCAGTCAGCAAGCTGCTTCTGTGCAGATTTCCAGAGAAACAGCCCAAGTGTTACTTTGAAAGCAACTCAGGGAAGGATTAACTTTATAAGGAGGATTTTAAAGGAGGAGGAAGTGGAAAGAAAAAGGGAAGAGACACATATGAAACAGGATGGTGAAAAAATCATCCAAAGAGGTTAAAACAACAAAACTGAACTATGAGAAAGGATGACACGTGGCTACAATCAGTGTGGGAGCCAGGAATGTAAACCCAGGAATCACATCTCCTGGCCTGCAAAAAAGCGTGTGTAGATCTACATTTGCAGGAGTTGGAAGAGACAATCAGCAGCACCCCTTGTCCCTGCACATCCCTAATCCAGTGCAGCACATCTCTGCACATCCAGAGTAACACCTTACCACCCGAGCCAAGGAATCCTTGTTTCTGAGGAGACTGCGCCTTGGGACTGGATTTCCTGCATCTGCCTGAGCTTTTCCATCAGCTGTACTAAGGCTCCTGTTTGTATCTATCAGCTTGGGTAGCAGACAATTTCTCCCCCCTACCCAGCTGCCTAGTTTTATGAAACTTACAGAAATTTAGTATATTTGAAATAGTTTCAACTCTGAGAAACATGACTGAAATAGGTCACTTGGTTGAAACATGCCCCAAAGCAACAGAGGGCACTGACAGACACAGTGAGATCAGGTAGGACTTACCTTCCTAAGATCCCAGCCAAAATGGACTGAAGTGGCCAATGCAAGAGAACAAAACAACATATAAATCTTGAAACCCCACCACAAACACAAACCTCACTTTGGTTATACTGGTTTGTACTGGATTTTGGGTGACAATGTTCCCATTGCTGCTATAGCACAGTGTACCACCACCCCGCTGCACTTTGCATTAATCTGTTGATACCAAAAGAGAAGAGAGAGAACTAATACTGCCTGCAGGACTCAATGAATTATACTTAACCAGCATATTATTGTCGGCTGATAGTAGAATGCCACATGAACACGGATATAATCAAATTCTGTTTGGGGCATCATTTATTTAAAATACTTCAAGCTCCTTGCTGGCAGAGCAACAGCGAATTAGCATGCTATGCTGTGCACTTCAATTAAAAAGCAGCCTCATCTTTCCTATTTCCAAGGTACAGCAGGGCAAATCTAATTGAGCCATGCAGCCAGTTCTCATCTTTGCAGAGTAACCAGGGCTGTGGGGTTCTTTGGCTTTTTGTTTTTGACAGATTTGTCATCTTCTGAATGAGGCAATGTGGGCTTTTATGAAACTTGCCTCCTAATTGCAGGCAATAAACGTGAACACAGCCAGCAACAGAGGCTGTAGCAAGTACAGTTCAAGTAAAATGAAAATAAAGGTAAGAAAAGAACCACAAAGCAAGTTCATCTTACATTTGATCTGAATAGTTAAGCTACCAGGATCTGGATTTCAGTGCTCACAAGAGACACATACATGACTCCTTCAATATAAACTAAAAAAAGCAAATGATCCCCCAAACCTATAGCTTAAATGCTGAGATAAGCAAAGATTTTTTTATATTTGGGAGTTTAGAAGGTATGACTAATTAATGAGAAATATTCGTAAGCTAGGATGTTATGAACTTTTAAAATATTTGCTTATAGCATAAAGCAGGGGTCCTCAAGCTTTTTAATCAGAGGGCCAGTGCGCAGATGCAGTGGCAGGCAGTCATCTGCGGCTGCTTTTCCCCCCCCCCAGCCCCCGGCGGGGGGGGCGGGGGGGTTCTGTAAATACCAGGGGCTGGATTGAGGACCCTGAGGGGCCGGATTGAGGACCCTGGGGGGCCGTATCCAGCCTGCAGGCCGTAGTTTGAGGACCCCCGGCATAAAGAATCTCTGTTCTTGCACTTAGGCTGAGATCTTTGAATGTAAGACTGGTTTTCTTAAAAAGTATAGAAGTATCCTCTGTGCTCTGGAAGTTGAACTGATGTGTCGCTTTAAACTTGAGATTTCCCTAACATACCGATCATCTTACCCCAAGAGAACAGTGAGTCCTTCTGCTTCTTTTTATCCACTACTACAGTTGTTTACAAATAGGGAAGGACTGGTGGGTGATGTGGTGGTCAGAGAACATCCTGGGCATAGCGATCACAAGATGGTAGAGTTTTTGATTCTTGCAGAAGTAAGGAGGGGGGTCAGCAAAACCACTGCGTGGGACTTCTGGAGGGCCAACTCTGGCCTATTTAAGAGCCTGGTGGACACAGAGCCCCTTGGGGGAGAGTTCTGAAGGGCCAAGGGGTCCAGGAAAGCTGGACATTCTTCAGGAAGGCAGTCTTAAAGGCACAGGAGCAGGCTGTCCCCATGTGCCAAAAGATGAGCCAGCGGGGGAGAAGACTGGCCTGGCTGAACAGAGAGCTCTGGCTGGAACTCAGGGAAAGGAGGAGAGTTTACCACCTTCGGAAGAAGGGGCAGGCAGCTCTGGAGGACTACAAGGATGTCACGAGGTTACACAGGGTGATTAGAGGCAAAAGCCCAGCTAGAACCCAGGCTGGCCACTGCAGTAAAAGATAACAAAAAATGTTTTCAGAAATACACTACAAACAGGAGGGCCAAGGATAATCTGCACCCTTTATTAGCTGCGGGGGGAACATTGCCACAAAGGATGAGGAAAAGCTGAGGTACCCAATGCTTTCTTTGCCTTGGTTTTTAACAGCCAGACCAGCTTCCCTCTGGGTACTCGGACGCCTGAGCTGGAAGACAGGGATGAGGAGGAGCAGAATGGAGTCCCCCAGACCAGGAGGAAATGGTTAGCGACCTGCTGCTCCAGTTAGATGTGCACAAGTCTATGGGGCCAGATGGGATCCACCCGAGGGTACTGAGGGAGCTGGCAGAGGAGTTTGCCAAGCCACTCTCCATAATTTATCAACAGTCCTGGCAAACTGGGGAGGTCCCAGAAGACTGGAGGTTAGCCAGTGTGATGTCCATCTACAAGAAGGGCAGGAAGGAGGATCTGAGGAGCAACAGGCTTATCAGCCTGACCTCAGTGGTGGGGAAGGTTATGGAGCAGATTATTCTAACTGTCACCATGCAGCATGTGCAGGACAACCAGGGGATCAGGCCCAGCCAGCGTGGGTTTATGAAAAGGCAGGTCCTGCTTGATAATCCTGATCTTCTACCACAAGATAGCGTGCTGAATGGATGAGGGAAAGGCTGTGCATGCTGTCTACCCAGACCTTAGTAAAGCTTTTGACACCGTGTCCCACAACATTCTCCTGGAGAAACTGGCTGATCATGGCTTGGACGGGTGGATTAAAATTATAACTATGCTGGGTTAAAAGCTGGCTGGATGGCCAAGCCCAAGAAGTGGTACTAAATAGAGTCACATCCAGCTGGTGACCAGTCACAAGTGATGTTACCCAGGGCCCAGTACTGGGGCCACTCCAGTTTAGTGTCTTTATTGATGATCTGGACAAGAGGATCAAGCGCACCCTCAGAAAGTTTGCTGACGACACCAAGCTGGGTGGAAGTGTTGATCTGCTTGAGGACAGGAAGGCTCTGCAGGGAGATCTGGACAGGCTGAACCCATGGGCCGAGGCCAGTTGCATGGGGTTCAACAAAAAGAACTGCCAGGTCCTGCACTTGGGTCACAACAACCCCACACAATGCTCCAGGCTTGTGGAAGACTGGCTGGAAAGCTGTCCGGAGGAAAAGGACCTGGGGGTGCTGGCTGAAAGCCAGCTGAATATGAGCCAGCAGTGTGCCCAGGTGGCCAAGGCGGCCAGTAGGATCCTGGCTTGTACCAGAAACAGTGTGGCCAGGAGGACTAGGGAAGTGATCGTCCCCCTGTACTCGGCGCTGGTGAGGCTGCACCTTGAATACTGTGTTCAGTTTTGGGCCCCTGATTGCAAGAAAGACGTTGAGGTGCTGGAGAGCGTCCAAAGAAAAGCAGCGAGGCTGGTGAAGGGTCTAGAGAAGAAGTCTTATGAAGAGCTGCTGAGGGAACTGGGGTTGTTCAGCCTGGAGAAAAGGAGGCTCAGGGAAGACCTTACCGCTCTCTACAAGTACCTGAAAGGAGGTGGGTGTCAGTCTCTTCTCTCAAGTAGCCAGCGACAGGACAAGAGGAAACTGCCTCAGGTTGTGCCAGGGCAGGTTTAGACTGGATATTAGGAAAAAGTTCTTCACTGAAAGGGTGGTCAGGCATTGGAACAGGCTGCCCAGGGAGGTGGTGGAATCGCTATTCCTGGAGGAATGTATTAAAAAAACGTGCAGATGCAGTGCTTAGGGAACGTGGTTTAGTGATAGACTTGGCAGTCCTGGGTGAACAGTTGGACTTGATGATCTCAAAGATCTTTTCCAGCCTAAAGAATTCCATGATTCTACTCACTTCCTATTGCTGGTACAAACAATGCAGTACCTTTGGATAGGAATTAAGCAGGGTGAATCCACAAAATCACAGAAATGTTTGTCTCTGTGGACTTCTGGAGGGCAGCTAGTCTAAGCTGCCGCTCTGAGTGGGACTAGCACCACCATCAATTGAAGCTGGCCATGAAACTATGCCTGCCTGAGCCCCGAAAACTCCAGAAATGTTGAGTACACAGCCCTACTAGACAACACATTCCTGTACTGCATCACTTTCCTAGTGAATTTTTTTCCTGATGCCCAACCTGAAATGTTCAGCCTGCAATTTGTGGCTGTTGTCCCTTGCTGTATCATCTGACACTGCAGAGAACCATCTTTCCTTCTTTGTAGCTACTCTTCCAGCATCTTTGTTACTACTTTTGAAGCATCTGTAAGCTGCTCTTCTCTTCCCTCTGTTGTTTTTCACTCCCAGTAGGCCAAGGAGACCTACTGATACTTTGGAAGACTTTGGACATCACTTGTCCTACTCGGTCTTATTCTAGAGATTCTAGGTATATGCACACTACATTTACTAGACCTAGGTTTCATAACAATAAAGGATGACACAACATTTAGCAGGAAAGCAAAGTAAAACCCGGATTACTGACTAAATCCAACTATTTTTTCATTCTTACCAGCGCAGCTGGAGAGACTTGTTGACTTTTTGACCAAAACCACAAAGCCAAATGCTTAAATTTGTTGATTTTGCATCGCAGTAATGGTTCTGAATATTTAATGCCACTTTTTAGAAGCTAAGTGGGAAAAAAATCAGAACATTTTTGCATAGTTTCCAGTGAAGAGACAAGAAGTGCACCACAAATACACCACCACAACTTAGATGCTGAAATCTGAGTGCTATTATCTCAGTCGTTGATTTATTATTTTCATAATAATATGCTATAATTACTACAGTAATGAACTATAGTGGGAAAGCAATACTATCATTTTTTAATAATCTGTTGTTCACGGTGTTGTCTTAATGCTTACTATTAAATGTTTTGTAAGCTTATGTTACCTGATTCAATGAAAATCCACACATTAGTGCTGTTAAACCTAATGCTGGAAACACTATTACAATTTTTAGTGATATCCAACTTTTATACAGTTGCAGACTGTTACAAAAGAATACAAACCTTAACTTTATTGTCATTAATCAGCATTAGTAAATATAATTGACATTTTATACAGAACCAGCTTTAAGTAACTTATTGGCAGCAATACAGATGCCTCTTAATATTACCCTCTGGCTAGCTATGCTGTTTGGGCGCCACAGTGTCTGCACTAATGACTTGGAATTAAAATCAAATAAAAGCCGAGAACTGTAATTCAGTATAAACAGCCATGCTTAAAACCAATTCCTTTTTTATATTTATTTATAATTTGGATATATCTGGAATTCTTTAAATTTACGGTGGGTATAAAACAGTGGAAGTGTTTGAGACTAGATAACAAAATAGGATAGAGAAAAAAACTAAATCTGATGTTCCCAGATTTCTACACTTACCCTTAGGCACACCATAGGAATTGAAATGAGGAGAAAAAGTAGACAGTGTAATTAACCTTTCCTTTCCCTCTTTTTTTAAACAACGACAACACAAAGGCAGAACATTATAGACATTATAAATAGTAAAAATACATATACATGTTTTTCTGCCATTATTTTTCATCTCAGCAATTTCTGTAGTTTCCTGAGGATTTAATGTGCTTAAGCATGAAAAGGGACCTAATCCCTAAAAAAATTTCCTATGAAGATGTGGATTATGTTATCAAACAGATTTAAGAAAACCTGCTTCACTGTACAACCAGGAAAGCCGCTCTGTCTCAAAACCTCATGCCCTGACTTCTAGATATTGAGTAGTGGTTTGGGTTTTTTTTCCAGGGCATATCTGAGCCTTTTCTTCCCCCACATCACCTATGCATGACCTATTCAACTTCAGCTTGGGGGGGGGGGGGGGGGGGGGGCAGGGGCGGGAATATAAAAAAATTAGGAGTAGAGCCAAAATACTTCCTAGCACTTTTCTGTCTAATGATGGGGAGCTCCAGGGGCCACCACATGTGAAAGCCCCCAAAGAGCTACTGATGAATCTCATCGCATGTGTCATTATTTTATCCAGTTTGTCCTCACCCTTTGCTTCAATAAACTACATTTAAAGCCACTGTAATTTAATTTTAGCCAACTGTGAGGAAGAACCTCAGGATCTGGCCCTCTAAAAATGGTTTGTTTTATTAATTTGTCTAAAGTAGTAGATTATTTTCTGAGCTCTCATTTTGTCGAAACAGTTAAGAAAACACAAGAATATATTTTAGCCAGAGTAGTAGATATTAAACATTCAAAAGAATATCCGTATTGTATGGGGATGAGAGAAATTTTATTATTATACAAACATATATGTATATATAATGTAATCTTCTTCTTGCTTTATGGATCTGGTCTCCTCCAAGGAGAGTCACAAATCCACATGATAGCCCTGAGTGCTCACATTTTGCATTTGGTTCTCTGATTTTACAATAGCTGAAAGATATGTAAAAACTCATGTAGCCAGACAGCTCCCTACTGACTACACATCTAAGCAACTTCACATGCATACATTATTCCACCCAGTGAAAGCCGGAAATAACATATGCCTTAGAAAAAAAAAAAGGGGAGGAAAAAAAAAAAGAAAAGCATGCTTGAAAGAAGCCTGTTTCAGCTTCTGTGTGAAACCTTCAGGGCTCTCCCTGACCAAACTGCACCCTTCTACAGCACGCTGCCATCTCATCTGGGGACAAAATAAAACTACTGAGTTACACTCTGCAGAGTGAAGGGTAGGAATTGCTTCATAAACTTATAAAAATGGCTACTACAGTTCTTTGTTGTCGAATGCAATTCAGGGGAAAAAATTAATGATAACTATTACCATTTTGCTAGTGTGGTCCTGTTGGGATGGTTTTAATAATTTTCTCCAATTTTTAATCATAACTTTGGTAAATGACCACTGGCTATGAAAAGCATCCAGATTACTTTCATTAAAAAATAATAAATCTATAGCATGGAGCAGATTGACATAATTTTTTTTCACAGAAAATAAAAAAAAATGTCCTGTGCACTGTGCCTGACAGTATTGCTATGATAAAGCTATACCTGAAGCCTGTCCACAGTTGCACTGAAACGACTACAGCTCCTATTGCCTCCCTACTAAAATTTTAGAAATTTAATGGTTTAGTTATTCAACCACACCTCAGTTCTTAAAAGTTTTGTGTTTAATTGAGGAAGTGAGGATGAATTAAGATGTCTACAGGCCCTCTCTAAGGAGATCAACTGAATAGTATGTGTCAATTTTATGGCATGTAATCATGATTCCCACTCTGCACCTCCCTTCTTTTCCGCCTCTTTCAAAACATAGTAAGATGGGAAATCAAACAGGCTTCAGACTTCTTTAACTTTGATGGTCAACCTCTAGAAAACCTCTCCCTATTAACCAAGATTTTTCAGATACTTCCAAGTTCACCAGATTTGGGTGTATTTCAGAGCTAAAACAAATCTCAAACTATGACCAAAACATGCAAAAATCTGAAAACTTCAAAAAGTGTATTAGTATGAGAATTGGCTTTTGTGCATGTTTATTTTCTTTACATGGGCAAAATAACACACATCCTCCTAACTGAAGTAATGGGATGTATTGATAAACTCTGCATCAGATTTCTAAAAGGCAAAGACATCAAGCACAGGTAATTCCAACCTAAACTGTATAAACCATCAAATCTATGGGTTACAGAATGCAGGCTCTTATAAGACAAGACGTTAACTGGAGGTGGCACTACCAGAATGTATGCCCTAATTCTATGATTCTAAA
Organism: Falco biarmicus; assembly: GCF_023638135.1. Lineage (NCBI taxonomy): Eukaryota > Metazoa > Chordata > Aves > Falconiformes > Falconidae > Falco > Falco biarmicus. The sequence continues at coordinate 22,968,921 of NC_079298.1, forward strand.
ATAAAGTTATGTTCCTACGTTAAAAATTGTGAAATGAAATGTCTGTATATCTCATGTCCTTCAAAGTTGTTATCGATACATGCAGTAGTTACCGGGTTGTGATCTAAAAGATATCTACAGGGCACTGAAATGGAAACCAACAAATTCTGTCCAAGCGTTTTTTGGAAATTCTTTGTTTTCATCTTGTTCCTTGTCAAATACATAATGCATTTTTGTTCTCAGCAAAACTAAGCATTTTGTATGTTCTCAGCTTCTGTCTTTTTTTTTTCTGCTTTCAGCACTAAATATTTAAACACATTCAACCTAAAAATCTCAAACTAGTAATCTGCTGCTTGTATCTTCCCCCTGAGGTGTAACTATCAACGTGGTAGTGCAGGATTGCTGCAGAGGTTGTGGTTAACAGACCTACCTGCCCGCAGGCCAGTCCCATGCCTCTCTCCCCCATACCATGAGGACATGATAAATTTAACTCCAGCGCATCTGCACCAGCAACCTATGAAACATGCAAAAGGAAGAAAAATGCAAAAAACTTCAGGTACTCTTTCCTGTAGCACTGACTGTTCATGTCAGATTTCCTTAAACATTCGATAACTTTTTTTTTTTAAGAGACAAAGCTATGGTTATGATAGCCTGAAAAAGAAATGTGTTGATAATTACAGAGAAAAAGTTCAAAACCTGATGTGGCTTCCCAAAAGTGCAAAGGAAATTAAAGTAAAAAATAAATTAAAACAAGACAAGCACAATAAGGGGCTGGTTCTGGAAAATGTTAAAAAATGAAATGCAATTACAGGGCCTTAGGGCAACATTGGTTTGTAGTCACTGTTGTGCAGGTGCTTCTATGCTCTGAAGAACTGTGACTCAGTAGTAAATTTATCCTTTCTGCTTTAATGAGTTTAGTCTCTAAATTTTCTGCGGGTGCCTGTCATAGCTTTTGTCATTAAATATTTTTGTTTCTCAGACAAACAAAAGCCTATAAAAAAAGTCTACACAAACATATTACTCGTGCTAATTTCTCTTCAGTACCCTCTATTATTTACAATGAGAAAGGCAAAGGAGCCGAGGTGTACAAGGGCAGCACACAAACACGGTCCTCTTCCTCCCTGCTGAACTGCTCCGGCCTGAGATGAGGATCCCTCCCGCTGCCTTCCACATGGCTGTAACTAGTATTTTGTTTTGCATTTGCATTTTGTTTTTGCTTATTGAACTGGAGTAACTTTGCCTGCTGTGTGGCCATGGTTCAGCAGCTCCCCAAGCACGTGAGCAGGGGAGAAGCCATCCATCACTTTCAGGAGTCCTCCACATCCCAGCCAGCTCTCTGCAAGCCTGGCCATGCCGTGCTGCTGGCTTCCGTGACAAGCTGACCTTTTGTATGAATAGGTCGTCCTCCTGCTGAGAGGCACTGTGGTACCTTTTGGGGCTTCTGCTCTTTGGAAAGCCACATCTCATCTATTACCTCCTAGGTAGGATCCTATGCATGCAATTACGTATCACCGCTCTTCAGCTGTGGATTCCAGAGCACCCAGACGTGTGTGCTGCTCTCCACAAGAGTAGAGACTACCCACTATGCGGAAGATATTTGTATCACATAGGTTACATGTTATTAAGTGCATTTAAATAACTACTTTTTTCTAAAGGGGCAACACAAAATACAAACTTAGATTGAAATATCTGTCTTAAAATTGGATAGCAGTACCACTAGATTCAGAAAGAGGAGCAAATGGCACAATAAAGCCATTCATCTTAGTCAGTTTAAAAGCGGTACTGCTCCTGTCAAGCACGAATTCCACAGAAGATTTCATGGTCAATTAAGTAAATACAGGTATAAAATGAACTAACGTCCACTAGATCACCAAGCTAATTACTGATAGTGTTTAATTTCACCTCCCTAAGACATCAAAGTGATTTTTTTCCTCATAGGTTTAAAGAAAATAGAGGTGTCTTCCCACATCAGCATAGGAGGGCTCAGGTCACCGCGAATAAAGAAACAACAAAGTCCAAACAAACACGTTCAGCCATATGAAAACACAAATTCAATATATCCACACTCATATCTACACATATATGAAGACTTATATATATAAAAACCCCAACAACTTATGAGACATGTAAATCTGAGCTAATGCTAGCAATACTGATAAGAGTGGGGGTTTTTTTGTTTGTTTAAATTTGTTAAAACCTTCCTTTATTGATCTGAAACTATGATTTTTATTTCCTTTAGATATTTTACATGGAAAAAACCCCAGTTTTATTTAAAAATAACAACTTTGTTCAGCTACAGACACCTTTCTGAATGAAATTATTGCAGTCTTAATCAAGTATTTTTTATACGATTCCCTATAGACATATGTACATGTTTTTAAATTATTTTTTTCCCTTCAAATTGAATTGAAATTTCAGGTGCATAGTCTGTTTGCATTTGTGTAAGATTGGATTTATATTATAGGAAGCCTTCTGACTGCTGTTATATATGCTGGCTTTCTTTGCTATCATTTTTGAAAGTCTGTATTAAAACTAGAACAGTATTAAATGAGCCTTTTATACTTTAAATATTCAAGAGTTTTATATTCAAAATTTCTTCTGGTGCTGTCAAACTAGTGTGCCTGTAGGCAAGGTAAGATCAAGTTAGGCTCTCAAAGGTAGAATTAAATTTTATCAGGGCATCCGTCATAATATACAGTTTGCTTAAAATGCAAATAAAAAGTATATAGATTCAAAAGCTAAAGGCTTTCCAGGTACTGCTTAAAAATCCAAGGGACCATTTTTATGGAACAGATTTCCTTTAAATTTACATTTCCATCATTTTAATGAAAACACAGAATAAACAAATTATAATGGACATGCTTTAAATTCCCATTTTTCACTTTGAATCTGTTTCTTTCAAGAAATTCCTTACTGCAGTTCTTGTTTTTAAGGAGAATAAAAAAAGATGCAGAAACACATTTAGAAAACCATTACCTCAGCCATTTTCGAAAGTTCAATCCAGTCCTCCTTGCTATAGCTGCACATGATACTGGCAATCAGAACCTGAAAAGAATATATATGCAATCACCTTAAGCCATGTTACCAGAGTTTGTAATGTCATACTTTACTGTGACTCCAGACATTAACTACCACTACCCTGCATATGGGAACTACCAGCTGTATACTGCTGGCATGTCCAGTGAAATATAGCCGTATGTTTCACTGGGGATGAGAAATTGTATACAAAGTCATCTATTTTATCCCTGTTTTTTAAGTCATTAAGGAAATTACTTAAAGCAGGTCTAGTCAAACACCTAGAGGACTTTACAGTCTCTTCATCATGTGAGAAAGTAAGAACAAAGGCCATCCTAGGCACAGAGCCCACCAGGAAAACTGCCAAACATACCTGTTTCTGAGGTCAGAGGAATTAAAGTTATTTACTCTTTATACAATGCCAGAACTACCTGGGGCTCTTCAGAGGCAGGTAAGGCAGAAGTGCAAGCGTTTACGGTCTAATGTGGCAGCATACAAACACAACAGTCCAGCTGATTTCAGAAAGCCAGAATACACCAAAAACAGCCCCCTGGAATCCCACAGTATGCAAGTTAAGGACAGTGACAGGCAGCCGGGACTGTTTATAGTGTAGAGGCAACTGGGAGGAGACTCATAGGATGTGGGGGAAATCTGGGAGGACTGGGAGAGTGGCACAGGGAATTTCCAGTGTTTTTTTTCCCCACAATACACATTTTATTTCCTATCTGCTGGCTGTGGCCCCAGTTCCGCAAGAGCTGTTTTCTGTGCCTTGCTTTTCCGTCCTCACTGCACTGAGTGTTTATGTCCCGGTTCTCACTGTAGCTGCTTCTGCCTCTAATACCTTTATTGAGGTTCAAGTTTTTAGGTAAATTAAGTTCTAATAGGATTTTTCTGGGAGGGCAATTACAGTTGCACACACTGCTATTTACTGTTAACCGAATGTCAACTACTCCTCTGGTCAATGTTGTGTTCAAGTAGCAATGCTAATTTCTATTTAAGACTAAAACAAAATTGCTTGTTCTGGACCCATCAAAGATCATCAGACAGTGAAACACTGAAGCTGATACATTCGTGGTGAGATCAGCAGAGAATTCAGCCCAGGAACTCCTGCATGAAGGACTTCTAAGAAGGATGAGGTTTGCAAGAAGAAAAGCAAGAGACCTATACAGCAGCAGCTAAAAGCTTACACCAGAAAAAGAAATCACAGAAATTACAAGCAAATGACCGGCTCAGTCTGTGTCCAAAGGAAACACCAGGAGAGGAGAACACAAAAACATCTGGCCTCACACTTGTTTATTTGGCCCTCTTATGCGAAACATATGAAAGTTTCACGTGTAAGTGTGATTCGCAGGTAGGATGAAATTTGGATGTAATCTTTTTTGCTTTCCAAACAAGGTTTATTGTTGGATTTAGTATCTGGGATGAGCTTTATCTGTCACTCCCAGTCAGTGTAACACCTGAACTTTCCCATAATGTGAGGGATAATGACTCATTCATATAAGGCAAAATATTGAAAAGCATGGTGTAGAAAATTTGTCCAATAGACACAACAGTTGGAAAACGTAAACTCCCAAATTATCTCCCCCAAGAAGAATGAGATCTTTAGTATCATTAGAAGGGAAGGCAATACACTTTCAAAAGGAAGGCAGCTATGGAGAAAATTAGACATGGTGAAGTACAATCTATTCATTTAAAAGGACAATATCACTTATCATTATTTCCATTATTTCCATTGTTTTGCTCTGATGAATCTCTACCTATCAATCTACCACCCACCTACCTGCAGACTACTTACCCATCCACCCTTCTAACTGATGTTTGCAAGATGGGAGTCTTTTGAGAAGGAAAGCATTTGATGAAGTGCCTGCCTTGCCTGCAGGTGCCCATTTGTGTGCACTTCTGGCATAAATGTAAGACCAAGCTTTTCATTAAATGCAGACAATCATTGCTGGCCATGCTTTTATTACCCTCTTGACAGAAGAAAAATCTCTCCTATATCATAGTTTTTTCTATTACGAAAAACCTTATATAGGTCTATAGATCAAATGTTTAGGAAACAAAATTTGCTCTACGTACTATTTGAATATTCAAGATCATTTCTGTACTCCAGAAATAAATACAAATCTCTATTAAAAGATTCTAATATTTTTTAAAAAAACACAAATCATGAAAATCAGTTTAAGAAAGCATATAGAAGAAAAATTTATAGTAAGAAACTAGTTAAAATATGCACTAACTGGAAGTTAGCTAGAAAACGTATCTTGACAAATTCACACGTTTTACAGACTAACTAAACCAAAAAAACCCAAACCCAACTCAGACACTGACAACACGATAAGGATTTTCACAGTTGTAGTCACAATCCAAAGTGTATCAGAAATCTACACAATTCAGGTTTAAAACAAACCAAATTTTTCAGCAGGGAAAGTTGTAAGACAACAAGGGTAGCTGACTATATTCACAAGTAGCTGAGTTAGGTTATGTCAAGTGTTATTAATGAAATTTGAAAATTCTGCTGGGAGTATACAAAAGAGGAGGAACAAGATCTGTGATGTTTCAAGGAGCCGTTAATTAAGACAACATGTTTATTTAATATCGATTAGTTTTAGCATTCACATTTAAAATTAAGTACATGCTTTTGACAGAAGCAGTGGTTTACAATAATAAAAATATCTGAAAGCAAAAATTACATTTCTGCTGCGACTGTTCACATGAAAACCATGATCCCAAAAGTAATAATGAAAATTTTAAAATAGTAGGGATTTTATACTCCTTTTTTCCCCCCAATGTTCTCTTAAATTAAATGTAATGCCTAGGTAGAAACAGATCCTCCAGCACTCCATGTTAACAAACCTGTCCTTCCTCAAGTGACTGTTGTTCTCCAAAATGCTTCTATGGTCTTTTCATCTGGAATCAGTACCCATGAAAAAAACAGTAATTATAGTATGCGGACATTTAGGGGCACTATCTGTGATGTTTGAGGCTTGAATCTACTCCTAAAATTACACACAGGAGTTCATAAAGAAAACAGAATATTATCTCCTATTACTTAGAAAGAGAATAGCAAGAAAGAAGAATAGCAAATGATAAAAATCACAGCTTTTATTGGAAAGTAGTAAACACAAATTGTATCACATTTCAGCTTCTCAGCCTCTTCTCACTACTATTTTTTTTTTTTTAACATCTTTGGCGCCTACAATGCCATGTACCATATTACCACCCCAAATGGATGGTATCTCATAAAAGTCCAGCACGTGGCACAGTCCAGGAGCATCCCCAGAGAGCACGTCCTTCTCTTGACTCCTGAAATTTGCAGTGGCAACCTGACATGAGTTTAATTGCAGCTGCTTGAGTCTCAAGCAGGAGGCTGCACCACACCTGCCTGGCTTACAAAAGTCCACAGAGGTAGACTACAGACAGATCTTACAGTGAAGCTGCTGCTAAGGCGTAGTAAGTGGTAAATGAAGACTGACTAAATTGCAGCTTTGTCATGGCTTGAGTGAGAGTTGCCTGCAAAACCACGCATGACTGAAGCCCAGTGGGATCCCTGCCCCACTCCTTATTCCAGATCACAAGCATAGCTGGTATATGCTGTTCCCTCTTCTTCTTCATCCAAACTGATTGTTTTGCCTATTGCTGAGAGATCCTACCTACTCCACCCTGTGTCGAGGAGCACGGTGGCCCTGCAGCCACCGCTCCCCTCTCCAATGATCACTGTGACAGATGTCACGAGTCAAGGTCTTTATGCCCTGACATTACACAAGGTCATAGACAATTTCTGCAAATGCCTATAAAGGGACAAATGCATGTTTGTAACATCAGACACTGTTCCGTGTACAGGATTTCCTTGAACATTCATGGAAGAAGTAAGTCTACCTAATTTGTTGGAGGAAAGGGAGATGCAAGAATGAGGGTATATAAGGTACCATTTAGGACACGATTATAAGATTAATATACTGTAGCTAAAGCACCTAGTAAAAAGCTACATTTCATACAACTCCGTAACTAATGCATTAGTAGTTGTTCTACTTAAAAGGACACTGACAAGGTACTTCTCATAATCCTTAAAATATTTTTTCTCCCTGTTTATAATAATCCCCTGGAAGTTTAAACTAGAATCTATTTCCCTTGTGAATGTTGTGGTTTTTTTCTCTTCCATTACCTCTATGTGGATGTCTCATGAATGCAATAGCACTAAAAGAAATAAAAAGGATGAGGTTTGCCACTGTGTATGTTTTCAAGTGATCTTTCTTCCCTAACACATGGAATTCACTGCAAGAGGTTGCAAAACAAAAGGAAGGAGAAAAAAAAGTAACTGGGCCTTCTTTGGGTCAGACAATCCTGAGAACATCTATTTAAAGCCAAACAGCAGTAAAACTCTAGGTAGACAATTACCATTTGTCCTGTACTGCTCTGCAGGGAATAAGGGAGTTTCAGTACGCTGAAAGAATCTGAAGAAAATCTTAGGGGGCTGGATTTAAATGTGAACACTGTCAATTCCTGCAAATATAAGAAAACTTCCCAGCAGACACAAAGGAATCACAATCCTCTACCCTCATGCCTGCAATAACCATATTTATTTTGGTCACCTAACACAGGCCACAGCCTGTATCTGTGCCTAGCCTATTCTTCCAGGGTCTGTGCATAATCTCCCTGCACTTCAAAAAATCCAGCCACCAATATAACTTCTGCTTTCTCTTCCCTGCCTGTCCCACCTCCTTGCTGCACCATGCTTGAGGACAGTTCTGCGCCAGCTGCCCAAAGATGTTCCATTTAGACGCTGCTGCTGGCCTCAACCTGCACCACCTTCTGCTTCCTCAAACACTTGCAAAACCCCCAAGATTTTATTTTTTATGTGCACAGCCCTTGCAGACATAGAGAGAGATCCTTCACATCATCTTTAAGGGACTGTTCTGAAAGCTAAAAAATCAAGAGGAGCTTTCAAGAAGGCTGAAGGACTGGTTTTATAACAGCTACCTGTTTGGGAAGCAGAGGCATGGAACAGGATCATTGCTACAGATAGAGGGAGTGCAGAGATTGAAGACTACATTAAGAACTAGATTTCAAATGCCCCCAAAATTATTCTTGATCAACCTAAACCTCAGAAGGTATTTGTGTTTGGGTCAGACAGAAAGACCTCAATCTTCCTTTCAAGACATGTTTCTTCTTCCCAGACAACACAGTATAGCCTTGCAACAGGACCTGCTTAGTCTGAACAAACTCAAGCATCTTTAACCAAAATTCCTCAGGAATCATTTACTAGGAAGAAACTTGGCACTGAAGATACGGTCTTTATAAAACAATGGGAAAAATAACATATTTAATTCATCATTTGCCCATGGAAAAGACGCACACATCTATACAAGCACGTTAGGACAGGAGAACTTCTTGGCAGCTGAATCATTATTTCACAGCATCAAAATCCATCTGTCTGAACAAGGGGTACGTGCCCTCAGTTCTGACCCACGCCATCTCTCACCCGTGTGCCGTAACGAGCTGACACAACCAGAGCATTTCCTGAAGGTCCTGCACACATGTAGCTACACGAGCATGTGGCCCACCAGCTGCTTGGTGAAGAGTTAACGAAGAACTGTTACAGAGAAAAGTTAACCGAGCACTTCTCAGCTATTTCAATGACATGATAAGCAATCTTGTAAGTATCTCAACTGAAAAACATACATGCTGCATATAGACTTCTCATAGTTTTTTTGCACACAGAGAAAGAAACAAACAGACCGTAGGGCAGATTCTGCCCTACCCAATAGTTCTTAGATGCAGTCCCCAAAGCAAAGAGCAGGCAGCAAGGGAATGAAAGCAGCACCACAGGACTTTTTGGGTTTGTACAGATTTTCCACCTTATTGAGAACCGCACCACTAGCCTACCTCTGTTATCCTGCCTCTCGTGCAACATCAGGTTCAGGACAAGTCACAGCTCTGCCACATCTTGCCAGCAGAAAGATTCTTGGAGGCTTACTGCCACTCAGTGCCAGCTGTGGCAGTGCTCTGCTTTTCCAAATGGCCACTGGCTGATGAAATGTTCAACCTCAAAATCATCCAGCTGGAATTACCAATGTACAGAACATTTCTAACACCCACTTCACAAGATAAGAGTATGACTGCAGCAAATATTTTGTATTTCACAAACATGCTTAAACGTGCAGTATTGAAAAACAACAGGAGCACAAAGATTTACTGTTGTAAAAATAACCCTTCTAGAAACCAGCCTGATTTTGATGCCTTGTAGACCCAACCAGGTTTCTCTTTTCTGTACTTTCTTGTCGTAATTTTTGATATGTTGCAGAACTGAAATAAAAATAAGCTTCTTATTAAAAACTACCTAGAACATCAAATCTCATGCAATAAGAAAGTTAACAACTGTAAACCCTGTCATGTCTCTGAGAAGCAGAGGAATTATCTTGTTATCAATTTAATAATGGAACATTGAAGTAAATGATGCCATCCACTGACACCAGTAACACTGTCTCTCCTGGGAAATTCATGTGGGTAGGAACTGTCAATCTAGATGGATATGGACATATTAAACGTTGTACCTTCAGTCCATAAATCTATTCTTTCTATGCTGCCTTAATAAAAAGATTCTGCATGATGATAAAGACAAGCAATGCAGAATGTCTTGACACTGCTGACCTGTAATTCTGTTTCTCTTCTCTCTTCTTTTTTTCAGGGAGTGGAGAGTAAATAATTTAACAATCTCTAACCATCCATTGTTTTCCCTCTTAACTTGCACTTAAAATACATTTAAGATAATTTGAGTAAATGACAATAGGAAAAGCAGGGGATATAAGTATGTTTATTATTTAGCTGTCTCTCTGTAGCAAACCTTTCAAATAAAGCCCTATCTTTACCTTGTTACTTTGAGATCTCCAGTTTGTTTTTCAAAGCGAAGTAGAAGTGAGATACAACAGATCGACATAAACCCAGGCCAAACATTATCAGCACGCAAATAAGTCTGGAGAAGCTGATGATAAGAGTTTGAAAATATTACCATTTGCTTACCCTACCACACACGGAAAAGCAGCACAAGCAGAAAACAACAAAGATTCCCTTCTCAGGCTAAACAGAGACACTTATTTTCAAAGGCAGTTATTTTCATATGATGACTCTACTTCTGTCAATGAGATTCCATCTATTTAATGAGATATTTGATGGATGCCAGTGACAGCACTGTGCTATAGCTTCAAATTAAGGCCTAGAGTTGTTACAACCTAATGTCCTCAGACAAATAAAACCCAAGGGTTATGAACAAACCCATTTTTTTGTAAAATAACAGAATGCTGTAGCTTTGATGGGAGCATGAAGCTAAGCAGATTGCTCTTTAGGACTGGCTGCACCTATAGAAAAACAAGGGAGCAACTTGGTGGTGTAACTGCTCCTCTGCCACCTGAGACTGAGCATCATATCAGCCACTGTCATGGCAGGAGCTGAGCTACTGTGCCCTTGGCCCTGCTTATACACATGAATGTGTAGGCACAGATCACGCACATGGAAAGTGTGGATAAATGAAAAGCTAACCTTCCGTTAAAACACTTAATGAGAGTCCTACCAACTTGGAATATGACTGAAAGCAGAATGAATGGACAGAAAAAAAAGAGATCTTCTGATGCACCCGTATCTACCATGCCTCAGGGCACTCTTTAATTAAGATGCGGTAGTTCTTGAAGAGTGAAAAAGAGACTATAATATGAGTTCCCCAAAACAGATGTTTAATGAAAGAAAATATAGCACCTGTACAAAACACTTCAGGGAAATTCAAACATTTTACATGATTAGAAAAAGCATGTCCATTTTATGACAGACTGTTGAAATTTCAGTGCTTCAGGTAAACCCTGCGAATTCCATTGAAAATACCCACGTGACTGAAGACTTCCCTGGAAATTTGGTGGAGTCCTTGGGATTTTATTTTGCATAGGAAACCTATCCTAGTTCAATCTCTTTGGTAATGAGCAAAAACAAATACATGGGTGAATGGAAATTAGCACTACTGAAAGAAAAAGACGCAAATTAACAAAGGCTGAATCCAAGAGAAAAGTGAAGACAGATACTAGTTTTCAGCCATACTCCTTGCAAACAATACCTGCAAGCCCTTGTGAATCTGCCATGCCCCTGCTGTATTTCCGTATTTTCCACACTGACTTAATATAAAGAGAAAGCAGAGGAGGCCAATACAATATCGGAGAAGCTAGCAGAAAAAGGATATATCTAATTCTATGATTTTCAGACACACACTATGACCTGTAGCAAAGGCTTTACACCAGGGTGCTGACACATTATTGATTCTTACAACCACATATGGAAAACAAAGCTGGCAAAAGGAACCACAAGTTTGTGGATTTTTCCTCCACCTTTAGAAATTTTTCTCTCATCAAATTATCTGCTCAGATATACACACAGTCCTTTTTAACACAGCTCTTTGAGCACCTCGCTAATTGTTACTGTTTATTCTCACAGTAGCACAAGCAACTCTCTTCGGGGTGCCCCGCTGAGAGGGGAAGCCAACTGGAGACAAGTATGTTCAAGGGATGCAGGCTGCTCCCATGGAGACAATGTTCAGCTGATGACTGAAAGGAACCCTAAGATCCCTTCCAGTCCCTGACTGCTTCTCGATGCACGCAGATATAATTCCCCTATTACTTAGCAGCAAAGCTGCTTAACTTATTAGAAAAAAAAAATCAGTAGAAAATAGAGACAAAATGCACACAATAACTTTGTCAGAGTTCCTCAACTCCTGCATTCAGTCAGCTAGCAATTCCTCAGGTCAAATCTGTCTCTGCGTCCCCAAGAAGTCCATCCAATCTCTTCCCTGGTTCCGTCACCCCCAGGGCTTCTTTTAATTCACTTCCTTGGATTCAAAGGCTAAAAAAACTAGCAGTATTGGTGCTGGTAGAGGAGAAAAATGTAGCTCAGAAAGGAGGGAGAAAAAACTCTCTCTTTTACACTTTAGAGCCCTGTGATCTATTTCATCATGTGACATTGCTGGTGCCAAAGCAATGCTTGGGAGGAGTAAGTGATTTTGTCAGCCTGGTTGCATCCTCCACAACTCACCCACTCTTTCTCTGTGCACCATTATCCTCATAGTGATACACTGAAAAGCACTGATAATTTACCTGATTTTGCAGGAACAGCTCTTAGGTTAGGTTGTTCTGACAGACGAGGGTACGGTCATTAAGAAGGCGTGTGGGAACAGGCTATAAGGCTTGCCCTTCCTTCAGGAAATTATCTGCGGGCTTTACACCCCAGCTGTACGGGGGAGACATATCAGTCCCTTAATGCTATTCTCTCCCGTCGGGCCTAGGTATGGGACTTGACAAAGAGGAGAGTCTAAAACCTGCCTGATTAATGGGACAGGTTCACCTCATGACAGGAGACAATGTGCAAATGTTCACAAGGCTGGAAACATGACATCTTTTCAATGGCCAGGGCAGGACCAGTGGGATCCATCCCCACCAGAACTTCACTGAGGATCACTTACAGAAAGTCCTTCTGGGTTATTTTCCTGTTGGAAAGCATGGATGGAAAGGATGGCAGAAAGCTACAATGCACAGAGTAACATCATAATAACTGCTCTATCTATTGATCTGCATTTTTTTGTGATACCTTTGCCTTCTTCCTCCAGACACTAAAATGATTCTTTTGAAGAGCACTTAGGTTTCTACTTCTCTGGGCATCCTCTCCAAATCGGTGTAATTTTCTCTGAATGGTCTGATTTCATAACCAATTTACTTTCAGCAGAAGGTTGGACTACCTCACCTCACCTCCTGAGGTCCCTGCCAAACTGAATTTTCTTATGAACCCTCCCTGCAAAAACACGCATGATCAACAAGTATTCTTGCCTCATTCTCTTCACGATCACTTCATATCCTTGCACCAGGGAGCCAGCTAAATTTAAGCCTATCAAGCTGACATTAAGCTTATCAAGCCTTCCCCAGGCACTGGAACCTGCTGCAGTCTGGTATTTGCTCAAACCTGTCTTTTATCTCCGTATTTTGCCTTCTGTTCTCTCATGCAGTTTTCAAGCTACCATCTTTGCTCTCTTTTGAGATCTGGTTCATTGCTGTCTCCACTGTCTCTTCCTGTGATCTCGCAGGGCCACTGTGTTTATTCTTCTTCCTTGCTACTACCTTCAGATTTCGTTCTCGCCCTTCATTGAGTACTAAAGCAAACACAGTCACCTGTTCTACTTTTTCTGCCACTATCCAAGGTCACACAGCTCTGCTTTTTCATAAGATTCAGTTGATAATGAGAGACAGATCAGACCCACAGCCCAGCAGCAAGGCCACCTCCAGAACCACAACATGCCATCCACCTCACACACAATGCACAAACCTCAGACTGCAGCAAAGCTAAATACCAGATGCACTCACGTGCATTCATCGATTCCTACCCAGCTTTTACCTCTACAAATCAGTAAGAGCCCTCCTGACATTGTGGAAGACTACTGTTTCTTGTTAGTTTCATGTTAATGGCAGCCCTAGGCTCATTTAATGACAAAGCTGTATCAACAGTAGCATTTCTTATACAAAATTAATTCCTGTGCTTTTCAAATAATTAGCAACAAATTAGGATTCAATAGCTTCTGGCCAGTAACATGTATTCATAATTTTCAAAAGGTAAAAGACAGAAGATAAGAAGGTGAGGCAAGCAAGAAACATGCTTCTTTTCAAAAACTTTAAAAAATAAATAAATATTTTAATTTGGAAAAAAAAAATCATATATATAAATATTTCCATAGTGGAAATGATATTAAAAGTCCCTTTGCAAAGAAGGAAACTCTGCTTTCTGTCAGGCACAGAAATTTTCAAGAAGTAATGATGAAAATCCATGTTTTCTGTTGAACAGCCTCTCTTCATTTATCCTTCCTATGAGCCCCTGATACCTCCCAGCAGGGCCAGAAATTCAGCAGACAACTGCGCCACTATGTACCAAACCCCATGATGGCAGGTCTTCAGTGCTCCCATCTGAGATACGATCAGAAAAATCTCATGAGTGTGTAGATATGTTTTTTTATATACAGACATTACAATTCACTTAAGTAGCTAGCTGTTATGTCTCATGACCCAAGTAGTTTTTTGGCTACGCTCCAGCAGCAAAGAAGATACAAAATTAAGGGCTGGAAGTTGGCAGCTACCTTCTGACTAATCTTTCCTCCTCAACTGCTGGTTCCACCCACTCCATCTTTTAGGGAAGCTTATTTGAAGGTGCTGAGAAACTGAAAGAGGCCTTACTATTTTCACTAAATATTTGGATGTTTAATAAAAATGTTACCTAACTTGTTCAACATACTGCTATGTGATTGGACATTCCAAAATGAAAAGGCATTGAATAGTCTATAGGATTATAGTCTCTTTCAAATGAAAGCACCAAAAGACCAACTGCCATCTAACGTTGGAGAGATTTTATCAATGATACAGCAGTGAGACTGTGTGGTCCAAAAAATATAAACCGAAAATAAATAAATCACATGAAATGTGGATGCCTCTGTCAGAATCAAAGGCAGACGCCCTAGGAACCAGAGGGATGCTGACAGTACAACGTTAAGCGAATGCAAATGTGACTTACATCTATTTTTAATGCCCATCCTTTATCTTGTGATACACATGCTGCTCACAGGTAAAAATGTGGGATACCTATAAAGTTCACACACCCTCTAGATACTCTCACCTGAACTGCAGTTAACTTAAATGAAACACTCTTCAAGTATATTCAGATTGTAATATGGAGGTATATCTCGCATAAATGGCTAGGTGGCCAAGAATGGTGTGGCTAAGAATAAGTCTATCAAGTTCTTGTACTCCAAGAAAAGCACCGCAGATTTTTAGAAATACTACTCTGAAATTTAGGAATAAAGCTTCAGTATAATTTTTTTCCCCAACCTAAGACCTTAACTCGCTGTTATGTACAGACAGAAACCATCAATGTAACTACAGTTTTATAACAAAAATGCTAAACATAAAAAGAAGTAAAAGAAAATGAAACTTGAAATAGATTAGGAACCCTGCACTTAAAAAAATAGGAGAAAGATGTAAAAATAAAGCAGCAAAAAAGCATTCTTCCTGGGAGTTGTGAGACTGAGAGGTGCAGCGGCAGGAAATAGGATAGAAAAGGACTCTTGTTGGTTTCTCAGAGTTTACATTTAACTTATGAGCTCATAACAAAGGATGTATTTAGGTCTCCTTGAAGCCTTTAAAATATTTATTTGGGTTTAAGTGTTCAGTAAATATGTACTTACTGTCACATTTTTCCTTCAACAACTAAAAGAATATACCACCTCGACTAGATACGCACACAAGGTTTAGATGCACAAACAAGTTCCTGCTGCTTTGAGTCACCATACATCAGCACACCTGCAGCAATCAGGTGCTTCAGTGCTCTTTCAAACCCCAAGGTTTGTCCAGTTTGCTATGTCCAAAATTAAAGAAATTCATATTAACTTGAATTAGCTTGTATTTGCTGCAAGTTACAACTATGCACACTGGTAGTCACAATACTGACACTCAGGAATTTGCTGTCCCGTGGTATCTGTTGGCATGTCTGTGTTCATGTAACAGTATATGAGACTAACACTGTATGAAGAGAGAAAGAGTTTTGCTTTTTGGGTCCTGCTGGCCACCTGATTTGGATGTTTAGCAGCTGCTACTTTAACCTTAATAGCAACTACAGTTCATTAGTTTCAACCAGACCATAAAAAAAGGAATAAAAATATAAAAGCAGGGTGAATCGAGATCTAGAACATGGAAATGTGACAGATACGAGAAGTTTGATGAAGAAAACTGTGTAAAAGTTCATGATCATAGTTCTTAAACCCGATGTGCATAAAAAGTTCAGAAGCTACCAGCAGTGTTGAGGGTGTAGATTAAGATCAGTTCAGAGCCCACTAAGAATTCTGCTAATCTACATGTTCCTCTCAGTGGGTAAGAAAAAAAAAAAACCATCTTGGAACACTTTATTCCCACACTTCGCTCTGAATTTGAGATCTTTTCATAGCCCCCCTCCCCAGAAAGCACAGGAGGCTGGGATATAGTCCAGCTGCTGTCAATCAGAATGAAAAGCTGGCTCCAATTGTGATAGATTCAAGCATGTGCCTCTGCTTTTCTTGTCTAAGCTAGAACATGTCTGCACAGAGCCAGCTCTCCTACTATCGACACAGTTCCTATCAGTAAAGTAAACTCTTTACTTGCTCCTGAACAAAAATAAACAGTTTGATGGTATAACTGCATCTACACTAGGGTTCTGCCAGGACAGCAGTTAGATGCAATTTTATTTTTAGTATTCCTAGCCTACATAAGTATGTGAGCAAGACTTTTAAATATAGATCTAGCCTTCATATTTTTCTTCATTAGAGCTGTAGCAGAATGCCCAAAATGTAAAACACATCACAGAAATTAAGTGCAGAACACGGGCTAGAGGAACAGCTCACACTTACTACTTTTATCAGGTATAAATTTGCTTTATTATTATTATTGTCATATATATTACATAAAAGAGAAAAAGCAAAATTACCTAAATCACATACACTCAGTGCCTCATACAAGACTAAAATCGTATCACAGCCAATATAAGTGAATGTCAAAGCTACTGTGCCTTTTAAAAGGTCAAATGTTGTAATTTAACCAATTGCCTATGACAAACAAGAAATGGAAATTGGGGAGAAGTATTTGGGGGATAACTATGTTGCACAGCTAATAAGGCTAGCAGAATTTTGCCATTCTTACAGAATTTAGACTTTAGTTTTGATGGATCACTGGCTGTTAATACTTTTTAAATTTTGCCATTTGGGGGGTTATTTTTTAACATTGCCACAAGGTCATTTTCTCCCCATCCAATGGCAACTTGTACATCCTAATATTAAAACAGTAACTACCCAGAAAAGGGCATTTCCCAGGGAGTAATGACTGGCTGGGAGGAGTTGATGGCCCGAGGCACTGCTGAGGGCCATTAACCCTGGCCAGTTATTAATTGCCAGGAAACGCCCTGCACCAAGGTTGTTATTGCTATTTTAAGCACAGATTGGGGGTGGGAGTGTGTGTGAAATGGACTTCTTAGTGTACAGATTTTTTTTAACACATGATGCCATTTCCTTTGTTGGCAGTTTACGGAGGACATTTCTAGAAAGAATGAATGCTCTGCCTGATACCCAGCCGGATTTCACAGATCATTTCGCAGGACTCTATTGTGCACACAGTAACTTACCAAACTGAGAAAACAGTTGGGGATTTTAAGAGCTTGTCTTTTCTCTCTAAATAATGGTCTGCATAGAAAAATAAAAGGAAATTTGAATCTCAGTAAGATGAACAAAAATATGCAACTCTTCATGTCACTGTCAGCAGAATTACATTCTAGAAATATCTTTTTAATCACACTGCCTTTATGTTTAGTGCATTTCCTTTGTCAATACTCCTGCTTAATGACCATTCACATATCTCTTCAAAAAAGGGAATTTTTAGCAGCAACAGTCAAAGCACATCCTGAACCAGCATCAGCTGATGCTAGCCATTAAGGAGTTTGTCTTTTCCAATAATCAAGCAGATTGGGTCATTTTCTAGGAGATGGTTGGTGAAGTATTTCAGAAACTGCTTTAATTTTCTCCTAGTTCTTACCCTAAGGCTAAGTTTTAAAGATGCGTTCATAGTCCTTACAAAACTGTGAAAACTGTTCTTTTCTTGTAGGGATCGATAACTCACTCTTCAAATCAAAAGTATATTCTTAGCGTATGTACAAATAGTCCTCTGCCTTACTGAACTACTTACTATTTGTCAAACCTTAGCTGTGAAAGTAAAACAAAATAAGTCACAGTTTTATAACATGCATAGGATGAAAGTACAGTTCTGCACTGAACTAGTTTGACAGGTTTCTCAACAAAGCAGTAGTTTCCAAGCGCAAAACATAAAAGATCCTCTCACATTTCTCCTCAAGGTCCTAATTTGTCACCACATACATGTACATCTGAATCAGAGATTGATTGTAAAATTCTCACTGAATTTACCATGCAATTCTATTTTCAGTTACAAATTGCAGCTTCCAGCAAAAGATAGGTGCTTTCCTAAAATAAAATTCCCTCAGATGGATGGCCAGAGTGTGTGTTTCCACCTCTTTGCCAGATGAATAACCATATTATTAAAACAACAATGACAAAAAATTCTGAAATTAATATTGTGGCAGTTGGGACCAATCAATATGACATGTACTGCATGATCATTTCAACATGCATGAACATATATGAACACTGTCTCTGGGTATATTGTTATATTTTTAGCAGACTCTCTTGCGTTTCTAGATGTAGGATCATCTGTGGTGACCCTCTGGAAATGCAGCCTTCTAAAACTTCATAAATTGAAGACAGCACTTGAATTACAAAACCCTTAGCACATCATTTCGAACTAGTAAAAAATATATCTTCATCTCAGCTTGAGTTCAAGTGATGTAGTTACATGCTAATCAGGTTGTCAAAATGTAATACAGGCACAATGGTCCAAAGGTTGAGACAGGACTGAGAGGCAGCAGAGGGCTTCTCATCCTGGGTACAAATCTAACAGCTCTTCTTTGTGCATCAGCAAGGTAAACCCACAGGAATGGGTTATGGAGCTCAGTACCCCTTCCCTGACACGCAGCAGCAGCAGCTCTCTAGGGCAAGCTTACGGCAGTTATTTCCTGAGAAACCTCTCTGAGCTTTTAAGAGGGAATTCCCTGAGCCAGAGGTGATGCACTGCATAGCCTTCTCTAAATAATTTTTCCAGCTGGTTCTTTCTCAACCCATAGGTACCTTTGGCACCGGCAATGCCCTGTAAGAATGAGCTCCGCAGCCACGCTGGCACATGGTGAAGTGTCTCCTACTGCTCATTCCTACCTATCACCCTCCCGGTCCCAATCCAGCTGCACCCTCGCTGAGACAGAAAAACGTGAACTGCACAGTGTATTCAAAATGTGCAAAAAAAGAAGAATCAATACACTGGCATAGTGATGGCTTTTGCTTTGTTCTCTCTTCCTCTCCCAGAAATTCTGTGTTTGATATACTTTATTTCAATGTTATTCAGCATTAAGCTGAGATTTTCATAGTGCTCTCTACTGTAACCCTAGCATAGTTAGCTTACAATCAATCACTGTATATACAAATTTAGTACTGTTTTATCCTATGTGCATACTACATTTATCTTCATTTAACTTTATCTGGCAGTTCATTGGCCAGTCACTCAGTAATGCAAAATCCTTCACAACCCTTTATAGTCAGCTCTCATCTGTATCTCCCTACAAGACTTACTATTACCAGCAAATTTTACATTCTTGAAATTCTCTCTTTTCCAGATTGTTAATAAACATAATAAACAGCACAGAACACAGCACAGATCCCTAGGGAATTTTACTGGAGCTCTCTATCCGCTGTGAAAATTGAGTATTTATTCCTTAACATTGTTTCCTATGTTTAACTAGTTATTTATTCATGGGGGTTTCTTCCTTCTAATTTTATAGTAACTTAATGTCTTTCAAATCCTTCAATGAGGAACCCTACCAAACACTTTTGGAAACCCAAGCTCACTTTATCAGCTGAGTCTCTTGATGTCCTCAAAGTAATTTTTTAAGGCGTGGCTTACTACAAATGGAGTTTCTTTACTCTCTTTTTTTTTTTTCCCCTTCTTTTTTTTTCTTTTTATTAATTCTATTTCTTAGAACAGATTCTACCAATTTGCATACAAGGATCGAAGTTTTTAGGTCTGTAGTTCACCTGATCTCTCCCAGAAAAAAGGTGTTACATTGACCCCGTGCCAACTCTTGCTACTTTTCAAGCCTCAAGGAGATCTGCTATAGCCAACACTACTATTGAAAAATGCTGATGATCAGTGAGAATTTTCCTGTATTTTCCCTTTTTTTTTTTTCCCCCCACTAACACCTAAGCCTCAAGAACTGAAAATTTACAGCACCATACTTTGTAGCTCAGTCCATCTCTATTAATATTGAGGTCATATGAGGCTTCAGCATTTTTTATGCCTTGTGGAAAAGCCTTTCTCAGAAAACTTCCTTCCCTATAAGAAAATGCAATCTCAAAGACCCAATACATCGACATTCCTGTTACTAGCCTCTGTTTTTGTTCACTTACACTTGCAAATAGAAACTGCTGTGCCTACAGAAATGGACAGGCATTTCTGGTGCAAATCCACTGTGTAAATCAGAGGTTTTGTTGAATTCCTCCTTAGACTGCATGGAGGAAAAGGTGCCCTGATTGCTCAGGAAGAGCTGGACCAACACCAGCAGCAAGGAGGATGCCCTCTAGACAGGGGGAGTGGAAGCTCCCTTGAATTATGCAGAACTCCTTTGTGAACATGCCTGCTCTTCCTCCCATCAGCTCCCTCCTCTCTCTCCTCTAGGAACATCTTTCTGTACAGCTTTTCATCCTCCCTCTTCCTTGTGGTAAAGAACGAATCAAAAGAAGGAAGGCAGTCATATGCTCCATGCTCCAGGGCCTCTTCCCTTTTACCCACTACAGCAGTTATTGGAAATTCCTGGCCATTCCTGCACTCCACACTAGCTAGGGCCAAGACGTTTAGTTCCTGGGTGAGGTAACCAGCATGAGCACCTTATTGCAACCTGCCCTCCCTCTTCATCTAGGATTTCCTCTGATGTTAAGGGACTAGGCCTACTGCCAGGTTTCTGTAGTGAAAGGGATCTTTTCCATATGGTGAATTTAACAACTGCTGTGGGGGTTTTTTCACCTCCTACCAAGCATCCATGACGGCTGGCTTTGGGAAGTTTAAGCTGCAGCAATAACAACTTCTGGAGTTTTTTAGTGTGAGTTGTGGATCTGAAATTCAAAGAAAGGAACCCAGGTACCTGTTCCGCACTGCTGGGCACATCCGTGATATGGAGTGTGTAAGCTTCTAGGCAGCCTGGCTTGTGGGTCCCTCCCCTTGCGCTCTGTCCATTCCAGTTCCTGTGGACAAGCATCTGGGCTTCCAGCAAGGGTCCTCCGGCAGGCCTGAGAGCACACGCAGCCCCTGACTCAGGCCCATGCTGCATTGCATGCTGTGGTTACCAGTGAGGTCCACATGGCCGCAGCCCTGCCTGGATGTTCAGAAATGTTTTATTCCAGGTTTGCAGGTGGTGTGGCTTGTCAAAATGTCTGCGACGTACCTACCCAGGCATGCATCCACGGGGTATTTGGAGTACAAAGTATCATTTCTTCATGATGGAAAGGCAAAGCTATCTGTACTAGCCCTAAGGAGAGCAGCTGGCTGACAATCTGATCTTCACTTCTGAACATGACTCCTACAAAGACAAAGATGAAGGTTCTACCTCACCTAATTATCTGTATTAAAAATGTTATTCCAAATTCCCAAGTATTTCAAATTTGAAACCCAAATGGTAAAACAAACTATAACTTTTATAACCTGAATCAAGTCAGTCACTGATATCTCTAAATGTAAATACTATGTTCTCCACACAACATCCCACAGATCTCTGAACACTCATCAGAAGTGAAAGCTATAATAACGCCTGCAAAAATACACAAATTATTCCTAATACATCTAGTGAGAAAGCCAACTTTGACCTTCTCCTCACAGCAAAGCTGTGAAGCCTATGATTCCTCTGTATTTTAAAGACTTTTCCACCTAATGTCTCTTAATTTTAAGTCTCAAAGGAGTTCTACAGCAATTTTAGATATTCTGGTCACCTTATAACTTCAGGAAATCTTTTTGAACATTGCATTTTCCTGCAGCAAAAGTTACAGGAGCAAGGTACTCCCTTATGCTTGTTCAACTGTATTTTTCTTGCTCTGTAACCCCTCATTTCCTCCTACCCTCACAGTAAAATAAAAACAAATTTGGTTTTGTTGCCTAAATTTATTAAAAAAAAAACCAAGAAAAAACAAACAAACCAAAAGAACCCCAAACACCAGAACCAAACTAAACCTCACTGCCTCATACCTCTATAGCAGAAAAAAACTTGCACAATATAATTACACCATTTCAGGAGATTTAAAAAAAAAAAAAAAAAAAGCAAACCAAAACCCCCTATGCTACAAAGAAGTTGGTTATCAGCCCAGGATCCAGCGATCTGTTCCCACACGCTCCCTAGCACGGCTACTCCTGACAGGTGTTCCTGGGACATTCTGAACAAAATGTTGAACGAAAATATGTCTTTAACAGTTTCAGCCTTGAAAAGCTGCTCTCTGCTGAGTAACTGTCAGAGAGACTGTCAGCAACATTCTGAAAGCAGCAGAACAAACATTAAGATGACAAAGAGTTTTGAGCTTAGTTTTGGGGTCCAAAAGTACTTGATGTTTCTAGTAGAAGAAGTTTCTCAATTAACATGTCACGACACTTATCTGAATCACACAGTCAGTGTCACAGCGCACAATCTGGCATCCTGTGTATGTTCCTTAGAGCCATGCAGCAGCACAAACTCATTTGTGCTCAGTCAGGAGGCCAAAAAGTTACTTTTAAGACTTCCAGTATAATAATAGAGCAACATTGAAAAAGACTCTATTTGGCATCTTCTTCCAAGACCCCAGCTCTTCCTTGCAGTACAAATTTCTGAGACATTTGCTTGTTTGTGATGGACCTCTGTTAGCCCTGTAGGGAATGACATTTCCTCTGCAATCTATTTTATTTCATTCAATGTCCTTTCAAAGCACTTTATCTGTACTGCTTTGAGCTACTGAACATACTCAGACCCAAATTAATTTGCATATTGAGATTTTTCATTAATTTGCTTACTTTTTTATCATCTACAGGGCATCAGTTACAGTTTTGGGAGAGTAGAGAAAGACTACCTGGCAACTGCGTCCATTGCCTTCTTACTGAAACCCCAGCTCACATTTTTCCAGAGAGAAGTGTTTTACCCTTTTCAAACCCTGCTCTTCTCATGCTTGTTCTCCCCAGTGTAAATGCTAAAGAGGTCTCAGTGTAGTATGCAACCTTAAAATATTTGCCCAGCTACTAGGTAGTGTAAATATATAGACATGCCTTTGGGACTAGAAGAATAGACATCTGTGTAAGTAGGTGGCTTACCAACTCAAATGAGAAGGCTGAGTTATGGTGAGCAAAAGGGTTTGATGAGGAACAGCAGCAGTTTGTATGCTTTTTCCGATGAAAAAAGTGCTACCACCAATATATCCCACTCCCTCCCAATCACCAAAAATGATTCTCATGATTGCCAGCTTCACTGTGTTACTGGCACACAAAGATGTACTGCCACTGCCAGTATTCATGGTTCCCGGCACAAATAATGGCCATATTGTAGCTAATGTCAAGTAGGTGAATATAGAATTTCAGCAGTAAGCTCTCTTCCAAGTTTTATGATTTTCTTTTCAACTTTCTCAGCCACACTTTCTACTGATTCAAGCCTGCAAAGTTTTGCTGAAGTAAAAGTGGTTGTTTGGTTTCTTTCCTGCACAGTTGTCATTCCTGATCATATCATTAGGTGAGTTCTTCTTGGCCAAATTAATATTTTTTAAGTAAACTAATTTATTGAATATACCATAAAACACCATTTTTTTTCAGCCATATACTGGCTGGAAAGCACATCAATACACTGTATAATCAAGTACCTCTTTGGCAAATAAAATATGAAAACAGGACATGTTGGGGCATTAGCATTAGTTCTTTTGCCCTGCTACCTAAAACACTTCAAATATTGCGTGTCCAACTTACGGTCTAGTCCTTTTAACACAAACTGACAACTTCATGCATTTCCCACCCATGATGGGTTGCTCCCATTCAGCAGCTAAGCCCCCCCACCCCCCCAGCCACTTGCTCACCACCTCCAAATCTCCCCTCTGCCATTTCAAACCCATCTGAGCAGGCCTTGGAAAGGGAGACTCTTCCCATTTCTCATTATGCTGTTGAGGTAATATTTGTATTACACAGGAACAGCTTTTAGTTGCCTTCCTTGGCTCAAAATGTCCCTCTGTTTTAGGGAGTAAAGAGAACAGACTACCGAACTATGATTGTGGTTTCAGCAGTCACTCCCCTCAAACAGCAGTAATGAAATTTAAATCTTAAAATTTTGATTATTGATATTTTTCTTTCACTTTTTCTTGAGTTTTATATTAATATAACACTTCACAAACAACCTTTTTTGGGAGAGCGGGCCTGCAAAATTTGCCAATAAGCTGGCAGCTTTATACTAATGAAGAAGGGATATTTGAATATTAAATTTAAGAGTATGAAATTAATAACTGTTCAATCTTTTCTCACTGTCAAGTTTTCAGTCTCTACTAATAAAGAACACCACCACCCCATTTTATCCTGATTAATAATTGCACAGAATGATAAATCCTGTGGCATCAAATGCTATGTGTGGCCAGAAGACAGAAAAACATAAATACTTAACAGAATCTCTTAAAAAAAAACCACCTTAGTTAACCGTGTAAGGAAGATGTTTGGCTATCACAAAGACAGGCTCCAAAGAAGTAAAACCACAATATCTGAAAAAGTAAAAAGACGACAGCAAACACAAACACACCAATTTTCTTCTCACTTTCACAGCTCTCTGACTGATAGCTTATATATTTTCTTGGTATACAGGGAAGCAGTGGTCACAACATTTTTAAAACTGCATCCTTTGAAAATTTAAGAATGAATGCTGAATAATACCATATATCTTAAATGGTCTCAGCCAAGTTGCTGAAGTAATACCTTACTGAGATGACTGAAGTACCAGAAATCCCATTTGTAATTGCAAATCATTTTAACAGAGAAGCACCTGATTAAAAAAAAAAAAAATAAAGTAACAAAAAAAAGTAATCTTGGGCCTTTACTATGCATATCACCTGACTTCTTTGTGTGCGTGTTTTCTGAAAAAAAAACCAAAACAAAACCAACCAACCAGTAAAAGTGATATTAAATTAACTCAATTAAAAAAGATCCCAAATTGAAACAGCAAAACTTTTTGATGATACTCCACAAGCAAACATATAAAATCCAGACACTTTCTCTTTCTGCTTTTTCCTCTGCTTGGACCCTTACAAATATTTAATTCACTACTCATGGCATTCAAGCAAGTTTCTGCTGGTGGCAGCTTTTGCACTAGTCCACTCGAAGTAGGTTCAGGTTCAAAGGGAGAAGCTAATGGAAGAGAAGACCAGGAAAGACTGCCAGTCAGAGATAACTGCAAGCTATAAGCAAGAATTAGGAGTCAGAACAGTCAAAGAATGAGGCCACCCACTAAAGGGGTGATGACAGCACAAGGGAGATGCTAGTTCCTGATCTACAGAGGCAACACGTCACTATTAAGTGACATTATTCACTGAGCTGTGACTGGTCCTTTTTTGCACAACCCCTTGCAAAAATTAGTTTAAATACTAGCCTCTCTTGGGGGAACTTAGCTGCTTTTTGCGTGTTATGGTTCATTTCTGGCTAATGGCACCAGACAGGATGCTGTTGTGGAATAACCTTCTAGTAAGGTAGCTGTTTTGCTCATATCCTCATCTGTAAGATAAATCTTACCTTAAATTACTTGTATTACATAGCAAAAGTAACTATGTATAAATTTTGCTTTGTTTTTATTATTTACCGTAGCAAGGTAAGTTTTTTTTACCATGATCACCTGTGTCCTCAACTCTGGCCTTCATTTGAGAAGAAAATGTCATTCTTAGTTTGCTAATTAAGCTCACCCAAACAGTTCTCAGAAATTGATTTTGCTTGTAAGAAAACACATCAAGTTTAAAAAGCCTTTCTAGCGGAGTGTACAGGAACTGGGGGTGGGGGGAATATCTGTAAGCTCTAATTATACAGAATATTTCTAAATAATCACATTTCTACTCAGGGAACAAATACCTGTTTTCAGTTAGCAACAAATTTACCATTATAATTATGACAGTTCCTAGATAAGTTCACGGGCATGTTTTAAAAATCCCCGTAAGCTGCTGCTGGGTGCTGCTTCTCCCATGCCCACACAGGTGTTACGAACCTCAAAGATGCCACAGCAGAAGCCACAGCCAACATGCAGGAGCTGAATTCACATTCTCACAGTAATAACTCACATAGGGAGGGATAATCAGAAGATGCTCACCCCGGGAACTGTGGAAGAGTGGGACTTCTTCATCCCACACAAGAGGCTAGGTCTCAGAAAATTCAAATTATTTGTTTTTTAAATGTTGCTAGTGCTTTTCCTCACAGAAAGAACAGTTTGGCCTGAAGCACAAAGTGATGTAATAGATTTTTGGTGAAGACTGCAATAGGAGACCATTCCCACAGCAGAAGCGGCTGACAGTCTGCCTGCATAAAATACCCAGGACTTTGACAAAAGGACATTAAAACAAAAATCAGAAAATTACAGTATTTTCTTTCAATTCACACATTCAGTATTACGAAGCTCAGTCACAGTAAATAAAGCAACATGAACCTCAGCAGAGAAACACACAGTCCATCCGTTGTGAAGTAGTTATTAAACACACAGCACTTCACTTTTACTATCAATACAACATGTTTAAACATTTTTATACTTGCTGATGTATACATTTAAACTCCAGGAATAAGAAAAAAAAACAACTGATTGTCTTCATATCTTAATACATTAAGGAACATTCACTTCTTTTGTCCATAGCTGAGCCATGGAGGTAATAACTTCAAGACAGAAGTTATGTAGGTTCTGGGATTTCTAGCTCTACTCATTTGAGATAATGATTGAGGAGAATTTTACTGTCCACCTCATTGTTCTTATTCACAAGAACAGTAGCTGAAAACCATTTACACCAGCTGGCAGTGTCATTGCTCCCAACTTCGATTATTACCTTCTAGACAGACATTTCCCATTGCCAAGAATACTCTTAAAAAATCTACCCTTGTAGTGAATTTAACCTTAAGTCAGTATTGGGTTTTTTTCTCCTAAAGTAGCCAATTGCTTATAAAAACATTAGAAGTATCTTTCATATTTGGATTAAGAATGAAAAGAACAAAGATTCCTTTTATGATCAAATTCAATTCACAACAGCAAAGATTATTATAAGTTGCATCTTTAAATATGATCTTAAACACAAAATTATTCACAACAGAACTGAGAAGCATCCACACTGGGATCAAGTCTTTCCCTTGATACTATCTATTTGAATCTAAACATCAGCCTAACTAAAAAATCATGACTGTTCTCTATTTGTGTAACAGTCATTTCACAGAATTTTCCATCATAAGGATTATTTGAATGGGCTTTTCTGGTTTTTAATAACATACTCATGTCAATAAAGCAATTGGCATTCTATTTAATAAATATTAAATAGCTGAGTTTTCACAGATCTGTAAACTGGAGATTCTAAATAAGTATGTTGCATCTTTATGACTGAGCGGTACTTACACGGTTTGGAAAGTCAGCCTTCAGTTCAGCAATACTTTTACACCAATATGCTGCTGTTTTCTCGCTGATCAGTTCAATGTTTAGAAAAGAGCCTTGGCCTGGGCCATACAAAGGACCTGAAGTAATTCCACGTACAATCCTTGGAGAAACGTTGGTCACGATATCCTGCAAAACAGTGAAACATTTCAGATCGATTTTGCAAGGCAAGGCATACATCAGAGATGTCCATGAAACAACATAAACTTAAATGTATCAGTTGTTTCAAAAATACTGTTATCGTGAGTAAAAACTACAATTCTAGGCCAGTTCTCTGAATTAGCAGATTCTCTAATTAGATTCTCTACAACAGAGGAGAAAAATGTTTGCTGTTGTGTGTGAAACTGTATGGTAGCTATCAAACGCTAGTGTGGGGCACCTATAAACTGCTATACAAAAAAATCATTCAAGTAACGCTGTTGTGTTGGATAGAGGACATACAAGACTGTGTAAAAAACTGCGTTGGCCTGTAACGTAACAGCATACATGTGACCCATCCTCCCCAAAGATGATCAAAGTCCATATCCAGCACTAACGGGTGAAGTGCAAAGAGGTGCTGCCCCATCACCCTCTCTGCTGAAAAGTCAGGGTCACAGGTCCCGTCACCAGTAAAAGTACAGTGGTGTGTCAAGCTTCACAAATGCAATTATATGAATA
Organism: Falco biarmicus; assembly: GCF_023638135.1. Classification (NCBI taxonomy): domain Eukaryota; kingdom Metazoa; phylum Chordata; class Aves; order Falconiformes; family Falconidae; genus Falco; species Falco biarmicus. The sequence continues at coordinate 22,996,908 of NC_079298.1, forward strand.
GAAGAGATCAAAATAAAAAAATAAAACCAAAATTAGTGAAAATTAAGAACAATACTGTAAAGCACGATATTTCTGAAGGTCACCATGAGGTTAGCAAACAATTTTGAAACATACAGTAAACACACAAAATGTTGACTTGTTTAGTAGTCTTAATTAAGCTGCAATGTCACCGTATCTACATTAACAAAGAACTGTAAATTCCGCAATTATTTAAAACTAAAGAGAAACATAGATGGCAAAATGTTCCTTTTGCCAATTTCCAATTAAAAATAATTTTGAGTAAGGGTCATTTATTTACAAATGTATCAGAACTATTTGTTTAAGTACCCCTCCCACCATCTTGTCATTTTTAGTGAGATAACATGAACCTCCATTAGTATATAGCAATTAAGGTCAATTTACATATTTTAATTAAGAACCATCCCATATAAAACAATTAGGGTAATAGGCATACTAACTGGATTTCATAACATTTGGACGTTTTTCCAACTAGATAGACAGGAAACCTTAATTAGCATTAATTAGCACTGATCTGCATATGTTTGATAAGGCATACCCTTGCCACAAAAGATTATTTATTCCTGAACCTGCCAAATGCTGCAGTTACAAAGGATAAAGGGACTTTTCTTCACATTGTATGTAAATTTGAGGCAATCTTCATTTGCTTATAAAGTTGAATTAATTATTATACAGTAAATATGCACTAATATTTTAAACTGATGGATAATTATATGCCCATTTACATATGTAGAAATTATACAAAGTAATCTCCCCAGTTCATCTATTTTCAGGTCTAATAAGTCTGGAACATGGACATCACAATAATCCCGAATTTTCCTATCATAGTATTTCCCCTTCATCACAAAAGCTTCAGCTCCCTTTCAACAGTTAAATCATATTTTCAGAAAAAAAATAATTCACAACATTTTCTGAATTTATGCAAACCAAAACCAAACAGCAAAGTACACTCCCCTCACTCCCAAAACAAATTACAAAAATTGCAGTTTATGCAGAAGAATCATTTACATCAGTTTGCTCTGCATTATCCTCTTGAGCATTTCACTCCTTTTTAAATTGCCTCGGAGGAGCTTGTGCTCTGACTTCATCCCAGAAAGCTATTCGTACCTACAGGCCCCTGCCACCACATCATCCAGCCTGACACAACGTGCAAAGTCAACGACGTTAGTGCTGGTGACCTGGCCTTGCCCCTGCAAGCAGAGGGAGCACACGGCCACCGGCCAGCAGCTAGGAGTTACTCTGACCGTGCTGCAAGCGACCATGAGCTTCCTTTTCCAGTGCTCCACAGCAGCGAGAAGCTATGTAGCTACAGTAGCATGGCACTAAGCCTGCGCTAACAGCCTGCCTCTTGGTGGGAATTATTATTCTTGGGTTCAGTGCAAATGATGGTTGGACGCATGTGGCATGATTCCCATTCTGTGGCTGGCTTGTGTACGTGTGCATGCCAGACAACGCTTGGAGCCACCTATGGTACTGTTTGTCATCTCGCTACGTGCATGTTTTGTTCTTCTTCCAGCCTCTCTCATTTTACTACAGGTAAGAATTCAAAGACTGAGATATTACAGCCTAAATTATGCCTCTCGTGGGACACCCACAAAGCCTCAGTCTGCTTCCATGCAAAAGCACTCTGAAGTTTTTCTGTCTGCTGTGGGTCTCCAGGCTATCCCTTCTCTCTTTGAAGAGCAGAGACCCCTGTTCAGACCCTGTGACTGCTGCCAAATCCCCACAGCCTTGCCTCACTCTTTCCTGGAGCTCAGTCACAGTCAGTATCTGAGTGACAATTTACCTCTCCAGGATCCTGCAAAGCTGAATCAGGTAAACGCACAGACCTTGGAAAAGTCCCCAAAGCAGCCACTTTTCACTTTCATGTCCACAAGAGCTACACAGAGCCACATGAAATGGTAAACAGACGTACATCTCTGCCTAGGTTTCCTCACACGTGAGTCTCCCTTGAAGTTCTGCGAGCCCCCTTTGGAGCTCAGGGACCTTGCCCTCCCTGCCCCCCAGCAGACTGCTGCTCCTGCAAATGGCGGCTCCCACGGCTTCCCTACTGCCTCTGCGCCACAGGGCCCCTCAGCCGTGTCTGTGCATCACTTAGTCTTTCCTGACCATGCTGCTTCTGCTTCCAAAAATCCTTCCTGGCTTTGGAATCCAAACATTACCACCTGGCTGCTTTGTCTTGATGCCCCCTGAGAGGGATACGCTGTTCTTATTTAGGATCCCATTCCTGGTTTGCCTCTCCTAGCTCCGAGTAAACTCGATGGAGAGAGTCTGTAATGACTGACACACTGGCACCTCCCTGTCTCTTGTTAGCACATGACAGCCCCAGACACAAGGAGACTCACAGTTCATGGAAACAAAATGGAATTTATAACTTACGTGATGATTCAGGGAATCTGTCTCCGAACACATAGAACAAAATCACACAAGTGAGAGAAAAGAAAATTGTCTCTCTGAGATGAGTGTGAAATACCTACACAGAACATGCCTTACTATCGCCTTCCTCCTCTGCCTCCCACCGTGGCTGGGAAAGCTGAGCAGAGAGATAGCTGGGCAAAGGACCACTTGGCTGGGCCCTGACAACTTCACGTGCCATGGCCCTTGGAGCACATTTCACATGGGATCACAGGTTCTTTTCACTGAGAGAGGAAATTCTGGTGGCTGGCCAAATGTTATTGCCATCTCCAAAACAGCGAAGGCCAGAGCAGCTGAAGTAGCCATAGCCCTCCACCCCACGGGGTTTGTCACAGACCATCTTCTGGTGTTTAAATGGAATACTGATTTTTGCTATTTGTAGAAATCGGCAGCCAAATGCTGGCACTGATCACTCCTTATCTCTTCTGAAATCCCAGCTTTTCCTTGTATCCTGGCTATGTGCACAACCCTTTTCTGATTCATAAAGACTGTGTGTGCATAAAAAGCCACAATGGAACTGGAGCAAGAAGGAAGCACTTCAAAGCTTGAACCTAAAAACCTCCTGGATTCTAAAACAATCCGACTGCTACAGAGAGATGACCTGACTGATGAGTTAGTCTGGTCCCTGCCTGCAGTTGAAAGCAGAGGTCCACATACAGAGGAACAGGAGAATGTCCCCAAACTCCAAAACAAATCAAGTCTCTTACCTCCCCACGCAGTGGAAGCAATAAACAGTCCTTGGGAAAAACTGAACAAAGCTTTCATGTACTCTGAAGACCAAGGATAGAAGACTTTTAATAAAGAGCAACTAGGGGAGAACACCAAAAGACAAAGCCATGGAAAAAAAGGCTAAAAAATTACTGCCAAAGGTAAACAGAATAGTCCACAGGAAATCAATTTGTTTCATGGGGAAATCTTGCAAATGAATGCAGACTTGGGGATTAGGGATACTGTATTCAGTACTAGATTACAGCAAAACAACCTGGTTTGGGGGCGTTAATGCAAATGAAGAGAAACAGTGACAACAAACGGAATCAAGGGCCAAACATGAATCATGAATATTTCAGTTACTAAATTTCTTCTTTTGCTTCAAAAGCCAATTCTTTTCCCCAAGAGAGCACACCAGAAACAATCATATCAATCCCTCAAAGATACCTAGCTCAGGACATCACCTAAGAAAGTGATGTTACACAGATAAAAGCATCTATATCCTGCTGCTTTTGGATTCCTCTTCTCTGCTTATGAACAATTCTGGTATTCTAGTAACTTGAGACTGAGTTAATTTGCATTACACATATACTTCTGTTCCCGTTGATTAATTAATTAACACTAAAAAAAAAAGACCCAAGGCATTGATCAGTCCCCATTTGCTCTAATAATCTCTGAACTCTGCAATCAGATCATTGAACTCTAAACTACTTCAGTCTAATGGGCTGGGAGGGTTGAGACATCTTAAAGATAAAGCCCAAACACTCAGCAGTTTTTAGTCAGTTAAATTTAAATAAAGGTGCAAATCAATACATCAGCACATGCCTTACTAGTCACCCAGAACTGTTTTGTTTCACACTGTCCACACTTGCTGTTAATAATTGCCACAGATTTTTGTATTATAAAAACACAACCAGGCTGTTTAAACTGCGAGACTCTTTAAGTTTGGGCAGCAGGACATTTTGAATTTTAAGGGATCCAAAGGGGTGTCCAGCAGAGCATTAGATCGTATGACAAGTACATTCATTGTGTGTTTCTTCTAAACTAATCAGCAGAGAAATAATTCACATTGTGAATATTAATGTTGTCATCTGTAGGTGTGGAAGTTAATGACCCGTTGAAATGAATCAAGCCATTCACCTCTATCTCAGAGTTATTGTTTTAGGGGAATCAAGAAGACAGCTCTTCATTAACTGAGTTCACTTCTTGTTTCATAATCATGTCTCACTAAAAAAAAAGAAGTTTGCAGAAAAACGTGTAAAGAGGTCAGTTGCAGGAATATATAAAAATAGTCCCCCAAGAGCTATACCACAACCTCATGCCTATTCAATTAATGTAGTTACATTAGGCAAATATAATAAGAAGAATCAAAAGGATTAATCTGTATGATTTTTCATATCAAAGCTCTGATGTGTTTCTATTGATTTGCAGAGCCAGAAACATTCTTTTTCTGCCCGTTTTTCCCAAAGTACTTCAGCTAACAGAATTTTAATGAACACCTGAAATAATAAGGTTGCTTAAGAGAACACACAGACATTTATATTTTGGATATGGAAAGAGAATTGATTAATTGTACCTTTAATTAATACCTTAACCACTTTTACAGGTATTCACTCCTGAAGTACAGGTGTTTTCTGTGATGTATCTGCAGCACAATTAAGGTTTTGAGTAAGACTTTTGGATTCTAAAAATACATTTAATCACACTACACCAAGTGTTAACATGTGTTTTCTTCACTCAGAGGGTTCTATGAGACACAGAGAACCTGCCTTGCAGCGTTGGCCCCCAAAGTCAATGAAAGTCACTACACACTTCAAATTCAGCTTTTCTCGCCTTTAACTTAGGAAAGCAGATAGGAATTAGTGACCATTGTTGGGTTTTTTTCATTATTAAGAGAAAAAGGTTTAACACAATGAGCAGATTACTACTTCTAACAACGTTAATTTATTTGACCTTTCTTTCTTCTAGGGAGGGATGGCATTATACTTGCCAAGTGGAGTATGCGTCTGTACAATCAGGGGTTACTACTGACTAAATGTCAGTACGAACACCAAGGCAGTCAAAGAGGCCTCATTGTGAAGAAGAGTTCTAAATAAATACCTTATTAAGGTAATTTTAGTCAAGTATCTCAAAGCAGCATACACTACGAGTTAGTAGACAGTAAACTGCAATGTAAAAAAAAGCCCAAATCTAAGTTTCTACTTTACTATATTCAACAGATCATCTTTTTTTACTTGAACAACAAAATACAGTAGCTGAAAAAATGCAGGTTTTCACGCAAATTATTGCTTGTACTAAGTAAATAATGCTGTACTCCTTTTCACCAGATTTCTCAAAGATGTATCAAAAAGGCTGTAAAGATTTGAAAACCCAGTATGTGTGAACTGTTTTTACAGCTTATTTTCTAAATGCTTTAATCAACCCCCCAGCATCAAGATTCAGTTTTCCCTACAGTTTCCACTAATTGAAGCAGAATGTGACGTACAATTTCACCTATGTAAAAATGTGGAGGAGAAGACATCGCCCTTTTCTGCCTAATACCGCAGTAGTTAAAGCATTCTGGAAATCTGGCTCACTGCTGTTTGCACACCCTCATAGATACAAATGGCATCACAGACTTATGTCCTCATAATTCCCTGCCAACTCTCACTCAAGGTCTTGTGATGATTTGCCTCTTCTGTGACTCAGCTGTCTAGCCAGACTGTGTCTAGTATCACCCCTTCTGGAGTTTCAACCATCCACAAAAGGCAAGTGAAACCTGAAGCAACAATACCACTTCACACAGCGCTGTTCCTATACATCCTTCCCGAGTTGTTCCTCTGTAGAGCTGAGACGTGTGACATCTCCGTAGGGTTCCTTTGCTGAGGCCCAAAGCACCGACTTGCTCTCCTGAATTTCCCCAAGCTCAGAATTTTTTCCAGCTAAGTTTGTCAGGCTCCTTTTAGCAGAAAGCTAAATCCACAGCAAGGAAGGACCCCTACAAACACAAAACCATTCCATCAGGTACCACCATGCAGATTAACAATTAATTTCCGTAAAGACCTTATCTGATAGAGTAGGATTTTTACAACACATAGCAAGACTTAATGGCTCATGGAGCAAGGCAAGTAAATTTGCTAACGATTTCTGCCCAAGGAGGTTTGATGTAGCTGCTGGCACCTTCCAGGGCACAAACCACCGCTACATTGCGCACAATGCCGCCTGTCAAATTTGTAACACTTGTATTTAGCATTTTATTTTAGTGAGGGGATAGGCCAGACTTCATTCTTCCCATACGAGTACAAAACCTCAGCAAAGTCACTTCCTTGCTCTCTCCTTCTCTTTCCCTTGGTGAATTAGGGAGCATTTTTAAAAAGCTGAAACCACCTTGACAGAAAAACTTATCTCAGAACATCCCACCGTGCAGAAACTGCTCTAATCTCTCTACCACCAGGTATGAGAAATTTAGTACCATAAAGACACCTCCTCTTTTTCATTGTTTTTGGGAACGAAGTCTACATCTAGCCCTCTCTTTCCTCTTCATTGATTTCCTTCTCTTGAAGACAGATAGCATATAATGATAAAATGATGTAAAATAATTATTTTTCAAGTTCTCTCACCAAAATCAGAACAGAATTTAAAAATCTCTTATTTCCTAAGCCTTGCAAGACCGTTCAGATTGGCTGTTTAAAGACTAAGTATTCTGATCTCTCCACGAATACAGAACAGATCTTGAAAAAGATTCTTGCTGTTACTTATAAATTACACATCTTCAGATTTTATGTACAAGATCTAGTATGCTATAGAGGGGGAGTGGATACTTTAAAAAAATATCCTTATCTGTCTTTTGATGGCTGTTTGCCCTGTGTTTGGAAAGATGAAAATACCTAAATCTGTACATGTCATGTATCTTGAAAGTCTGGAGTACAAACAGTGCTTGTAAATCTTCCTTAATATTCTCTATTTCTAAGCTGAATAAGCTGAGTTATGCCAACTATTTTTTAAAAAAAGAAAAGCAGACCGTTACCTCATAAATGTTTTTACAACATTAAACTATCCCATTTGTGTTTATTAAACCAATCTAACACTATAGCTCCAGCAAGCAAGCAAGCTAGCTTTCCAAATCAGTAAGCTAGCACGGAAGACTGCAGCCCCATAAGGGAAAAAGCAATGTGTCAGGATTTTGTAGAAAAACTGCTGAAGCACTCATATTGTGTGAAAGACAAATGACAAGTTAAAGGTTTAGTTACCATGTATTTCATGGTAAATATAATCTCATTTAGTGCTTTAAGAGTTAGCCATGAGAAACTTCAAAATTTACAGACATCAAACTTAATTTTTACCTAAGCTTTTATCACTGCTGCTTGCTCAGCACACCACCTTTCTTAACTAATGCAGTTTTCAGACAGTAGGCCATCACTACCAGTAATTTATGATTAAGACAGCAAAATCCTAAGCTTTTTAGATAATCTTACTAGATTAGAGTATAAAACAAAAATTGTTTACTCTCTACCTTAGATGAATCTCGGGACAATCCCATCCCCATTGCAAGTCAAGTAAAACTGGTCTGCTGCCCTTGCTTAAAACAACAGCAGTTCCCCAGTCCTTGTTAATTCATACATGACGGTTCGACTAGAAGTCCTAATTTTACAAACTAAAGCTTCCTAAAGTAATAGATCGGAAGACTAAAAAAAGCAATACAAATTCTGAGTAGAAGTACAAAAAACTAGAAGAGTAACTATAATGCTTATACCAAATGTACAAATACATATATTTTAGTTATGTATTTTACAGAAAATGAACTTTTGATCTTTGTTTACAATTACATTTGCTTGAATAGCTTTTTTGTAAAAAAAACAAACAACACTTTTCATAATACAAAGCCATAATGCTTTAAAATTAAAACATTTAGTATTTTTTCTTTTTTGACATATTTTCTTGTTTCCTAGGCATTAGAATGTAAAGGCATTTGTAGTGTAATTACAAAAGATCATTTTAAAAAGTATTATGTCCTACAGCACTTTCCCTTGACAAACAATTACTAGATACCACATTCAACAGAATACAAAAAGCAATCTTTATCACAAGGTTAAAATTAGTCTTTGAACAAAAGATGCTTTCAAAGCCAATGCAAATTCTCATCAGCTTTATATCAGTTTCTCTGGGACAGACAGGGAAGCAAGGGATGGACCGAAGAGAAAGGGGAAAAAACAAACCCTGAAGGACATTTCAAAAATTTCTTGCTAATGTTCTCTGTAAGCACACATTTTATTAGTTTTCTGATAAAGGTGTAAGCAGTAGGACATGATTAAATTTCTGCTGTCAAACTGCACTGTGGTCAAAAACTATAACCATCAAAGAAGAGAGAAGCAGACTTACAGTTCTTGACAAAAAGTTGTATCCATACTCAGACATTCGCTTTTGCATCTGTTTTTGCAGTGTATATGTTTGTTAGACCTTAGTGTTTTGATATAATCAAGCTACCTAATTGATGAATAGCTGCTTTATCTGACTGAGAAAAATATTTGGTAATTGTCTCAAAGCATTAATCCATTTTTAGTGAGATGCAACAAGAACTGAAAATCATGTTATAACACCCCAGACTTCTGTAAAAAAGAAATCTGAAGCTGATCAGCAGATTTCTCATGCTTTGGTTGTACCTTTTTGTTGGGTTTTTTTGTTGGTTTTTTTTTGTTTGTGGTTTTTTGGTTGGGTTTTTTTTGGGGGGGGAGTTCTTTTAGAAACAAATGTAATATCTCTACTTCAAGAGCAAGTTTTCCCAACATTTGGAAACAGCATACAAGCTGTAGCAGAATAAAAAAAATAAAAGGAAAATACATTCTTCGGCTAACAAAGAAAATTAGAAAAAAGAATGTAGTATGGCAGAAAACACAAAGTAAGAACATCTAGTAGTAAGCTCTCTAGAAATTTTCTATCCACAACTTTTTGAGAAGTGATACAATTTCAAACAAACAAGAAAAAGTAAATCTAATTTTTCCTTAGCACAAGTGTTGGTTTCTCTGAAGGTTTTTAGTTTTCCATTTAATTAAACAACCAGAGCTTTCACAATGTAGCATTTTTTCCTGGACTGTGCTCGGCATATCCGGGGAGACAATACCATGAAAAACAGTCATTGATGAAGAAGTCAGCAGTGGATGGTCAACCAAGGCATTTTAATTGAAAGACAGAATTCAAAATAATAATAAAAAAAAGTGCCATCTTTAGAGCTTTAAGTAACCTCAGTTCCAGGAATACACCTGAAGCTACTCATTGTACTATATGGACTGTACTGGGATCTACTGAGAAACCAGATCGTTCAGAAATCACTGCTCCAGACTATATGAAATGAGATGTTTGAGAATATCTACAATGAAACAAAATGCTATATCATAACAGAACAGACAATCTAATGAGGTACTAGGACAGAATGTCTTGCAACTGTGTAAAAACTCAGTTTTACTCTCCTCTGAGTTGTATTTTCACATCAGCAAATCATTATTTGTGTAGCTTGGGTGAAGTACCTGATGAGCTTTATCAAAAAATCTAAACTGTATCTGTAACTCACGTTCTTTAAAATATTAACAAGGCATTTCTGCAAAATAACCCAGAGCAGATGCTCACAAGCGATCAACATGACAAGACTAGATTCTATTACTCCACTGCAAGCAAAACGTTGCAATGCTAATGATTTGAGGGTAACAGAATGGAATATAATAGGTACACGGTTAAATAAAATATCTACGTGGACTGCAGCTTTGATTGGTATCCTAAAGTGACATTTCTGTGGCATAGCTTCTAAGGATCTGTGTACATTCACAAAGGTGGAAAATTAATGCATAATGATTAAAATATACTAGTCCAATTTATAATGCTTACCCTTGAGAGTCCAGTGGATTTAGATCATAACAACTCCGACTGCCTTAAGAGATTAATTCTTTTACAGACATCTAAAAATATTAGTCCTTTTGCAGCTGTCAGGGAATATCATAATCAAATCAGTGATCAAAACTTGTTGTGAAATGTATTTAACTGACCAAATAAATGAGTAGCAATTCTTAAGGCTTCATTCCAGACAATTACTACTGAATGCTCCCATGAAACAGGAAGGAAAAAGCAGTTTAAGAAGTATGAGTCTAGGAAAACCAGGCAGAAACCAACATAGCTAAGACCCATTTTATTTTTTTTTTTTTTTAAAAAAAAAGGTAAGACTCAGGAAAGAGAAGGAAGAATTACATGACACATTTGCAGCTGCAAGTTTGGGAGAGTCACTAAAGGAGTTACACTTACAAGAAGATTACAAATGGATTCTCTTGTACTTTAAGAGGAGGCCTGATTAACACGTTTTTTCAAACATCACTGTTAGAGACAATACAATCTTTTTTTTCTCTAATACTGTTTTCTAATTGCTAAACAAAATACTGCAAGAAGGCAGTAGGGCAACATCAATAGTGGCAGGTTCCTAAAGGGATGAACTAAAAGCCAAGACACATAATGCCCCAGAATGAGCACCACTAGATAAAAGCTGGGAGAGAATTGCAGGTAGTCTCATAATTCTAACAAAATCCCTGACAGAAAAAGCAAACAATGAGAAAATGGGTTCTTTAAAGCCCACAACATCTAAGATTTTGCACTCAATGTATAGACAAAGAAATAAACCAAAAACCTAACACAGGAATTCTAATGTCTGCTAATTAAGCATGTAACTTCACACTTGAAAAAAGCAAGGAGGTAACTATTTATTTAAAAGACAATACTACATGGATTAGCAAACCTCCTGTCAACAGCTCCGGACACCTGTACAAAGCTCCCTTATTACCTAATTAAATATTAACATGTCCTGATAGAATCTGTTGTATAATTTTAATTACTGTTTTCTCATAGGGAAGCCATATAATCAATGTATTTCTAGCCGTTCCTAGAGGCTGTTTTGTAAAACTCCATTAGTAAACTGTGAACCATCACTAAAATATTTTCCTCCAGACTGCTGTAAGTAAATCAAGACTATTATATTCTCCTAGGAGAATGGAAGAATAGATGCTTCCCTTTAAGAGAAGAAAATAACGCTTTCTTCAATGATCAAGAAGAAAAATCTTTTAACTACAATCCTATTTAAAGAGCTGTTAAAATTCTTGCACAAAGAATCAACATCGGGGAGTTACAGATCACTAAAGTTATATTTAAATTTATGTATAATCCAAAATATTTTTATTGCTGGATTAAGTAATTAGGAGAATTACATTACTCCCTTGAAGCATGTATTTAAATTTTCTGCTGGGGATGAATTGCAAATACTGAGGTATGTCTTGTACCTACCTGCAGCATTTTCTTTCTCCATTAGGATTAAGAATGCTTAAATACTATAAGCATTGATTAGCATTTGTGTATAGGGGTGAGAAAATCAAGGAAATTATACCAATTGTATTTGGGAAGGTATTTAAATAGCTAATACTATAATTTTCGAAGTATCAGTTCTCCAGGTGGCACTAGACAATTTCAAAGTCAGATAAAGTGGTACAGGGAAGGTGGAAGGATTTCAGTATCTAGGGGAACATTTTGCTTTTCATTCCAATGATAATTTATCCATAACACTTCTACTTGATTAACCTGAGCTCTTAAACGTTAACTTTGTTTTGAACACACTCCTTTTATCTTTTCCTATGCAAAAATCCTATTGCATGAGCAAGGATTGCAAGGCTGAGCCTCACGCCACTCTCAAAGACTGATTGTACATAGACCTGAATAACATAATTGTGGGGAAAAACAAACGATGAAAATATCAGCCTCTGTGAACTTTTAACGCAGCACTTTAATGTCTTGTAAGAGATTCAAATCAATTTTAATTCAACACTAAATTTTAGACAGGATCTTTAAAATGGATTTTGATTTTTGCTAGAGGTCTCACCTACTTTAAAATCCATTATATCAAACTAGTATTTTCCTCTTTATATTGGCTACCAGAACAGGGGGACACACAAAAGCATGACGTACAAACTCTTATTTTCATAGACATTTTAAAAATCTGCCCAGTGGGAGATCAAACACGGATTTAACAAAGCAAAATAAAGCAAAGTTCATCAAAATATTCTTGTAGGAACTGAAAGTAGCCATGATACATGGAAATTACTAGCAAGATGATTCTCCTGTTTACCAGCAAGATAAAAATTATTCTGAGCTGGCCATGTTCTTTCTCATTAAATGTGTAACATGTCCCAAAGCCCAGCACTCTTTGGGGTCATTGCTCACCTCTGTCAGTTAAGTAAATATGCTCATCAGAGGATGTGGCAGGCACACATGGGTAGGGTAGGCATGAAGTCCGTTCCTTTTGGAATCTATAGGAAGGTGGTTGTTAGAGACTACAGTTGAGTTCGGGTTTCATTTGGGAAATGTGTGGCAAATGTTCCCACTACTACTGCCACAGGGGCGTAAGAAAGTATATGACTGCTGTGGCTAGATCTCTGGCACTATTAATGGCAGAGCCAGCTGAGACGTGCTACAAAAGACTTGTGCATGCTCAAAACTGGAATCCTAATAATAAATCTGTCCTCAGCTTGAGAGGGCAGCCTGACCTGCAGGCTCTCTGTTTATTTCAATAGAATATTGATTTAAAACTGAGGCAAGGATTCAAAAGCCTTCTGATGTTAAACTTAAAAAGTCACGCACAAAATTGCATAAGGAGAAACAGGGACTTTTCCAAATGAGAAATCCTTGATTAGGGATAATTATGTTACTGATAAACAGGACATAGGCAATGCCTTCCTATCCTTTTTCCTACCACAGAACCGAGGTGTTTAAAGCACAGCTCACTGCAAAACCTCACTGAGGAGTAGGATATACCTACTACTGACACGTGCCAGATCACACGAGCAGTCTCACTCCAAGAGCAAAGCAGCCAGGTTTGCAGCAGGCCCAAGGAGAGCTCCACAGCGTGCACATCCAGCATTCGCCCTACAGCCGTAAATTATCGATATTCTCTTCTCAGCCCAAAGTTGCATCCTCAGGTATGGAGACTAATCTATACGGCATAGTCAATGCTCACTTATCTTAATGTGCAAAACAAGGAAGCATATAGGCAGTTATGGATTGCATGTTACTACTTTTGGAGGCAGTAGTAGGAATCTGGGTTTTTACACCTCTGCTTATCTTAGACAACCTTCCCCCAGTTAACATTGGTTTGTGCAGGCAGGATAGAGTAGGGCAGGCTTCTTTCCTGCACATCTAGGGAAAGCAAAGATAAGACTATTTTGTGCACACAGTGATACAGAAGAAACTTCAATCCTCATGGTATTTAAACAGTATTTTGTAAGCTACAATGCAAAACACTGATGTGCAGCATCCCGAGAATATGTACTAACTTTTTGACAAATTCTTAAAACTACAATCACAGAAACTAGAGGTATTGTAGGAGGGAAACCAATCGGGCATTATATAAACTCTTTATGCCACACATTTCTTCACGACTTCTCTTCATATATTTGAATTTTATATAAACATACATGCACTATATATGCATATTTGCAAGATAAGTTGCATAATTTTGAATTTGCATAATTCATACTTCAGTGAAACATTCTTTTATTTTGGTACTCTTTAACCCACAGCCTCCTTAAGAGAAAAAACCTGTCTGTTTTAAATCTAGATCATGCCATTATTCTATGATACTTACTGTCGTCAGTGATAATAACACTTCTTAACTGGGCCCATTCCTGCAATCAATTTCATTTTCACAGTTCCCGTGAACTCCAGTAGGCATTCCAATACGTCTGCATTACCAGATTGGAGCCTCATTACAGTAATACCTTTTTTACTTTTATTTTTAGAAGGATGCTGAAAATGGCTAACTTTCTACACATTGTACATGTACAACCGTCAACAATCCAGCCCTTTATGAAAGTATTCATATATAAACATGAGTACTGCTTGTACTGCAGTTCTTTGAAAGTGTCTTCTCTCTCACTGCAGCCATGCTGTTCTGTAGTAATATAACACAATTTATTTGTGAAAATACATGCATCTACTTTCTATTTATACATTGGATTCTATACCATGAACTCACCTAATTTTAATTACGCATCATTACCTAGTGATACAGATAAGAGAGCTCTCTCCATCTAAATTGTGAATACTAGCATCTCAGAAGATTTTTCCTTTTTTAAGTGAAGATAAGTTACCGCATTAAAAATAAATGAGTTATTTTTGTCAGTTGATTGGACACTGAGTACACATAATAAATCACTAAGAGCATTGTATGCTAGTCTACGTGCTAACCTTGAGCCGTAGTTTATCTATTGCCTGCAATTCAGAAGACAATAAGATATTTTACCCAATCAGCTGATCAGCTGAAGGAACTCAAAAGACTGAAATGGCTTTGAAATACACACGCTTTTAGATATCAAATTACCTCTGGAACCCTCTACCCAGAAGTAACTCGAACAAAACCCATTTGAAATACAGCTTCAATATTCAAAAAAATCAATAATTTAAACCACAGGTTGAACATTTTTACTGCTTCCACTGCAGACTGTCATTTTTTGAAATGAAAATGCTAATGGCACCAAAGGGGAAAGCTCCAGCCAAAAGAGATACATGTGTGCAGGCATGGATTGGTTCGAACTGCTGGTTTGCTTTCCCTCCCCCAGTTACGTTTACATAAGATCTCTTAAAATAAACAACTATCATTTTCATCACGTTGAAAAAAATGTTTTTCTTTGTTGCACTTAATGTTTCTGTCCATGAGAGCTTAGCTGTATCAAGACACTTCACTGTAAACATGCGTGCTGAATGCAAATACCACATCCTCAATTATGCTATTAAGCCACATTATTTTGAAGCAGGCACTAATGTCGTGCTTTTGAATACCAGCTAGCACACTGGGAACTCTTGTTTTATAGACAGAAAAGCAGGAATATAGGTGATGCTGTGTTCCAACATCTATATCAGAAATGGGAAGCAGTCCAGCGCACCCTGCAAAAAAACAAACGAGTACAGGTGGTCCACTGCTTGTGATAAAAGCTCATTTAAGAGCAGAAATGGCTGGCTGACAAAAGACTTCTTAAAGGATGAGGAAAACACATAAGGAAGAGACATGGTGGGAATGTGAACTCTTGAATGTAATTGAAGCAAGCTGCACATGGAGGATGTCTGACACAGAAGCAAATCTCTCCTCTGCATGAATTTGACTGTCAGACAGATTCTTAGCAGAGCTTGAAATCTGTCAGTCTCTTTCTGTGGAAACTTATCTTTCAGTAACTTAAACCTCATTAAACCTTGCACTTTCTGGCACTAATTTTTTATATCTTGTTAAAGGAGGAATGAAAGAAAGAAACAAACAAAAACCCCAAAAGCAATGAAATACACAGCACAAGACAGAGCTTATGTATCTACAGGTATGCAATACGCAACACACATGAACAATTTTTATTACAGTAGCAAAGCATCAATTTTAGTAGTGAATATAGGGGCATAAGAAAGAAGTTGTAAGGTTGATGGTCTTTGGTTTATAATTTTAATACTTCACTCTCAAATACATTCTCACTCTCTCTTTCATATACATTTAGAATCTTCTCCAACAACAGTGTTAGAATGGAAAACATAAATGATATTATGAGAGTAAAGTTGCTTAAGTAAAGAAAAGTATGTATTTGGATACATACAGTTTTACTGTAAAGTGAAGACTAAGTTTGCATTTCCAGGTTAAACTTTCTGTTTCTAGAAAAAAAACCCACAAATCCAAACCCATAAAACCTCTTACGAATTTTCTGGCTGATAGATTTGTTCAATTTCAACCCAAGATAAATGCAGATTTTTAGCCTGGAATAAGAAATGAGAAAAGTATAACCATTAAAAAAAAAGCAATACTAG
The DNA here is from genome assembly GCF_023638135.1 of Falco biarmicus. NCBI lineage: Eukaryota > Metazoa > Chordata > Aves > Falconiformes > Falconidae > Falco > Falco biarmicus. The sequence continues at coordinate 23,012,886 of NC_079298.1, forward strand.
AAAATGCATACTCCAAAAATTCGGACGTGGACTCCAATATTTTGCTCTCCCTAAAGGCACAAAACTGTTCTGGATATCAAACAAAGAAGTCCATAAATGTAAGCGGAGAAATTCACCTGAGTTTAAATATACCTAGAATACAGGAAAATAAGATTTTGTTTATTTATGTGTTTGAGATCTGCATTACCTTCATGTGAAGCCACCTATTCCAGGTACTCCTGGCAGTCTTTAAAACAGACCTCCTACACGATAGCAGCAATCAACTGACCTTCCGAGAACACTGCTGTTGGCAGCAACATAAACTTAAACAGAATAATAAAAAAACCAGCAGCAACTAGAAACCCAATATTCACATTTTCCTCAATTCTTGCAAAGTTAAGGAGGAAAAACAAACTCTTCAAGTTTGTGCTGGAGTTAAGAGACTCAGGCTGTTACAGATCACCCCCGGGCAAGAGCTCCAAGCACACGCAACAGCAGCATTCAGATGACTGCCAGCATCTCCTTCCCCCCATCCCAGTGTACCCAAACCAGCTGGTACCGTCTGGACGCATTGTTAGTTCCCCAATGAGGCACTTTGCAGCATTCAAGCCATGAAGTTTGTCACTGCTGACAATATTTGGATAGATTTAAGACGCAGTCCCATATAGCGCGCACTGGCAGTAGGTTAATCTTGAAATACAAAGCATGGATACTCTTAGCAAGGCCTGCGTTCAGAAAATACAAGGGGTGTAGGCTTCTGGCTCTTATCTGCTGTTGCAGCTACAGCCTGCAATGGAACTACATCCCTCAGCCGGAAGGACTGATAATTTTCTTGCTGTAGCCTCTGGATGTTTCCTCTAATGATCCCAGCATTACTCCTATCTTGTCTGGATTGACTTTTGCTCAGCATGCTCTCAACCATGCCCCAGTCTCCCACAAACACTGAATAATGCAATCAACTGCTCAAGCTAAATCAGCCGAGAGTTATAAAGCTGAGTTTCGACATATTGAAAACACTTCAATCAATGTCACTTTACTAAACCTTCTCTATGGCTTGATATACACATTAAATAAAAGGGTGGCAAACAGGAACCCTCCTGAACTGCACAGGGAGAGAACCATTGCAGGCAATAAACCTGCACATAACACCAACAATGCACCGACAACAGGCTCCTCTGGCTCCATTGTTTAAGCATGAGGTTTGAAAACTGACAGCGAAGATGCTTTGGGAAAGCGCATTACGGACAAGTTAGGAAATGTTTCCATTTTTGATCTATTCCACAATAAAGCAAAGACATAAGATACGGCTACAACTGCATTTGAAAAAAAATAATACATTTTAAGAAAATGTAATTTCTCAAAGAACTCTGTAATTGATGCTGTTTAACAGCAGCTTTATTGCCACACAATTTTTTGTTATTACAGATTTTGATGTTGCAATATGGCTTTAGATACATACATTTACTACACCATATGAATTGCCAGAAACATCCTTTTCTATATTTATGTGATTTATTAAATCATAAATCATAATAGCATGTGCCAGAAATTCCTTTTGAAAGACGTAATAAGGTAACAATTATCCTCTGAACTCCTTTCTCTGTCTTCAGAGAATAAAATGCATTAAAAACATACCCATTTGCTGCCCCATGATAGAAAATGAAAGCAAGTGTAATGGCTGCATCGTATGTTTTCGGTTCCTGCAGTTGGCTGGTGAAGTGAGCTTTGCTCCTGACTCTGCTGTCAGAGACAAAAAGAATAGTTTCTCCAATACTTTTAAGGAATAATCCTTAAACAACAGTATGGAAAAATTAATTGAAGAGGTTTGATTTTGCATATGTGCACATAAATGTGAAAAAACATACATGTAAATATCAAGTGTAAATGTAAAATATATTTCATTTGAAAGAAAATCAGGTATGTAGGGCCTCCTTGTATGGTTTTGACTTGAATCAATGAATTATACCTTTTTCATTTTATGCAACAATTCACAGAACTGGATGGAGGGGAATCGTAGCATTTTATTCTGTGTAAATATACGCAGAGGAGCAACATTACAAGTATTGCTATAATCCCCTCAGAGAAGGTTTAAGGCCTTGTAGATCAGCCTGTTAGCGTTTGGAGTCCCGTGTCTGATGACTGGCACAGTGAGAATGCTCCTAGTGTACCATGATTTTGCTCAATTATTTTTGATGGAAAAATCATAAACAAAAATTCACAGCATAGAGGGTGCTACATAAAGGCATTATTAACTGTGCAGGTGCAGGAAGGTAGAAGCAGCAGATCACAAGATAAAAATGGTTTCATTAATTAAAAGAAAGTATAATTTTACTCTCTCAAGTTTTGACTTTTTTTAAAAAAAATACTTCTATGGAAGAAAAGATACATTTGTGATTTAAATAAAAAAGGAAAAAATAAAATAAAATCAACAGTTTCAGCAACAATTCAGATCTGGAATTCCCTCCATTTTCTTTTTTGTTCCAGAAGGACACCGTGCCTGAACCACATACTGCAAATGTGAAAAGGAAGATGGGGAGCTCTGAAACAATATATAATTTCCAAGAGTGAAAGTGGATTTTAAGCTTTACTTTGTTCAAGTGACATCAAAACATTCTTAACAAATAAATACATATACAAATGCTTTCTTCAGTATAGTACATGATATACCATAGAGCTATTTGTTTCTTAGATTTTGCTGACACATAGCTCAAAATTAAACCTTGGCATCATGTGAAGACCCAATCCTGTATCGTGCTATCCTGATTCTGTGGGAAGCTTACATTTGCAATTAACTTTAAGAAAATGCACATACTGTGATGTTTTAGTGAATTACAAATTTAAATCACAGCAAACTGATGCTTTGCTGAACTGGTGTCTGGACTCCCGTACTGTACAGGTTCTCACTGTTTAATACTCCCAACACTTCTCATCAGCTTTGGGTCAGAATCTGGAATCCAGATACTTCCATTAATCATATTATAGTTATGCATTGTGCCTACACATTTAATTCAGAGCATCATTATGCCCTGTTCATACCCTGTCACATCTAGGGATGGACACAATGCCTAATGAGGATTCAGAATACCATGTATGATGGTTCTGATGGCTGGCAAGCATCCTTATTAACAACTATACTTTTTCAGCGTCAACACACAGACAGACTATCCTGAGAAACAGTATCATTTCGTGACTCCACTAAACAGATCACAAAACAGTAATTAATGCCGTGGTCAAATTGCAGTTTGGTGAAGTTCTTTACAACAGAATTTTGATACCCTGTGTTTATCTAAAGTCCAAATTCTGCCTAAAATATGAGAAGAGCTCATGTCACTGCTTTTCTAATATTACATGCGTAAACCTTGTTTTATTTACAGCTTCCAGTAGCTTTCAGCTGCCACGTAACTGGAGAAGGCTAACAAACCCCTCAGTGTTCACATGACAACCTTTGTGCAAACGCATCCTTATTCTGTCATCTACTGGCGGCGTGTTTCCCAGTCATGTTCTCTGCCAGTCCTTACCAGTTTGCCAATTACACAAGCTGCTTCCCAGACATCAGACAAAAATTCCACAAGACTGCTGTGCGAGCGTACCCTAATTAACCATCAGCTTAATTAGACAATTTACTGTGTAATTAGCAGGCAATTAGTCAACACCTCTCAGATCTTATTGACTGCTGTGACAGCCTTCCTTAGTCTACACATTCCCATACGCTTCCACGACCATGATCCCAGCCCCATCCTGTACGACAGCAACCCTTGCAAGGGAAGGGAAATCATATTACATAACAAGGGAAGAGGGAGAAAAATCAATATATAGCCTGTTCATTTATTGAACTGTCTTCTAGCCAAGACTTTCTTTTTTCTAGCAATAGGTCAGCTGCTAACGAAAAACCATCCAGCTATAACATTAACTTATGTCTTTTTCATTTGTAATATGTTTTAGGATGTATTTTTTTAACTCTCATATTCCACTGAATTATCAGGCAAGCAGAAGTTAAGGAAAAAAACAAGTTGTAAACTTACTTACATATTTTAGCTTTAAGTATACGGGCAAGAACAGAGAAAAGGTGCTGAAAGCTGCTTTTGAAACCTACAGCTAGCACTGTAACTGCTTCACAATCCAAAACGCACCAGGAAATTCAAAGTAGATTAGTTCCAAGTATAAAAAGTCAATACGTGATAATAACAACATCAGTGTAATTCAGTAGAAATAATTCTTTGAAGTAGTATGAAATCCTCCCCACAAATATAAAGTTGTATGCCCTTGCACTGCCTGATACGAGAATGCACAATTAAAGATTATCATAATATGCATATTAAGGGAACATTAAAAATGTGTCTTCCTATTTCCTATTTCTATGGACCAAAAATTGGATTTTGAAATTAACTGTGACAAGACTATTTTGGATAATTCTTAAAGTAGCAATTCTAAAGTTCATAGGATGGACACACTTGCCTCCTGCTGCAATTAACTCTGTAAGATTTATTCATAAAAATCCTACAGTTTGAGTGAAGGATGGAGTCTCATAAAGGCACAATCTCTATTAAAGTAAAATATTTAGATAATTAAAAATCTCAAATAACAATAAGAAATGTTATTTAGAATACACTCACATATTTGCATTAGTAATAGGTATTTTAGCATAAGAATCTATCAGGTTTTTTAAACATATAGGACTTCATTCTGCTTTTGCAACAACGTCAATCAGGAGTAAATGCAATTATATCACTAAGAGATTAAAAAATCAGCTCTTTTCTTTCTTAACTTCTTGTGTGGGCAAATCAGATGTTAAACACAGCCAAACCTGTTTATTTACCAAGTGGGAACTCAAGACCTAAGATAACTCAAGCATTTAGAAGCATGTTGCCTTTACTTGACAGTGGTATACCCCCAAATCCCTTGAAAAATGATTACAGTAACTACCCTGTAAACCACTGTGTGGAAACACACTGGTTTAGAGCTACTTATATAACTTCAGCTAATGTCTGCAAACTTTTTAACAAGTTATACGGTACCACACACAAGCTTGACATTGATTTAAGAGTGTCCACATAGAGGCAATTTGGGACCACACTTCTGCAAACACGTTGCAAGGTTGCGTGGTCCAACCAGGAATCTTTGGGCAACAGTTGCAGGAGATGCTTCAGCCTTCTCACGGTTTTCTTGGTGGAGATGGGGAAAAACGGTCATTCAGCAGCAGGGCTGCCATTCAACATGCACAGCTGAAGCAAGAAACAACTAGCTGATGCCCAGGGGAGAAGGCATGGTGCTGGAAGCATGTCTTCTCCAATACATTTGCAGCCTGTTTAGTTAGTGAGGTCCCCAAGTGCCACCTACGCTCTTGCAGAAGCCAACATTTGATCACAGCAATGAATGTGGGCCTCAGCAAAGATGTTGAACTGTAAATCAGAACAACTGAAGCATAGAGACCACGTCTCCTTTATTCCACTTCAGTATCTCAGTAAACCTACAGAAGTCTGGATTACATTTGGAATTTTCTTGTAACTAAAACGTGGAAATGAGGAAAATAATGAAATACTGACACACACACTTAACCAAATGGGGAGGGGTAAAGTCAATAACTTGACAGGAGGAAAACTTCTGAATTCTATAATAGCAAAATAAGTATTTCATTTTTTTCCTGAATGTCTGTGGTTACCTATTAAAGTGCACCATGACAATTCCTAAAAATAGGAAACTTTGTGTAATTTATGCTAAGGAAAGTCCAAAATGTTACATATAGCCTTATGCTGTGATTATCTTGGATAGGTATTTTTAAAATATAACTACAGTTTTCTCTAATACATTATTAAATACGTTAATGCCACTTAAGAAATTCATATGCAGTTGGTTGTTTTGAAGCAAAATACTAAAAGAGTTTGCAACAAATCTGAGTTGAGAGTGAAACTTCAGTGTGAAAATTCTAAATTTCAGATTTACACTTGGCAACGTCTAGTTTACATTTAAACTGCCTTTTTAGCTGAATTCCTTTTTGACACAAAATTATTTGACGTATTGCCAAGATTACCAATAACCTTCCAAGGGCATACAAAACAACTACAGAAAATGATATCTGAATGAGATTTTACACTAGTGTGTTACATATTTGCTTTTTAGAAGCCTGTTTATTCAGGATGTGATATTAAAAAAAGTTGAGTACTTCAAATACAGCCCATCAGGAGCTGTGGATCTCAGCAGCTTTAGAAAATCATGCATGTGTGCTCTCTTTGTCTCTCTTTTGTTAAATATTTGCAGATACTTTCAGAAGAATGAGGTAAATAAAGCAAAAGTAGTAAAGAGCAAAGCAGCTTCTTTAACATAAAAAGAAATACTGTTCAGGATTTTAGCCAACCGTAAAATTTACATCCATTTTGTTTTACTGATTGGCTAATAGTTGCACTATGAATAGAAATCACATCTTCTCCTAAGTATTGGTCACTTCCAGAACACCACATAATACGCTAAGCAGGAATGAACACTTCTACTTTTGGCAGCTATCATTTATAGAAAGGCTTATGTAGCAAAATGCACAGTACTGCAATCTTTATGCTCTTCCGGATTTCACCAGAACTGCTCTGTTATGCCACTCACAAAGTGCACAATGAGTTTCAGTAAAATATGCAACAGTTTTCAGACTAAAACCTACTTAAAATCTGGTTTACAAGTCTTTTATGTACAAACTGCCTAAAATATTCAAGCTCAAGGGTAACGGTCAAATATACACTTTGTATCCTTACACACGTGTCCTTCTCGTGCTGGGTCCCAGGGCTGGACGCAGCGCTGCGGGGGGCTCACAAGGGCCGGGCAGGGGGACAGTCGCCTCCTCCGACCTGCCGGCCGCGCTGCTTTCCGTGCAGCCCAGGACACGGTTGGCTTTCTGGGCTGCAAGCGCACGTTGTTGGGCCACGTTGAGCTTTTTGTCCACCGGCACCTCCAAGCCCTTCTCCTCAGGGCTGCTCTCAGCCCATTCCCTGCCCAGCCTGTACGGACACCGGGGGTTGCCCCGACCCAGGTGCAGGACCCTGCGCTTGGCCTTGTTGAACATCAGGAGGTTCGCACAGACCCACCTCTCGAGGCTGCCAGGGTCCCTCTGGGTGGCATCCCTGCCCTCCAGCGTGTCGACCGCACCACTCAGCTTGGTGTCACTGGCAAATTTGCACAGGGTGTGCAGGATCCTACCGTCCATGTCATCAACAAAGATGAATAGCCCCAGGCCCAGTACGGATCCCTGAGGAATGCCACTTGTCACCAATCTCTACTTGGACATTGAGCTGTTGACTGCAACTCTTTGAGTGCAACCACCCAGCCAACTCCTTATCCACCAACTGGTCTACTCACCAAATCCATGTCTCTCCAGTTTAGAGAGAAGGATGTGCAGGACAGCATTGAAAGCTTTGCAGAAGTTCAGGTACATGACATCAGTTGCTCTTCCCTCATCTGTCAAAGCTCTAAGCCCATCGTAGAAGGTCATGAAATCTGGCAGGCATAATTTGCCCTCAGTGAAGCCATGTCGGCTGTCCTTTAGCATGGATGAGGTTTACTGACTCAATGCTCACACCCACTGCATGACAGATCCCTCTTGGCCTTCCACTGATGAGTTGTCACATTGTGCTCCATGCTGTGAGGTAACAGACCTCTCCATGAGAGACTCTGCTGTGGCTCTTGTTGCAGAAGAAATGCAGCATTTCTGTGATATCTTTTGCTACAGGAAGGGTGGGACTAAACATGTGCCCAGAGTTTTAATCCTTATCATGAACTTGTAAAAAGATTTTCATTGCTAAAGTAATAAATACAATCACAAAGAGAGAGAGAGAGACTTTTTACAGTCGGTTGTTTAACTCTTGCTTTAAAAGTGCAGTTTATTATCTTTAGCATTCAAAGTATTAATTAATCAAAATAACGCGACTTACTAATGGCAAAAAATAGATTATTAAAATGATACAAACTACATGGCCTGGTTTCAGCTGGGATAGATTTAGGTTTCTTCTCAGTAGCTGGTGCAGAGCTGTGTTTGTATTTGGTATGAGAACAACGCTGATAACACACTGATGGCCTCAGTTGCTGCTGGGTGATGTTTACACCAAGTCAAGGACTTCTCAGTTTCTCAGGCCCTGCCAGCGAGAGGGCTGGAGGGGCACGGGAAGCTGGGAGGGGACACAGCCAGGACAGCTGACCCGAACTAGCCAAAGGGACATTCCATACCACAGAACATCACGCTGGGTATATACAGCTGGGGGAGCTGGCCAGGGCCTGCCCGACGGCCGCTGGGGTCTGGCTGGGCACCGATCAGCAGGCGGTGAGCAGTTGTGTTGTGCATCACTTGGTTTTTTTCTTTTTCTTAGTATTTCCTCTTCCCTTTCCTCTCCTTTTACATATGATACTTGTTGTTTCTATAATTATTATTATAGTTTTATTTTCTTTTAATTATTAAATTGTTCTTGCTGCAACCCTTAAGCTTTACTTCCCCCCTGCCCCCCCTCCAATTCTCCTTCCCTTCCCACTGCAGGGGGAGGGCAGGGAGTGAGTGGTTGCAGGCTGAGGGACACCTAGTTGCCATCTGGGGTTAAACCAGGACACTACCCCACTTGCAAATTCATTGGTATCAAGAAGCAGCCTGTAACAACTTAAGGCATACATCTACTTGGTGCAGACTTCAGCTGCGGTAGGAAGGGATGTGGCTTATCAGTAATGACTTAGTTAAAACTCTCAGTCTGGACTCCTTGGCCTCTCTGCTTTCACTGTGTTCAAGCTGTGCTACTTCTCCCCAGACTGGGATTCCTCCAGGGTGAGGATGCACCAAGCCCCTACAACCACAGATATACAGACTGAGGAGAAGGAATGGTCAAACAAAGTTCTCTCCAATTCCTTAGACAGCAATTTCGAAGCTATTAAAGTTATTAGCATTTAAAGAGAGCCTCCAGGCTTCTTTGTACTGGGTCAGGGATAGGGTAAAACTACGCAGAGATGAGATCTGGCTCTTAAGTTGAACATGTCAGAGAAATCCTTTTCTTAAGGAAAAAGGAGGCAAATCTGTTTTCCTGCCACTTACTCAGATTCATAGAATGATTTGTACCTTTTTTGTAGCCAAATAACACATTTTCTGCATTAAAATATTCAAGTAATATACAATGTCATTGCTACAGAATTTAAAATAATAATAATAATAGTAATAATTACATTCTATTGCATTTCCTTGGAATAGCCTTTTACCTCTCCTTTTAAACTTTGCTGATTTTATGCAGTGATCTAAAAATGTAAAAATTGAGGAACAATAAAGCTGGTATTTCTTATTAAAATTCTTTCTGAAATATGGAACAAAATAAGGTATGTAAAGAACTCCTAAGAATATTGACCAATAATAATAATTTTAACAATTGTAAAACCAAAAAAAAATTTAACTCACAGAGTTTTGTATGCTAAAGACTCCTGTAAAATGCCCATTTTTCTGTTCAAAAATGTAGTTAATAAAAGTTGTCTGATGTTATTTAGCAGAAAGGCAAACAGTCCTTTTTAGATTTGACATTAACAATCTGATCATTTGTCTCCCCAAAGAAAGCCCATACAGCTTTCATACAGACCACACAATAAAGAATAGTAATATTTCTGTTTACTGAGATATCAACTGGCATTTCGTTGCAAGTCAATGGTCTATCTTTGCTACAGCATACTAGACCTCAATCTGGCATCTACAAATGTCAAGAGTATAAAAAAAAAATATAGGATGGAAATCAAAAGCATGTTCTAAATTCCTAAAAAACAAACAAAGTTCACCTAAACATATTTGCTGCAGAAATCAGTACAATATTCAGCTGTCAATCTTGAAAAACAATGAGGGAGCGATGCTGTCAGTAGGACAGGATAATAACATTTCAAGCAGATGTTCAGGCAGGGCTCTAATTCTCACTGAACTCCCTTGGTAAGCATTTAATTTCTTTATCATATGCAAGCTAGGCAAATTGTACTTCATCAAAACTGTATTGTGAAATATTAATATTTCATATTATAGCAAAACTCCATAGAATAACCTTTGTCATATTAAGAACATCAGAATTTCAAATGTCATGGTTCTGCATTTTAATGCATCTTAAATAGCTTTTTGGCTTGGCACCATAAATTATAACTAGTTTAATCTAAATTACTATGCTGTAATATCATACAAAAATATACATTTTGTAATACAGATTTACTTCTGTGAAATACTAATGTTATGGAAAACAATGTGTCATTGTACCATGATTTTTTTACCACCTTCAATTATGATACAAGGTGCACACAGTGCAAATGTACAGAGAGAAAACTAGTTGGAGCCTAAATATGTATATTGTAATAACAGCACATAGAAATGCAATACACCCTGGGTAAATCAATTAATTCTCTACCAGCAATGGTTTTAATTTAGAAATGGTTCTGAAAATATATTGTAAAATCTACATCAGTGAACTGTATAAACATATATTATGACTAGAAAGTTTTCTCCACCATGGTTTAGTTCAAATTTAATTCAGTTTTAATTGTAGCTTTGTTTCTAAAATCATCCATGCAACTTGCTCCATATATAATGAAAAAATATTAAAGATTAAAAATTAAGTTAGTCTGCATGTTGATTTCTGCCAGTTCTCATAATAAAGGCAACTGTTTCCACATTATTGAAAGCGACAGCATCACAAATCAATGCATGTCACAACAGAATAAAGACAGATGTATCTGATTAATCAGAATTAAATTTCAGAAGTGAAGGAAGCATCTGAAAATCAAAGCAAACATTTCTGCTATCCCAGTTGTTTTTTTCCCCCTTTTCTGAGCAGCCCATACAATGCAGTGAGAGAACAACAAAGCCTGAAGTCAGTTGATAAAACCCCAATTTCTGCTATAAACTTCTCACTGTGGTAGTGTATATGGTATAGAGGTGCGCACACTTCATCTGACTTATTTTGATAGTATGTTTATATAAACTTTCTGATTACAGGTTTTAATGCAAATTTTGTGTACTAAACAATACTCACTAATAAATTCTAAGTAAATAAAGCAGCTCAGCATAACACTTCTACTAAAAAGCTCCCACCCGTAGTTATTTAATTAATGCAGTATCTCCCATTCTGCAGGTAGTTTGCTGTTCATCTAAGCTCTAAAAGCGGTAATAATTGGTATTCATTTATTGTGAATTCTATGATATGCAGCTCCCCCCTTTCGCTGCGATATGTGGCTCCCCCATTTCCCTTCAATAGCTTGCCAACAGAATTTACAAATAATGTGTCGCAGCACAGAGTTATCTGAGTAAGACAGAAATACTATTTGAACCAAAAGAGCAACGAGCTATTGATCCTGCAGTCAAAAAGGGAAGACAGGAATGTAGGAAAAGGTGTGTGAAGGGACATTTTTGTTCTGCTACCATTTGTCTTTCCTAGTGATAGTCTGTTTTAAAGGCAGCTATTCGCACTTCTGGAAGAAATCAAAACTATGTGATATTATAGCTGCTGTGCAAAGAGATTGAATTTAGTAAATAAAATTCTACAAGTCACGATCCCCCTCACAGATACCTACACATACAGGTACAGTACCCTAAAATTAATATTTGCATTACGCTATAACATCCAGTACTTTCTAAAATATTTCGAGTGCAGTATATACTTAAAGGTATAAATACTCTGAAGGAATTTCAGCTATTTCTCAGGTTAGCTTTCTCTATGGTTCAACAGTAGTACAGCAGTATGCAAGAACAAACTTTTGCTGAATCAAACAGAGCTGAAATCCTTACCCTACAAACAGAAAATGCTACAGAGGTTGTCACAAAGGCAACTATGCAGCAAAGTATGTGGGTGTTTCAAAAGGAGTGAGCACAGAACGAAACAGTACTACGCTAACTCCCTCTGTGGCAACATGTGATGCTTTCAAGGTGAGGCCAAGACAGATGAGGGTTGGAAAGACTGCGGGAGTAAATTAGGGTTCAGGGGCTAGATCTGCAACATTGCTATCCAACATTTTTTCTCTATACAAGAAAGTATGGCCTCTCATGGGCTGCAGAGATCCCTAGCCTAACATTTTAGAAGAGTTTTCTGTGCTAGGTAGTGAAAGAGGGAAAAGGAGAAGTTCACATGAAATGAATCCTCTGTCTTACGAGAATCACAGCTCTACAGCCGGAGTCCTTGGATCTCCTCTTCCAAGACTTATCCTGCTCTTCTCTCTGCTCCTATTCTATCACACAGTAGTTAACGCATGCACATCTGTGGCTAGGCTGTATATGCTTTTCACCTGCTATATGTCACTCAAATTTAGCCTGCATCAGTCACTCTTGCTGAAGTCCCAAAGGATGCCCATGGTCAATCGGGAAGCCACCGGTTTCCCTGTTGGTTACTGAATGCAGTGGTCAATTTAGTGATCAGCTCTGGAAAAGGGAACATTTCTCCTGCTGCTAATCTCCCCACTGCCACACAGGCAGTTTCTGCTTGGCCTTTAGTTACTGCAAATAAGAAGGAAGCCCACAAGTTAAACCTAACCAGGAAAGATGAAATGAGGAGAGGAAAGGGATGAACACAGAGTCCTGCTTGCATCGATAACAAGGCTGAAGTGGAGGAGCTTCAGCTGCAAAAAACTGTGTCTAGCAAGCTCCCTTCTTCCCAGAAGCTGTTCCGCTCTTGGGAGCTGTACTGTCTGGGGAGCAGCTCTGCCTCCTCCCACTGACTCTGCAGGCTTCAAACAGGAAATCTTTGCTCCTGGTCCTGCTATGCAGTTCGCTGTGACTAGCTAGGCAGGACAGCTCAGTCTGAAATCTCTACTTCCACAGGTACCACAGCCCAAGAGACCATTCTGCTCCCTGCAGAACACTGCACAAAATTTATGTCTACATAGTCAGAAGCTAAGTCTAAAAACACCCGTAAGTTAGCACATTATGCCAACCTGTATTATTCCAAACTCTCTACCAACTCCTTGTTACAGCATGAAGTCAACAAGAGAAGCCTTTGTGTAGTACTCATTGTTCACAGAAGAACTGCTGTACCTCATCAAGGTTTTCTTCACATTTGAAATATTTAGTTTTGTAGCATTAATTACCATGCTACTATTATATATAAAAGCAATTTTATTTTTGCTGCACCTCACAGCCAAACATCTCAAATCACATCACAAATACTAAGGCTTAACACCTGTGGGAAGTGCACTACTGGGAAGAATACAACAGTAGAAACTAGCTAGTACTTGGGTAGGACACAGTTCTATTGCACACATTGACACACAATTCAAGAGTTTAGGCACCAAAGAAAGACTACTGCCTCCTACTGAACCTTAGAAAAAGCTTAGCAATAATGATCACTGGCCTAGAATTCATCCAAAGGACTTTGCTGAACTCTTGAAAATAAATGCCACCTGCAATATTTTCCATCTTACTGCAACAAATAATAAAAAAAATGGATTTTATAACCACTTAAGATACTTGCTTTTAGCAATCCTCTCACTTGAAAGACCTCCATCCGAGTCACACCTCCAGAGCACAGCATCAGTGGAACACTTTGCAGTCGCCATTTGGGAAATGACTCAGAGTCTGCTGCTTAGTGGAGTACCAACATCGCTTCCTACAACATGTATGTCTTTCCTCCTGAACTCCCACCCAAGCTGGAACTCAGCCAGCGTCTGTTTAGCTCTTAGATGCACAGTAATCAACGTGCAGTCTGGCAGGACTGCAAGCATACCAGCAATAAAACTGATAAATAAATAAATCTCAGTTCTTGCTATAAGTTGCCTTTAGCCTAGGCACTGAATAATTACAGCTGATGGTATGTTATACACATAAGTCAGTTGTAAACATACTTGAATGACATTTATGTCCTAAAAAGTGTTTTAATCAGACACCCTGTGAAGTGGATTAGAATCTCCATTGCAATGCAGAGGAACGCTTGTTTCCTTAGGGCTACTTCAGACGTAGAAGACGGCAAAAACCAGCCTGACATATTTTGCAGTATGCCATAGTAATACAGCACTTTGCCCTTAGACCTTCCTCATACTAGAGGGCCACCCTCTATGGTTAACTCATTTACAGCGCTCACCCATGTAGAGGGGGCAGAGTAGCAAATCCACCTTTAATCTTCTGCTAAGGTCTCCATTCACCAGTACACTTCTACATCCCATCTCTGAACCAAGAATAAAACCCCCCTGTTTCCAAATTCATCTCAAAAGCTCTCTTCAAGCCCACGCTACTCTGTGTCACTGGTCGACAACACATTACCATTATTCACACTGTTACTCAGGCCTAGGCAGAGGATTTACCTTTGATCCTCTTCCTCTCTTTGCAAGTCAAACTGTATCTACATCCCAGCCAAAATCCTGCTTCTTTTCTTCGCAATACATTTATCAAAACTGTTTTCTTTCACTGTCTAAACCTCTTGCTCAGTCTCATTTTGCCATTTTGGGAGTAGTAACAGGGAACCCACCCTGAACGCAATTCTCAGGTCAAACAAGCAATTAGACACTTTAAATCTACACAAAATGCTTTATTTTAGGTGCCACACTGAGCTACAGCCTTCAAGACTTAACTCCAACTCGTTCCTCTTCCACTACATGTTATTGAAGATTTATGTCACTGTACTACAAACGTTCTGCAGAACCACTCTTCCCTCCATAGGCTTGTTTTATGTTGCTTCCATCTTTCTCTTCCACTACGCACCCAGCCTCAAGCTTACACCCACATTATCACATTGCAACTGCAACTCAATTTCAATGGCTTATCTTGGCAGTCCTTGGCACAGAAGCTGCCTTTCATGAGTTGTGTGATAAAGCTGTTACTCATCCCCTTTGCATTCTTATCCCTCACAGAAAACATTTCCATTGCAGTATTTTAAAAAAGGACTATTACCTTTATTAGCTGGCTAATATTAAAAGGTTGGGCAATAATAGGGAAGAATGTAACAGTAAACAAACCCAGAAACTGTGTCACCTTTACACTGCACTGTTGGAAACTCCCAGATTAGTTGACCTACACAATGTACTATATCCTTCCCCGCTACCTTTATGCTAAGTAGATTTAATAATGCCATTCCCAAAAGATTCAGATTTTTCAAACATTCAAATAAATGGTTACATGCTAAATATAGCTTAAAATATTTCCTTACCTTGTCCAGGGAGAACGTTTTAGTGACAGCAAAGCCCCATCCAGCTTCAAAAGCTCTTCGAATCATTGAAGAACTAGTAGTAGGGGTTGCACTGGCAAGGCCAAAAGGATTTGGAAACTTCAGTCCAGCCATTTCTACACTGATGTCTACTAAATCAATAGGAGTATAGAAGAGTGGTAGTTCTGGAACAGTAGAAACTGCAACACCATGTAAGGACTGTAAAAACCAAACAAAAATCATGATTTTTTTTATTCTTTTTTGTATAATTTATTATTAACCCTGGTAAGGGAATAATTGATATATAACAATGCAAAGTGTAAATATTGTACTATGTGTTCAGCCTTGCAAATCAGCAGAACATGCAAACACTTGCATATGTAACATCTTCTGTCCAAACAGCATTCATATTGAAATATTATGCCATGCTGGAAGTAACTGAGTAATAATTATTATTATTTTACAACCTGTACTGCTAGCCTGGTTCAGTCCAAAGGTTTGTTCAGGCACTCTGAATAACCGTTCTGTTCCCTGCAGCAGCCAGCAGTAGTGAGATTGAAAAACAAAAACCCACAGGTTATGCACAGACAGACCCTTTCTAGGCTGTTTTTTTCCCCCCAGGTACTAATCAATAAAAAGTGATTAATATATTAATCTTAAATAAATAAAATATTTATTTAAAATAAAAAGTCATTAATATATTAATATTAAAAATGAAGGAAGGGATCCATGTGCAGGATCACCCAGCCCTAGCTCAATGTATTTTGAACTCCTGCACCTTTTTCCCCCCATTTTAAAGATTTTATCTAGCCTATGCAATGGGATATTTCACAATATATGCAAAATTATTGGTTTGATATTTAATTGTATTAATATAAATACTTTAAGGGGGACAAAAATTAGACTGATTTGGAATCAAAGAACAACACATTCATTACGGCTGTGACACCACAGTCACTTTTGTTTTCATTTTAAAGACAGTCTTTTCTCTTGAGAGTCGGTGAAAAGCTTTCAATGTAAATGTTGCATCTAATATTGTAAAAGTTGTAGAGAGAAAATCTTTCCCCATGTATGGATACTGAACAGCACCCTAATCAGGCTGTGGTTGGTAGAATTAAAATCTTTACTTGCTCAGATGGTTGACTCAATAAAATCACAAAGAGATGAAGCGGTAATTTCTAATATAGAGAAGCCCTACACAGTTTTTGTTCCTTGTGTTCCCAGTAAGTACCAGCAAAAGATCACAGCAGTTTCTTCTATCCTTAAAAAGTTTTCTTCAGCAGGAAAAAAAAGAACCACTACTGGAGGTGTGGGGAAGATTTTCTGTAACAGAGTAAAAACCACAGCCACTTACAAATTGCTGCCTTTCAGGTTGGTTCAGGTTGGGCTTTTTTTTTTTTTTTTTTTTTTTTTTTTTAAGGAACTTATTTACCCTATTTTTGCCTGTGAAAACTAATATGCATGAATGGGATGAGTGTTTTCCTGTTTGTTTTAGTGCCTTTTGTTTCCTAAGCTGGTTCAAAACCTACCAGTTCATGTCTGCTTTGTCTTGGGCCTGCCTGGATTCACATCTCAGATTCTGATCCCAGATCTTTGATTCCTTGGACAGACAGGATACATCTGGGGTCCAAATTTTCTGATGGCTTAAAAGCACTGAAAGCAGTAGAATTGTCCTAGCCTGAACGATGTGAACCTGAATACGTCCCTAATGGCGGACTTTTTGAGAAAAGTTAATTTTTAAAGATCCCTAACACTTGGGACCAAACTCCCTTCAGCATCACAACCTCTCCCAGCTACAGGCAATGCAGCCACACTTTTGAAAAAGCCAGACATCCCGCCACTTGCTCCCTCCAGAGTGTTCACTGCTGCCGCCAGGTCATATGCCACAGGGCTGTTTCCCTACACCAAGAGAATGGTTTTCTAGAACACCCTAGAAAACCAGACAGCCCGGCACTCTAAATTTCAAAAGCTTCTGTTAACTGACAAATCAAAGGAAAAGAAAAAGAACAAAAAAAAACAAGAAGAAAAAAAAGAAGTATTGTCTTTTGATTATTTTGGGTTTGATTTCATCTTTTAACCTTTTTTTTTTAGTCTTTCTTAACTAAAATTTCAACTGCACAATGTTGTTTGCAATGCCAAAACAGAACTTCCTCGATCACACAACTGAAATTAAAGCATTTTTAAATTAGCACTTTTAATTAGCACTTTTTGTCTCCTACATATTTGGAAGTGGGGAAATCAGCTGAATTCAACACTGATCGACTGAACTCTTGTGTTGAACACCTTGATTTTGATTCTGTAAGAACAACAGCAAAGAAAGACATGGAAAGGTTTTTGGCCCATTCCACTTTATATGCACATGTGACAAATAAATCTGATTTTCCATTTTGAAAGCAGTTATTTTTTAGTTCATTTGCTATGCAGAATTGTTCAAATATTCTCTGTGAATACATGTCAGCCTGTGTATTGCTCACAAAGTATTCATTGCTTGTGTAACTGTAAATACGGATTGCTATAGACAGACAGATTAAGTGCTTAATATAATCATAGTGCTTAAATCACATTGTTCTGTTTCTTTTTCGAAGCAGGATAATTTAATATCTAAAAATAATTCTCACCTAAAATGAGCATTGCTTGAAAGTGATTCTTTACTAGAGACCCCAAATAAGCTTTCTGTGATAAAACAGAAATTAAATCCTATACAAGACCAAAAAAATTAAAATCCACCAAAGCAGTGAAAGACTTTTGAACCAGGTGGTTGAATACACCCAGGCAAAAACAAGCCTTGCTTCCTGCATGCCATCGTGCAAACTGGTCATAAGCCACTTCCCAAACCATCTTCTTCCTGCCAAACTTTCTTCACAAGGAGCAAACCCACAAACATTTCCATCAAGATGCACTCAGGCATGGCAAGATGTGCCTAATGGTTTGTTAATGATGAGGTGGCCCAGGTGGAGATGGCAGGGGGAGGATTAAAAAAGGTTTCAATGGAATAAAACAAGTCTATAAAAACACACAGGGGCAGGATGTAGCTGAAGGTTCAGTAGCCAATGCTATACATCGTCACAGATTTACCTCCCTCCTTCCTATCACCTCCCTTTTTGCGCTATTTATTTTTTGCTGTTTTTTCCTTTCAGCACAATGCTTATAAAAGAAATAAATTTACTAAGCCCTGATGCATTTTCTACAAAGTGAAACTTTTGACAAACTAAAATGTTTTATAGCTTTCTGAAAGTAAAATCATCTTCATAATGAAGGATTTCCCTGACATTGCACAAACAAATAGGAAAAGAAAGCCTGCAGGCAAGGGTTTATTTATAATAACCTTCCCTTGATTTTTAAAAATAGAAAACAAAAAGTGTGGCCCATTCTTCCTCTCATTCAATGCCAACCAGCTGAGCTAACAATATTGCAGGTACTTATTGTTCTATTCACGGTGATTTTGTGGATACTGGAGCAGTGAAAAATCCCCAGCACGCTGCATGCAGCGGCCCTGCCTTGCTCTAACCAGGGTACGGCCAGAGGCAAAAGCCACACAGTCCACAGTGCAGGGCCGACAGGCAGGAACTCAGCTTTGGACCTGATACAATTTGTGACGCTGATTTTCTTTAGATGGATAAAATTCTTAAGCACAGTGATATGGTCTAACTGCATTTTTGGGCCTTTAACAAAGATAGACTGTGAAAGTGAGTAGTTGTATTACTGTTATTTTTCACAGAGAGCCTTCTCTACAAATCCTGCCTGCAAAAGTCCTTCTGAATACTCTCATCTCACTCCTGCTTTCTCAGTTTTTAAGTCTGATCTTAAACACATCTTTTCTCTCTTGCACGTGCTGCTTCTATCCTCTCCATGATTGCCATTACTTAACTTTGTTAAATACGTTTAAACTTTGTTAAACATGTTTATGTTTTTTCATACAATCTCAGAACGGCTGTGGTTGGAAGGGATCCCTGGGGACCATCTAGTCCAACACCCTTGCTCAAAGCAGGGTCAACTCCAGCAGGTTGCTCAGGGCTCCATCCAGCTGGATTTTCTAAGGTCTTTCCTGGCTTTCCGTTTCTGGAACAGACATATTGCTTACTCCATGGTAAGCAACTAAAATACCAGGTTTCCTGCACCACCTTTTTGCAAATGGTGCTTTGTTACTCATCTCCATGCTAGTGTTTCATATGTTGTTCTAGCTAAACAAAAGGATATTCAATTTTTCCTTTGATTATGCTGAAAAGCAGGAAACATCACTAACAGCTTCAAAGACAAGCTTCCTGGGAACCACCTATCTCTACTATTGATTATGAAATAATGTACATTCATGCATGCTCTAGGAATGTATGAGAATGGTCAACCTTCACAAAAGAATCAACAGCTATACTCTTCAGATACAAAGCCCATATATTTTTTGACAGCACAGATAAAGTAAAAACAGGAAATACACAATACTGGTTCAACATAACACAGTGATGTGTTCAAAATTCATACTGAATCATGTCTTAGTGAAGTGCAATTTATACCAGTTGGGATCGAGCCCTCTATTTTTAAAGTGTATCATGCACATTTCAGTCTAGTCAAAATATAAAAGAAAAGAACACTGGGGAGTTTACAGTAAAGAACAAAGAGATTTAAATAAAAGAAAACTTATTGTGAATCAGAGAGGAGAAGTAACTTTGTAAGAGGCATTTTAGTGAGAAAAAGAAGATGGCAGCTTGATCGCCATGTATGGGAAAATGGTCCACAGGTAAGTATATAAATAGAGCAGAAGCAAAGTGTTAAGGCTGGTGCAGTGGTCCAGGAAGAAAATACTGAAAGAATCATGATGCAAGAACTCTCTTTGCTCTCAAGGCAGGTATAGAAAATTAGAAGTTAGTTCTGCAATAACTGTGAATTACCCTGAATGTAACTATTACATTGCTAAATCCCATTCACTGATCAAAAAGAAATGAATGGTAACTGAGGCATACAAGAGAACAGCAGCCTATATTGCTTCTGCACAAGATCATGAAGTCACTGTTGGGACAAAAAGCGAGGGCCGTTACAATCCCCAGACTAAACAGATCACCCAGATTACGTTACAGAAATTTGTACATCATTCATGGAATAACAAAAAAGGTTCAATTCTGAAATGTTGTGAATAGCACATAGTTGCATGAATTGGGCTGGTTCTGTTTGAATCTCTACTGACATGCAAAGAATAGTTCTAGGAATACTGACTGTATTTTCTAACAGGTTTTACTACAGCTACCCTTAGCTAGGCTTTGACTGGTCATGTTTATAGAAACTAACCTGAGAGAACTGCAGGCAACAATTTCTGAGATGAACCTATGCTTCATATAGTGGGAGGAATATGTTAAGAGGCAAGAGCTACTTCGGCAACTAATGATGGAAAGCTTCCAGCATAAGAGCAGCCAAGAAGCTTCTGTAAATAACTCCCAGTTTTGAACATAAGGCATTTCTGCTGGAGAGTCCTGGAGTCTGGATCTCATGCTTCACTTGACCATGTGCCAGAGCTTGCAATGACTTTAGTTTCAGGGCACATATCAGGCCCATCTGTTTGCTTAGCCTTTTGCCTGGAGTAGGTTGGGATACAAGCAGCGTGCCGTTCAAACAGTGCATTCTGCAAATAGTCGGGATGGTGTTTTTGAGTTTCAGTCTTTGACATGGTCTTGGATTGGCTGAGAACTCCTATGGAACAGTTTTATTTTGCTAAAGGCTGACTGCATTATTTATAGATCATGGTGCTGAGATAGTTGGCGATTTTGGAAATGGCTACCTATTCCTGTAACCAAAATTCAAATGGATAGATGGTATCAATAGATTTATTTAAAATTTAACATGTACTCAAGTCAGACACTCGGACCACAGGAAGGCTGGTTGCCTTAGAACCTTACAGTAGAGAAAAAATAAGGTAGTGTGTAAGGATGTTTTTTCATTTGATGTTGGAAGTTTCCAGAATATAGGACTGTGAACTGAACGCACACACACACGTGCACAAAGGCGTGCACACTCGCACATACCTACCTCTATAAACATTAGGGTAATACAATCTTTCTCTAAACAACCTCTTTAAAAAGAAACTCTCCTCCAGTCACTAAAATTTCTACCAGGGCCAAACACTGGTGAAGCAAATTGCCAAACTGCAGCACTGCACCACAGCAACCAGATTTTAAAAGGGCTGCACATCCAAATAAATGCCCCTGGGCAACCCATTCATCTAACAGCTGGAAAGGTGACACTTGACATTTGGAAACTTTCCTGTGAAGATTGCTGTAAGGCTTTCCCATTAGCTTCCTGGTGTGACTGTAAGGTTGAATAAGCTGCCTTGAAACCTGCAAAGGGTAACGGAAATGCTCTAATATCACAAGCCTGTTTGATTTAAAATTCTAATTCTCAAGCCATGACTATTCAGATTTTTTCCAAAGTATTAAATGCATTGGGCGTGGGGGGTGGGGAGCAAGCCTTGAGGAAGAAGCAACAAGATAAAGTAGGATTTTTAAGTGATGTATGTATTTCTAGAGGTTAAAGAGGAAGGAGACAAAAAGGAGGAGACACCCCTTTTCTCCTCCAAATTCACTGTGCACTGAAAAATTAAACCAAGCAGGTCAGAGATTAAAGATGTTTCACACTCAGCATTTTCATAGGGTCTAAGAAGGCAGGACACAAACAGTGCTTTAGAACAAGTGAGAAAAAATATGCACAGATACTAACAACAAGCTTTCAGTTGAAGTATTTTTAGGAAGCGAAATCAGACCCCAACAGCATGAAATTGCACAAACATGCAATCAGAGAGGCTTTGAGCAGATGGATGGGGGAGAAAGACATCGAGCTGTTACAGTCCCAACTTCAGTTGTTCAAATCTCTTTTTGTGGGAGAATGAATCATGTATCGTGTTTCTAAAAAGTTCCTTGCACTATGAACACACTCTTTGTCAGCTGGCTCTCTGCACACAAGCTGTCTCTCCTGTCTCTGAAGGTTCCTCTGCCGCTCCTATAGACTTTGTGCTTGCTCTTTTACTAGAAAAATTAGGGCAGAGGTGCCAAGTCAGCGACACACAAGGAGCACCAAAAAGGGAACACGCAGTTACCAGGTCTCTCAAGTCTGCACCCCTTAACTCATATTTCTCAGGTAAATTCTCTTTTGCATTATTTTCCTCTGTGCATTCAGTGTTTACTTTTGGCAGGTCTTTTGTCCAGTTTATCAGCCTCATCAGAGCAAACTTTGGTTCCAGAGTAGATAAACCAAGTCCTCTGTAAATGTCTTCCTCAGGTAACAATATTAGCAATATTTAATTTTTACTTTATACACCATTTGGAGATTTTACTTTTTAGTACTGATGGGCTCGCTTCTTTCCCCCAATTACCCAATTAGGACTTCTACTTGCACTGTGTATTGCGCAGAGAAGCTTGCCACCCTTGAGTGGAATTTAGACCTGGGACCAAGAAAATGTTGCTTAGACTGGGCTGAACTACGCAAACTTAAGTTTGTGATCCAATTTGAATGAATCTGTAATGTTCAAATCACCAGATAATCTGGGTATTAGTTTCTCAAAATTTGTGTATTTAATCTAAACCACAATGAAATTATCTCTTAAAGCATCTAAAAGCAGATAGAGATGGGAAAGAGGAAAACATTTTTTTTAAAAAATCACCTGTATGTATCTGTGCATGTACCAGGAAGCTTGTTTTCCATCATTTACTGATTCCACTGTAGTGTTAGCAAGACCACCAATGTCACCCCCTGCAAAAACCCAGGGTTCACTTGTTTGCATAGTTTCTGGATCTACTTCAGGAAGACCCCATCTGTTAAACTTGATAGGTGCCATGGCCTCTCTGACTGTAATTAAAGTGAACAACAAATATGTTAATAGAAGAAAGAAAAAACTGTTGCTAAAATCTGTCAAATACACACTGATAACAATTAGCAGAGCAGTTCCAAGTTCTTTCACTTACTTAAATGTAAATTGAAGTAGAAATGAGAAGTCCTTTTATGTACAGAAATGGTTTTGTTGAGCTAGCGGAGGTATGCAATTACTAACAGGACTCAGACAGAAAACCAGCGACACATCATACGGAACAGCAGTTTGGTAGTATCAGAAAAGTAATGAGTTCCTGTGTGCCTGCAAAGCCAGACTCACATACAAAATAAAAGTACACAAGTGTCACAAGAAGTGACTTGACGCAAGCTCAACAAATAATTGGTGCTAATGTTCTTCTGGTCACTCCCTGAGTACACAGTGCATATCCCAGAAGCTGGGATTCACAGTGCCATTCTCACTGGCATTACTCATCTCCCAAGGGAAAAATCCTGCATTTCTGAAAATCCTATTAATGAACAACATTAACAAAGGAAAAATAAATTTTCTCCCTTTCTCTCCACCCATAGCTTTGTCCTGCACTTACCATATCGACATGCTTTTCTCCTGAATAACCTACCATATACACTCTTGTGCAACTTAATACGCAGCACTATTTTTGACATTTAAACCCCCAAAAAGAATGTTTCTGATACAATTTAGATCTCCAGAATTTACTTCCCACATTTATTGACCCTCACAACAGAAATTATACTCTGTTATTTTTTGACAGGTCATTATTAAACCTGACAGAAAATTTTCAGATGGAACATTTTCCCACCAGAAAATGTTATGCTATCAAAGCTTTGGCTTTAACAAAGTGTGTTGGTATTAAAGAAGTTTAATTTTGAAAAAGATATATTCCAATAAAGTCAAAATCATCCCGACTTAATGTTTAAACTCAGAACATCCTGAAAGTAAGACACACTTTGAAAACTGTTACATATATTAAGAATAAAACCATAAATCCAGAATAAAAATTAAATGCTTACATGTAGGCAATATATTTTTTATCTTTTTCACTGCAATTTCTGTATTTTTTTAGGGCATGCATTAAGATATCTTTTTTCTTCTTTTTCATGCTAATGAACAACACATATAGGCATTCTGCACATTATTATTGTCCTTAAAAATAATGTAGATGTGAAAATAATTTTTTATACTGCATAGCATTATACAAATAGCATTAAATACATGTAAATGCTCAGAAAAAAATCCTTGCTCTATATTAAAATGATTTTTATTATGCATTTTTAAATTACTCAATTGTAATTGCAAAGACACTTCAAAGTAGCTTCATGAAGAGAATCATGTTTTCAAAAATATTTTCACCAAATGTTGATGGCATATATCAAAATGAGGGAGTTTTTATATGGCTTTCTCTACGGGAACTGAAAATTCTGCAATAAAATGCAGCTTAAAATTGCAACGTCCCTCAGGGACATACCACTAGCAGATGCAGATTGCCAAGGTCAATTAAACTGATGTAGCCATGCTGTCATATATGTAAAAGAGAAACCTGCCAGTTTAAGACAAGAATATTTCTCCAATACAAGGGCAAAGTCGTGGTATTGCCCCAGTGCACGCCCGAGTATACAGCAAGCTTCAAATGCATCTTTCCTGCACATCATCATGATGGAATTTCTTCTCTATCTCCCTTCACCTCCAAATCGTGTAGTAGAAGTGTATTTCAAAGTGGGGGCTGTGTATAATCAGGGGCAAAATAATAAAAGAGGAAGCAAGGCACAAACATCGTCGTCTACTTGTCCCACCTACGCTCTCCTCCTCACCCCTGGCATACACAAACATGTACACAGGGGACTCAAATCCCAAGTATTTTTTTGCAACTGGTTCAGAAGCCAGAATCACAGAAGACAGTTTTAAGCTAGAAGACTGTAGCAGGTTTTCATACCAAAAGTATTTAATCTGTCTTCAAGACCTATTGCTTGCACAATTCCTCCCACCCCACACATAGACTCGTGGCAAAAATATTTGTGTAGTAACAGAATCAAAACCTTATGAAATGGTTTTCTTTAAAAATATTTAAATTAAAGAAAAAGCACACCAAACAACCTTCAGACTGAGACATTTTTCAGTCTGGAAAATGAGGGTTTTGGTTTGTTTGTTTGGGTTGGTTTTGGTTTTTTGGGTTTGTTGTTTTTTTTTTTCTTCTTAAAAAGTGCTGATAATGGCTGATAGAAAATTTATTAAGAATACTTCAGTAATATTTATAAATCAATATATTAACTTTCTCTTTGTGTCTCAGACTGTCTGTACTTCAAGAAAGCTTTTGATCATCTTATATTTGTCATATATAGGATAACTTATTGCATGCAGTGGTACCATCTCAGCATGTGGTCCAGACAGTTCTTGCAAGCTAAATACATAGAGGCTTGTAAAAACACGTTTGGAAAAAACCCAGAGGAAAACTTGGTGCTGCAGGATCTGGGCCTGGGGATTTAACAAACCCCTTTTATTTCTCTGAGACAGGACTGAACCACAGTAAAGGTGTTAGAGGGCAACACACTATCGGAGATGTAGTTTTTCAGAAGAAATGATGTAAAACTGGAAGTTCTGGCTACTTCTTTCATCTTGTGGGAAAATAGAGTATTACCTCTGTTATCCTGTATCTATTACATTTCTCAAATCTATCTTTGGATTGTTTTGTGCTAAAATAGCTGTCTGAACATAATTATACCAAAAGCTTTTTGAGTGCAAAGAATGCCCAACATACCTTCACCTGAAACATCTCCCCAGGGCCTGGGGATTTGTCTGCCTGATCAGTATTTTCAAAATTGGGAAAGAACATTTCCCTGGTGGCAAGGCTGACACGGCATCCAGCAGCTATTTCTTTCTGTCTTTTTTATAATTGCCAAGATTTAGAATAAAAATAAGTAAAAATTTTTAAGTAAAGATTTTAAGTAAAAATAAGGGCATGATTTGAAAGCACCTTACAGAAGAGTTCCTGACAACCTCACAGTTTGGATCTGGTACCTGGGGCAACTGTGAGGCTGAAGGGATCAACTCCTAGACCACCTGCAGAAAGAAAGGGAGAACTGGCTTTCACCAAGGGAAGTCCCTTCTCTGCCTCTGCAAGGAGCGAGAGGGAGAGTCTTAAGAGCCAAACCTGAGCTAGAAAGGAGGTGACACCAACTATGTGAATTGTTGTTTGACACTGACCAATAAGCAAACTAGATCCCTAATGTTTTTCTTGATGTATGATTTGGGCAAAGGTAAAGAAAAGAGAGTCTTTTAAAGCCCTGTTCCCTCACACCCTTTAAAGTTTAAAAGTAATATAGCTTTTCTCTTGAAAATTCAAAGTACAGTCCTGTGGCTATACTGCCTTCTCCTCCATATCCTGGTGAGATATTATACATAATTTGAAAAGATCCTTCTGGATGAAAGACAACATACAATTGAATTATTCTGCTGCTATCAAGTGATGCTAACACAAATAACACCGAACAAAAGGACAGTTCTGAATGTATATTCCAAATTTGCTATATTCACAAAGCGAACAAACACAAATGGAAAAGCAGCAGCAAATTATAGCACTTGCAGAAACAATATTAAAATATAAGTGAATACAGAAAAAATATTTTAATTAACAAACCAAATCAAATGGAAAAGATTCCTCAAATAAAGCTTTAAAAGTGAGTCTGTGTGTTTGACTGCCATGACTAATTATGTATCCATGTAATGTGTGTTCAATTTGGGCTTATTTAAATAGCAGAAATGCTCATTAGCTGCAGTATATCTGTGAAGCTTCAATAAACAGTTTAATGGTTTTTATGTTTAACCAATTTCATAAGTTCCTGTAATTTTAGCTTTAGTAGCTCATTAATGTTATTTTTGATATCCATCTTACAGAATTCCTTTACAGTGAACAGTAGCATTACTTCAGAAAAATACAAATATATACTGTAACTTTCTTAATCTCAAATGTAAAAAAGTACAGCTGTCACATGCACCAACAGACTGATTAACTGCTGCCGCTGCCCAATCTATACACCCAGCAAACAAAGAAAGGCACACTCATGCTTCCCACAGCCTCTGCCCCACTGGTGTACTGAACGAGGAGTAAAAAGTGGTTTGACTGGATAAAGCTGGGTCCAGGTGTGCCAGGAGAGGCTCCCGCTGCAGGCTTGTACTGACTATTTTCTGCCTGCCACCAGCAAGCAAAAGTGTACTGATGCCTGTCAGGTGAAAGAGCAGAATTCCTGCTCTAAGTTAACAGGGCTTTAGAAGTCATCATGAAGCCATTTTTGGATACCAGGAATTGGTAATCATTTCAGAGTGTGGAACGGCTGCACTCAAACTCATTCAGTAAACCTATTTGTGGAGTAAAATCCTATTCCAAATGACTCAGCAGGAGAACTCCTACCTATTTCAGTAGGAAACTTTTGAATCTATATAAATTTCAGTTTTATATAGCAATTTTTCAAGAAATCTGGTGACTAAAAGTCTATTCTGTGGGTGTGAGGCAGATGCTGTGCTACCAGGGAGACACCAGGTCACCCCCGTGGGCATTCCCAGCTGGGGCATCACAGCCACCTCTCTTCCTCCCTCCTAGTCTTTCATCAGATAGTCAAGGCTCTGATCCTTGGAGGCTGAAGTTCCCTAGTTGTTTGAGCAGGCTGTATGCAGAAACTCAACACTCATGCAGGTTCACTGGCTTCTGGAGCATTTGAACTTCTGTATTTGTACAAAGGTAAACTAAAATCTTTTTCGTTTACGAGCTCTGCAACATTTTTCCCTAGCAAATGCTCCTCAATCTACAGAAATAAATATTAAATATGAGCGGGTTAAAAAATTAACTTGTAAACTACTTGGGTAAATTTATCTTTGCTGTGTGTCGAACTATACTGGGGGGCCGTAGTTACACTCCAGTAAGCCTTCTGGGGTTTGCTGCCACAGTTTCTAAGCAAGATGACAGTCATACTAGAAGTAAAAGCAACATACCTAAAAGTTGTGACTGATCCCCAGAAATGTGAAATAAAATTTTGCCCTTCAGTTACCATGCAATAGCTAGCTGCTACCAAAAATTTAGTAAAATGCATTTTGCTCACAAATAGCCTACTATTTCTGGGGTTTTTTTTTGCAAAGGCAGTATTTGGAGTTTGCTTGGGTATTTTTGCATTCTCCTTTTGCCTCTCCAGGAAAATAAAATAGACATTATCATGCCAAGATTCCGTGTTCTCATAAATGGGAACACTTCCTTTTTACTGCTGCCTGCTAAACAGTGTTGAACTAAACTTATGTTGCCAGTTCCCTATCCTGCCTCAGTCCCCTGTCCGGCACTGCATTTTGTAGTGCGTTTTGAACAAGTGTACTGTTTTCCATAATTTCCTCCATGGTTCTCCTCAGAAAGTCCAGGTTCTCCTCAGAAATTCAAGAAAATAAATCAGAACAAGGACATTTGTTCCAGTGCAAAATTTTGCAGTCCAAAAATATTGTTCCCTTTTGCTTATCAGAACAAAATAGATAAGGAAATGGCTATTGGAAGTTTAGACTTTAAAACCAAATGGACTGCTGTTAAGTAGGATGTTGAGGCTCTATGCAGTGCCAGGGAGTACACAGAATTGCATTTGTATATATTGAGTAGCTGCAATTTGGAATGGTGACAGAAGATATTTCAGTAATTCCCTAATACACTGTATGCCTCCAAAATAACAAATGAAGCAGAAAGCAGGAACATGAGGAAAGGTAAAAAATTATTTTCACAGCTCTTTGTTTATGTGGGTCAGTTATGATAGCTCGAAAGCTTTGGTAAGCTATGCAGTAAAATAAAAAGCAGCTTGTGGTTGCAAAATCTTTTTTTTTTCTTTCAACAAGAAGCAAAACATTTTTCTTACTCCATCTGCAGTAGTTTGATTTGAACAATTTGTTGGGGTTTTTTTTTACTGGTTTCAGTAAAGTGGTAATGTTCTTAAAATAGTCTAGAAGGCATCTCTCCTGTTTTGTCTGTTAGCAACTTCCCGAGCATAAAATGGACTTTGGAGTCCATTTTTTTTTAAATTAATGATGCATTTATATGATTCCCAATGGGAGGATGAATACCTACTAGAACTATTGCTTAAAAACACAATCAGCATTTTATTTAAACAAAACAAAAATACTAAAACCCTATTGTGAGCACACAATCTCAGTTGTAAATTTAATAGTTACTGTGCAAAAATAAGAAATAACCTGTTGAAGACAATAGAGTAGAAAAAGCTTTCTAACCTATGAGTTGTTTCTACTCAGACAGCAGTCAGTCACATGCTTATGTCTTGTTAAACAAAACCTTAAAACATGAGCATCAAGGTGCCCTGAACACTTCCCTGAACTGGGGCTAAGTCTGATTTTAATCCCTCTGGTTTTCATAGTATTTTCTTTTTCTTGTATCAGCAGCACCAGCATTTAACAATATTAATAACAAATAGGACATATCCTGCTAGCTTAGCCCATACCAATACTGCATTTGCAGTTCCCCAAGGTCTCTTAGGATTTAGGTCAATTGATAAAGCCTTTTCTATGAGCAACAATTAACACAGCCTGCATCTGAGTAATCCGGTCATAGAATAATTCAGACTAGAAGGGCCCTCTGGAGGTCATCTAGTCCATCCCCTCCTCCAAAGTTAGATCAAGGTCCAAGTCAGATCTATTTGTCCCTGGCATTGTTTTTAGGACCTCCAATATTTTCATATCCATCTTTTGATGGAGAATATGTGAGTATCCCCATCTCTTGCATACAACAAATTGCACTTTCTTTTTTAAAAAGAAACACTAAGAATACAAGATGCTTTTGGTGTTGGCTTTGGTTGGTTGTTTGGTTTTTTTTTTCTCATTTTCTTTTACTATGTATGCTGAGGTAGCCTGGAGATTTGGTTGTAAACCAGCTCAATGGTGAAAAGCAATTTTGACTTTCATTAAGACAACTTAGTCAAAAAATAAAGATTTAAAAGCAGCTGAAATGGTATACTCAAAATAAACACTTTATTCCCTCAAGTCTTAGTTTCTTTTCATTTTCACATGCAAAACAAATGCCTTACATTTTTCCTTATAATTTGCCTGCTATTCTAATAGCAGTTTCACAAAAAATACAGTGTGAAACTGATATGTATTGCACACCCCAAAGGTAAATGACTCTCTTCTTTCATGATCAGCTCATTGCATGACTTTGTTCCCCTCCCATTTTATGCTCCTACTTAAAAACCTTACAGCAATTAATTTAGACAGCAAATGTGTACTAGGAGATACAAGATTGGTGCAGTATTATGGCTAAGCAACACAGTAAGTTCAACCTTTCAGCTGAAGCAGTTTTTCTTGTGGGAGAAAACAGAATCATTCTTTATCATAGGGTCTATGAATCACAACAAAACATACTGACTGCATAGGCTAATGCTTGATTTACCACATGAAGCTCCAAAAAACCTTTCAAAAAATCGAAACGGGATTTTAAAAACAACAACAAAACTTTCCAAAATTCTCAGTCAACTCCACCAATGGAGTAGATCATTAATCTCTTAAAAAAATTAAAAATTAAAATTCCTTCCTGGAGGTTAGACTGAACCCTAAAACATGACCAACACAGGTGTCACGTTTATACAGCGATACATCTCCAAGCAGGGTAGGAGTCAGCCCTGAGTAATTAGCACTGCAGGTAACTGGGTGCAGTTGCTGTCTAGGTAACAGCCTAGGCCGCATTAACCTGTCCCAAAGCAATAGTAACACACACACAAGATAGGAATGCTCCTGGAATTAACTTTACATGTTCGTCAAGGAACCAGATTGATCCTTCTATTTTACTGTAGGAGTTTAGTCTCTTCTCATGGTGGTATGATGATGTAACTTTATATAAAATTGAACTGGTAAACAGGAAGCACCGAGTAGCTCATTCTGGTTCAGACTCTGCTTAGATTATTTTAGATTTATGATCTTCCTTGATTGGAAAGATTCACAAAAGCACATTATTCTACGAAATTTTGAAATTCCCTTTGCACTGACAGAACCAGAATGCAATTACCAAATTTTCTGGTGATGCGCGCTCTGAGACACTTGCCAAGTCCTCTGTCAGAGCATTCATACCCAAAGGACCATGACAACACCTCATGGGTTAACTGGCTGGTGTGACTGTGCCCTGGAGATGTACATTGATCACTAAGGCTTTCAAGAACCTGCTAATCTTGAGGAGCATCTCCAGGCTGAAGATCTACTTATTTTATCCATCTGTTTTCTGCTGAGTCAGTGTTTTTTACTTTCAAGGCATATTTGATGTATGTACCTGAACTCTTTAAATCTTACCTAGTGTCAAAGAACAGTCAGCTCTGCTCAATTTCCGTGTTCTTAGCTGTACTCATATTCTTCAGCTCTCTTTCTGCTATTCAGACAATTCATTCAATCTTGAAAATGCCATCTATGTGCCTATTTCTACATCTTCAACATGGGACTGCTTAATTGGTAATCTTTAAGGCCAAAGCTTGTAAAGTACAACTAAATAATGAGACAAGCTGAGACAAGCGCAGCTGAATTTAACAAATATTGTATATATGAGAGGAGCCAGTTTTCTTGCATATGCACAAGAAACAAGTGATACCCAGACCAGCTGAACCAGAATAATGAACCTGTCCTAATTCTTGCTTAATTTAATAGGCAAAAGAAAGGTTTCAGAGATCAGATCGGTTCAGTTTAAAGTTGTAGCATAATGAGTTTCTCTAAAGTTAATTACTGAGACCAGACGAAATCCCCTCGAGTATTCTTTGAGATCCCATTTGCATTGAGAGGAAAGCAAGATACATGCTGACAACTGTACATCTAATCTGAGCTCCTGCTCTATACAGTGATGCACAGAAAACTGCTTGTTTAGCAGACCCTCAAGTTTTGTTCCAAGAGGTATACCTAAAGGAGAAAGAAACTCTTGTGAAGAGGACCAGCAGTCACAACCTGTGTAACCTCCAGATGACTCATTTCACAAAACTGTCAAAGAACAGGAAATGGCTGCAGCTAAAATAACAGCATTTAGAGAATACATTAATCAGGGTTACCTTTATTGTCGTTTAACATGGAGCCAAAGGCACTGATCACCACATCAGCTTTCAGACGGACAACCTGATCCTCATCTTCTTTCCAGTTTCCATCACTGTCTTGTTCAGTTCGAACAAACTCTATAGCAACAATTTGTCCACCTCTAAGTACAACTTTCCAAGGGGAGAGGAAAGGCAGAAATTCACACTTCTCCTCTTTTGCAAGTTCCATCTGTACAGTAGAAGCAATATGTAACTTTAATATTGTTGTGTTTTTATAAAAAAAAACCACAAAACAAGTTCTGACTCAAGATGCCACCATGCATTCTTCTGTGGTAGAAGTCACCTATGTACGGTATACAGACAGTCAACATAATACCACATTCAGAGCCTCCCACTCTATTAAACCAAGCAGTTCTAGACAGTGGCACTAAGTAAATCTGCAACGCAAATATTTCTCCAATATATTCTTCTTGTTCCCTGTTATTTTGAATATGTGTAACTCCTTTGAGGGCAAAAGAGCTACCTTATGTAACTATCTGTGTCTTTTAAGAAGAGGCTTAGTATTAATTAAGTACATGCCCTGATTTCTGTTTACTATGATTTTAGGATGTTATTAAATGCTGGCTATCATGTGCAAACAGCAGTCTTCTGAGTGAAAATCCAGACTGAAGATCCGAATCTCTGCTGTGGTAAAACTGTTGAAGTCAAACAGCATTTTGTTGTAGCAAAGTCTTCAGGATTGGGTTGTCTATATTTACACAACAACTTTTTTGAACATGTAATATCCAACCTGACATCATTCAAGCATGGTTGTTACTAGCTGCAGCTACTTTTATTTCACTTTTTTTCAAGGCCACTGCATGACTGGATGAATACAAACTTTGACAACTTTTAGGAATTTACCCAGGCTGCTAACCAAGATATTGGTTCAAAGTGACAGCTGATTCTTGATCAGTAAGAAGCTGGATAGCACGTGAGTCAGTCTGTGCAATGGCTTCTGTAATTTAATTGTGTCTAGAATTCTTAAATGAAATGTAACAGAAGTAAATTATGCATCAAGAGACCCTCTATTATTTTTTTTGCACCTCCATTCCCCTCCTGTAAGATATCTAAGATGCCCACCTTCTTGAAACAGATGATCGAACTCCCACAAATGTCATGATAAAGATACATTAGATGTTGTGATATCCTCAAGCATGCAGAAGTGTAAAGCATGTACCAAATAAATGGCAATGGGAAAAGACCATCAAAATAAGAAAATCTAATCTGAAAACACCCTCCTGTAGTACAGACACATTGAGGAAGAACAGTCAGTTTCAACATGCGCAGATGTCCTGATAAATGCCAAAGTGCAAAGCCAAACCAAAAATCAAATTGAACTCTGAAATCTGTGATGAATGACATTGCTTTACTGCCATTGGCAGTGATTCAAAGCCAAAATCACTGTAAGTAATTTTCTTACAAGATTTTATAGGCTCCCAAGGCAACGTCAGAATCACTGAGATTCATTAGACAGCAGCCAGAAGGTGTATCATTCTAGGATCTAACCATGACCTGAAGAGTCACCTACAATACTCAAATGGCTGTTTGATCTGTGGGATGCTTCCAAGATTAAAAATTCTACCGTATTTTCTAACGTACAAGAAATTCTACACCCTGTATGCAAATGTATCTCTCTGACCTTACAGGAAATAGGTATAACAGAAAAAAAATATTTATAGAGACTATATAAAGCCAGCCTCAGACCTTTAATAAACATTTATACATATTAAGAGCATTTTTATAAACAAAACCTTTAGTAGATGTCTTTCAAGTACCTATAGCACACTTTCAGGCCCTGTAGAGATAAGCAAAATTCCTTCTCAAAATTGCCATTATTCAATTTTACCTCTTCTGGGACAGCCCTGATATTAGTGAATCCCTTCCTGAAGACCACAAACACACGACGAGCTCCACAGCGTAAAGCAGATGTTGCACAGTCAAAAGCAGTGTCTCCTGCCCCAAGTACAATCACAGTTCCACGTATTGATGGCAATGGAGAGTGACAGGCACACATCCCTGAAAGATGAAAGGAAAACCCCATTTTCAAGTAGAGAAACCATTTCTGCATGACAGCTCAAAAGGTACTTGTACTCAAAGCAGTGTAAAATTGCATCTTACAGTTTCCAAGCATGGAGTGTCACTATCAAATTATTCTGCTTCGCTGAAAGACAGTTTTATTCCCATTTTTAAGATATGCTCATATACATAATTTCATAGTCAGTACTCTAAGCAGCTGCACCTTTCTATCTGGGAAGAATTCAAATGACAACACATTTGTAGGATTGTGGGTTCAGTCAGGTTGAAATTAGCATTGAGATCTTTTTATTCAAAATAAGTTTCTCTCTTATCGGATTCATTGCCCTCCCAGTTAAAAACACCCACCTTTTAACAGATCATAAAGAATAATACTTGGTATTTTTCAAAAGATGACCACTTGTTGATAGTTTTGTGTAATAGTTCCTAAAAGTTAGTCCCCTCAATCAGTTTTCTACAAGGCACTGACACTGTTCTGGCTGTGACATGGTTCTCAGAGGCTATTCTCTATGGCAGCTGAACATGAGGTAGAAAGAACATTGTTATTACATTAATCCCTAGATCTTCCACTGGGAGAAAAAGTTTAATCTACAGTGGCTTTCTACAAATGATTTGAAAAATGTTACATGGAGAGAATGACAACATCATGTGTTTGTCATCTACAGCTTGTATTTGACAATTCAATTATACAAGAAATTAAGTAAAACTGAACTCTGTGTGTTCCTTGTATGAGACTGCACTTTATCACAGGTTTAAATACAACTAACTGTTGATTAAGAAAATTATTGCAACTTTAAAAATAATGCCATAAACAATATCAAGCTATATTCTCAATGAGCCCATGATATTTTCAGTCAGGAGGTGCTAAGCTAGCCATTTAATCATTGCACTCTAACTTGAGTATCCTGCTATAGGAGCAGCAGATTTTCACATGCAATTGTAAAGAAACATAAGTATCACTCAAGGAAATGATGCTTCTAATTTAGACATAAAAACAAAGTGGGAAACAACACTCCAATACACACATTCTCCATTTGTAAAATGCTTACTATATAGCAAATGCTATCACCTTCCCCCCACGCACATGGCATTGCATTTAGTATTTACTTAATAGTCATCTTATTATAAAAATCTCTCTAAACTTTTCTAATTTATTTTTAACACTATTAATCCTGCACAGAAATTGTACATGGAGCAGTGGAAAAAGCACAGGTGCAGAAGGGGAATGGCAGCTCTGAGCGCTGCCATGGGACTAGTCTAGAACAGATCAGTCTCAGCAGCCCAATTTGCTGTTGGTGACAAGGCCACTCCCAAGGTAAATTCCCATCTACATATTTGCAAGGGGAACCTCTTTTGGAGGAAAGTATATTAACAAATGGTATTCAGAACTTAATAAGCAGGCAGAATATGTATTTTACCGTGACTAAGTCTATTATGTCTGTTATTTAGAGAACTGTCATAGTAAAAGAAAGAGGATAGAGCAGGATATAGGACAAGTATATTTCACTTAAAATTCCATGCTTTAGAGAGCAAGAGGTGGCTACGGCTACAGACAGACACTAGGAAAATTAAGTAAAAGAGACCATGTTAATGAACAGACAACACCACAGAGCTATTTATTACTGTCAATCAGAAAAGGTTAGTTCTTCAAAGTTCATCCTTTTTTTAATTGTAGACTTAATATTATAAAATAATACCACTATGTATCCTGTCAAATCGGGAGTGCTACTTTGCAACATTTTAAAAGATGCAGATCACAGTATATAGATCCTCATACAGACAGGCAATTTACAGTACATGAGTGCTATGCGTCCACATGGAATTCTATAAAGTATCTTAGTCAAAAATATTACAAGAGGGGATTGTTTTGCAGGATTTATTTTTTCCTTTGTTAGTCTACAAATGTTTTGCTGTGCAAATTCTCAATCTGTTTCATTTTTAAACATCTCTTTCTTAGAAAAAAACCCACAACCCACCCTTTTCTCCCAACCCATTTGAGCTGAAGAAAACAGACAGAAATAAGCATTTGATCAAAACAGCAGAGAGATGGGACAGATGGGATGCAGAATCTCCCTTCCTAAATATTTTGCATTAAATGGGGTAATAAACTTTACTTTTATATGCAGAATACTTTGCCGCAGAAGACACATTCTTCAACACAATGGTTATGGAAAGTCTACTAAATAAGCGCACAACCCTATATGATGTCAAAAGAAGTTTCTGAATGCTCAGAAGAAAATCTTATCTATAGATACGAAAAGTATATGTGCAGTTAAATATGTGGTCATATGTACAATACTACATACTGCACGTAAGTATATGCCCAGAAAATTGTCCATGGAATTTCTTTTTTATCAACACGCTGGGGAAATCTAGACCACGAGGGAACGTGGCATAGAAATCACAAGCCCAATGTCATTCATCCATCTGGGGCTTATGATTTACATTCAGGGCCACTGAAAGCAGCCATAATCCTTGGGGAGTAAACACAGCCATATCTGTACTCAATGATGTAAAAGCATAAAAGACTGCATTTGGTGCCTATGAACTGAGTGCTGTCTTACTAACTCCTGGCATACTACTGTTGTCCTGAGTCTTAGACTGTAAGTTCTCTGGGTAAGGAACTAGTGCTCCCTTAACTGTGTTGTAAAACATGCGGCAAATGACTTGGGCTCATTTATCAACAACATACCAAGCAGCTGCCTGTATAGGTCAGCAACACCTCCTTTAACATCAAGATTTTTTCAAGACCATCTTATATATACTATTTATATCAAGATAATATATACAAATGAGAACAAATTAGAAGCTTATGGTATTTTTTTAATATAATTCATAGTAGCAAATGTAATTTCTTAAGGGTAATGATTTGCCATGTGCCTAGATTTTCTATACATGACTATTTGCTTTACAGTCTCCGAGACTGACCTTCCTGACCACACTCCTGAGTTTGCAACTCACCAAGAGAAAACCCTGCCCCAGACCTATTCACCGGGAGGCACTCCATAACTGGCTGTACTGCTGTGTAACCAGCCATCCGTTTTGGAATATCAGTAACGCCTCATGACTTACCAAACATGATTACAACGAAAACACAGCATCACACACCTGGTTTACTTGCCATTGCGACCAAAGGTAAGAAGTCTTTAGATGTGTAGAATCCTTGATCCATTCTCAGTCCCTGGAATATACTGTCTCTGTTTGGTTCTGGCAAACCTAAAATAGGTATTTTAAGGCATATCAGAACGACAAAGGAAATTTCAATGTGTTTATAATGTGAAATATGTATTGGTCATTCTCAAAAATGTCCTCAATACAAGCACTTCTACAAAGCCTCCACAAATGACTGTAGTTTCATGTTTGTAGTCTGTAGTTTACATAACTGGTGATTTTTTAATAATACGAGCACTTGAAAATAAGGTTGTTGAGTAACCTGTGTACTCATATAACTCATACAAAAACAAATGCAGAGGAAAGAGTTAGAGAGAACAGGATATACAGGGTGCCAAAAGCAGGGAAGCTACTGGGGGAGAGAAGACTCTTGTAAGCTTTTCTTGTATTGATTTACCTGCATGTGTGTGTTACTCTTAGTGCTGTGAAATGCTTTTATTCCCTTGGTTTTGAAGCATTTTTCTGCAAATAACACAAATGAGGCAATAATACACAGCCTAACCAATGAGGAGAGGAGGACAGATGGCAATGCTCTACATCTGTCTTACCTGTATTTGTATGCCACCGTTTTTTGCCATCCTTGATTGTTTTCTCAAAATCCCAAAGTCCTTACTGGCTGACATTTATTTATAGTTATTAATAGCACACATTTATAAACAAGCCACAGGAAACAGACAGGGATACACTTCAGAACCAGTAATAGCAACAAATATCTTTCAATTAAAAGAAAGCAACAAAAACAATCTTCCAATTATCAAAGAATATCTTCTTGTTGCTGTGTGAACATTTGGACAGCACAAAAAAACAGCCTAGCTGACACAGAAGTTGAAACTTTTTTTTCATGCAAATGCAATGATCTATCAGGGTATTTTCAACAGAGCCTTGACTTCCATATTTACATTTAAAAATCCTTAATATTGTCAAAGGATGCTAATTAATAATTACATACTGAAACGGAGTAAACGTCAACAATTTTTTAAGAAAACACACGAGAACCGAGCAGTTCTCAGAGCAAGCAGGCAGAACTGGAGCATGCAAAGCAATCTGTGTTGCCTCCATTCCCAGTCATGGATGGCAGCAGACTAATCTTCCTCTGCTTTGAGACATATTGGTCTGGAAAACCCCAACAACACCATGTTAGTGTCAACAATAAAGCAGGATTGCACTTTGAGGCGTGCTGTTCCAAGTAGGGAAGGTTTAGGGCCTTTTTATACTACTGAAGAAGCAAAAATCTGTCTCAGTGCAGCGTAAGATCAGGATTCAGTCATAAGAAAGCTTAGGATTTTCTGTGAGTAACCTCATATGAGGGAGTTTCTTAAACCTCTAAATTCCTGAATTAAGTTACTGTAATACAAGAAGAAAAAAAGTATATTCTTAGTTCTAAGTCTTAGTGAAGAAAATGAAAACATACTCTCTGTGGCCTACAAGCTAAAAAGCAAACAAAAAACCCCCAACATTTTTGCATTTCACAAATCTCACATTGTTGAGCACTTTCTTGATCTCTACAAAAAAAATATCACAACTCAGTTGCTAAATATCTGAATTTCAAAACGCCACTGATCTATAATTGGATACTAAGAAAAGTAAGGTTAGAAAGTACTGGCACATACTGAACTTCAAGACCTTTGAACGCTGTACTTCCTGGGCAGACTGGAATATCAGCTAATGAAGAATGAATAATGGATATCTTAAGAGGCTGCCAGAAATACTTAGTACTATTGAAAGTACAATAT
This sequence comes from Falco biarmicus, assembly GCF_023638135.1. NCBI lineage: Eukaryota > Metazoa > Chordata > Aves > Falconiformes > Falconidae > Falco > Falco biarmicus. The sequence continues at coordinate 23,051,791 of NC_079298.1, forward strand.
GTAAAATACATTAAAGAAATTATTTTTAGAACTGCATGGGTTTTCCTCTATGTATATATTGCATAATCACCTAAGGCAACAAGAGTACCTCGGAAAAAGTTCCCAATGACTGCCTACAGGCAGAGGACAGAGTAATGCAACTACTTCTACTGAGGCATCTGTAAACCAGCTCAGAAGCCTCAGTTTACTCTTGGAAGAAACACTCATGTCACTAGTGAGACATGCAGCCCGTGTTAAAGATCATTTCCTTTCTACTTAACATCTATCCCCAATCAAAACAAGGAGAAACCCTCACAAATATTTTTTCCCACTTATGTTCGCCGCTTTTATCATCTCCTAATGAAAACGAATTTGTCTTCAGCAGCATCAGTAATTTGGTTCCCATAGGCTGAAGAAAGAATAGAATTAAGGGAATGTTGCAATGTCCATGGTTCAGGTTCATCGCTAGTTCAGTGTCACTGAAATCAAAGGAGCTCGATTAAGACGACACTGGATTCAATAATGTTTAGCCTGGCTGATATGACAAAAAAAAAAACCAAAACCCTAAGAGGCAGTCAGCATACATAGTATTTTCTGCTATTTATTTTTTTTCTATTTCCATTTTGTGAAAACTCCATGAAAAACAATTTTGCAATTTTTATATTTGAAGGAAATTCAAGGGATTTTTCTCTTACAAACACCTGGCACAGTTTCCAGCTCATTGCTAACCATTGGCCAGAAGTTATACTGGATGCACTGGATTCTGATGTATCTCCTTTTGCTGTTTAGTATTTGCCATTATAGTGATTGCATTTAATTTTGTTAAAATAGAGATTGAGTACTTCCTAAAGCCACTAGGCTAGCTAAGAAAGAGGCAGAGGCAGACAAACAGAGAAAAAGATCAAGAAATTATAAGATCCACTTTAGAGAGACACCATTTCATAATAAACAGCCACTCCACAGAAGTACGCTTTACAGACAGATCAAATATTGATAAATAGCCAACAGCCTCTTGGGAGAGAACATTTGATGAAAAAAACAGCTGTAGAGGAAAAATGTAGTTTTGAGCAAATGGTTTTAAAGAAAAAATAAGATGTAAAAAATCCCAGTCATCTATGAAACACACAATTTAGGTCAAAATAATGAACTAAGAGAAATATCTTTTGAAGATAAATCAGAGATCCTTTAGCAAAAGGGAAATCACACAACAGCACAAAATATCCAGGAGCCACCCAAGAAAAAGTGCTTAGACAAACATGAGGTCTTTCCCCTAGGTTTTAGGCTGAAGCCAATGGCAGTCAGTTCTGTGCTCTCTGAATCCACCTGCAAGCTATCTAAAAGGCTTTTATATTTATTACTTGGTATTTCTTGTTCTGAAACAATCTTTCACTATTCTAGGTCTGCAGTCTTAAAATAACCTATACCAAAATCTAGTGATAACAATTATTTCCTTCCCCTGCACTGAAGAACAACTCTTCTGAAAGGTAACCAAGAGGAGGTAGCCTAGACAGACAGTTCCCTTGGTGGTGTTCTGATGGCCTTAGCACATCCACGGAGAAGCAAAGGGCAATGTCTGGCCCCTGCCTTCTGCAGCCAAAGCCCTGGGCTTCCTGAAGCCTGCTGATGCCAGGGAACGAGCTTCTGAAACGACTGATGCCCAAACCACACAATGAAGCCTCATGGGCTGTGGAAAACAGCATTTACTAAGAACAGAGAAAGTAGAAACATCACAAAAGTAACAGCTTGCATGACAGATCTAGTTCAGCTTTGCAAAAGCTAATCAAGACAGCCCCAGTCTGGGTCAGGTACAGCGCAGAAAGCAATTCATCTCTGTTCCTGACCCTCTGGTTTGCTAGGCCCAGCCTTTTATCTTCAGATGCTCCAGCTATCTCTCCGTAAGCATCACTGTTCCTTTAGTACAAGGCCCTCTTCCCTTCTTCCCTTCACTTGATCCCCACAGCCCCTTCTCCAGTGGGCCACACCACAGCATCAGCGTCTCTGCCCTGTCTGACATTCACTGTAACAGTGGCTTTGGAAAACATGGGCTTTAACCTCCCATTTTTCTATCTTGTATATATATATACAAAAATACACATGCATACATATATATATTTTTTACAAAAAACAACATTTGCTTCCTATCAAACTCTTGTACTCTTTGTTCTCACAACACTGATGCATGTTAATTTTCTCAACTGGCAGCGTGAAGTCCATCGTCTCCATTTAAGGAGACAGAATCCTCTCACAATTCCCTAGTCCAGTTGAAATATTTATCACTACATGATTAGGGTCAATTTGTCAGATATACAAGGCAATGTACCAGAATGACATGTATACAACGTAAGGGATTGGCACGCAGAACAATGCACCTAGTCCACTTGGTTGCTGCACCAAATAAATCAAGGCATCAATACATCAGTCAGCTAAACCTGGAAAGGAAATAAGAACTGCTGCTATCTCTGTAACTATTAGCCTGGTCTGGAAAGTTAAACTAAACTGGGAATAGAAACACAGAAATACAAATCTCCCTCTCTCCTACTTTGATCAAATCCCCTCTCCCCAGAAACAGGAATGCCTTCGAACCCAAACTCATTTGGATTACTTAAATGTGACGTGTTTGGGCAGATCTGAAGTTTCAAATGAACTTCTCAGCCAGTCTCAGTAACTGACATACAAAATAAGCCCTTGTCCTTGGTAAGGATCAAATGCAGTTTTCCTTGGCAGCTGACTGAAAACAATGTCCAGACAAAAAACATGGAGCTGAAGATGAGTGTAAGTACATAGTAGCCTACAGGGACAAAACTTATTAGAGCATTGTGAGGTTTTCTGATTTTTCTCACATCAAACACTGAAAAGCTTGGTTTGCTTAATTTTTAATTGTGATAATACCACATTTTGGAAAAACTTAAGCTTGACCAGATAAACAACTGATGAACTAGGATCCTTCAAGAATATTCCCTCTCTTTGCATTCTTAGCTGTTGCTATCCTGACAAGATCAAAACTGGCTGAATTGGTTTTACCAACCCCCTACCTACAGGTAAAAAAAGTAAATTCAGGCATGTGAATGCAATCTGTGTTTGAATATACCAAGAACTATTTTTTTAAAAGCTAAGACACTATTTTGACAGGTTTATTTTATAATTAATCTTTCAACTTTGTTTCAAGATGACATTTATAAATTTATCCAAATTGAATTCAAAAGAAAACAACAAAAATTGGATCCACTGTCTATGCACATGCATTTTTCTACCTTTTACACTAGGAAACCAAAACCAAAATCAACCTCCATTCAGCAACTCACCAGACTTTTTCTTTTCTTTTTTTTTTTTTTTTTTTTTTTAATGTTCTCATGCCATACAAATATGGAGCATCACGCAGAAATTCAGAGGGTAGGAAGGTCTTTCCACCTTTTGCCATATCCATGAAAGCCTGCTTATGTTTTGGAGTCAAACAAGATTGTGAAAAATCACATTTGCAAGGAGAACACTTCTTCTGCCCTTCCCAGCTGCCCTGACAGGGATCTGCCAAGGGAGGGAGGCCCAAGAGATCCCAAGACCAGGTGGAAAGCCTTGAACTGTCAGAATCTACGCATTATGAAAATGCAGAATCTCGTAAGAAACTGGATGTGGGCAGAAGAAACATACGATTAGCTGCATGTCTGCTCTGGTAGCAACGCAAGTCTCCTGAAACAATACCTGAGAGGCTAAGCCAGCCAAGCCTGCTAATCGGTGTAAGAAACTTGAACGCTGCCCAGTAATGAGGCAGCAGAGGTTTTACACCAGCAATTCCTCACCTTTGGCAAGCTTGAGGAATAGGAATAACAAGTTGTGCCCACTCATGTGCCCTGGGCAAAGGAGCCATGGAATGCTGATGGACAGACTGATACGAATTTTAAGAGAGGAACTGACATGGCCTGATAAGTTGTTTTTGTTAACAATGTCTGTTTATACGGATTTCTTATTTACTCAAAAAGATGTGCTAAAGTAGATACAAAGCTAAAATAATTGCTCTCTGAAGGTAAATTTCTAAACCCACCATTTCCCTTCCAAAAGGGTCCTTTTGAATTAACAGAAAAGCACTCATTTTGTCCCATCTCCCTAAGCTTTCATCCACCTAGTGCTCCAACTTGCTCCTTTTGCAACCATATGAAAATACTTCAGATGTGACAGTTCTGATGGCATTTCACACTTGCCCAGAGACTTGCGACTACAGGTACCAGATGGTCAGTGTGACTACAAAGGTGCACGACAGAGAAGAAAGAACATACTGTAAATTCCAAGTGCATAAGCATCCTTTAATATTTTTGAATGCCCTGTTCTTCAACAAGTCTAGTTTGTGGTCTGGGGAAATTGAGATCAAAATCTATGTATTTAAAGCAGCTTTATGTCACACAATCCCTGAATTGTAGAAATTGGATGATGAGTTTTAAGTACATTAAAGTATTTTCTTGAAAGATAACATTGAAACAGCGAATTCTCTTAACTGTCAAATTTACAGTTTTCCCTAGACACGATAGAACCTATTTGTATGCAGCGGCATATGCTCAACCTATTTGTTTGTAAGAAGTCACAGTCATTCATATAAATATTGATAATATTGCTGTCCATGGATCAACGTTACATATTACACAACAATTTAGATATGAGCCATACTGAAATACATTATCCAAATATGGTACCTAAGCTGTGCCACATAGCTGATCATACAAAATGCACCATTACCATCAGTGCTATGACACTCATCAGAAATGGAACAGAAAGCCATTGGTATCTAAAGAGTTACTCTTTCTACACTTTGAAAGGTTTGATTCTGAAAGACTTAATGCCCAGTAAAGTTGCAAATGCTCTGCAGGTGCTCAGCTTCTCTCAAGGTCAGTCCATTAGTGATTAACACATTAGTAAATACTTCTGAGGCTTGAATTTTTAAAGGATCTCTCTCGTTTTGCTGGAGATTGTTTTTATGGTGGCAGCTTTGTTACTTCCTGTTGTGAGGTTCAATAGAGTATGTTTTCTAGGTGGTTGATTTTTTTTTGTTTGCTATGTATGTCGATGGAGATAAGTGTTTTAATTACTTTTTTAATGTCTATGCTTTTGTATTTTCTTCCTCTTCCCTTTTATTTCCTGCTGTTGAGATTACTGCCTCATCTCCACAGCAGGTGGCTCTTTCAAATTTGTTTTCTTTGTAAGCCTGGTAGATTTATTTTGTAATATAACTGCTCCTTTTTACTGTTTTTTATTAATGATTTCTTTATTTTGGGATAGGTATACTTGCAAGGTTTGTAGGAGTAATTCCCTAATGATGGCTAAAAGCCTTGTTCATTGAAAAGGGGAAAAAAGAACTACAAGACACTTGGGTTATCCTTTTCTTACCTCCAAGTTAGAATGAACACTGTACAGCATACGTGAAAGAACACCCTTCACACCTATCAACAAGATCCATGCACAAATGCCGCAGTGCATTTTAACTTCTAACAGCTATATGTCCATACCGTAGTATCTTTTAAATACATCTGAATAAGTAGCTGAACCTGGTAGTAATGCCGTCTATAGGTCTCACACCTTACTTTGCTGCCAAATTAGACACAGAGACAAAGATCTGAGCTCTTGCAAATGATGCTGAAATAACAGGAATGAAGTAGTCTGATCAGCCAGAACTAAATTTGTTCTTATAATCCAGCTTCTCTTTGAAGCCCATTGTCCAATCCCAGTTTAGAAGCAGCCAATATTTCATAAATAGGTATCGGAAACTGCAGATGGATTGATTCTAAACTCTGCCTGTGATTCCCATGCGAGTGATGGAAATTAGGATTACGACCACACAATCGGTGTTGTATGTCTGATCTTGGGCTACAAAACTCTGCAGCCTTGTGGTCTGCCCTCACCATATTTAATGATCCCATGTTCAGATCAGATTGACATCTAACATTGACCAAAATGCCTACAGGGGAACCATAACTCATTAGCATCATCAAGTGCAGAGTCCACCCCCAATCTGGTTATATTGTAATCAGTCCAGGTTTTCTCAAGGCTTTAGCCTGCACTCCACAGCCTATGCTCAGTCACAACTGCTCTTCTTAATTTTATTACGGTCAATATATGGGACCTGCACTTGGAATATTATCAGAGTAACACTCAAATATGACTAAGGTAATGTATTTTAGTGAAAATCGTCAGTGTTTCAAGATGATTAAACAAAGATCTGGAGAAATTATGTGGTGATTTTGCAATTCTCAGTATCTGGCTATTCAATTAAGCACCATAAATATTTTCAACTCCCAGTCTGACTTGAGCACTTACATTCCAAAAACACTTCTAAAATGCTTACCTCAGAAACATATACTGAATGCATATAGTATCATATACAGAAGCATTACTGAAGCATATAGTATCACAAAGTGTTTTAAAAACCTAATTCTTTAAAGGACACACCAGAAGACGCGACACTAAGTTGGACAAAGAAATACAGCTTCCTAAACTAAGGAACAGATGGGAACTCTAGCCTTTCTTCTCAGGTTGGAAACTGACAATGTTGTCCATACATGAATTAATAATCAAATTGAGGATGCTAGGAAGTTAGATGGTAGTCTTGGTGAAAGGACTGGCTGAAATGTGAAGATTACTACGAAGTAAACCTCATCATAGAGAAGGATGAATGCAGACGCCTGCTTACATTCCCCCTGGTTCTGTTCTGCCTGCTATTGTTTATTGCAGGACTTAAAGCACTGAAACAGTTTGCTATGAATCTTGATTTGTAGAACATAAGAGTTCTGTAAATTGTAATACAGAGTAACTGAAGAAACATCTCCTGTAAAAAATAAACTGGAATATTGCTGCAAACCTTTCTTATGTCATCTCGGTAACATTTGTTATACTGGCAACAAACCTGAAAAGGTCACAAGCAAAAATGCATTTAGTAGTCTCAGTCAAATCCATCTCTGATATAAGAAAGCACCATTCCATCCAGGAAAAGAGCTTTCTCCAGTCTGCTTACAATATTGCTGAACTGGATTTTTAGTTCTGACTGCAATTTGGTTACTTCTCACCACTGGCACACGCTGTCATTATTCAGTAGCATCCCTGAACCAGCATAGCAGCGATGCTGAAGTTTAAGATCTGACATGCTAGCGTTCTCAGTTCCTTTCCCTCTTCATTCTACAACTCTGTTCCTAGCACTAACATGCCAAAGGAAAGACACAGGGGGGCTGTGTTTCCTCCAGACACCAGCCAGATACTATTTGTCAGTGTGATACGCTGCACCACGTTAGAGAAGAAAACTGGCCCCCATGCTTCCTGTTGTTCAGTAAACAGTGCTGAAGTGGTCACAAAAGCAGGATCATCTCCTTGAGGACTGTCTAGCAGTAACTTGAAGAACACCAAAATACATCATCTCAGAAACCATATGTCACAGTAAAGTGATTTTTATACAGTATAGAAAATCTGAGTATGTAAAAGTGAAAGCAAAACAAACTGATGGAGAGACTGGGTGCAAGTCTCCTGAAAAGAAAGCAGAAAATACTACAATAGCTGTTTGCAATAGATACAATATCTTTCTCCAAGTAGATTCATTATAACTTACTTGTCTACTATGTCCAGTTTATAAACAGTCACACTGGCATATTGGAATAATCAAAGTCAATTAAAATTTACAAAGGGAAAATCAAATGTTAGCATAGGAAACATCTCTTCATATTAATTTTTTTATTTCAAAAAAAATGGAAAAAAAATTGAAAAGCTGAATTAATAGAAGCTACATATGGTAAATATGCAGGAAACGCATAAAATGAGAAGAAAACTGGCATAAAACATTCCCCAAAGAAAAAAACATAAATGCCTGGTTGGCATCACAAAGAAAAATAAATACTAGGCCTCCACACTCTTGCAAAGCACTGATTGAAAAAAAGAAAAAAAAAAATCCATCTAAGGCAGCAAATTCATCCTGTGGAAATATATGAGGAATAATTAAGTAATTCATATTCTGGAGTAATAATTTCAGTCAGATCTCAGGCACTCTACAGCAATGAAGCTGCAGTGAGGTGTACTGAAACAACATCAACTTACAGTAGCTAAAATTGTCCTGTACTTTTGATATGATAGTAATAAAATAGCTGATAGGTGGTATCAAAATGTTACACATATAAACTCCGATTTTTTTATAACATTGTTTACTAAATTTGATAAAATACAACAGTTCAGCATCACAGAAATATTTAACTGTAATAGTAGTGGGTTTCTGTTAAAGCCCACTATTATTCTGTTGCATGCTACTTCCAAAGTTTCCATTCTATTTGAATATAGTGACTATAAAACAGTAGGCTTGATCAGTTACAGCTTTGCACCCTATATAACTTTCTATATTAAATACTTCTAAAATCTTACTTATCCAGGAAGAAAATCCAACCCACTAAATAATAATTGCAAAAAATAGCATTTTCTGTTTATTTCTATTTTTAAAATGTAACAAGGATCCACCTAAAACTTTTTTTCTTTTTAAATGTAAAAGTCTTCAGCGTAAACCAGCAATGTCTTCCAAAAGCTACTGAATAATTACCACTCTATCTGAAATTTCAATATAGGAAACAAATATTGTTTCCCAGTTCTTGTTCAACATATGATATCGTTTTATCTTAAGAGTATTAATACACTGGTTTTGTCCACATAGAAGAACAAAAAGATGCTATAAAACTTATTCAGTAATTACTCCTGTATCATTCCGCCTACACTGCATTTTTTAATCACTTCAGGTAAACCGTCTCTACATAGATTTTAAAAGGATGCCTCAAAAAAAAGACATCTAAACATTATTAATTTTGCTGCAGTGCAGATCTACAACTGAAAACCTATCATCAGTGCATTCTGATGAAAAGGTAATAATTAAATCTTTTTTTCCCCTTCTTCTACAGCACATTATTTGACCTATGATAAAACAAGCTATCAAATTTCCATTTATTATTTCTACCTGAAGGGCTTTGCCAGCTCACACAAACATAAATCTCCATTTGTCAGATTTAAACTGTACCTGTCCCAGCTGCTACGAGGGTTCATAGCTCTTGCCCCTTAAAAATTACCAAATAACATCAAGCAATGTAACCTCCCTCCAGCCTTCACTGACCCTCGCAATCAATAATATTTGTAACCTGCATGCGCACAGTTAAGTAGAACAGAAGCTGTGCACTATCCCAGTTAACCACATTGAGCTGTGATACTAAAATCTGCTCCCTTGTGTCTCCCGTGATCAATTTTAATCTCTGGACCAAGAATAAAAGAATGCAGCCCCTTGTTTCCAAATTCATCTGAAACGGATGTTATAGATTTGTAGGTCGTCTGCACAGGAGCTGTGGATTTAATACAACCAGCAGTTCAAGGAAAGAACACATCTAAGCTATCATTCATTCTCATTATCCGCAGTGTATTTTGGATCTTCAGAAGACAATACAGGAAAATGCACATGTACTGACTTAAAGCCAGCTCGTTTTGTTAAAATACCATCAGGACACAGTTATTTGTTAGAGCTGTATCCATTACTGCCACTGTAGGCAAGGTGGAGATCGGTCATTCTGTTATGATTACTTTGTTTAAAGGTTTATAAATAGACTGCCAATTTTCATTCCTTCTGAAAATGCGTCATATATAGTAAATTAAACAGAAATTCCCTAGAAATAATAAAGCCTAGTTCTGCTCTGTTAAAAAGAAACAATCATTATGGAAAAAAAGAGTAATTCAGGTTTCTGATGATATTTGTTCTCTCACCTCCAAACTAATTTTATTTAAAAGAGGACAAATTTGCCAGCCAATTAGTCTAATTAGACAGCAGTATCTGAATGTTGAACAGGAAGAAAGCAACTTTAGAAACCTACTCCGGCAGAAGTGCTTTTTGAATCTGTCACGCTACCAGAACGCATGTTTCCAGAGTTCTTGTAACTGCATATTTATAGGCTTGGCTATATTGGCTCGTCATCAGCAGCTCCAATGCCATGAATCATCTATCAAACATTTGAGAAGACTTACTCATTTCTTTAAAGCAGCATTCTGAAGAGACACTTTCCACATGACTATGCTCTAGTGTTCACTATTAATTAAGAAAAACAGCACACAGTTTTATAATTGCAGGTGAATAATAAGTATGCATCGTCAGAGGCTTTATCTTCTCAGATTGTCACATGCTGTGTGTCAGCATAGAGCACGCTGCAACAAATACGACACTTGTAACATGCTGGAGGGTCAATGAGCATTCTCACTCGGGTCATTTACCCACTTCACATCAATGTCCTTATCATTAAGCACATATTTATCTGCCTTTCCTTTTAAAAGCAGCTGTAGCAAGGAGTTTTATGTAAATATCCTGCTAAAGTGATACTCTCCTACACAACTAGTTCAGCTGAGAAACACTAAACCAACCATACAGCTAGCCCTGCATACTTTCACATACTGGAAATAACTTAAGCAAGGTCATACTTGACCAGACCCTATTGTGAGTATGGGTGAATGACAGAAAAAAGTTATAAATTGTCTAAGTTTTTTTTAATTAATTAATTAAATCTGAATTCCTTCCCAACATCAGCATACATTGTATTTTATATGAAACTATTCAGAGTGTCTTTATTAATTAGTTATACCATTTTCTTCAACTGCTCGAGTTTTCCTTGGGTGTTTCACATACTATGACAGGGAGCTAAATCTGGTACTCTTGGTCAGAAATACAATGCAGCAGTAGAACCTCAGATGCTGTAAGGCTACTATCTAGAAAACAGACAGAGAAATTACGCTGAAGATCTCCAAAATGCCTCCTCAACCAACACGCAGCAGTCAAGAACATGAAGTGAAACTGTCACTGAAGAACACTGGTCAGGTAACTTGCCTTACAGGTGCAGAAATCTGCACAGGCACTCACACAAGCTCCTTCCTCTTCTTAAGCTTATTCTTTTGATGGCTAATAAAAAAATTCAAAATGGGAAGTTTATACTTCTTATGTTAAGCAATTACATTTTGTGATACTTAAAGTTCAAAAAGGTAGGAACCTATGTCCCTTTTCAGTCCATGAAGAGATGGCCATGTCCAGAGACACGACTGTTTCAGAAAGTTATAACTAGATGCCTAAAACTGCTTGCAGCCACTGGTGCAAATACTCCCAAGAGAGCGTATGGTTCCCCAACATGGCATCCAACCCATAGTAATGTTAGTCCAGCCACACAAACATACCAAGGAGAAAGCATGAGTCCTTAGTGTCTTCCTGGTGCATATTTTTGTATTTGCAGTACCACATCAGGAAGATTCTCTCCCAGTGGAGTTTCAAATGGTAACAAAACCAAGAAGCATCTGATCAATAAATAGAAAATCAAGTTACACGGTCCCAATAGGTCCCTCTAACAAGGATTTCTCTCTGAAATGTTCATGCTTGTCTAATGCTGCTGCTTTTATTCCTTTCACACCAGTGGGTCCTACATGCTTGCATTAGTGCTAATGTAAAACAAATGAACATTTTATGCAAGGATATCCAATCTCCCCAAGTAAAGGGGTTAATACCAAAGTAAGCTTTAGGAATGTAAATTGTTTTCCCCATGTGGCTGAAAACCTACATGAGTTATTCATTTAAAAATTATTAGCATATAAAATCATTATTATCTCTGCAGTTAATGTACAGTTCACTGACAACCTTTTGGACCATTACAATTAAGAAAGGCAGCATCTTTAATGAAGTTACAAAACACACTGTTTATTAAACAGCAAATTGTATCTTTAATTACTTTAAATATTATAATCCAATGAAAAATTATTTCATAAACCTCAAGACAAATTATGTCAGAGATGGAGTATGCATTTTGTTCCTCTATGAATCCTAAACAGCACTTTCAATTTGCTTACAGGTTTCTGTTGTATGCAAATCTGCTCTTGAAATTGCTTTCAAGTGCCTAAATTCAATGCCACTAGCATAAATTTAAGATGCAGTTTGTGCTATTCTTTTTAAAACAGATTTAATTTTTGTCAGACGTAGAAGTTGGCAGTTCTAGTAAATGCAGCTTTTCCATTAATCCTCAGGAGGTAAACTGAAGATAGGTTTCTGTGGGGGTCCCAACATCAGGCTCATAGAAATAAAGAATATTTGGGGGTCTACTGTATTTTCTTATTTCACTGTCTATTTTGAGCTAAAAGATAACTTGTTCAAAATGTCAAGGGCTTTGAGGATATGCTACAATGCCAACAAGCACATACTGAACTAATTTTAAATATTCCATCCTTTTTTATTCAAAGTAATCTCTGCATACTGTCAAGGCACTTTTTGCTGTCTTTCCGGTATTAGACCTTTCTGCTTGACATGCTGGCCACTATCTGACAAAGGCTGAGTGCTACACAATTAAAGAAAAAGTTTAGTTGCTCACAGCATTAGGCCCTTCATTGTACTGGGATCAAACTCAGACCAAAGTCAGTATTAAAATGCATTGATTTCTGTATCACTAAGACAAAATTAATACATTTGACTTAAATCATGTCAACATCAACTTGCCACTGAATATTTTGACACTGTTTGGAAACCCTCGGTTAGCTATCAGACGTTTTTGGGCTAACCAATGAATCAGGAAAGCACAGAGATTATCTTCAATTACTTTATGCTAAAAACCTGCTACATGCAATCTATGTCGTCTTTAGCAGAAATATTGTCCATGCAAATCATGAAGACAGACTGAGGAGAAACAATTATTCAGTGTAATATTATAATATTAAAACTTCAAAAAAAAAAAACCCCACACTATTTTTTTTAAGCTTCTACCAGTGGTCGGCAATTGATGTTATATAATTATAAAGTACAACATTGATGACATGTTGTTTAGAGTTGAAACAAAAATACACCGAAGATCAAAAGATAATAAACATGCTTACTTGCACGATTAGGAAGAATACTTTTGAACATGGGTATCTGTTTAGAAACCTACTTGGCAGTCTTTCAGTACTACCTGTGTGCCAGAATTAAAACCCAGCTGGGCTTTGTACGCCAGTTGGGTAGTGAAAGTCAGGTACATTTGTAAAAGCACTTCCAACAAAATCAAGTTTTGAAAAATTTCCCTGCAGCAATCTAACGCTAACTGTAACACTGTTAAACGTGTTATGGACCAAACTAAATACAGTACTTGAGAAAAAACAAAACAAAAAAAACACAAAAAGCCATCCAAAAAACCCAAAACAAACTAACAAACAAAAAAAAACCCCTTCCTCGGTGTGCAGCTGAATACTTTTGTTGATTTGGGCCTAAGTATCTTCAGGATCCATACCTTGTCTTCCAAGAGATCTGTATGGCTGTGCATTATTGATGTGCTACTTAGCACAGAGACTGTCTTTGAGGCAAAGAACCTCAGGAGTCCCAGGAGATTTCCAGAACAAGCCTTCTTACGTGTTCAAATATGTTCAAAACCCGACTGGATACAGTCCCAGGCAACCTGCTCCAGCTGATCCTGCTCTGAGCTGGGGCGCTAGGCTAGATCATCTCCAAAGGTCCTTTCCAACTATTTTATGACTCTATGAAATACCCCTCAGTTGAGGTCCTAAGCCATGGAAAGATTTCAGAATCTTTTATCTGGGATTTGAAAAATCCACTAATAATACAGTTAGGCAAAATAAAAGTATTCCCTATTAGGGCATAGGTTCCAGACATCCACAGAAAATGAAGAGAAATTTGCAGGCACCTACAAGCAGTTTCCACAGGCCCCGTATGTTTCTGTCTGTTACAGAGCTCCCCCAGCCAGTGGCAGTCTACCAGGAACCAGACCCTTTCTTCATCTACCCTCACTACAAAAAGCAAAGCTCAGGGATGTAGAACTAGAAAACACAGCTCTCACGCAAGGCTGTAAAGTTAGGTTTTGAAACTTCTTCACTCCAAAACCTTGCTTCCATTTAGCACCATACACACTTGGTTTGCAGAAACCACATCTTGCCACTAACAGTCCTTCTCTCGGTAAGTGACAGAGTTGGGCTTGTCTTACTCAACAAAAATATTCATCTTGTAAAATCGGAGTTCAGGACAAGGACTTTAAATCAAAAACTGAATACAATTTTCCTCCATTCTCAGATGATTTAAGTTATTAGTATTTAAAAACAGCTTCTTAGATATCACTACCTGCAGTTCACAGATGTTTGCAACATGTAACAATCCCACCTCTGATGTCATTTTCTAACAAGTTCTAACCGACACTGCAGCTTCCTTAAAAGTGCATGTGAAAATCCCACCATGCAGATGGGAAATCTTGACTTGTACATCCACCGCCCTATTGACGAAATTATCTTTCAGAAGTTCAGCATCACCGAATCAGTTATACCAAACTAAGCCTTTCACACCAGTATTTTAAATGATAAATTAGTTTTGCTTCACATATAAAATTATACTGTGCCTGCTTAAACACTTGCCACAGAATGCCTTTAATTAACCTTAGCAACAACAACAGTTGTGTGAGGACTCAGATAAACAGAAATTTTTGCTAAAAAAAAAAAAATCTAACTCTGACTTCTGCATTCTGTAACCACCACTTTATTCCTGATTATAGTACACATGTGAGTAGAAAACAAGTATTCACTTACGCATTCAAATGCAAAATCAGATCTGTATGTTAAAGGTATAGCATGTGCAATGAAAACTATCAGCTTAATAACCCTGCACTGACAATCACACTGCCAAGCATATGCACAGACACAGCTCCACACCTGTAAGTAAAAGTCTTTCCAAAAGCTCATGCCCTCAAATTTTTGGAGGGAGGGATTAGGATTATAAATTCCCTTGAGTTTGCAATCTAATGCTGAGCAGATACATATTTATATATCAGACAACTGCTTTTTTTCATGTTCATTTCCATCACCAACTTAACAGAAAGGAAAAAGCCATTTTCAAAGGCTCATAGCTCAGGAACAAAGTCATGAATTAAGCAACATCTTAGAATATTTGAATGAAGAAACTGTTGAAGGGGCAAGAAACAAAACTGTTTCTAAATGCACTCTTTGCAAGATAAAAGGATTACTATTAAGGCACCATAGGGGAGGTTTGAGGGACTTCGGTATTTATTTATTTATTCATTCAATCATTTACATAGATAGTTTAGAACACTCTACTGAAACCAAAATTCCTAATTACATAGATTTTACACAATACAAGAATATTAATTAATAAAAGGTAAACCATACATCCAACTAAGATTACTTAAAATCCTGGGAAGAGATAAACAAAAATATGTGCACAGCAAATGGAGCCATCAGAAAGATGCCATAAAAGCATGACACTGAAAAAGAAGGGCAGAAAACAGAATATTTAAAATTTCCAAAGCCTTGTAATTAAATGCATAACAAATGCAGCATGCAGAACTTCCGGCTGTACTGCAAGAGTCGTAAAATTTAGAAAATTAAGGTAGTGATATTACAGCAACACCTTCCCATTTCCATTGCATGTAGAAATGTAAATCAGTTAGGCAGACAGCAAGCTATAGTCTATGCTTGGCTACACGAGTTATTTCGATACCAATAGTAGCAAATACCACTTACTGTTTGTAGTGCTTTCTATTTCCAAGGTGCTGCACAGACAATCCTCAAAATATCCAGTATCCAGATAAGAGATAAACATCTATGCCTGCACTTTACATATGTGCAAAGAAATTTAAGTGATTTGCTGAGGACCATACATTAGAAGCAAGGTTGTGATGCCTCCTGGGCATTCACACAATAGGATTCTAAAATGCTGGAACAGTGGATCTTTCATAACCAGAATCTTTACGGTCCGGGAAGCACGCAGACTATTTCCTGCCTATGACAGTGCTAGTGCAAGCATCGAACAGTTATGTCCTTCCAGCTGGAGCTCTGGAGGCTCCCAGACCACCTGTGCCCTACACAGGAATCAAGGTGTGAGAGAAGTGGGCAATGCCCTTGAAAGGCACTTTGGTCTTAGAAAGTCTGTGGAGACTGGAGGAGCTCCATGGTGACTAGAGACAGGAATCAAGACTCCAACATGTATTTGTTATTGTAAAATGCTTATTTTTGCAACTATTTTCCATTCCCTGTTTTAAGGAGATGGCTTATATCTACAGACGATGTCTCGCTACAGTTGTTTTGCCAGTAGACTGTACAGGGTGGACACGGGTGGAAAGACTTGCACCTACCAGTGGGCAGCTACACTCTCTGTCTTTCAGAAACACATGCGAATGCTAGTATTAAAAACCTAGGACAAATAACGTTGCCAAAGGGTTATTCAGAGCCCAAATCAAAATCAGCACCTAATTAAAAGTCCCTCTATTTCCACCAATTCCACACAGAGCAGTAAGAGCTCAGCTGCAGATGCAGAGCAGGAGGTGACTATTTAATGAACTGTACATTTGAATGAGTTGGTCATTGGATGTCAGCAAAGACAATGGTAACCTTCCTTCAGGATTACTAGTTTCCACTATTGGAGATTTTTTGGACATGTCTAATTATGTAACTTCTCTTACCTGTCACCTAGCAACCTCAGCTGTGACTTTATTATGTTTTGAAAAAAAAACAGGAAAGTCCACAATATACTGGAGGGCATAACAATATGTTTATTCTTTCAGTCAAATACGTAATAAAAAACAATGTAAAAATCCTCTAAATACACACACTTCCCCCTTTTAACTTACTACAGCTGACTAGTCGGGAGAGGCATTTATATAAATACCTTTTTTTAAAAAAAAAACTTTAGATCTTACTTATGCGGTCTATGTGACAAGTGTTTCACAAAGAATAGGAAGGATCCAAATTCATCAAAACACATCTATTCCATCCATTTGTTCTTTTTCTTTAAAGAAAAAAATCTACATCTATGTTATCAAATGAAGGAAACTATTGAAAATGTGGCTAAAATAGCTATATGAGCTTTTCACTTTCTTTTAACCCTTTCCATTTTTATCATCTTTATGGATATTACTCATGCCTCTCAGCTTTTATTTCTTCAGATGTTGGGGTTTTTTTCCAGTTTGTGTGTTCTATTACATCTAATTTTTCTTCTTTTACATTTCCTTTTCAATTCCATTTCCTTGTAGATATATTTTTCTTGTTTGCCTCCCATTTCTCTATATTTTTTTTCCCCAACTCTCCCTCACTTTTTTCAGAGTTTTCCCCTTCAGCCTTTCCTTCCCAGGCTCACTCCACCTGCACTGTCCCTGGAGCAGCTAAAAGTAACAAGACTCCAACACCACTTGCCTAGGGGCCCAGGGATTTTTCAGCTAAAAGATGCTTTGGAGAAAATGTTTTCTTATAACTTAGTTATATCATTGCCTTTAAAAATGCCAGGAGAACTTAAAGCATTTCAGCTTGTTACTTTTATATATAGATAAGGTGTATTCTTAAAAAAAAAGCCCAAACACTATCCAAACAACACAAAAACAACAAAAAACACCCCACTTTTTCCAGCAAAGTAGTAAGTCTGTTGGAGAAGTAATACCTTGCATTTGATGATTCTGAATATTTTCAATCTGTAGATCACCACAAAGGGATTAATGGGACTGTGGAACTGGGTCACTGCAGAAATTACTATGTAACAGCTGTATATGGCAGTATCTGTCATCAACTGCTATGTTCTAGAAAGCATGGGGATGGCATGAACACACCTGGTACCACTGAAAAATATCATATATGCTTTTGACAGTGTTCCATTGCCTTAAAATTCTACATTAAAAAGTGTGCAGCTAATTTTATAATTTTTTTTTCTGCATAAAGCAAGTGCTTTGAGCAGTTTTTCTTGCTATCGCTTCTCTACGATAGCATAGGTTGTTGCACTACAAGCTTTTACACTTACACTGAAGTCTGCGCACTGTAGCTAAAGTGGTCTGCTTACATCGTCTTATGGACGTACACCCTGAGTCAAGACCAGATTTGCTGCCTACACAGAAGGCACTCATACATCAGTCATTCAGACAGGACACAGCATGGCGTGCGTAGTCACTCCAGACAGTGCATCAGAGCTGTGCAGACATAGCCATAAATGCCAATGGAATTACTTTCATTGTGTAAAGTGAAGTCTCTGCATAAGCTTTTGTGAGAACAAGGCCTAACGTTGTTTTTAACACAAAAACATTTTATACAACTCCTCCCACACTTCTTAAAACTGCATCCCTAATTATGGAGTGTGGAGATCTACTATAAGTGATTGATGTTGTTTTGTATGTTGTTATGGAAACAAACCAAGCAGGAGTCTCTGGTTTGCGTATAGAATTTTGAGTCAGATTTTACAGTAAATAACTAAGCTTTCCAGTGTATAAGCAACAACACCATATGGCCATTAATCTCCACCCAAAGACTATGTCCTCACTTGCCGCTACTTGTTAAAATTAAGGTCTTTCCAGGAATAAAGTAAAAATCAATGGACCTTCTCTATCCTGTCACTGGTCAGTGAGCAACAAAATGTGGTCATCTCAATTAGGGACAGTTTATAAGCATGAAAATTTGACAGACTCCATCAAAGCATTCATAAGAAAGCAATGTTTAAATCAAACTTGAGCTGACAAATGCTGCAGCTCTCAGGACAGAACACCTGCCCCAGGGATGCTACGGCCATACACAGGAAATTATGGAATGTAAGTTCCCATCAAATGAATTACATACCTAAATTAAAATATTATGATTTCTAAAGTACAATTTTGGTATTGAACATGTGTGATGTCGGTACCTTCCAAACAAAAAGGAGACCAGTGTTCCCTAAGGATCTTACTATTCAGTAAGCAGAGGTTCACAAAAAGGTTGTGAGTGAGATGAAAGGTGAAAGCCACATGAAGAAAGAAAACATCAGAGGGGTATGGTTTAGTAAAAACATAACAGCATTAATTTTGCTTCTGTGGGAGTTGCATGTCCCATGACTGTCATGATTCCTGCCCTAATCATTTTTGGTTTGTGCATACAGAGATGAACTTCAGCAATGCATATCTGAACACAGCCCAGGCTGTGGCCATCTCCTCTCCCAATGCCTGACGATGGGACTGACTATCCATTTCCTTTGGGTCTCCTCTGAAGACTACTGTAATTCCACAGGGACCCTCTCTGCCACCAAGAGGCATTACTGATTACCTCAGCCCTTATTTTGTACACTCCTGGACAGGTTCCCAAGCAGATAAAAATGTTCTCCCCAGCATCAACCCAAAAAGGGAAGGTGCATCCGTTTCGTGATGAACCGTGGTACCAAACAAATTGCTTGTAAAAGTAGTGACCACCAGTTCACACATCAGTTGAAGGCCAGCGCTTTCCCACCTTGCCCTCTCCTCTGTCCCGTCTCGGAGTCATGCCAGAAGCGCTCCTAGATTTGCCCAAAGTGATCATTACTAACTCAAACATACAATAATTATTACAGATGGCCGTTTCCTGGCTGCCCAGTCGTATCAGACAGGCCTCAATTGGCCTCAGAGACACGCACCTTGATCAAATCAAAACCAGTCCTGCCACTAAGGTCTACCAGCAAACCCCAGCAACAGAGGCTCCCTTATTCGGGTCCAATGCAAGTTCTCAAACACACCACAAATCTGCCTGTTTGGTATCGCATCAGTTCCTTGTCAAAAAGCCAGTCCCCTCCACCTCCACAGAGCATGACACCTTCCCTTGCATCCCCAGGAGCTGCAGGAGGGGAATGGGAACTGCCCCAGCCCTGCTTCATCACCTCCTTATTCTAGCTCTTGATTGCACCACTAATCCAAATTTTTCTTGCTTGTATATTTGCTCTGAGGGAGTGTAATGTCACTCTGGTTAGGGTGACAAGCTTCCTCACCCATTCCTGACCAGGAGACACTTCTGCCTGGGAAAACACTAATAATGAGCCTCTTTTGACGCTGGATATTTATGCTGCCCTAGTGCCCTTTGCTGCATCTCTGGGTGATTTCTAACCAGGCCTTAATGTGAACCCATTAGTTATCCTGCAGCTTTGGGGACATCTAATATACAGCCTGTCTGAGTGCGTGCAGCTATGGATATAACCCCTGCAGTCCTCTGCTACCTCCTCCTAACGCTTCTTACTGCTAATTCAGACATCAGGGTGGAACCTGGCTGAAAGGCAGGGCTTAAATATCCTTCCTGGTGCACAGAACGACAGTTTGTCCATCATCTGAATAAGCACTGCAAAGTGTCTTTACAATAAAGCATTCAAGAGGACTAGGCAAAATAAACAGCAGCCTTTTGTTCAGGCTTGTTTGCCTCAGCAATGCTTTACAACCTTTGGGCCAAGTTTCTCTTTTTACATCAGAAGGGAAAGCAATGCCATTTAGATGGCACAGAAGGTAAACCACAGGACTTGTAAAATTACAGAGGCAGGTAATAACAATATTATAGGGTTTTTCATAGATGATATAATTGCAGTTATATTTGATAATAAAAATCCATTGAAATTAGGATTTGAATTACACATAAATGTAGCCATAGGGCTGTGCTTCTAAAATCTCAGCCGAGCACTCGATTCTCATCTAAAAGTGAAACCAGGATTGAATAACCAGCAGCCAATGCTGCTACTCTACAGTAAGAATAACTAATATGGAGGGAGTGAAATGAAAAGAGCTAGCAATGCATTTCCCCCCCAGCATATCAAGCAGGTTTTCATACGGAAGCAGTGGTCATCAATCACTACCTCATTACCAACCTGTCATCTGGGTTTAGGCTAAATGTATTCTGGCTTGCTGCCATACTAAATGTTCAATGAAACATCCTTAAGGCTCTCTACAAGTTCAGCTGAAGTCGCACATGCTATACATCAAAGAGGAACATTAGCGTTATCATAGCTTAATAAATAGTGCCATTCTGGCAATGTAATCCTGTGTTCTAGAGCTATCTTCCCTTCCCAGTATTATACTGCTTAAGTAAACAATCTCGCTGTCTTGTGTGAAGTTTATTTAGTGATAAATGCATGTAAAGATAATTAGTCATACTGTTATAGATACACTTCCATCCCAGCTGAAGAACATGAGCAAAAATAGCACAGGATTTTAAAAGCACGCAATGACATAATGAACTTTATCTTGAAGCATTAGTTCATAATTCCTGCATATTGTAGTTTATTACTCAAGTTTCACTGCGCTGGAAAACAATGATGACAGCTGAAGGACCCCAAATCAATGTCTTTTCAGAATAACACTGGCTTGACTATGGGACCTTCTGCATACCCTTGGGATGCAATATCGCCACTAAGATGACTGTAAAATACATTTCAACAGCTGTGAATACTACTTGCTTTGGGAATAACTCCTGACTTAAGTACAGATACTTATAATTAGTCATTCATTTCCACACACACTTGGAGCACTAAGGCCTGAATCTGTTTTCAAATTTTAAAATGCCAATAAAATACATCGAGATTCTAAAGTGGCAGAAGCTTCAAGAGGCACCTTAAAGCAAAGCCTAATAACGCATTTTTTTATATGTGAATCAGTTTAGCCACTTAAAATTATTTTAAGATAACGAAAAAACATCTAGAAATTTAAGAATATTATTTTTGTCCTTGTCTAAAAAAAAATCATTTATAAACACTACATTTGTTATGCAGTCGGGCTCTACTATTCCTTAACTAAAATATAAGAAATGGCTCCAATATGTTCAGCCACAAATTTTCCACGTGATTTTAACTATGCAGCAGGTAACCTGTCTTAACTAGCAAGCTGGGCTTGTTCCATGCAAAACGCATTGAATTTAAACCATGGATTCAAGTCCTTACCTACACCTGAGACTGTTCCCTCCCATCATGCGTTATCTAAATAAAACCCTAGCTGCACCAACCCTTGACATAAGTACATTTGGCAAGGGAGAAAAATCACAAGCCAGCATCCTTCTGTTACTAATAAAGATGTAAAGAAAAAGTTACATACCAAAGAATGCTCCCCACATTACAGTAAGTTAAGAGAAGCTGGGAACACTTTTCAACACGTAAAGAATAAAAACTGCATGGTGTTTGGATGGTGTCCTTCTTGACAAGGTATGGGTGAAGATGCCATTTTCAGAGTGCGTGTCCTGCTTGGCCATAACAGTGCAGTATGCAGAGTCCTTGTCCTTCTCCCACATGTTCACTGAGGCATACGTACATAAGAAAAGGCAATTCATTCTTCTAACTGAAGTTCTGACAGACTGGGAAGAGAGGCTGTTAAATGATTCTTTAGTCTGAAGAAGGCTTACTATGCTTATTCCTTGCTTAAACCAGGCTCTCCTTTCCCTGTCCTGTTGCTTCATCTTCTAAGCCACTTAACTAGAAGTCAGACTTGGGACAAATTTGATTGTCTGTGGAGCCTTAGCAACAATGACCGGATTCCCAGATAATATGGAGAATGAACTTGTCCTTTCAACTTTGAGTTGTCTTGCTTTTTGCTTACCTATTCCACAGCCTTTAAGTTCTCTCGTGCCTTTAAGGAAAAGTCTCTGCTATGAAATGGTAACGCTCAATTAGTTGCATTTAGTGCTTAGAAAAGGTGAGATGTCAGGAAGCAGTAGTAGTTGCACAGTTCTGACACTCCTGAGAGCAGTAAGAGTGTCTTTTGTGCAGTACCTGCTCAGGACTGAGAGGAAAAACCATGATAAGGCTTTCTTTTACTTTTTCTATTTCTGCATATATACAAAAGGCCAGGCATCAAACTTGCTGTTAATAGTGTGTAATAACATAGCTTACAGACTTCATTTAAGGCAAACATCAGATGCGAAACACATGGCTTTCATCAAATGCTTTAGTAGTAACTTCAATGGAAACAAGATCAGAATTTGTATTCTTAAAAGTTATACACCATTAGCCTGTACCTTTGGGTATTTTTTACAAAGATAATAAAGAAAAAGGAAAAAGTAAGCAAGAAAAAAAATACACGTTGCACATGAAAATCTCATGAGATCACTGATAAAAGCAAGACTGTTCTCATAGGACCACAGCACTAAATGGTTCTGTCCTTAACCTTAATCTTAATTCAGTGGCATTTTAAGAGGTCTTCTACAACACTGTTAGCCAGCTTAATTCAGAAGCTGAAAGTAATCACTAAACACAACAACGACAAAGGGCATTAAAAGATCTATCAATTAAAGGTGTACTATCATTTTCTTCTGTATTTGGTGCACAACAAGGGAAGGGGGAAAAATTCTGCTTGGCTTTCTACATAACTTATTTGCAATAGAAGCCTTCAAATGGGCTCGCAGCAGGCCTCTCCTCTTCCATGCCTGACAGCTTACAGACTCAGCTGCCTGACCAAAGAATTTGGATCCAGATCACTCAGTGCAGAAACTATCAGATTTACAATGCTTCTGACAGCTTTTGCTTCTGAAGTTTCAATTTGGCTGCTAGATTAAACTATTGCAACATCCATGTAGCATTACTATACATTCTGATTATCTATTTCTTCAGGTTTGTTTGGTTTGGGGTTATTTTTCCCCCTCTCCCTATAAATATACATGGGTCAGGATCCTGTGAGAGCTCAGAGGACTTAGTGTCCAGCTGTTCTTCCATATGTTCTCTAGGCCAACACCTGCTGCAGAGATACTACCAAGACCTCATGGTTGGCAAGCTGCTCTAATTCCACTCAGCTTGTAGGTTGAAAGGTCACTCCTTTAATGTAGTCAGTTTGTGGCTTCCACATTAAAGAGAGGGAGTTGCTATCACTGCTGGAGCTCTATTTTATGAAATCCAGTGACAGTAAAACCAGATGCCCTCCACTTTCATAATTGCTTTAACTGTCTAGTACATCTTAAGAGAAATAACTTCTAGGGCCTGACAAGACGAGCCAACCTCTCCACGAACAAGAGAACCTTCTAACTCAAAGCTATGACATTACTCAAGGACCCTGAAGAACTGGCTGAAGGCATGGTCCAGAAACAAAATTAATTTCCTCCTCTTTTTATTTCAGAGATACTATGAAAAGAGAATTGAAGACAAAGAGGCTTTTTTCTACTCTCTAACTCCCACTACAGAGCAGCCTATAAGATCAAAACAAGATGAAGAACTAAGCAGAAAAGGCTGAAAGTGAAGAAAGCAAATGCTATGAATAGAATCTAATGGGATCTTAAACAAAAGTTTCAATTAACAATGGTGACCCGAAGTAAGTAAATACAATGTAACTACCACGCTGTAGCACTTCAGCACTAAACCTCACAGACAAATCAGGGTGTGAAAAGAGGTTCAAGGGACACAGCAGCACATCACCCAATTTCACTAACAACTGGCACACCTTATTAAAAACTTTACCAGGTTATACTTTCTTTACATGACAGGAAAACATGCCTTCTTTCTGGCTGGAATTTATATGCACTTAAGTACTCGGTGCTGAATACCAACAGGAAAAATATTTTAGATGTCTTCTGAATTTGACAGAGCAGAAAAATAAGGAAGTGGATAAGGTATACACAAATAATAGGTGTAGATTTATGGAATAAACAGACCAAGATTTCCAAATATTCCCCATTGCGGAGAAGTGCTCCACAGTTAATGACCTGGCGTAAGATGAGAAAATGGGATAGCAGGCTGTATCTTTCCACTGTCCCACCTTACCTACTTCCAAAACCACAGCAAAGGCAGTTTTCTCTAACACAAGAGTCGGGGCACTCCAGCTTGCCTGAATACATACAGTTTCATGGAGTTGAGCCTGTACCATCATTAGCTCTATGTGATCCAAACTCTGTGGCAGCCCTGAACAGAACCAAGGGACCTGACACCAGATCAACACACACAGACACATATCGCAGAAAGAATAAGGTCAACCTCATAAACCAAGAGCAGTCTAGAAGACTACCCAGCAACTACAAGACTAGCCTACAATTGTGCAAAAGTAAAACCTCCATCTACAAGTCACTATTCATTTTAATACATGCAGCTTATATACGGAGAAGAGAATTAGACTTTTGTTCATAAAGACATTTACAGCAAATTTAACAAACTTTGATGACACTAGCTTTAATGACACTACAAAAGAATTTATTTTCCTGATTTCAGTGTTAAAATTGCATCAATACATTTTTTCACTTCTATTATATTTCTAAGAGAGAATCCTTTCTTTTCATATGTGCAATCTGAACAGCTGTATATACTGCCAAATGCAAATATTTAAGGGAAGTTCCAGCATAGTAAGTTTAACCCTCATTTCTGTCTCAATGATAGATGTAAGAATTCCAACTAGGTTGATTTTATGAACCAGTTAAATGATTTGTATTCAGAGCAACATTAAAAATCCCCATGACAAAGTGTACTTGAACAAAAATACCCTACTTGTGACACATCCTTTACAAGTAATGTGTTTTCATTTTTCACATGTTGCATCTCATTTATTTTATTCAGGCACACACAGTTAAATCTACAAGATATGGTAAGCTTCCAATACCTTTGAAATAATAAATCATTTCTTACAGATGTTTTCACCCACTGCAAGGCTACTGCTCATTAATCAAACATTATCAGTATCTATCACTGCCTAGTACTAAACAGGAAAGGCACCTCATTTTGAGTTTTGACTTTTATTCACTGGTTAGTCCCTGACCCTTATACTGCCACATGCTTATTAGAAATACGGAAACCTGTACTGCATGGCAGATCTTATTACAAGGAGTTTTAGAAGGAGTGTTATACAAGCAGAGGCATATTTTTCTTTGAGAACCAAAGGAAACAAAGTCAAGCTGCTCTTTAAATTGGCAACACAAATGCAATCACATTGTCTTCCTTTTCCAACATGGAAGTAAAATGTAACCACGTAAGCAAACTATTTCTGGTCTAGATCTTTCCATATCTGAAGTGTTGAAATAAATATATATTGGGCACTATGCAAGATGTGTTGCATTTTTGATAAATTATTAAAATTTCATTTCAGAAAACAGTATGTAGGATACAATACATCTTTAACAGCATAATCCTACTGGGGAAAATTTGAATGGAATGGTACAATGTGAGTAAGAAGTTATCTGATAAAAAATTTCAGCTTCCTTGTGATCCTGGAGAAACTGCTGGATTCATGCCAATAATTTATATTGCATTATTTAATCTGCTATTTTGGTCATTAGACTTCTTTTCAAAATATTGGAATAGAAATGAAATTTGGGGAAGCAGCACAAATTGCAGGTGGTTAGGAATGAAGATTTCTGTAGCTCCAAGAAACAGCCTGAATGTTTCACAGCAGTAACTAAGCTAGCTTCTCCACAGCACTTCTACAGCACTGAGTACTTTCATAGCCCTTTCCGTGCTAAGTTTCACTGTTACCATATGATAGTACAAAAGAATGAAGTCAGCCAGGAGGCCAATAGCCAGAGCCCAAGTCTCACTCTCAGGCAAGCACAACACTGTGCTGCTACCCTCCAGTGATCTACTGTGGTGCATGATTTACATTTTTGTTATAAACCAAGTGAAAAATTAGAGGCAATGAACATGGCTTCCAGTTAAAAACCACCACCATCTCCTGCCACAGCTGCAGTTCACCCAACTCTCCTGTAACTGAACGTTTTGTTTGCATATTCTATAGCTTTCTGAATGAATACTGAACACCACACTTGTATCTATGATTATTCACTCTGCAAGGCTGATTAAACACATTCCATTCTTGCAAGCATGGCAGGTCTACAGAAGTGACTGAGCTACAATGTGTATTTTCTATGCTTCAATACAATAAAGGGCACATTCAGCACATGCAAAGGCCCATATTTGCATTTGAAAAATAAGGAACCAACTTGCCAATGTAATGGGTGCATCAAGACTCTTATGTCCCTATGATTTAAAAAGTGCTAAGATTTCAGAACTTTCTTTGCTTAATTTTATTGGGCTTTCCAGAAAAAGCTGTGCACAAAGGCGGCATGGATGGTAACAATTAGGGGTGATTTCTTTAGATTCTATCTACTGGGGGAAGGCAATCAGGTTTTTTAATGCAAATCAACTCCAAGCTTTATCAAGCAGCTACTACAGCAACAAAATGGGCAGCAACTTTATCTCAGTGATTAGTACAGCCACCAAAACCCAGTACCATATGCTGCCTGCACAGAAAGGTCAGCGTGTCTATCTCCCTCAGCTCTGCAAATTCCTTTCTGCTAGGAACAGGCAAGATCTCTAAACCCTGAGTGTAAGGAGAAAAACCGGCAATTTCAAAATCCACAATCTGGGACGACTTCAGGATCCATGGTAATCTCGAATTCAAGCTAGCCACACAAACCCCTGGCATAGCATGCCATGCCCCCAGCTCAGGTGCTGAAGCTGCAGAGGAGGCTGCAGGAACTGGGCTCAGCTGTTGCTCCAGGCTCCAGCATGGAAGAGCTCTGCCAAGACCCCCAGGGCCTTCCCAAGCTTTGCATGGGGTGCAGAGGGATAAGCCACCTCACCTGGGCATGCATCAAATAATTAAAACTGCCTAAAATCTACTCAGAATAGGCACCATACTTCACATTTTAGACTTTCTCTTTTTCCTTAGCCACCAAGAGTGTTTCTTCTACAGCACACTTGCAGAATATCAAACTCAAGAGCCACAAGCAACATAAAAATGTAAACAGCTACTATTCGGTCACCCAAGTATGTAAAATCTTCTTGGGAACATTTTTTCGTTTTTGAAGTGACCGTTATCTAAAGGCTGAGAAATCTCCCAGATAGAAATTCAGCCATCATCTTTCATCTACAGAAGATTTGTTCTGGGCCATAACGGCATCAAGCCTGTGTTTTGCAGTGAATAGAAAAGCAATCACATATTGAAGGAACGAATTGTGGTATTTTTGATGTCTAACTACTAAACAATATTCTAACGATAAAATTAGAATAACTGTTTCTTTTAGAAGATATGTTCTGTCCTCATTTTAAAAACCCAGTGTATTAGAGAAAAAGCTATAAATATTGCACTACTGAGAAATGGTCTTTGATAATGGTTAATGATGTCATCTCAATTTAAGTAACAACCAGGTACTGAAATTTCACTGTCTACTAAGCTATTAGAATCTATTAAAACTGCATACACCCAAATAAACCACCATATATTATCATTAGTCACAAACCAAAAATAAATCATTTCTAAGAAAAAAAACCCTAAGGAATCTGCAGCAAGTTATACCATTTTCTATTACATCAGTGAAACAATAACAAGCAGAACCTTGACAATTCTTACAAACTCACTAATACATCACAAGTTTCTACTTGGTTAAGTGTCTAGTAATTTCAACACAATGGCAGTATTAACATTACAGGGGAATTGGCTAAAACCTGTTGATCTTTAAATTGTCATTATTCATGCTTTTCTTCTTATGAAACTAATCACCAAAGATCATTAAAGGGAATGCTGAGTCATCATACTAGCTCTTGAATGCATTTGCACTTTCTCTAACAGTTCATGTTCAGCTTACTACATTTTTAGCACAAATGAATGAACAATAGCCAAAGGATTTCCTGTGAAAGAAAACACTGTCAAGGACCGTGTTTGGAAAATATTTTGCTTTGTTAAACAAACATATAATTTGTATTAGCATTATCCAAGCACTCTGAGTACTTAGTATGCTTATTTCTGTCTTTTAATCTTGTAAACATTGCTTTATAAAAACAATTACATTAATTTTAGCATTAATAGACTGAAAACAGTAACAGAACAAACAGTGGGTCTTAATTACTGTATACACCCCACACCCTGTAACATCACCAAGGAAGTGCCAAATTTTGAATACAGTTTGATACTATAAAATGTACACAGAAGACTATCTATGTGACTTTATGCACAAGGAATGTCAAACTTGATCTCAAGCCTATAAGACACACCACTACGCCACACATATTCAGAGAAGTATTTGCCTACCTGTTAACCCTTCTTTCAGAAGGCTTACCATGGGATACGTATTACAGTATTTATATGCTCTGTCCTAATTATATACACAGTCTTAGTAATCTTTAACATCTGTATTTACAGAGTGTCTTTTAATTTCATAGTAAAAGCAACCATATGACTGGCATCTCCAGAAAGTATAGATTAGAATAGTGAAGAACAATTTTCAAGTGTGATGACCATGACAAGTGGTTCAAAAGCCTGGATCATCTCTATTCACTCAAAATTTGAGACAAAGCAGCAAAAATATTTAAATAGGTTAGTTAAAGATTACTTACTATAGTGAACATGTAAAATTTTCTTCTCAGATATTTGTTGCCTTTAAAAACTACCATCACATTAAAACTAGAGATCTGGAAGGCAGCTACTGTATTGGATAAGAAAATCACAAATACTTCTGGAATAGGAAAGCTTTTCAATTAATACATTGAGCCTGAAGGAAGGACTGAGGGATTCCCTCGGGCACAGAACACAGGCAAAGCCAGCTGCAGGTCTCAGAAGGCCCTCAGGCTGTGAATCTCACCCAGACAAACAGAATCACTAGTGAGTGTGCCCCAAGTTATAGGAAGGACCAAAATTGGCCTCAAGCACATCCAGGTGTCAGGATTTCCCCCCGAAATGAGGTAACTGCCCTTCATTATATCAAACTGTGCCTAGATCAACAAAGGCCTGACTACCATGCAATGACAGAAAGGGAAGCAGATGACCAAGAAGCACAAGACAAACACAAGTTCAGATGGAAACGTTGAGCCCTGCCCGTGCCCAGAGGTGGCTTCCTAGGGACCACTCTCCCAAAGCAGAGAGGTGGCAAAGCAGGAAGGTTTCCTAAAGCAACCTCTCAAAATCCTTCAACAAGTACCACACAACCACTGCACAAATCCAGGTTTTGTCTTAACTTGTCAATTCAATTCAACTAGCAAGATACACCCTTTGCTGAGCGGGCAGTGAAAGGAATATGAATTCAGAAACTTTATGAAACAAATGTGAACAGGAAAGGCTGCTTAAAACTTTATTAACACAAAAAAGAGTGCTTGACATCTTCTCACCAATAACTGGCACTAAACAAGTGAGATTTTGATACATTTCCTACTTCTGTACAATCTTTAAAAATAAAAAAACAAAATGCAACAAGCCTAGGTTTTTAACCATCCTTTTATCTTTTGTAAGCAAGATTAAGGAAAGCAAGGAATTGCTAAACCTTTTGTTTTAATTTTGTATTGTGTCAGTCTTCCTATAGTATTATGTAGAATGTTTCAAGAAGTGTCTGATTACAATAAATACATATTGGATCACATGCATCCTCCTTACAAAGAAAAGGGGGCTCAACTTAAGTAAATGGATATGCACTAACTTACCAGCTGTATTTCAGATGACTGTTCATTCTGTGTCTGAATATTAACATGGAAGTAAAAAGATGGCAGCATAATTAATAGTTGTCTATTTAAAAGATAAAAGTAACTCACTCATGAACTTTCAGAAATAACAGATCAGCAGCCAAAGTTCTTTTCTTTAGATGAAAGGCACTGAAAGTGTGTAACATCAGAATATGAAAATGCAGTATCTAACGTCACCACTTTGTTCAGTATTTTCTTTTCTCATGTACTTCTCAATCATCAAAATGCTTAAAAATATATGCTTGAAAAAACACCCAAAAAGTGCTAAATAATGTTAGATTACTTAATCTGCTAAGATATTAAAAAAATTAACTAATCTTAAAACAATATGAAGCAAATTGATTTTGTTCTTATATTTAGATGAGCATTTCTTCAGTGAAGCTGTCCAGCACCTTGGAAAGAGACAGGAGAGGGTTTCGTAAAACAGGTGCAATAGAGATTGTTATGCTAAGTAGTTTTTTTGATAGAAAAGATAAGTAAATAAGAGCATGAAAATCTGTGTAATTTGCACGTGAGTAACTTAAGGATGCCCAAGGGCAGATTATACATTTTTTTAAATGTCTTAAGACTATTAATAATAAATAAGCTGGTTTGTGCATCTGAGCCCTAAAAGCTTTCAGCTGCTTACTGCTTCCAATGCGTATTAGGAATGTTCCACCAATATCCAGAGCAATAGTGAGCACTACAAAACTGAAATAGCAGCTTACTATAAATGCCAATAGTAGAAAAAAATGCCTCAAGCATAAAAATTCTTGGATGTATGTACATTGTTGGTCTCCAGGAAAGATGCTGCACTGGGAATAAAAGGAAGTTGAAACATCTGGTGTAAGCATGCAAGAACAAGTTCTGTCACAGACTTTCTTTTTTACAATAAATATATTCTTTTTGAGTTTTAATAAAAAACACTTTTTAGATTAAAGAGTAGCAGAAGATGAGAATAAAATTAATATTGAGGACTAATGGGTTTTGTATTAGAACCAATTTATGGTGTAATTTGTTTATGATATTCTTCACAAGACAAAAAAAAATAAGAAATGTGGTGTTATAGAAGGGTGCATTCATTCTCCAATCTATGAGCCAGGAGCTAAGGCTGTCCAGAAGGCAGACTATAAAGAAGTCTTAATACTTGACTGCACATACTTGTGTAAACCTTCTTCCCTGGGACTTCATTTCATGCAGCTGCAGTTCAATGTGCAGTTTTGAACCTGTTCTGTACTAAATTGCAAATGCATCTATCACTGGCCTTCTCATGGATCTTCATGTAAAAAAAAAAAAAATCTTTTAAAATTTACTTTTAGAATTATTCAGGTTACTATAAGGCAACTGTGAAATATTTTGAATTGGCTTTGTCCAAATCCTGCCACTGCTCTTTGTCACTGTTGCTCTTGAAACTGAGTACTCTGACTTCATGACTCATCTTGATGACTTCATTCTCTTTGTATCTAATACTGAAGTCTCACAGCTTTTCTCTGCTAAAGGGATTCAAATATTTTTTGTCACAGTAAAAGGTAATTCCAAGTGTTTTCCCTGGCTTTGCAGCCTGTATTCTTTTATTACGTAAGGATACTGATGCCTCAAAGGCCACTGTTGTCACCATTTAAAATCCTGGGTGAAAAACACCATCTTTGCAAGATTATGAGGCAGTGACAACCCTTGTCTACAAGCATCAATAAAACCAACACAGAAACCAAGCTAGGCACACATTTATTTTGAGTATCTAGCAGATCATGTTTCCAATGACATCATTCTTTCCTGCACTACTTTCCAACATATTATTTTTCTCTGCTGCTTGTTGTGTTTTACCCAGTCTTCAGGCTTCAGCTTCCTTGCAGCAAAACCTGTATCATCTATGAAGTGTCAAGCTACTTATGCAATTATAAATAATACAAAACATCACCAAATAAACTCAAAAAATAGAGCTGAATATCCTCAGAGCTTACAGCCATGCAATGCTTGTACTACAGTTCCATCTTTAATCAAGATGCATTATATTTTCCATGACTTGCTACATTACTGCTGAGCCAAACAGGTCTTCACAAAGAGACCTAAAAGCGTAATTTTAGAGAATATCTTAAATGCCAAGAAACAGAAAACAATTCTGAAAAACAACTCATCAACAGAGAAATCCTAGATAGGTTTTCAAATGCCTCTGCCTCTAACCTTTTCCCTTTGGAGGTGAGAAGTGAAATAGCAAATGAAGAGAAAAAGAAAAAAACTCAGAAATACAAGGTAAAACAAAACCAGAGAAGCAAACAAATAAAAGTCTGTTCACAACCTGAAATGAGAACTATTTTGAATATGACATATTTCCTCCATAAATGTCTGTGCTGGCCATGGGCCTATGGGCCCCATATGCAGATTTCATGTCCTCCAAATTTAGTTTATGAATCAGGAGTACGATGCACATTTTTTTCCTATAGCACAAGCAAAATGAACATCTGTTCACTTTTTGCCACGTAGGTTTATATCTGTGTGGGTGGGTGTGAACAGAGCTCTTGATGTGTAATATTCTTCCCATCTGCACACCAGGTGGCACTGCATAGTTAATCAGAAGATAATAACAGGCATGAGGAGATTACCTACTTTTTGGGGAAGAGACAGTAAATCAGTCTTACAGGGTTGTTTGTTTTTTGGGTTTTTTTTGTTGTTTTTTTTTTTTTAAACAAGGTACATCAATGCTTGGACTTTTAATTTCTTTTTTTGGCGTGTAATTTCATTCCAATCAATGGAGTCATCTGATTATATTATTGTTTGAATGCTATGTTAATTAACTATGAATGACTGCAATTAACACAAAGGTTCTTTCCACCAGGGATTTCATTTTTTTCTTTTGTATGTACAGTTTTAACCCTTGCAAGCAGGATATACTCTCTAGCATACATCCAAGCAAAAATCTTAAGATTTACTCTGTATGCTCATCTAACCTACCATATTACAGAATTTAATAGAACCTCTGAGCACCCTAATACAATAAAACTAACTTCATAGCAACTCAGCATCACAAGATGGAGGAAGAAACGAGAAAGCTTCATTAATAGCTGCATTTGTTCCATAATAAGAAGCTAAATAGAAAGTTAGTGCTGCAAGTTTAAGCCTACAGACAGTAAAGTGCCTAAGCAATTTCTGGGAATACAGATTAAGATGTTTTTAAATATTTTACTAAACAAAACAATCTTTGAAGTTATGTTTTTACCTGACCTTTATGTAAAGAGAATGTAAATGTTATATAAAACCCCTATGTTATGAAAAATGTTACAGAATAAGCATAGAGGTTCGTCTAAAATTCTGCAGAAAATATGTTTATGATGATAGCCTTTCTATGTATTTGAATGTGACACAAAACATATCCTTTAATACTTTAAATATTTAGGTCGTTCATTTCTATTCAATTAAACAGTTGTATAAAAAAAATTGTTTTCTATCTTCTCTTTCAAAAAGAATACACAATGCTTTGTGGAGTCTTAAAAGACAGAACCACAGAATCCTGCTTTCCAAAGAATGTAGCTGAACTTCAAGAAGGATGAGTAATAGAAGCCTAGTATTTCTGCGTTTGCTCTGATAGCCAAGTGAGACAGACAGGTTTTGTAAAAATCCTAAGTATTCTACCCTGAAAACCAACCAACAGACACAGTAACACAAAGCATTCAGACTACTCTGTTCTCCATAAGATACCCTTTGCTGCCGTACTTTACTGTCTCCGAGGACCACGTGCTCTCTCCTCTAGCCCCTCACCCCATCATTGATTTCTCCTTTTGCTCTCAGCATGCCGATTCTCTATTGCTCTGAGTCTCTATGGTGTTTACAGAAGACAGCAACTGATGCAAGACTTTTTTTTTTTTAATAGCAAAATTTTCAAACTGATTTGTCAGCTCAGTCACAAATTCTTCATGAACATTTGCCATCAAAAAGCAGAGATGATTCTAGGTAGAGTATGTTGAGTGCAATCTATCAAATCTGGAAAGGATTTTTTTTCTATGTTTAGTTTTAGAGGTTAGTTTTGGGAGATTTAATTGCTATTCATTAATGTTTGTGAATAACAAAATAAAACTGAAAGATGTGTAACTGGAAGATAAATGGAATTTTTAAATGAAAATTTTAAGGACTCTTTAATTCTACATCTCTAATTCCTAATCAGAATTTTTAATTGCTCATAGAAATAAGACTGAATAAGTTTAGAAATTGCACCAAATGACAATGAAAAGAGAACTAAAAAAATATAGCAGACTCCCAGAATATATTTAACAAGTTGTTCCTCCCTTTATATGCCTGCTGCCTTTTAGTCCCGTGAAAAAGATCTCGTGTGTTCTATTGTCTACCATTACTTTTCATGTAAGAAACTGAGATTCACGGACTATCCTTTAAAACTTACGTTAGTTGTAATGTGAAATCGGGAGTGCTGGAGAAAAACAGAACAGTGTATCTCTTAGGTCCTTGTATGCAAAACGCAAGATATGTCTGCTGCCAGATGTTGTAAAATATGCACCTTTGTAGAGAGGAAACTGAGAGGACATAAGAATAAGTGACGGACAGGGAAGAGGCAGTCTGTGTACTGATCATCTGGAAATAAACAGGAGTCCAGCAATAAGAACTAGTTGGATGAAACACAGTTCAGGTAGGGCAAAAACCAGGAGTTTGAAGAAAAGAAGTACCAAAAGCAAAAAAGGTATCAGGCAATCTTGTGACTGAGATTCACCTACCATTTGTTCTGAAGTTCTGCTGTCAGAGGGCAGTGTTGGTTTCCAGTATGCCATTGCCTAGATTAATCTCATTACTACTTATTTGGGTAACTATGAAAGCTTTTCCTCAGATCTAGTCTTTGCTAGTTTGACATATGTCTTTGTAACCACAAATTCCACGAGTCTCTACAATGTTATACTCACAGCCACAGCCTAATTGGGAAAGATAAGATGGTGCAACATGAAATCTTATGGTGGTAAGGTATGACTCTGAGACCCCAGAAGTTGCCAAGGGCTGGTGACACATACTGGCCACCTGTTCATTTTCAGTTCTAGTAGAAGGTGGGTTTTTGAGCTTTAAACAGTGACTTAAATGCACCAGACCTACTGACTGGAGAGGGTCTTTCACCTTAAGAAGAACTATCAGTGCCTCAGTAAGCAAAGACTTCAAGCCAAGCGTATTTTATTACTATTATTTATTTTAGAGTAAAGCTGTTAACCTCTATCCTATGTGAACTTAGGAATTCTTCATCCTTCAGGTCTGAGCAAATACATTGGCTAGAGCACACTTCCAATACCTTTCCAAATAGCTCTCACAAAAGCCTTTGCTATTAATTTTTCTTCAGTATGGTCACTTGCTAGAAGTGATCCAACCTCGAGTCACCTATGCTTTACCTTCCACAGACCAAGCTGAAGAGTGTACTTTCCCTACCTCACACAACATTCCCATAGAGCAATAGATTTTTCCTGATTCATAATTGTGCGGAAAATAGCTTGCAAAGCTCTCTTTGCATCTCCACTTGCCCTCACATAGCCAGCTATTTACAAGTGCTCTTCCATTTCATGAATTACACACAGACTCTTGTACAATCCTGACTGATAAGTTCTTGAGTTCCATCTCATTTACAAGACTAAAGGTGTGCGCTTCAAAAACCAAATTGCTATGAAAAATATCCTCTCACAGTGTACTCCCTCATCCCATTATGGACGACGACTTCTTTTACACACCCATTCACTTTTCTTTCTTCCACCAATAGGGAAAATTGAAAACTACCATTACTTATTTTCCACCAAGGTACAGATTCATTCAAGAAGCAAATTACAACAACCTTTAAAACAAAATAAAATAAAAGAAAATAAATTTATTTTATGCAAGTTGTGTTCTCTAATTATTTTACTCCCATGATTCAGGGTAATGTTCAAACGTGACATATCATTGCATATGTTTGGTCAGTAAGCAAAGAACATAGAAAGAAATACAGTACAGTCTCATTAGAGAAAAACTGCAGTTTTTCAGAATTTATAAATGCTCTATTGCATGAATATAGCTAACTCTAGAAATCTGTGACCCCTTGGTTACATCTTGGTCTCCCATCTTTCGCTATCAGTATGCGAGATCATGAAACAGTCCAGTGTCTTACACAATATTGTAAAAGAGAGATGACAAGCAGGCATGGGGGTAGAGAGAGGGACCAACTTCATCATGAATCTAAGGTAGCTTCTAATAACAGAACTTTGTAGGTGCACATAATCCTTCATTAGCATTTATACCTTCTGTTTCCTAATACAACCAGTGAACACATGGTTTACAAGAGAATTATGCTTCGGATACCTGCTCCTGATTATTAAAATTCTGGCTGTGTCCCTTTATAGAGCATCTGTATGGCACAATGTCGCCTATATATATTTCTAACCAAAAATATTTTATTTTAGGATAACTTCATTAAGGTCAGAAAACAAACCCACATACATAAAACAAACATTCCAATTCTATGTTTAGTGGTCAGTTTTGCTAACCTTTAAGTGAACGGTTACTTTAAATTCGAGACAGAAATGCAGGGGAATCATGCTGATATTCCACAAATGACTGGTAATTTTTTCCTAAATGCTAGACTCTCAGAAAAGAAATGTTTCTTTATGAATTAATCCCCATCACAAAGCAGTTTGAAAGCCATAGATAAAAACAATAAAGAAGGTAAGTTGGACCATTGCCTCGTATATGATTACATCAAAATACGACACATCAGAATTCCTATACATGGAAGGTCTCTAACAATGCGAGGATTTAGGATTATATAAATCATAACGCTCTGTACTATAATCACATGACAGAATAGACCTGCAAAGCTTATTATACTGCATAACCAGATGGTAAACAACAGTTGTCGCTGTACTAAGAATTACATCTCTGTAATCAATAATAGGAAGGAGGAACAGTTGGACAACTTGTTTCCTATTATGTTCACTTAGGCAACGTCTAGATCAATAAAGAGCATTAAGCCTCATACCAACTGTAGACGATGCCTGCTCAACATGCCTATCATATGGTAGCAATGGGTCCAGCTGTACTTCAAAACACTTGTAAATGGATAACAATTCTAATCTAACATTAAAAAGAAGCAATGATTCAAATAGCTGACAGGTGCAGGACTTCTTTAGCATATGAGAGAAGACAGACCTATGATGCCAGTTTTAATTTAAGTCGAAGTCAGCTTATTTTGTTAACCCATCCCATAATAACATTTCACTACAGCCTGTTGGAATGATACTACATGTTTTATATTGAGGAAAGAAAAAAGCAACCAAGCATGGTATCACTGGCTTACATATAGACATAGTAATTACGTGGGTATATGAAAACTGAACTTGTCTATTGCTCTAGGCCAATATGACAATTACTTACAAGTAAGTTTCTGGTTCATCCATTTTTTAACTATTTAACCAAACAATAAATCAACCCATTCCGCTACATTCTTTTCTTATTTAAAAAAATCTATCATATAGATGTGAAAATCTTAACAAATAACTCTTTTAAGACAGCTAGCTTTAGCTTCCTGTTTACTCCATACTTCCGTAACACACCAAATTGAAGCTGTCTCACAGCATGCTGTTAACACAGACACAAGTCCCAGTTGATTCTTAGACAGTCATTCAATTTCAACGTGACAAAACACAGGACAGTGAGCTCTTCTTACCTATTCCAATAAAGACCACTTCATAGCCATCTTCTTTCAAGGTACGGAGTGTCATTCCACCCATTGCAAGGCCTTTACTAAACATTATCTGAAAGAATTAAAATTGCTTGCTGTTTATGTGATAATGTGAAAATAATTTTTATCATGTCCTGCATACTGACATCTCACAGGATCTTCTAGTGAACAAACAAAGTATATCAACCTTTTTTCCCCCCAAACAAGGCTTAAAAGGCCAGACTGGCTCTGATTTAAGCAAGTGGCCCAAAGCAGCTACAGGTAAAAGGTACCTTCAGATCATCCTCAAGTTGGGGCCACCACACGCTGGCTTGGTTTCTGCTGTAAGCTGAAAGAGTTGAAGCAAGCTAAACCAACAAACAAAGCCTGTCTATGGAACACAGTACTGAAGTAAAGCTGTAAATGGCAGTTTTCTACTGCAAGTAAACCACTGTATTCAGTGCTGACTACAGAAGGTCATACTCCCATGGGAAAGTTGGAATTTAAGAAACATGATGTGGAAGCAAGAACCTCCTTCAGGGAATACGAGCTAAACAGATCATCCAGAGCACCAACTACAAACCAAGCAGTTTTACAGGTTTAGGTCATTGCAGAAACACCAGTGAAAGTATGAGCTTCTCACAGAGAAATAAAGAAAAGACATAACACAATTCTGTATTAAGAGGGTTTCTAAGCAGAAAACCAAGTAATGTTTTCCTGCACAGTATCAGGCCCTTGGTAGGCCTCCAACCGCGCAGAAGGCAATGCCAGTCCCAAAGGGAGGATGGGATTGCTTTGTGCCACGCTCTCAAAACCTCACAGCCTGAATTTTGCACCAAGACCACTAGCTAGAACACCTTTATGCCAAAAACCCTCAGTGAAGCCAACGCTGGTTCTGTGGATTCAGAAAAAATACTGGGCCAGAGCTAGCAATAAGTCTGAAGAACATTCTGTGCAAATTACAGCGTGCCCCTACTCGCTTGTAATGAAGCAGACCATTCTGAGTGGTTGTCATGGTTTTGGCTGGGATGGAGTTAATTTTCTTCCTAGTAGCTTGTACAGTGCTGTGTTTTGGATTTAGTATGAGAATAACTGATAACACATTGATGTTTTAGTTGTTGCTGAGTAGTGCTTAGCCTAAGTCAAGGACTCTTCAGTTCCCCATGCTCTGCCAGCAAGCAGGTGCACCAGAAGCCAGGAGGGAGCACAGCCAGGACAGCTGACCCGAACTAGCCACAGAGATATTCCCTATCATAGAATGTCATGCTCAGCATATAAACTGGGGAGTTGGCCAGGAGCTACTGATCACTGCTTGGGGACTGGTTGG
The DNA here is from genome assembly GCF_023638135.1 of Falco biarmicus. Lineage (NCBI taxonomy): Eukaryota > Metazoa > Chordata > Aves > Falconiformes > Falconidae > Falco > Falco biarmicus. Next base: position 23,090,872 of record NC_079298.1, read on the forward strand.
GCATCGGTCAGCGGGTGGTGAGCAATTGTACTGTGTATCACTTGTTTTTCTTGGGTTTTATTCATCTCTCTCTTTTTCCTTTTCGTTACTATTATTATTATTAAATTATCAAATATGATTAAACTGTTTATATCTCAACCCACTGGTTTTACCTTTTTCTAATTCTCCTCCCCATCCCACTGGGGCAGGGTTGGGGGGCAGTGAGCAATGGGCTGCAAGGTACTCAATTGCCAGCTGGGGTTATAAACCACAACAGTGGTAAACTAACAAAGGTTTTCAAAATAATGAATGAGATCAGTTCTGATTTAAACTTTCAATAGTTAATTATAATTTCCACAAGCAACAATGCCCAGAGTGCAGTAACTGGCATTCACTTACTGAAATAAACAAGTCACAGTAATAAAAATGCACCTGCAATCTATATTTGCTTCAGTTCAATTACTCTTCACTTCCAGAAGCAAAAGCTGAAAAATTTTTGTAATGTTCCACCAGCAATCCTGCTTTGAGCAACCACTGCCCAGGCTGAGCAACTACAGCTGTAATAAGAGTGAGATGGGGAAGAGTCTTTGCTGCGTGTTCAGCAAACCAACTATATCAGTCTCTTGTGTAGAGGTCATGCAATTGAAGATATACACACCTTTTGCTCATCTCTCCTAACCCCAAGGCTTTTGAGTGCATAAAGTGTGTGTGATTCCTCTTGTGATATTTTGTACTTCTTGACATTGGTATGTGTGTTTTTATCTCTGTACTTTAGACTCTCTGAACTTCAATGTTTTCCCCCAGTTTTTGTTATATCACTTGTGTATTCGCTTTATAAAATGCCATGTCCTACTGTGTAAGCACTATACTTTGGGATCTTAACAGTTTAGTTTTCATGTCACTGTATATCTTGGTTTTTATTGAATCTGACTATATTCCATTTAACATGCTTTTCCTATTGGTGGGGAAAAAAAGGTAGGTGTAAAATACAGCGTACAATACTTAAAACACCAACTTTTTTTTTGTCTTTGGAGATTTAGTATAAATTTTATCAGAGGTGCAAAAACCATGTACAGTAGTAATCCTTTCAAGAATACAGACTACATCCTCACTGGCAATAAAATGCATTCCATAAATTGTCATTACATTCTTTTTATCCTATTGTGTACATATGTTATGAAAACCTAATGAAGGAATTTAAATGGCAATACTATTTTATGTGGGGATTCATAATACTCCTAGGGCCTAGCTCTCTAATCCTTATTCAGCTGACTAATTCTTACTAATTTCAGTAGAATTACTTGAATAAACAGCACTACTGTGCATTTACACAACACAGCACCTTCCACCACAGATTTGAAATGCTCTAAGTAAACACCAGCAAATATTTCTGGCTTATAGAGGTATAAAACTAAGGTACTTAGTTAACCAGTTTGCCAAAGGGTCAACTGCAAACCAATGGCAGAGCTTGGAAGCAAATTTACATTGAGATTCTCTGTTGCACTTCAAAACTGCAGAGGACTTGCAGGTCAAGATGGCATCTGTGGTTCTATCAGTCTGTTCTGGAGGTCTTGTCATAACATGGAGCCCTGGGGAACTGTTTTGCAGGGGGTTCTCCAGGAACCTATACCCAGTAATTTTGTCTAAAATTGTCTCAATGCTCTGTTTTTAGCCCCATCCCTACCTCAACCTCCATTCTGTCAGTCTTTTCAAGAAGTGCAAAGAGATTTTTAAGAGTAGAAAAATAGACCCGTAGCATTTAAAGCCTTATCTTACCTACCAGCATTTTTATAAAACCTGGGAAGGACGAGGTTCTCAGTTGAGTCTTGTGACAACAGTCTACTGCTTTTATGATACAAACCAACATGGAAGATTCCAAGAAGAATTTCTTGCTTCACTGAATGATTTAGTATCATGTTAAAAATAAATTATCTCCCCAGTACTCAAAAATTTGATCCAGTGATGCATTTTACATTTGTAATTTCTATTAAAATGGGCAGCAGTTGTAAATACTATCTAAATCTTCAGCTCAAGCCCTAAATTAATAATAAAGCAATGTTCTCATTATATATAAACAACATATATTTAACAGAATAATGTTTAACTATTACTTTCCAAGAAGTTGAATGCCTGTTATTGTTTATAATAGATGATGATGTTAACACTTTGTTTAATTTGATGCATTCTATTATAAAATTAACTTGGATGCAAGACTGTATGATAAACCATTAAAAAAAAACTCAGGGAGAGGGAACGAAAGGAGAAGTATCAAATATGAACGTTTTAAGTAGTGCCAAACTTCCATGAAAAAACTCGATTAAAAAAAATCAAATCATTCCAATAGCTACATTGAACCCCTAAAGCAATTTAGGAATTTGTTTCTTACAGACAATTAATCACATGCAGGCATGCCAGATGAGAACTATTGATTGCCCTTTTCCAAACTAGTGGCATTCAGACAGGAGACAGACAAATGCCCTGAGCAAGAGGAAGCATCTTCCTGCCTCTGTCTAGCATAGCTTTTAATCGTTCTTTACTAATGTGCATGACATTTTGCTGTTAATCTTTGGCAGAGTTCTTGTTCTTTTTTCTTTGAGCTATACATCAGTAGGGTATATTTTTCTTACCTTCACTCCAAGATCCTTCACAAGCTCAGCTTCAAAATTGACTACATCATACGGCAATCGGAACTGGGGGATTTCAGATGTACTAAAATAAATAAAAATGCCTGTAAAATACTTCTGGCTCTTAGGAAGAAAGGATTTTTTTTATTTGTTAAAAATTCAATACTTATAACACACCTTAGTTAATTTTAACATATGTGAATAGAATATGCTGAAGCTTGACCGTTGGCTTTTTAGAGTGACAAAACAGCATTGTTCACCCAATGCTAAAAATACAAGCCAGGAAGGCAGTACCTTGAGGCCAATCCTGCCCACACTTTTAGGTAACCATTTTAACATACATTAAACTTGGCTCCAAAAGAGCTTCAGCTCCATTCCTTTTGTTCACCAGAATATGTAACACTAAACAAATTTAAGACATCCATTTAAGATCTCATGGCTACTAAAAGTAAAGTGATCTAGCAGTCATTCATTAAGCTGTCCAATACGAAAGAATCAAATTTCTGATACATATTTTTTAAAAACTGTTGCACATACTATTTTGAGCAATGGTATTCAAAACTGTACCCTCCACTTATACTTCATGAATTTTTTATGATCTTTCAGGATGGACAAAGTCAGTAATTTTCTATCAGCGCTTGGTCTCAAGTCTGCTTTTTGATGACGTTTATTAGCTGGCATTTCTTCCTCCTAGGGAACATTAGGAATGACATCTTCAAGTTCCCAGAATCACAGATAGCCTGTATGGGAGAACTGCAGTGCCAGCATAGAATCTCAGTTTATATCTACTGGTATAGAACTTTATTTGCAAAGAAATGCCATCTACTCGTGCCAGTTCAAAATATCTGCTGTAACATGTTACAGACACGCACAGTGAAGTTCTATTTTAGACAATTTTGTTTAATGAATATAAAAACCCCTGAAAATGCAGAAAAGATTTTAAAGCCCCTCCCCAGATATTTCTAAGCTTCAGTCTAGTATGTTTTCAGATTAATAGATCTATAACTTCCATAAAAAAGCACTGGCAAAAGAGATTCACTGTGGCTTTAATTTAGATATTGTTAGTGACCACATCATCTTTAACCTCTAACTTTGACAGTCCAGAAGGATTTTATTTATTTTAAGTTGCATCAACTTTAATTATACTGAAAGGAAACTGGTGTTCTTATTTCAAATACTGCCCTTTTTTCACCTTTCCTGACCTGTGTGCAATGAAGAGTGTTCTAAATATCAGATATAATGAACGTGTCATGACAATACAATTTTCATAGGTCATGCTAAGTAAAAAGGTGTCTAAGGCAGAAACTAATGTATCAATATGATTCTGCAACAGAGATCTAATAAATAAATCTAATAGCAAAAGGAAAGGTCTCTTTTCCAAGCCACCTATATATTTGTTGAAGGCCTGTCATTTCCACAACATGCTCCCAGAACAGCACTGGCTGTGTTATGCATTGTTGGAATTTGTAAACAATGTTTTGCTCTTATTAAACATTTACTTAGTTTTGTGCTGTGGAGTACACCCACATATATGTACATATATGTTCATATGCAAATACATACAGTGCTGTGGGGACTCATGCATGCACATTTACTATGAAAATAAGCACTTTATGAAAAGTCAACTGGAACATCAATAATTCTGATACAATTTCTTTCAGCAGCAGCAGAGAGTCACTGACTCTGCAATGGCACAACAGGGGGGAGAAGGAACAGGGCAAGAGGTGCAGGACGGATGTACTGGATGGGACCAGTGCCCCACAAATTCACTACTTCCTCAAATCTGATCCAAGTTAGAGGTGCTTGGCCAGGTGCTATGTGTTTCTCCATGACCCCAAATTACTTTTACTCAAGGGACACCCATTGGGCCTAACGAGAGAAATATTTTGGTATGCTGTAAACCAGTCGCATAGCTAAGAGCACAAGCAGTGAAGCTTGTTCAGTCTCTAAGCAAGAGTGTGACCTGTTTGTGCCTACCCTACTATAAAGCATAAATGTTAGACAACAGGCGAACTGTAAGAAAACCTGCTCACGAATGCAAAAAATTCAGAGAGACATGTTCAGACAGCCACAGACTTATGCTACACTTAAGAATTACACCACAGGAACTGCAGTCACTAGACTCCTTTCTATTCTCACAATATTATTAAAGTCAGATACGACGTAACATGTATGTGAAAGAATATCCTAGTTAAAAACACTTTAAAAAAAGGCAAACTAAAAAAAGGGCACAAGTACTGCCCTTCCAAAAGCTGATTCCAAATATAAAATTAATTTGGTCTTGTTAACCATTTGTAATAGTTTATGAAGCCTTGAGAACACACCCATCAATAACCTAAACTTGTTAGAAGATGTACTGCAAAGACTTACAAATGCAATAATGGATGATTGCTGCCACAGGCCAGCCTCCCTTCTGTCCAAGATTAAAATAAGGACAAAAGGAATTGATGTCCTTAAACCAGATGTGAAACTTTGTACAATGAATTGAAGTAAAATTGACCTTGATCGCTATGTGTTCTTCAAGACTCAAAAGAAACAGATTTTAAAACACACTGCTTGACCATTAAGGACAGTAACAGAAAAGGCAAAACTTCATGTAAGGCTTTTTGCAGCAGAACAAACAACAGACTAAGCTTTATTTTAAGTTCAACTCATAGCATCAAGAACAGATGCAACTTAAGATCACATTGCTTCAAATATGCAAGCACACAGTAACTAACTGCAGCATTGCACTTTAAGCAACCGCAGAAAGTACTGTATCATATTGCTGAATCCAACCTAAATCTAATCCAGGGGTCCTCAAACTACGGCCCGCAGGCCGGATACAGCCCCCCAGGGTCCTCAATCCGGCCCCCGGTATTTACAGACTGCCCCCCGCCCACCCCTCCGCTGGGGGTTGGGGCAAACCAAGCAGCTGCAGATGACTGCTGGCCACTTCATCCGCACGCCGGCCCCCTGGTTAAAAAGCTTGAGGACCCCTGGTCTAATCTGTCACCGAGTAGAGCTTCATTGTTGGAAATCTCATTATTTCTTACTACTTTACATTTTAAACCCGATATTTATGAAAACGTGCTACTCAACAGGTGAATAGATAGTTCATATACTGAATTTGCAATCTTCTATGGCTAGCAGTTCAAGTAAAACAGCTCCACAGTTAAATGCCTATATATTAAAATCTTGATAATTAGGTAGAATACTTCTGAATCTCACTGGGAAAAATGCAAGTAAACAGTTCAACTTCTCCAGCATTGATTCTCTATCTTCCAGAGCACTGAATAAGTATTTGACATTATGACATTATGGATCAAATTCATTAATGGTGTCAACGCTATTGATTTCCGTGATGCCGCAGTGAGAAATGGGAGCACATCACCCTTCTTTCTCTCTGTGTTTCTTTTCACTTATAAACACTTCAGTGTGAGTACATCTTCAACATGTAAAATTTAATTTTCATTTTGAATGGGTTGGTATTCACCAGTCAGTTTCTGAAATATTTTATGCTATAGTTAGGTATTCCAACATACTTACAAGATACAATCTACACCATTGTTAAAGTGGTAAAAATTCAGCTTTTAGTGTAGAGGACATGACACCATGCAAATATCAGCCAAGTGTTTACCATATAGGAAAACTGCAAAGGTACTTTCTTTTATGTATCTGCAATTTGTTGAAGGTTAAGAATCGTAGGGGGTTTATTTCACTCATATGGTATTGTTTACTAAAGCTGAAAGACCAGGCATACATGAATTTATTCACTGTCACCTTTATTTGCATAAGGTAGTTCACAAAAGCATTCTAAGTTTAAAGTTCTCCATAAAATCAGTATCTGTCTAAAGCATTTTAAACATCTACTAATACTTTTACTATGCAGGGCTGGCTACAGGTATCTCATTTTGTTTTAAAAGTTTTGGATAAAGGAAAATGGTTCCTGACATAATTTTCTAAAGTGTTAATTTGGTAATAATTGCACTCTGGAATTTTAGAGGTCATATGAAGAGAATATAGGAGATAGCCCCCAGACTCTCAGTTAAAGCTTGCCTGTAACTGTACCTATTTAACTTGAACGATAAATTATTTAAATAAAACACAAGTTTTCCGTATCTGAAATTTTCTACTCTCTTCCTTTGGTAAAGGTAGAGTGATTGTGTATGAACTATGTTTGCACAGTATCTTTTGCTATGCTTTCTACAATAAGTGGAAACAGTGCTTTGTTGTCATTGTTTTACCTTAAACCACCAGCATACTCCTGCTTTTCAAATATGGTGATGTTCGAATAGCCCAACCGAGCCAAAAAAGAAGCACAACTTAAGCTTGCAGGTCCTGCACCAAGAAGAGCTATCTTCACGTGATAGGCTTCAGGCATATCTTCTAGAGGAGGTAACGATGGGTTTCTGATCTGAGGAATGTTCATAGCTTTGAACACCTGAAAAGCAGTACATGCACAGGTTACATACTTTACATTCCCTCCTTAAATTTTAATATGAGTAACATGATGGAAGCTTCTGCTAGTACTGTCACATATCATTGACGTATTATTGCAGATCACTTCATAACGTTATAGGAATTCCCAAATGACACGATCTATGCATTTGCAAGGCATGTTGTAGTTGCAGGGTTTGGTCTTTCTATGGTTCTTTTTGTCTTAAAAATGTCTGAAGTCAGATCTTCCACTACTGTAAATTTTACAGAGAAGATGGAACCAGACTACCAGTAAGAGAGTAGTAATACAAAGTCAGCCTGATGGCAGAGAATCTTGGTAACACCAAAAATTTCCTTCCAAGCAATGTTCAGATTATTGTTACTACCAAAAAAAAAAAAATAATTGCTGCAAATAACAGAAAGACTTGTAATGCCAGTGAAGAGTCTTTGCTTCTTCAGGACACACTTTGTGTGATACTAGATACATCACTTATGGCTTGATTTTTCAGAGGTGGTAGGTAACCATTCTTAGGTGGTTTTGAAACTCTTTTAGGAACTGCCCCTAGTCTTCAGCGCTATATTTTCAAAAGTAAGCCCTGCTTTAGATGCCTCCTCTTAGATAATTCGAATAGGACTTATTTCATGTTACTTGCTCATCTATTTCAGATGTTCTCTACTTTTTAATCCAGTGTCCAAAAGTTGTAGACATACTTGAAAGTTAGACTGCTCTCTGCATGCCTCGGTTCTTCACCTGTAAAATGGTGATGACCTGCTTCGTTCTGTCTTTACCATTAAAAGTACTTTGTGTCAGTCTCTGAAAACTATCATGTATTTATACAGAACGCAGCACAATGGGCTCCTAACCTAGTTAAAAAGCCACACCGTTCATTTCAGATTTGCATTAAATCAGTTCTTTGCTCAAGTGTACAGGTAAGAGGCTAACACAGAAATATTCTACATGCATGGAGTGAGACTTCACTATCCTCTGCACTTACATACATTATAGGGAAAGGAATGGAGTCCCTATCTTGTATAACCTACAAAAGGAAAAAGGATGACTCACAGCCCTTGCAGGCTACTAAAGATGAGGAGCACAGAAGAGCATAGTTACATCTTCATTTGATTTCAGACATTGGGGCGAAATATTTAACCCAAGGAGTGTATCTTTGTAGCAGAAACAAAATACTATACCAAAAGGATATGAGAGTTCGTTTTATTGAAATTTTCAGTCATATCACAAACACTTCAAGTCTGCACCTCAAAAACCACCAAAAGACAACATAATTTCCCATCCATTTCAATGCAGAACTGCATTCCATAAGCACTAACTACTCCTTTAAAATACATACATTGTTGCTTGTCTTAATACCATATTTAAGCTATTTAACAAGTTTACCAACAGCTTTTACTCTCCTTAGACCTCAAGAAGCAAAGGTTTCTCCCGTTAAGCTTTGGCAATTCCACTCATGAATAGAATTTTTCATTTATATTTTGAATCAATGTTCATTTTCTTCATGCGCACTTGAGCACTCATGCTAGGTAAACCAATGATTAGTTCCTTCCCCCTCTAAAATTTCTGTGTCAAATTCCCCCAGTCTTTGTAAATTGACATAGCATTTTAACAAACTGCAAGAAGCAAGAGACAGATAATTGTTTTAAAAAAAGAATCATTTAAACCTGACAATTCATACAATATGGGAAGGTTTAATGTGGTTATTAATGGATTTCACGGGCTGAAAAGCTCATATTGTACTGTGAAACTAGACTGTGATAACCAAAATGCAATAGGATATTTCTAAAATGTCTGCTTTGTTACATTCACACAGAAATGGCTTGAATGGTACCAAATTTCCATTAAAGTGTCATGCAGTTGTTTTAGAAGTCTGCTCAGTAATACAAATTATATAACTTGCATATTCTATGTGTACATTAAACACTGAATATGCATATGTTTAATAAATTTATCACTAAATTTACTTTATTGTTAACATAATTATTTTTATATTTACTACTGAACAGTCATACCCATCAACTAAATGCTATACTACAGTGCTGCACTACTGTAGCGCAGTGTTAAGCTTCAGAAACCAAGCACTCATGCAGGAAATCCTAGCAGTTCAGGCTGAATGGTCAACTTTAATTCTGCCTATTTGCAAATAGGGTGAAACTGTCTTTATGCAGCACAGCCAGCTTGTGTGGCAGTATCTTGCCATCTGGAAGTCAGCGGCAGGTTTGCATATTAAGGCTGGCAGGGTAACTGTGAAAATAGCAAACTGCTTCAATGCATTTCAAAAGATTTTCACTCACCTCATGGTGAAGTTTCCTGACACTGTAATTCACCTAATTAAATGTAATTCACCTAACTAAATATTACTGAAATCTTCTGTACAAATCCTTTGGTGTGCAGAGATGACTACTTTGCAAGCAAGCGTTCAAGGCGACATTACACGCAATTGTCCTCTCCCATTTTAATCTGCTCAGACTGGGTCAGGATGCAAGTAAAGTTTAATACTGTTGCCTTTCACATCCACCTTCCCTTCAAAAGGATTATTTCATTTTTTTTGTGATTAAGTTTTTCTTTTGTTTTGCAGTGCTTTTTTAACCTAGACCCATTTCGGAAAATGAGACCAAATAATGAATTTTAAAGCTGAATCTCTCACTGGAAAGACTCAGCCATCATCCCCATGTCTGCCTTTCCTTCTGGCTCCCTCTCATACACAAACAAAAGAGTAAGATAGATTATTAATAGACATCAATAACACTGGACATTTATTTTTTATTTTTTTATCAAATACTATGCAATCATTACTTCACCACCTAGGGCCTATTCAAACTAAACCCACACAGATTCTGTCCACTACTTACGCTTCATGTCCATCAGGGTCCATAGAAAGGATATTCCAGTTTATGAAAAAGATCATGGAGACTTTGTCCTCAAGTGAGATACAACTGATCAAACTCAAACAGCCAATCTATTCTGCTAAAGTTCCAACAACTGAAAAAAATTATCTCTTGATTCAGACATTTATGACATATTACAGTTTCCCTGTGTGCATTACTTTATTGTGTAAAGGTGTGAGAGCACTTGCTCGGTGTTCTCTCCAGTGTGAAATCTGCGGTTTGTTGTCTTCTCCCTTGTAAATGAAACATCCTTTCATTGAAGTGGGGTTAGTTCTTGTTCCAAAAAAAATTCAGTATACTTGACAAAGAGCATAATTCCAGGCACTGCATGCAAACATAAGGTTCGACAATATTTCCCACTTAAGCTAACTTCAGAAGTTTTGATTCCTGAGCATCTGATTCAAGTTTAATTTTCCTGGAAAGTTTTAGCCAACTTATTTTAGCTGTTTTTCAGAAAGCAGACAGGGAAAAGCTTATTGTTCTCGTTGTGTAATAAAATTCTGGTTCTTTTCTTCACTACGCAATTCTAGTATTGGCATGTTTTGATGAAAATATGTGACATTTGGCAGAGTAACAGGTGACTTGGAGAAATGCATTTGGCTAACCTGATGAAAATCATTTTATGGCTAGTAAGCATGATTTAAATTAATCTAAAATATTTAAAACCATCAGAGCAGGTTATAACTTATTCAGAATTGTTATTTGAATTTTAATATAAATTAGAAAAAATTAACTCACTTCAGTCACTTTTGAGTTTTCTGATCAGAATTTTTCTAAGAGGAATATACTGCAGATACGTGGAGAAGGGTATCTGCAGAATTCAAATATGGTCAGACAGTTCTATCGTAATTCAATTTGATTTAAAATTATCTTTGGACTATGACAAAGATGTGTTAAATAAAACAGCAAATAGATTGAAAGCTTAACCTCAGTGTTAAAATGTAAAAAAGCCTTTGCCTAATGCTATGAAACAAGATATGTTGCTAAAAAGCATATTAGGTAGTTTCCAAGACATACACAGAAGGTCATGTTTCTTAAGTTAAAAGTATATCTGTTTAATCTGTCATCTTAATAACAATAGCTTCACCAATAGAAAGAGGCTGAAAATCAAAAAATGGGGAAAACTGAAGGATGAGTTTAGGAAATTTTTCTTTTTTTAAAAAAGGAAAATTTAATCTTTTAGTAGCATAAGTTTTGACTTCATAACTAAATCCTTTATATTGTTGAGGCATAATGCTTGCTTCCGTGCTTAAAAGGCTATAGAAATAAGTTTATCAGTTAGGTTTGCCATTAAATATCCCTCACGAAGGTGATGAGATACCAAACAGCTACTGATGTAGGCAGTAGCTTCTAGCTGGTATTTATTTTAGTGTGAAAGATGTTAGTATATTTTGAATTGTTATCAGATGTTGCTAGTGCACAGAAAGAAAAACGCAGGCAATGAAATCAGTAACATTTAGAAACCGATTGTATTAGTTTCACACTTTCCCACTCGTTTCCATGGATATTTATCTGTAGGCTGGTTTACATTAATATGGGGCAGTTGGATATTTAAAGAAGAAAATTATATCCTGCACAGATTTTAATAAAAAATGAAGCAAACTCCATGCTCAGCAAACTTTCTTGAAGTTGTCAAATTACATGATCACACTATTAATGTCATTTAATTGCTGTGGATAGCACAGGATGTACAGAAGTGTTTTTTCCACAAACGTGAGCTAGTTCTGAAAACTTGTTGATCCCCCTCCCACAAGTTAAAAGCTAAAGTTGTAATACTGCAAACTTCTATGCAAGCAGGTGAGTGTTGACAAAGCTAGGGCCTAAAGCATCTCATTGAAGACCTTTCAAACCTATGTAATAACTATATGTTAATACTATCCCAGTCCCAAGAAAACCCATGGATCTAGGACACTGCAGAGTCCATACCTTCACACTTCATGAATCCTACCACTAAAAGGACATCGCAACATTCATGTAAATGCCTTAAAAAAAAAAAAAAAAAAAAAATCAAAGAATGCCTAATGTCTGCAAACATGCTGTAGAGAAGTTTACATAACGTGTCCAAGTATCAGCAAGTCTTTCAGCATTGGCTTGAGAAATCAGAAGTCATCAGATTCATCCCCTGAACTACTGTAAAAGGCTACACCATCCCCTTCAGACAAGCCTAAAACTTTATAATTTATTATTATACATTTCAACATGACTTAAAAGAGAAAATAACCTAAAGATGTCTTAAAATAAAAATTAATACTGAAAATAACCTAAAGATGTCTTAAAATAAAAATTAATACCAATAGTTTCCTTTCTGTTTGTCCTGTTATCTTAGTTCCCCAGAACAATCCTCCTTTGCTGATGCAGCATGCCCGACCGTGCCAGCAAAGGTGAAGGGCCCAGACAACCGTTCCAAGGCTGCCCAACTGCAGGAGCTGCAGCTCCACAAGAACGCCCTTCTCCCCACACCTACGTTAAGACTGATCAGAGCTGTCAATATGCAACTACAAGAGGGACCCTGAGCCCGAGGCTGCAGCACACCCCCTCTACAGCAATCCCTCTGAGCAGCCACTGCTCTGTTGCCTGTGGTGGATTGGAGAAGGGAGGTCCAAGCACGCAGAGGGGGACCCTTACCCACAGCCCACCTCCCAGAACAGGCGCTCTGCTGAGATGCCCCTAGGTTAGCAGCTGGTAAGCTCATACAACACATCTTTTAGGAAAAAAAACATATCAAGTTTCCTTTTCCAATTTCTTTCTGCTGCAACAGCAGCCAGAATATATCTCCAGAGAGCAACAAATCACCAGAACTGTAGCTGGCACAGAAGCCACAGTACTAAATGATCTAGTATTTAAATGTAGTACACAGCAATTAAAATAATACATTTTTCTATTTAGGTTGTGTTGCTAAACAGAATGATTATCTAGAAACACAGGAGAACCTTTAGATTCAGTGATGTCTAACCAGAAATGTAAGATTTTGAGGGCTTTTTACTAATACTACAACAGAAATTGTAATAGATCATGCTTTCTTTTTACTACAAGCTTACAAACTTGTACTTGAGTAACCAGTAATTTTAGTTTATTTTGTTGGACTGACAGTCATATAGCTCATGCCTGTATGTATTGTCACTGTAATCTCAGTATATTTTCACTGAACTTGTGTTCCAAAATCAGAGATGTTTCCTGATTCTAAAGTACTTGGGCAAAGGAGAGAGATAAAGACATTAATATAATTTTGACCTGTGCAGTAGCAGGTGTAACCTGCGCTTGACACTCATCATTTATAATAGTGAGCTTTTACTCCATGTTATTCTCTAGATGCAACAGTTACCGTGGTAACTGCATCCCAGTATACACATTCTACATCACAAATACAAACGGACATTTCCTTTTTTCCACTTGAACATTTAATTGTCAAAATCTATGTTTTTTCAGACTGGATTACAATTTACTTCGAGAATGAGCTAAGCATAGTTACAAAACTATATGGAAGAGCAGAAGGAGAATGCATGAGGTGTGAGGTGCCATTTTTTTGGCATCGTATGCAAGACAAATATTTTACAATTAGGGAGTTTTATCTGCAGTATGAACAGATGATCAGACATTGTTCAGAAGCACAAAGGGGCATACGTCATACCCATATATTTTCCATTTTAAGCCCACATTCCTGCTTTACTGCAATTTTATCTTTTATCTACGCTATCGCTCGCTCTCGTAATGCATCAAGTGTATGATCCTCAGACTAATTCCAAGGAAAAAAAAGTCTAAAGCTGGCTTTATGCACAATTGAGTTTTCAGTAAATAAGCTCCTGTGGGACAAACTGTTACACAGCGCACGAGAATTACCATGCAGCTCTCATTAAGAGTAACATGTTGCACACCTAAATTACACAATTTGCTAAGGTACTCATATAGGTAAAGCTGTGAACACACTCCACTTGCAGTATCTGAGCCAATTTTTGTATGGGCAGTAGTACCTTATGATTTTCTTCAGTATTTTAATTTATATTTTTACAACAATTGTTACTTGGAAGCACTCGTATCATTACATTTTTTTCAACTATACATACTTTCACAGTAAAATTGACCTGAATGAAAGCTAAAAAAAGTATTAACTATGAAAGTGACTGCATACTTTACTAATTATGAGTACTACAATACATACAAATAAAGTTTATTAACTAATTTTAACATTTTAGGATACTATAAAAATATTAAGGGTAATAAAATTTATGAAAAGGTATTTTTATTGAGTGTTAAATAGAACTGTGTAACAATTTTGTTAGAACTCTTGACACTAATATCACTTTAAACAAACCTGAAACATTAGGAGCAAAGCCATTCTGAGCTATTCATCCTTGCTGCAGTTTTCGTATCAATCATTGTGCTAGCACTGAGCTTTTTTAATAGATTTCTAAAGATTTTTGAAGAAAAATAGCAGATATTTAGCATTATCTATCAAGCCATAATTCCTCTCTATTAATCATAGCATTAGGGCTAAAAGGAGACACAAATCAAGTTTTAACAGATATTACTTGCATTTGCTTCCTAAACAGTAATATTTCACCATTGTATTTATCATCTACTTGACAACTGTTTAATCTTTCTTTTTTCTTTCTTTTTTTGGTTGTTGTTTGTGTTTTGTTGTTTTGGGGGTTTTTTGAGAAAAAATAAGTCTCCTTTGCAACAAATATTAAGTTTTTAGATATAAGGAATAAAGAAAAAGAAGAAAAGGTAATAAAATTGCCCCTTGACTGATAACAGCCAGCTATTGAATATACATGTAGAACAAATACATTCACTGTCTCTAGCCTCATCCTATAAATAAGAACTTTGGTCCAAACTGTACTTACACTTGTATGGTCTAATCTCAAGAAATTCAAACTGGATAGCTACTTAAATGACAGAGGGGAGAGAAGGTTCAGCTACAGTTAGCAGAGACATTTAGCAGGTTCTCCAAAAGCTTTACAAGTCTCCTGGAGAGAAAAAAGTAGGGATACAAACAGGTAAAAGAGGGAAGAACTGGAGCAGGTAGGAATGTTTGCTTATTGAATCATGACCAACAGCCACTGAGAAGGGTGTGTGAAGTCTATGAATGACAGCAGAAGAAAAAAATTGGCCTTACAGACATATTGTCTGTTACTTCCAGATTAATTTGCATTTCTATTCTGGTCTGTCCTACAAAGATTTTTTTTTTTATTTCTCAAGCTTTGTAAAGGTGACTGGGATTTCACTGTATGTTTGTAAATATAACCAGCCAAATGGCTCAAGACATAGAAGAGGTACAACCTCATTAGTTAGGACTATATAGAAATGTGCATATGCCTTTTCTTATACAGCCACAACATCCTTACTTTTACAGAGACCAAAATCACAGTTGTTACCCAAAGATACTTCAGACAGATCAAATGAGCTGCGAGCTGAGACCATGAGTTTGATACAAATTCTCCATGCCCTTCAAAGGAAGTCAACAAATGAGCAGCAGCCTCCATCTTTCTTCAGATGGAAAGCAGAGCATTAAAACTATACAGTCACAAATAATGCACGTACATTTCAACAGAAACCCTTGAGAAGACTTCCTAACATCAAGTGGCAAGTAAAAAATTTTGCTTCAGCAACCAAAATATACGCATACCCTTATGACCTAATAAATGTACACAAACACACATATGTAAGCATCTACACTAGGTATCTAAATAGACAGATGCACATAGACATCTATTACACGTCAACCTGAAAGGACTTATTTACCTAGTTTTGGCAAAACTGGATAGTAAAAAGTCTAAATCATCTCAAACTTTTCCTTTGGCCCAAAGCCAGTACAAATGCACACTAGTTCTGCTACAGGATCTACTCAATGCCCAGAACAGTTCTACAGCTCCTTAACATCCAGTTACAGATGCAGGTGCACTTGACCTTTTTCCCTATGCAGCCTTCTTCAGTAACACCTACAATTTCACCTGGCTTATATAAATCTTTCATTATAAAACAAACTGTCTCAACTACTAGTGTTTCTAAAGAGTCATCTTTTTCACAATAATGTTCCTTATGTTCCCACAAATTAGTGCATTATGAAAACATTTCTAAGCTTCTGAATGTGTTGTAAGATAAAGAATTAATTATTCTAACTTCCCACACCTTTATTTTACTAGTACCAACTTTTTTTTAAAAAACAAATCATTAACAAAGGCAACCACTTAGACAACACACATTGGTGCATACAAAGAATTTCAGACATTTGCAAGTCCTACCTACCTCAGTAGCAAACTGCTGCAATCCACCAATATTAATTGGTCCTTCCTCCGTGGCATACAAGTTGCACCCACCAACACAGAGATCTGATGTTGGACACACCATTCCGCATGTCAGGCCAAGTGGATTGTCAGAAAGAATCATTTTGGCAGCTCCATAGTAGTTCTGAAGGAAAAAGAGAAAAAAAAATTAAACAACACTGACATTATTTAAATGTACCAATATGTTATACAGCATTATGTCAAAGACACTGGAAAGAAAGGCAGCAAAATTGTTATGCAAAGATAAACAATTTTTTTTTTAGCTTGCAAAATAGCTAAAAAGATCTTCAGTCTGAGATGGTCATACAAATTTGTTAAGCCACTGAAAGTTATGTTTGAAAACTACTGTGCTGCATTAAGTACTTGTAAATACTTTCTCCATGTCTAGGTCAATTGGGCAGTAGCTGAGTCGTAACCCTTGTTGAAGGTCTGACCAGAAAGTGACAGCTAGATTATCAGTTCTTTATGACACAGGGAATGAAAAGCTTATTTTACACATCTGTGCACACCATCTCTACAGATGTGCCTGTCCTTCACACCAGATCAGTAGTGCCAATTGTTCCAGACCGGTGAGGAGAAGAGAAGGCTTCACCTGTAGATACTGCACTACTGATTTATTTTTTTTTCCCCCTCAACTAGATACCAATCAGGACAATCACTTACTTTCCTGTTGCTCTAAATAGCAAACTAGGGAACTGATTAAAGAAGTTATGTACAATTCACAGCTTCACAGCTTCCCAATATTCAGTGTGTATCTTCAGAAAAGGAAAAATATCCTGATAAATGAGAGCTAACAAGATTTCTTCCCATAATAACAATCTAAGGAATGTACATTGGCAAGTTCCCAGTGCCTGATGCCATAAGAAAACAACCCCTAGCTGTTTTTTCAGACCAGATAATTCTCTTAAGTGGGAGCATCAGAGGAAATGACAGGAGTGAACTGAAGTCTTACTCAGAGGGGGAGAGCTACTGATGGCAGTTCTCCATTTACATTACTAAAATTATGGTGTAATTAAAGCAAACCATTTACATCCTATTTTTTCTTCTGTATACTTAATATTGAAGTTTACTTAATCAGACTCTAGTTCTTTATTTTACCCCTCTTCCCACCCGCTCTAAAAGCCCCACCAAGGAAAGTCCATGAAAATGGGTTAATGATACAGTTTCCTTTAAGGGCCAGAAGACACTACAGTACCACTTACAATTAGCACATGGCTGAGGTTCCACAGAAGTTTCCTCAGTAAGAAATTAATGCCAGGATCTCATTCCAGCTTTCTCCAAACTAGCAATAACTGAGAGATTAAAAAACAATGTCTCCTTCCTCTTCCACAACCTCTTCCATATTGCAGTCTTCAATAATCATCACTAACATGGAATTGGTTTTTATAACAAATACCATTATCTCTCTGTTGCAGGACAGCTAACTCAAATGATGTGAAATACCCTGTCACAGCAGACCCTATGCGATGCCTGTGACTTATTGTCTGTCAAGTATGCTGATGTACACAGAAGTGTTTATTCAAAGCAAACTCTACGCCACACAGCGCAAGAATCCAGTTATGAATAAGAAGAGCAGCGCAGAGATCTGACAATATCACCAACAATGGGTAACAAGACTTTGGTTTGGGAGGTTCAAATTCACTAAAGGCATATTAAAAGACTGAGCATAAAATTCTCTAAATTAAACCAGATACAGAACACAGCTAGAGAGTCCCAAGACAACGTCAATGTTTAAGAAACATACTTGAATGTATTTGTAGATGCAACTGGACCTGTTGCTTACAGATGCTGGTCTACTGCACAGCATGAGCCCCCCATCCATCACATGGAAATGAAAACAAGCTACCTGGGTTCACTCTCATAGGATTTTCTTAGCCACTATTAAAATCTATTGAAATTCTCATCCTGGCTGAATAGGCATTCGCTTTACGCAGCTCTTCTGGGAGAACTTTCAACCATTTTGCCAGTGGTGACTGGTAAGGCACTTTATCATCCCCAATTCTCATTTATTCCAACGTAAAGGAGTATTAGTCAAATGGAAATTGTACATATTAGCAAATATTTTCACTCTTGCAGATGAATTATACTGTTTTGATATGCCAGAGACTGTTGGAGCTGCTAAAAACAGCCAGTAGAGACACTGTAAGCTCAATCCAGTAGCAAAAGACAGAAGTCTAGTTATGCTGGAGATGTCCCTGACACATAACCATGCAGACAGCAGAGGTGACACAGTCAATGCAGGACACCCATATGTCTTTCTGAAACAGCACTCAGCGACCAGTCTAGACACCTTACAGCATCTTAAGTGGCCCTAGATGTCTGTTTCCCAGGCAATTAGATCTAGCCATTCCCTTTTTTCACTCTAAAGGAATAATTGCAAACTAGTAGTGAGGATATTTCTCCCCAACTCAAAGACAAAATGGTTTTCAAAGAATTTTTGTTCAGTTTGATATTTCAGTACATATAAGAGTTACATTTTTCCTTCCTGTGTTGTCCAGGATTATTATTTTTATTATCTTCAACTCTGGTTCAATGGAAACAAATACAAAAACATACACTTCCATCTAAGTAACTTCATTAAGGTCTTCTACATTTTTAGGCTTTGTACTTAAAATCAATACACAAATCAGTTATTATGCCTAGAATGCAAAGCTGTTAAATATTCCTTTTTAAAATCAATTTTATTACATATTTGTAAAGTATATTCTTACACTTGAGCTGTGCCACTACAGGCAGTGTCAACACAGCTGGCATATTTTACTTGTTTTGCAAGCTCAAACCAAACTTTCAGCACAGCTATGCTACAGAAAGACAGTGTATGTTAAAGTAGCAAGTGAACGCAGAAGAGATGAGAACCAGGGTCATTGTGAGTATAGGACTGAGATCATGGCATATTGAGGGGATACCTAGGGAAACCTATCTCAGAACATCATGCCAGAGTTCAGTAAGTAGGAGGCTGGAACTGAAATCCTAATGGGGGTAAGGCCAACTGCTGCTGACCCCTTAATTTCGGGGAAACATGATGGAGTATACAAAGGTGGGGTCCTGATTTGGGAAGTTTTGAGATGTTGCTGTCACGATCATGAATTGCTGCTGCTGTCGCTACTAGGGGTATCTGAGAAAAAGAGGTATCGGATCCTTTTCGAATAAGAGTACAGAGTACATGTTACCAGGCTAAATATTACATCATTAGATAAATTGTATCAAAAGGTATATATCTTCTAGTCTTAACACATGAGGTAAGTTTTAATGATAAATTAAAAGACAGTCACAGTTGAAGTACAAAGTGTTCCACTTATTTTTGGGAGCAGGATGGCAAGTATTCTGCACTGCTTCACCAGCGTGCTGCAGCTGTGCGAAAGTGACACCTCTAAAGATGTAAGGGAAGAACAAGTTCACTGCTGACTTGGTATCCCTGTCTGCCAACAAAAATTCAACCTGTGTCAATTTTGCCATTGGTAAACTTAAACGTGCAGAAGAGCTGCAGCTCCCTAACTCTCCTCTTACACTTCCCAGTGTAACCACTGTTCCCATTGCCACTGATACTTGTTCACTACCAGTGAAAGGATACGACAGTGCGCTGCTACCACCGACTATGCAGTAAGTTGAGAGCAAGCCCATCTGCAACCTTCCTGACACCCAGAGCATAGTCCAGCACGGAGACTGGGCTGTGCAGGACTTCAGGAGCTCAGCTCTGAGTTGCTTCATCTCTTCATCCTTCTATTTTATTTAATCGTTTATCCTGCCTTTACTGCATTGATCTATTATCTAATGTCTCAAACTTTATTAGAAAAATGTCTTCCAATACCTGACAAAAACTGGCAGGGAAATACAGTATAGTAAGTTACACTAAGTGGTGTTATACAAACTGTGTTACAAAACTGCAAACCATTGTGTTACTACAGTAATAAATGAGAGTTTGTAGTATATGTACAGTATCTTAAATGTTTAGTTACATGAACAATTTGTGCTTACACAACTTTTTAACCTGAAAACACGTATTAATGATAATTACATTTATCAGTGACATTAAAGGTAGAATATTCACAGAATATTCACATTTTCTAAAAACATATTGATTGCTTTTATTTCACAAAACCAGGGTGTAGTAGGTTGCACACAACATAGACATGAGATGCAGACCTGGCAAGCTGGTAACTAACTATACACCACATGTTGTACATGAGAAAGGATCAGAATTAAAGGAAGGTTGGCTTCACTAAAATAAAAAAATTATTCCAGGGTATGGAATGATATAAGCTACCTTAACAGCTTGGAGTAGGTTTTTTAGATGCTGAAATAATATGATGACTCAGTTGTCTAGTTTCTTACAGACGTCACAGAGGAAGCAAGTCTAAAACTAGGATGTTTCTGAATTTTCTAGTGAGATAAATGTCTGCTCCTGCCTTTGTTCATAGAATCTTTTTTCCTGTGCTCTTCCATAGAAATAAATTAATCTAACTGGATAGGATGTTTTGTGGTTTCCTACATCAAAATGTCAATAAATACTACATTGCTAACACAGGCAACAAAAACAAGCCTTAAACAGACATCAATAATCAGTGGAAACCAGGCAGAGGAGGATCTCCACATGTATCATTTGGAAGCATTATATAATTTGCATGCAAATGAGACTGCTTTTTACTTGAAAAAAACCTATTAAAACACATAGGATCAATACTGAGAGACCAGAAGAAATTACATTTACTATCAGGAAATGCTTATAGCATCTTTTCTTTCAATTCAATTGAAGAGCTTTTTATATAAATTCATTATGCATAAGGGTGTTTTGATACTGCAGTTCTCTCAAAAACAATGAAGAATATGCATTATTATGTTTTGTGTAATAAAAATGAATACACTGATTTCATCAGGATTTTGGGACAGAGTGAATTCTTTAAAAAGAAAAGAAGGAAAAAAGTGGTAATTTCTTTTTCATCTGGGCTTAGTTTAGAAAAAGGGAGACATAACAAAAAATATGGGAAAATATCACCACCTTCTATACTAGTTCATGTTCTGTGATGGCTTTAAAATATACTCAAGATGTATTGGATTAAAATATTTTCACATACCGAAGAACCACTATTTAAAGTACATTGTTATGTAAGTAGCATTTTTCACATTGACACACACCAGTTCAAATATAACAAGAAACACCCCCAGTCTGTCAGCCCCCCCGATATCTTCTGAAGAAGAATGAACAAAACATAACAGCAACTTACCAAATCATACATATTCTATATTATAATGCTGATGATTTTTAATCAATCCAGAAATCTTTCACATCATTTGACTTGTGTCATCATAACAGGACTGTAATTTCACACAGTGTCACTATCTTTTTATGAAAAAGAACGGAAGAAATATCTTGTACTGTCATTTTGTCCTTTGTAGTCTAGAATGTGAGAGATTCCTTAATTGACATAGTGTCATCGCAAAAGTCTATTCTACATAATTACACTATGGCAACTGAAACCAGCTGTCAGCCATTCCATTACACTAAGTACAAACAGACATCTCAAGAAAAGTCACTGTTTCAAGTGCATCAATTTAACACCATTACCACTTTTACTTTTAAATGTTGGGTTTTTATATATTTAGTGACCTGAAATACACAAAGATTAACAGAGAAAGCTGAATATAACAGCACTTTCAAAAACCTGGGGACTCAAAGTAGTACTTAAAGATTAATTGTGATGTGTATCTGTATATAATTATTACCAATCATCTAGCTGCTTTCTGACTTCCACAATCCTTCATTGTATTAACAGTATCCCACTTACAGTATTTCACATATGAACTGTGACTCATGATTTTCCAAAATCTTTGCAATGGCATATAGACATCCTTTGTTAATATACTCAGAGTTCCTCTGGCACAGAAAAACCATCAGTCTGTTTCTCTCACCTGTCATAATCCTATGTCTCTCAACACCCTTTCTCCCTTACAATCTTTTCTTCATTTCATTTTCTCTTAATGATCCTAGAGCTTTTTGTCTCTTGCCTTCCTTTGTCTACCCACTTCTCCTTCATACTCATTTCCAGTACATTACCACACTTTTTCCTTTACTGCCTCAATCTACAAACTTCGGATTCACCCTTATCCCTTGGTATCCATCCCTATCTTCCACTTTCTTCCCTCTCCCATTTCTCCCTTGAAAAAACTGAATTACTCTCTTGGAAAAAAAAAAAAACCACCACACATTTCCTTCGGTTTCATTTAAACCAAAGCATTCCTCTGAAATCCTAAAACTTACTCTTGTGTCCCACAACTTTCTCTGTACTGTTCTTGGCATTCATTTCTCACTTCCCTATTTTCCTACCAGCATTCTACACAGTCCAGGGACAACCTTTTATACAGAGGGCAGCACGGCTTTGCTGGTTTTGGGGATTAAGGTGGTGGGTGGGTTTTTTGTTTGTTTGGTTGGTTTTTTGTTTTGTTTTTGTTTGTTTTTTTTTTAAAATGCTGGCCACCAGAAGGCTTACATCCACCTATAAAGTCTGTTAGAAAATGGTTGATGTGTCAGCTCAGGCCAGTTTATTATTAAGGGATTATGGGAATAGATGTTCTTTCTGAAAAAGGAGAAAACCGTTGACTCAATGTCAGGAATCCCTGTAATACTGCAAGACTTGAGATGAAAAATGTGGGAGCTAGTAACAGAGGGCTACAGCAACCAGGTGTGATTTTGTGAGGACAAGTAACACCAAAGATGCTTCTGCACCTCCAATTCTTCATTATAGTCTCAGACTATAAAGGCTGAGTCACTCCTTACACCTGTGCCAAGTTAACACAACTTAATATCCCCATACCTAAACCACACCAACAGTTTTTTTTCAATGCAACAACTCAACCATAAAGGCATCTGATGAAAAAAAAAAGATCCAAGACCATCTCACTGAACAGTACAAAGGTTGAGCGTGTAAGCAGCTGTTGCTTTCCAACCGGCAGCTTCCTCTGGCCCACACTTCTGCTTAACAGGAGGAAAGCTGGACAGGCTGCAAGTGTTGTTCAGGCTGAGCTGCTTCTGGGAAGCTACAGGATTTTCTGCTGCCATACAACAGTTCCTTGTGCCAGCCCTAAAGGATGATGGGTGCTGGAGCTCCATTTTACCAAGTCCTCCTTGCTTTGACATATCAACATGGGGAAACGAGAACATAAAATCCTAAAATCACTCCTGGTACTCAGTCAGGTCTAAGGGGGCAAAGCCTTCTGCAGCAGCTGAATGTTTTCTTCTATTATTTTTTTTAAGAAAGATGTAACTAAGATTGCTCTCCTGTGTGATAAAACAAAGAATATACACTATGCAATGTGAAGGCTGTATTTAAAAAGATGACAGCTGAAAGTCAGAATACTTGGTTTGCCGTCTTCGGATGTTTAGAAACAAAAGTAGTAAAGTGTGCATAGTGAATCTGAAGTCTAGTCTCAGAGAGACAGAATTGCAAGCAGTCTGTATGAACCAAGAAACACTGACTGGGAAGACACAATAGAATAGATTGTACCTTTATGAAGTGAAGTTGTAATCCAGTTTGTATGGAAAAAAGAGAATGGAAGTTGTGGCCTACACTCTACTGAGTCACAGCAGCTAACACAGTACAGCGTAAGTGACATCCTTTTTCTCAGAGAGGTTCAAGGCTCATTGAGTCTGGCAATTCAATTACCCTCTCAACCCAGAAACAACCCTCCTCCCCTGTTCCCTCTTCTACTCCTGAGCTCAGGTGTAATGGCGGAACAGCCAGAGCAGCTACATTGTACATGGCCTGTAAATATCTAAAAAGCCTCAGGCCTAAGAGAACAAGAATCCCTGACCTTTTATGATTGCTATAGCAGTTTTCCAACAAAACAAACTACATACAATAGAGCTCTTAAGTACCTGACAAAGTAATTAATTTTCAGTACGCTGCTGTCTAAATACTCTATATTAATAATAAATCATGTTTAAATAAATACCTGCATGCTTATACGAGGATGAGGACAAAGAATTTATTGAACTAAATCTCCTCTGAACAAGTAGAAGGGTAATCTGCTGTAGGGAGTTTCTCAAGTGAGAGATGAAGAAAGATTCAGAACAGGGACTTCAATAAGCCTAGAAAGCACACCCCAACATCCTGGATTTATTGACCTGAAATACCTGAATGTTCTATGTGTCACCTATTTATTTTGTCTAGAAATTATGAGATACATATATAAGCTTCTGGATTAAAAATAAAGTTTATATCCAAGGTGAAAACAGCAAACAAGATTTATCATTTTGAAAAGTATTTTCAATGACATGTAAAATATCCTTGATCATGTGAAGTAAATACATTTATGACAATGATAAAAAATATTCAGCAAGCATATTGCTGAATGGTATCTCAATGATTACTTCAATGAAAGTTTAGAAAAATGCATAACAAAAGTGAAAAAGTACTTACTGGTTCCATTAAAGACTTTCAAAATGATAAGTTAGAAGATTTAGCATGGTTTTCAAAGGCATGCCATTCTTGTTTTCTATGCGCTCTAAAAGCACATGGTACAGGTACCCCAACCACCAGCAGCACTAGAATGAAAGAGGGGAGAGGACACTGCAGGAGCAGCCAGGGTAACGGGCTCTCAAACCGACTCTCCCAGGGCCATGACTTCAGGTGAACCATTTCCACAACCGGTACCCCTCTCTCAGCTTCCACCTTACATCTATTGCTTGCTTGGCAGAAAGCAAGGCATTTCAAAATGCAGTAGTGTAAAAACAATAGTACACACCTATACCTACAAAACAATCCTATTAATAAATGAAACCAGAAGAATTTACTGACGCTTTTTTCCAAAGAACAGAATTTGTTGTAACAGAAGTATTTTCTAGCAAGGGCACCAGAAACTAATTCATCAAAAGGAAAATTCACCCTAGCAGACTGCAGCCATCAAGTCAAGGTTGGGTTCCCTCTATGCACTGTTTATTTCCCTGAGAAGTTGCTTGGTACATGAATTACAAGAGGCACAGCCATTGACACAGAGGTCACAAATATGCAAGACTTGTTTCTCAGCTCATGACTTCAGCTATTTGCTAAGCATATCTGGTTGTGGGTTTTTCTCACTTCTAGTTTTTTGGGTTTGGCGGGGGGGGTGGTGTTTGGTTTGGTTTTCTGTTTACTTGGTTTTGAAGTTCGCATTAGAGCTGTTGCAGAGAAATGCCCCCACAACTATGCTATATCAGATTTCTTCCAATAGGGTAAGGAGAGAAAGCAAAGGGTAAGACTGTATCTAAACTCACTCTTGGAACTGGATTTCACAGAAGCAGCGCTGATTTTAGGCATGCAATTTCTTATCCTAACATTTTGGCTAGCAGAAACCAGCTACCTGACTTTTTAAAAATTCCTCTGTGTGAATGTTTCCTTGCTGTCTATGCAATTATCGGGCATCAACATGAGGTAAAAGCAGTTACCAAAACTGTTGTATATTTTTTATAAAAAACACTTTCAGAGTGGATACAGAAGGTATTGATAGATAGGGGTAGGGTCCAAAAAGAACGGCTATAAGTACATTTCAGGAATTGAAGATACTTAGATTTTCCATAAAGAATGGTAATTCCCCTGAGAGAATAGTAGTATACCATTTTTTTCTAAAGCAGGATTTCCTGATAAAACAGCAAGTGATCAGGTCACCTGCCCAGGGCAAAACCAGCATCTTAACTAGCATCTGCAGCTTCCAAGATGATTTAAAAGAGTTATTATCCAACAGCCCAGACTCTATAGGGTTGATCCAGCTCATGGACCATCTGACAGGATAAATCTGGCCCTATTAAAACCTGTAAGAGCATACCCATTGGCTTCAGCAGGGCAAAGAATTCAGAACTTCAGGGCAAGTTCCTAATATTATTCCAGTATACCTTTGCCAAAATGCAACTCCCAAAGCTCTGCAGTCACACCACCTTTCACAGAATTCAGAATGAATCAGGAGTGAAAGTGACTTACAAGTCACAAAGGAGCTTTGTATTTCTCAGGCTACCAGAATCTAAAAGACCCACCAAATATATCATTCCAGGCTGCTGCTGCTGTTAGTTGTTCTTCCAACATCTGCTGATGCTGTCTTCAGTCCATCTTTCCTGGTTCCTTTTTCCCAGCTTTTATGTTTCAATAATCAGACCATTTTTCCTTCCTCAACAACACATCACCCTATCCTACCCAACACAGAAGCATAGCTAATCTTAATAAGACCATGCTGCTAAAATAATTCCATAAAATTTGCTTTAGGTTTCCTAAACATACTACAGTACAATGATGAGATGGAGACTAGCAGTTTCATTACTGCCTTCTACCTTCTCTGTTCAGTTTGCCTGCCTCACAATGCCTGAAAGAGGTAATAAGCAGCAATATGCCGCATACTATACTATAGTTGCAAACAGATGCCTACCTTCCTGAAAATAAATGCTGCAGTGACAGAGTACAGATTATATAAGAACATTGCCTATATGCAGATGCTGGGCATAATGCCAATTACTGTAAACCACATCAATACATAGTTATAACTGATACATGTATCTTAATATCTCCTCTTATCCTAATGTTTCTTGTTAAGGTGCAGAATTTACCGGTGTCTTCTATGTACAATACACAGTGTAGTAAAAGCAACGTGTCTGTTAACTTGCACACAGCAATGCTCTCTTGCCCACTTCGGCTTTACCTGTGTTGGCCCTTTCAGCTGCACCTAACAGTGAGACGTGTTAGAGCATAAAACATGGCCAGAAAATCTCTGTAGCACCCCCAGTAGATTATGAGTCTAGTTGGGCTCATACAGACAAATAAATCACATGGCAGCTAATGATTCCACAGATGGGAAGCAAGTTTTAAAAGGTATGGGGCAATCAATATCCAGTCATCTTTAGGCTAGCCCAGACAGCCTAATTAATCTTGTCATATCAACTTTACAGTCATCTTTATTTATTTCTGACTGTTAAAAGTCATTTGTAAACCACAAATCAGAATAATGTTTTTAAGATTTCATTATGATCATAGTATAATAGCCTATTAAGGAACAGGTACAGTACCTCCAAAGAGGGGATTCAATTTATTCCTGTAGTATTTTATTGTAGTCTAAGTGACTGACTACATTTGCATTAACCAGAGCCTCTTACTATAAACTGCAAAACACTGAGATGACCACATTCATACCAAGTATCTGCCCAAAGCACATTTAAACTATAATCACTTCTTAAAAAAAAACCTCACAAAAAAACCCCAAATTTAATGAAAGAGAAGTTTTATAACTGTAATACCTTAGGTAGCAGCAAGGTTAAATAATTACATGTAACACTCAGTATTTTGAATATCATCATACTTGAAAACCATCAAAACCAAAAACTCCATAGAAAAAGTGACATGAAGAAATAAATTTGCACTATACACTATCTGTATGGGCACAGAACAGCAGCAAAATAATTAAAAATTAGCTGACTGTTGAGCTTTAAAGCATCTGTTGTAAACTACCTTTTTAACATTTATAAAGATAGACTTTGAAAAGCAATCTCACTAACAGAACTGCAAGTAACTTCTGTTTCATGCTTCCATGTACTACTGCAAGCCTGATTTTACCTTGTTTGCAATACTCGTGATGAATGACTTGATGTCCAGATTAGTTGGGCAACTCTTCTGACAGGGGGCGTCCACACACTTTAAACATCTGCAGGAATAAAAGAAAATGCGTCAAGGAGACATGGAATACAAATGCTGGCAATAGCATAAGAGTTTCAAGTTAGCATGGTAGAAGACAAGCCACAGAGGAATAATACAGAGTGTTTTCATAAAATGTCTATTTAAAACCTCAAAGCACTGCATGATCATTATTGACTTGCATTCAACACTGATGCATTACATTCTGTCGACTCCACTTCAGAAAGGAAGGCAGTAGGGTGCAGTTATAAACATATAGACTACACATCTAAGTATTAGGAAACAGTGTCTAATTACACAAAAGTAATTTTTTCCCTGGAATCCAAGATAGTTAAGCTTCTTATAATTTCATTTTTCTATTTGAAAAACATCTGCACTGTGAATCTGAATTTATTTTAAGAGTTCTGGAAGTGTCACTGTGGATTAAATTCTGAATGTTGGAAAATCAGACATACTTACTTTGTATTGCACGTGCCAAAGAGGAAGAATGTTGATAAATTTTCAAGGCACCTTTCCTATGATATTTCTGTGACCTCTGAAAACAATTCAGTAGTCTTATGCATACTCCCAACTGAAATCCCTAAGACCCTCTTCTCTTGTGATCCCTAATGACAAATCTAACTATATATTAAATACTAAGTAGCAAAGATTTATTGTCTGTTCCTGCATAGGCATCAATGAGGATGTACCAGTCTGCTTACTGGCTCAAGTCCCATCTAAGGATTCAGCCCTCAGGGCAGTCTACACAATTCGCAGTAAGCAAACCTAACAAAAAACGGTAAAAGTCAGCTGAAGAAGTTAAACTGTTCTCTATTAAACACAAAGGTATTTGCACACACTTTTGGTTTTACATATCATAGGTCAAATGCAACACCACTAATTATGTCAGAATTCATGAAGTTATTCCAGAGGCCCTTTCAATATTGATTTATTAACATATAGAATTTAACAATCTATGGAAAATGAAATAAAATCTGTTTTTTATGTAATATATGAGCACAACTACTTATGTAAGTTCCATGAGTCCACCTTAATTATTGTTCCTTAGTGACAGTAACCAGTGGAACTGAACATTTTCAAACACAGAAAAGCTGCATGGACTACATGCACAAGGAAATGAAGAGCAAGCAACATTAAAAGGAATGAAATGCCTGAAATACCTACAGTGAAAAACTGGCCTGACTTTGTCCATCACAAGCATTGCTTTTACTTTTTTGTTGTTTTTTTCAATTAAGGGTGGAATAAGAGAGAAGGCAAAGCCAGTTAAGTAAAAGATTAATTAGTCTTTCATTCTTCCTATTCATTATCATCTAGCTGGGTATTACAAACACCACAGCGCCAGCAAAATGTGAGGGTACATGTGGCAGTGGCTGTTAGGATTTTCTGATAGAACTAGTCATGGGGAAAAGGTCCCAGAGGAAGTATTTAGAGAAAAACAGGTCTCACAGGCTGCAAAAGCTGGGAAGTCTGATAAAGCCAAATCTAGTTCAACACCATAGTGGGTTACTAGTTCAGCTAGTCAGGATGTCAGAGGGCTCTGGCAGAAGAGCACCAGCAGGTTTACCTGTGGCAGTTAAATTACTGCTGCCCAGCACGACCCACTGACAGGCATGTGTTATAAATACCTTAACAAGCAAAGGCAGGCTAGTGGGGATCTCAAAAGGTTGACATGGCCAGATCACTGAGTCAAGAGGGTGCTCTTAGCATTTTAAGTAGACTGAAAGACAGCAAAGTTTTAGTACTAGAAGCCAGAAAAAAAAGGAGATAGACTAGACAAAAATACACCACTACGAGGGCTCAGATGATCATTTTGCCTGTGTAGGCAGTAAAGAAATAATAGAAGTGGAAAATCACACGTTTAAAAAAGGCAACAATTCCATTATGACTTCTTGCTCTTCACTTCCCTGAATGTGGCTTCCTTTAAAATACGAGTCCTGTATCCAAGACCAAAAGAATTGCACTTAACATAAAATACATTTCTGTGGATTATATATAGAACAATCTCATGTCAAAACTGACCAGAATGGCACCTAGCAGGATAAGCAGTGTACAGATTACCCACTGTGGCTAGCAAGCATATTTACCAAATTATTTCTCTTTTGATTTTTGAGCCAGTTTGAAAATAACAGCTGTTGAAAATGTCAGCTATGGGGGATTGGTGGGTAACGCAAACTTGAATGTGAGCTTTGGGCAGGTGGGGAGGGTGCCATGAATATGCCAGTCCAGAATTTCTCTTATAATAATGCCATCTTTCGATTCTCTGAGCACTCTGCAGACTGAAGTGCACCAGGCTGCCATTAATCCCACTTATCACCCTGACAGCTCAGTAATTACACTCCCACTATAGCCAGGTACTGTAAGGTACTATAGTCCTAATAAAACATCAAGCACTGTGCAGAATGCGTGCTCGTGAGGTGTTTTATTAAACTTGGGGGGTTGATCATCAAGTGACATTAGTGTTGACCTATTTTTCTATCTGACAATAAATTATCCTTTGACCATACCATAATAGATATTACAGAGTGCATTTACTGTACCAAGAAGCAAAGGTAGTGCATTCCGGCAAACCAGGCAAAAAGCATAAATAAAAACAGTAGAATCACCCACCAGAGAGTTATTACATAAATTGCTGCAAGTGATTGATCCTTTCAAAAACCACAGCTAAAATACCGTGCTTAAGAGAAGACCAAAAGTTACCATGAGCTGCAATTCCACATGCATGTCCCCATATGAAAAAACATTAACATTAACAATTACATTTCTTTCCCTTTTCTGTAACTGTCCTCCCACCCTATGAAATCCCACCTTTCATTTTACAAGGTTATTCCATAACTATGGTTTTAGCTCAAAGTAATGTACACAACAAACCAGAAATTTACATTAAATTTCTCTAATTCACCTGCTAATTCCTACCAAATTTAAATGAAGAGCTACATGTTCAATGATTTAAAAAAAAATAATAGTAAAAAAACCACTCACAACCCAAGAAAATGAAAGCGCCATGTTTTTAAGTGGTCATACCATTCTGGACTGCATAAAAATACAGAACATTAGACAAAGCCAGACCTATACTAATCTGAGTATGTATCTCAGCATCTCTTAGTAAAAATATAGGAAAAATCCTTCCAACTATCAGGAAACACCCTATCATCAATTTTTTCCCTATTTCATGGAACAGTATCTCCTTCAGAAACATATAAGCTATGCTGAGTCTTAAAAGATACCATATTCACTTCATATGCATCTTGAATTCTATATAAAAGGCAACACCACAGTCTTTGCACCACTAAACCCCAACTTGAGGAACTCAAGGAAAAGGAATGATATTTTCCATTTTGGAAGCACTTAGCTGTTGGTTCAACTCAGCCTCACTGTGAAATGGTAAATTAAGTTAGATATAAAACCCCTACAAATGCTAAGCAAGTATAGCATATTTATATAAATATTTATGCAAATATTATCATTTGGCATAGCTTTATAGACATGCCTATGACTATATAATGACAGAAATCCATGTTTCCCACACATATAAGCTCAAAATTTACATCTCTTGCCGAATAGTGTTAAATTATACATATGCATCCCCAGTGAACTTAAAATCTTTGACTTCTTATTTTCAAATGTTGCAGCACTAAAGTTATTTATTGTTTAAGGTGCTTGTATTGAGTGTGCTTGTAAATCTCTTTCAGGAACAAAACAAAACATGCAAAGGATACTTAATGCAGTAGCCCAACACTACCAACTATCAGGTTTGTACCTATCAATTTTGACAGTGCAAAATAAGCACCTAAAGCCATGCGTGTACACACACAAACTCATGCAATTGACCTCTAATACTATGGGTACTAATAAAAAAAAAAAAAAGGCAAAAAAACACAAAACCACAGCAGTAGATTACAAACATCTTAAGACAATAAAAGGAAAAGGCACTTCAAAAGCAGTAATTTTTTTAAATATAATAAAACAGAAAAATGGACTAGACAGAAGTTGCAAATTTCTGAAACACATACTACCCATTGGGAAAAAAGATGCTAGAAACCATGAGGTATGTCTATGCATAAGAAGGAATAGAAAGCAAATGAGGAAAAGAAAGGACAAAAAAGTAACGACTTCTGCATCAAAATCTTTTCCTTTAGGAAAAAATGGTATCAGAAACCAGTTCTCTACTCTTGTGTACAGAAGAAAAAAAGGAAGGAATAGCCAAGAATAATTTTCAATTAATAGTTTTCACTGTTTAATTGTTGAAATATTACCCAGTATTTTATTTTAAAGCTAAAATATCTGACCAACAGTCTCATTTCTAGGTCTAGACCAGCTGTTAACACATTTTTGCTTCTAAACAAAGAAGGGCAATTTAGTTATATCATTACCTAAAATTACAGTGAATGATTGTCTATCTAACTGGCAATAACATTATCTGAAGTGCAATCACATGTATGCTGAAAGGCTGGGGGTGAAACAGGTAATTTGGAGTAATGTTCCACAACAGATCATTGCTGATAACCTATCAAATTTTCATATATCACAAAACAGGGCAAATAACCTTTATCATGGTTACTGTTGGCAGAGGTTTAGAAGCAGATTAAATCCTAATCCATTTATTTGGGTTTCTGCAGGATCTAAACAGTCATTTTGAAAAAAAGTCTTCCAGCTCTACTATTTGTAGAAATTTCTAAAACTTTATCCACTACTCAGAGAAATAGCCCAGATACCCATGTAACAGTTTTACACAGGTCTCATAATGATGTTCTGTATACACTTCCGGAAGCTTTGGTCAATTAATTTTAAAAGAATGGTAGAGCTGATTACACCCAACAAACTAGAGGCCAGTTTGCACATGAGACCTAATTCTGATATCAAGGCCTTTCTTTGATTCCAAGTCTCTTGCACCGCTCTCTAAAGCCTGAGCTGGGGATGGTCAGCAGTGGAATAAGCAAGCCACATGTAGGGAAGAAATAAACCTGTAATTTCCAGATAAATCTGTAATACCCAAGCTAAATGTCCATTGCCTTTGATGACAGAAATGAAGAGCATCTCATAAGTTTTTCTCTTAAGGTTCAATCCTTTAATGACTTATGACTAATATTGCAAAATTTAAGCTTTCTTCTCCCATTTGATATTGCTGTATGTAGCATCATCAAGGAATTTGGACATATATAGACTCATTTAAATGAAATGTCAGGATAAAGATCCTCTACTGCAACGGTAAGTACCTACTGCCGGCAGATGTTAAAAACAACCTGATGCTATTATTTTCTTTATTAAAAAAAACCAAACAAAACAAACCCCCCAAATCTGACAATCAAACAAAAAAAATCCTGTACCCTTTTGTCTTCATATTCATTACATTTCACAATGAATAGAAGAGGAGAAAAAGATTATAAAGAGATTTTGTTGCCAAGTTTAAATACCAAAAGACAGTAACAGTTGATACAGGGGTTTGATGAGTACAAAAGAAAAATGATACTTTGAGGAATATTTATTTTCATTCAAAGTCAGGAAGCAGAAAAAGGTACTCTCACATGCAAGGCTGAGAACTCTGTTGTGTACGTGCAATGTAACAATGAAGACAAAATAATCTTAAATTAGAATCAACTATGAACACATAATTTTGAACCATAGAAGAAACAGATTTAATTCCCAAGAAATGCCTCTGAACATAAAGGGCATCAGAAACTGCGTAAGAGGCAGCAAACACAGACTATACAAGCAAGCAAGTACCACGGTCTTGGATATGTAATACTGGAAAAAGAAATGCCTAGCCTGTTCGCAATGTGCAGGAACCATAAGAAACAAAACATTATGACATAAATTGGCAATACTAGTTCATATCTGAAGAAAGAAGGAAAAACTCGCACATCACCACTGTTGCCTCTTCAGTCTCCTGTGAGCCTTTGCAGACCCATAGAAAATGGGACAACTTCTCTCTCAGTAAATTAAGATGACCAGAGGAATAACATTTTAAATAGACGCCCTAGAGGACTAGAGACAGATACGACATTGCTGCTAGCAGCTACAGGAAGTGTAAGGGAGGTGCTTTTTATTGAAAGAAAGAAATGCTCAGAGTTGAAAGTTAGTCTGCAGATACAAAAACCTCCTACCCTAGCGCAGAATAATGGCACTTACAGACAGGGTTATTTTCCCACACTTAAGAGGTAGTGAATCATATGGACATAGACTCCAAATCATTCCGTTCATCAATGGCTCATCTTTCTCTTTTCTTCTTTGGCTCTCTGTACAACCATAATTCCTCTTTTCTCATCTACTTTGGAATCACCCTTGAGTGCAGGAACTCTCCCCTTTGCATCTGCTTGGCTGTCTTCCTGTTTTCTGTAGTCTTTTTTCCCCATTCATCTGAAACTTCTCCACTTCTCTGTCCTGCACCTTTTCACAACTTTCCAGCATAACTCCATTTTAATGGAAAGTTTTGATAACATTAAAAAATCATGACCCAATGCCTGCCACTAAGTATTTACGACAGTAGTATAGGAGAGTGCGCACCAGTCACTTTTTAACACATCTTCTGAGTTTTTGCCATCCGCCACCCAGCCCTTCAAAACCTCCATTTCTAGTAGGTTCCTCCACTAAAACTGTCCTTGCCTAGCGACATCTCTTCTGTCTGTCTCAGTCTGTGATCAGACACATACAAATAGTGGCTACCAGATGACAAGTGGATTGGGGGGATTTCCTCTGAAACGCTTGCTGAATGACGGGAACACAGCCAGGCAGAGCTCTGTCCTCAGCTCAGGGGTAATGCTCTGAGCACTGCCCCATGGCGAGAAGCCTGCCCCATGTCAGTTCATGGGAAATTATATGCAGCCTTCTCTTAAATTTCTCCTGTCATTTTACTAGGACACAGAATTTTTCACTTACCATATTGCAATATAACCCCAAATATTGCAATTATAGCCTTTATTGCACTATAGCCTTTCACCCATTTTATATAGCCTGTATATCATTACTTTAATTTACTTCAATTTGTACTGTTACAGAATAAAACTCCTATACAAATTAGAGTTGATTAAAAATAGAAAAAGCAGTGCAGCTTGCAGAATATTGTAGCAAAGCATGCATATCAACACATGCCAAATCAGAAAAGCTGTAGCATCCTTTTACCACATCACAAATCAAAACAATCTTTTTTTATATATAATGCAAATAATTTCAACCATCTTTTGCTTTCTCATAGACTCAATCTGTGAACAAGAAAATCAAATAAACAGTTCACATTTCTATCAGAAGCTATCTTATATGCAGCTCATACCAAATCAATATTATCACTAAGAATATATTTACTTTAAGATCACCAGTACTAGAATCTGTATGGAATACCTTTCAACAGCTCCTTCACTCCCACACAGGCTTCCTGTTCTTTGGAGTTTTACTAGGACCATTTATTTACAGCATCTATAAATCTATGTTTTGTTTTTAATCCATTTGTTATATATTGCTCTACAACATTCAGAATTCTTTGACTTCAAAACCAAAGTTATTATGTAATATCTCACAAAAAAAATATTGCCCATGCTCTCAGACCGTAAAGGCATGAAGTCCAGCAAGCGTTCTTCCTCCTGAGTGGTAGATCTTAAATGGGATACATCAACCATGCAAGTATGGGCAAACTCAGGTACCACACAGCTCTCTTAGGTCAAACCCATGTACATGTCTTTACCTGCAGCAATTATTCCACCTGAGCCGCTGTAACTTAAGACACAAAATGAAACTCTGATTCTTCATGTGAATGCTATTCTTTTCCATTTCTTGCCTTCATTTCCTGGTGACAACGATTTCTTTCCAGTATCAGCATATTATGATTTGGAAGGGTCTATTAAAAATAAAAATCTCTTTCTGCTCCATCCAGGACCACGGTACATCAAACGCTGCTTCGATTCTCATTTTTTACACTACTGGTGACACTAGGCTTACATCAGGTAATGTAGTCAGAGAGGAAGTCAGACTTTACATACAGATAACACAGAGACAGCAGCCGAGTCTCAGCGAGGTCAACCTGTTTTCCATGAACTAGAATCTGAGGTTGCTCTCAAGCAGCAGTTACCAGTTTGGGTGCTGTCTGCCACAGAAAACTATCATGGGGAAACAGTACCTGATGTGCTCAGGAGACTCCTGGTCTTCTCA
Organism: Falco biarmicus; assembly: GCF_023638135.1. NCBI lineage: Eukaryota > Metazoa > Chordata > Aves > Falconiformes > Falconidae > Falco > Falco biarmicus. The sequence goes on from NC_079298.1 coordinate 23,126,857, forward strand.
TCTTTTCAGTTATTGCTTGTCCTTTATATTATGGCACCTCCCTAATGAACTTCGGTTGGTCCCTTTATTGATATTCTGTCCCAGACTAGAGCAGTATTACTGTACCTCTTCAAAAAGGTTGTATTTAAATTGCTACATTTTTGCAATTCCCATGAACGACAAGCTAGATATCAGCTTCAATTAGCTTTAAAAATTCAATACATTGATTTGTCCACTGGCTTTAAAAGCTGACAAGTGGTCTTGGGTTTTGAGTTTGATTTTAAAAAAACAGTAAGCCTCTTAGCTTTCCATATCTCTTTCTAACCTTTTTTGAAAAAATCCTCTGTGGAAGACTCAGCTGTCTTAGCTCATGGCAAACACTTCCAGGTAGGGTTAAGTTTATAACAATCCTGTAAGAGCTCTGTACAGAACTACAGAGTTAGCATAGTGTTATATAATACCCTAAATGTTACCAGATGTGTTTAAACTGAAAAGTCAATAAATGTGGTGCTTGAATTTCTAATCTGAAATATTGTATCAGAATTAAAGTTTAGGTACCACAATTGGCCCCCACATCTTACACCTATTCTGTGGCCTACTTGCTCCCAACAAGTGCTTATTGAAGAAGTTACCATTGCTCTCTGAAAAATTATTTTGTAAACTGCTTCCAGCAGGGCTTAGTACATAACTGCCCTTAAAACTGTTGCTTTGTACAATGAAAGAGGTATTTGGGAATCTGGGTCTTCAAATTTAGTTATTTAAAATCCACATAAGAGGAAAAAAACTTGAACTTAGCAGTGTACAAAACTACGGGATACATTTACAGAAGCAAAAACTACTTACCTTGAGTTTAATTTTCAGCCTTACCTTTATACACAGACCATTGGCCAAACCCATAAATGCTTAGGGAAAAGCAGGTGCTGCAACTATTAAAGCCTGTACTAATGAATCTGAGGGCCACTTTTACTTGTACATAGGAAATCCATTCCATAATCTGGATAGCTATCCATTTTTCATACTTCATTCTTACAAAAAGAAAAAGAAAAAAACCCAACCAAAACCAACCAACAAACCAACCTACATTTTCTGAGGTACTGGGTAGATTATTTCTTCTCATTCACTTCAGAACTGAAAAAGAACTCTTTTTAATTTCAAATACAAAATTTCTAAGTATTATGGTTTTATAGCAATATTCATTCTGAGCATTGTCTCCTTTTTTTGTTTCATATTAAACATTATGAAATTTTGCTTTCAGAAGTATTAATCAATATTCAAAATTCATTAAACTACCCCAGAAAAACTAAGTAAAGCTTTTATTACTGTCAACAACATTTTTACTTAAACATTAAAGGTTTTTTAGAATTACCAAAAAAAGTAATCAAAACTCAATTTGCAACCTCCCTGGAAACACTGATTACATTTCACATTACATATTAATTAACATTTTTGCAACACCATAGGAACACAATATAGTTTGTTGCTTATTAAAGCCAAACTTGATGGTATCCCATATTATTCCAGTAGTGCAAAAGACACACAAGAAACACACTCATCGATAAGACTTTGATCCTACCTATTTAGAACTCCGTCTGTGCTCTTTCAAGCCCTTGAAAGCAGCATTTTATCTGCCAAACCAACCACTTGTGGCTCAGCCACACCTAGCCTTATGGAGTTTTTTAAATGGGTGCATTTATGTTCACCACAATAGTGATCCCTTTCACACAGGAGACAGCTGTTACATGATGTTCAATATCCTTTTAATCCTCTACAGACCTTAGACAGAAGGGTTGACAGAACTGACAGTTTTTATTATAGCTTGCCCTGTACACAATAATCTTCCTTCACCTGGACTATTCTCCCAGAAGTGTTACAGACTTTTTGACTTATATCAAGGATCATTTCTAGTCTTTTTAGGAGAGAAGAAATTATTTTTATGTGGCATGCTTCTCATGCTGTATAAATTACCTTTTCAAAATATGAAACACCTGTTGTCTGTTTATCTTAATGTCAATGAAACTCCTTCGGGTTTCACTTCAGGAAAAATACACTTTACAAAGTTCAGTCACAGACATTTTTTCTCCCAATATACCTTCATCATCTATGCACATCTTACAAATGGCACTCAGTACAATACATCATCAACAACAGGAGCACACATCTACCATTTTATTTGTATTGAAAACATCTAATACATTTAATAATAACATCTATAAACCATCTATTATAAAGTATAATGTAACTAAGATGCACGACACATCCTCAGCTAAAAACTACAAACCTGGAAGAAACCTGTTTCCTCAGTACAGCACCACACAGACTCTAATAATCACACCAACAGTGCTAATGCTCATCTGTCTTGCAATTTAGGCATGCCAGCAATTCCATCACAATTAATGCAAGAGTGATTTAAACAAGAACCTTTGTGGAGAATTAGTCTTGGGAAAGACAGTAACAGCAGAATAAGCTAATGCTTCCCTTATTTTTAGGACATGAGTGCCAAAGAATTATCTGGTGCTCTTTATACCATCATCCTGCCATTTGCCCAGAGGACTGATCTGATGTTGATCTAGAATCCAGCTACTTGCAAGGCAGGCTCCCCTGCCCTCTACACACAATGCATTCCCACCATTTCCAAGCCCATGATGCTAATGCAAGGGGAAAGGAGGAAAAAGGGTAAAAGACCAAGGAGGTTTGCGCAGGCTTTGCTGCTGGTGTCACCTGAACGTCTGACCCTACACTGAGTGTACTCTAGAAGCAGACAACAGCACAAATTACCTCATTGCACCCTTTTCAAAATAAAATATTCAAAAGTTTGTTTCCCTTGTTTTCAGACTTGTAGAAAAAAAAAAAAAAAAACGCACACACAAAACATTTTTGGCTGCTACTACAATAAGGAACTCTAGAGAAAACTAAGAGGTCAGTCACATTTCCACTGTGAACCCAAATAAAGATGCTTATTCACATGCAGGAGATACATTATTGAGCCCAGTCAACCATCTTTTTCGAAATTTTAAAACTCATAGCCAGAGTATCCTTACTAAAGCTCAGCCCTGCCAGATCCCACTTCCCCCAGTTCATTATCAGACTGCTTAACTGTGTTTTATTTTAGTATATGTAGTCCCCAGTGGGACTCGGTTAGACCTTTCCTTTGCTTATAATGAAAGCCCTTAAGCAATTTGTTAAACCAACTTAATCCAGGTCTTCCAAGTGAGTTCTCATCCCCAGACCAGTAGGAACAGCTCCAGTGTCCTCATGCTTCCTCCCCTTAAAACTGATACAGCTACATACTTGAGAACCATGTGCCACTCCTCATCACTTTTTCTTAAGAGGATCTACTGGTTTGGAAACTGCAAGAATTCAGCAGCGAATTCTAAGACTTAATATTTTCTCTAGGAACTGCATGTGTATAATGACTATCTTCCATCTTTTGCAAATATGGAGGCTTGTCTAAGACTCCTTAATAAGTGACATTGTCACTTCTTAACATGTTCAGCCATCAAAACCCAGAAAAAAGGAAAAAAGCTTGCTATTTTAGTTCTAATTTTCTAAACTGCATATAACTTATACATATTTTTTTTAGCCACAGGAAAATCATATATCCCTGTTCATAATATAAAAGCATCCTAAAAAAAAAAAAAAAACCCACAACACAAACATGTGGCATTTCATTGCATGCTTTGCTGTTTAAGGGAATTATTTCACTTTGCTTTTCTACCTTAAATGTATTCAAGTAGTAAAGATTCAAAAACAGTATCCCCTCAGCAAATGAAAAGAACTTCATGACACAGTAACAGAAATCATATAGGCAAACTACAGGGGTCAGCACAGAGCAAAGAGAAACCCTCTATAAATTACATTAAAAATCAATGTTGCATTCTTAGTATATTGAGTTTAAAGATACAAGTACATTTCAACAGTAGATGGTTGAAAATTCAGTCTTATTTGTTTACTGGATGTAAACACACAATTCATTAAGACTGAACAACTGGTATGTATGTGCTATATCTAGATCTTGCTATAATCACCTTCACTGTGAAGAATTTTACAACATTCACAATATGATGATGTAAATAAATGATGCAGCCAAAAGTCACCCTCCAGATACTCAATATTTACATGAAACCAATACATAATTTGCATTCAACTTTTTCTTTTTTTTTTTTTTTTTTAACCCAGAGCTTACGGAGACAGTAGTGGTAATACGCAGGCACGCTTTCTATCGATGTGAGTCATCACCAAATAAATTTAGAACCTGATCCTCTTGACAGCAAGGCTGGTTCCCAAAAGCACCACACTGCACTCTTCTACCTTACCACAGTTTCATTCATCCAGAGTAGAAAAACTTCTACATGCACACTACTTAATTGGGGATATAAGATAGCTGTTCAACCTTTTAAGTCTCACCAGCCAGGACTACTGTAAAGTTACATGGACAGAAGGCTGGACTAGATGACCTAATAGGTTTACACTATCTTTGCAATTTCTCCTAGTATGTTGAATAATGGCCTTTAAAAATGGCAAATATTTATGTCTGCTTATCTATCTGCAGTTGAGGTTTTCTATAGAGATAAGGAAACCTTAAAGAATTTAAGACTTCATATATCTCTCAAGTTATTTAGGATTACAAGAATGACACAAGTATTCATTTTCGTTATAAATTAAAACCCTGTATTTAGCACCTTACCACTCACTTCAAAATTAGGGTAAATAAAAGGACTCTAGTTAAGATAACAGTATGCTAAAGGATCTGAATTATGTGAGTATTATATACAAGGATTTTCAAATACAACCACCTGAACACATTTTTAAAAGGGGTTGATTTCTACATACTATAGCATGGCCTTTTAGGCGGATGTATACTGGCAAATAAAACATCATCTACTAGGTACCATAGAAAAGGTACCAGCCTGCTAATGTCAAGAAGGCTTCAGTGGCAACTAGACCACAATCAGTTCATCAGTGTTTGCAAAAAATAGGACAAACATTTGTTGCTAAAAGGAGGGCACAAACAATCCTACATTTTAGGTTTTACCCTTACAACCTAAGTAGAAAGAATTTTCACATCCTTTTAAGAAGATTATATAAAAGACAAAGTATTTGTCACATTTCCTCCCATACTGAAGCTAATGGCATAAAAATGAATACATTTTCTGGGATGGCTCAGCAGTTAAGTGCTGTCTGGAAAATATTTTAAAAAATGTTTTTTTCAGAGAAACATAGCTTAGAGAAAATTTAGGATGAGTAAGAAAATCATTAATCTGTTGATTCACCACGGTTTGATAAATCGTTTCTTTAATACATGCCTTTGTACACGCTCAAATTGTTAGACCTACACTAAATATAGCAATCCCGGGACTGTAAATGTAGTGCAACTGAAAAAGCATACTTTTCCCATTTCCCAAAGGCACTGCATTTTCAAAAACCTGATGGAAGGATTTAAACATTCTCTTTTGGTAGATAGTTTCTCTTGCTACAAATGAGCAGATGTCTGCCTTTTGGCAATTTTTTTCACAGTTATTTGAAAACAATTACAAAAAAATGTTACAATTTATATACAAAAAAGTACTCCACAAAGATCCAAATACTGCCATTCCTCAGACAAGTCACACAGAGACATTTCAGAAAGCCCAGGAATCAGTACAAAGCGCTTTGTCTCTTCCACCCTCCATTAGTACCTCCTCTCTCTACACAAAGCCACACACAGTACATTCCAGCAACTTCCCTGTCATTCTAATATCCAAGGCTTAGATGCTGAGATTTTAGTGTTGCTCTTTTCTAACCTAGAAGCATTAGGGTTTTATGAATACATCTGATAACTTCCAGCAGCTTCATGCCTCAGGATTTAAAGGATACTACGACACAGCCTATCAACACAATCACAAGTATAGCTTCCTTGCCAGTGTCCCTTAACAGTGAGGGCTACTAATTGTTTTCCTTACTCTTTATGAATGCCAAGAGGATACCTGCAAATTCAGACAGGTCTTGTTAAAGCTCTTTGCAGTAAGAATACTGAAACTCTCTACCCATGCTCTTTTTACCATGTACAAGCACCACTCTCCCTGTCCTGAGCACTACTGTTGCAAAAAGACATCAATACTCCCTTGGATCTCAGCTCTCATCATGAATGAGGCCAACAGGAGAACGTCCTTGACAGTGACCACTGTCAGTCTGCTCCATCCCTGCATCCCTGGCATCCCAGGAAGCCAACAGGCAAGCCTAGCTATTGATCCCCCTCTCCCTGGCTGGAATCTGATCACAACAGAATATATTCCAATTTGGGGTTACTGTAGGCTGGTAAGAGTTTTGATAGTGGATGATGGCGATGTTTTATCAGATTCTTTTCTCAGTTAGGACTTGCCTGGTTAGAAATTTTAAAAGCTGTTAGCTTGCCTGCATGAAAGCATCTTGATAATGGCTTCCAAATTTTAAGCAGCAGAAGGAAAGATACTTTTATGTTAGAATCCTACTCCAGCCCCATTTCAGGTATACTCAAGGGCTGTATTTTCTATGAGGGGTTGGATTGTGTTAAATATTGTTCAATCAAGAAAGGTACCTAAAGATACTAGAAACTACATAGGTTTCATCTTAAGTCTATGGGTTCTGACTAAAGTTATGCGGTTCAACAGAGAACACCAATATAAATTCAAGCCAACACTTAACCTGTGCATTAGTTGTGCTGCTGATACATGTACGTTACATAACACGAAGCAGTGGAACGGAAGACAACAAATGCAAGTAAAGGGCGTTCAGTCACTTGTAATTCAGTCAATACAATTTGTTTTTCCTTTGCAAGCCTAGAATAGCAGAAGCAGAGAGTTATCCACTCTTTAATTTACATTTCAGTACAGGCTTGAAATGTACAAGTCACATTATGACTAGAAATACATTCTTGGAAATAGTTTCTACTCATTATTTTCTACACTTCAAAGCAGTTTTTTGTATAATCAGAAGATGTGATATTTTGCCAGTCAGGAGAGGTTTGTCTTTCTGCATTAGACAGGAATGAAGAATACTAAAAGCTCTTTGTCTTGTCTTCATCCATTCAATTCCTTATCCACAACTAGCCTCCAGCCCCTTCAAAGATCAGGAGCTTTTCAGAGAGACAGGAGTTTGACAACCATCACTCAAAGAAAAAAAAATTGTTTCCCCCAAATGCCAAAAAAAACCCAAAAATCAAAATCATTGGAATTAAGAGCCCAGTACCTGTCTGTGTTTTTGAAAGATCTCTCCACAAAACCATTTTGGTGCTTTACACATACTAAAATCCAGGAAACTAAGTTCTACTACTTTGTGTTTACAAAACATGACCACGCAAAACGCTGTCCACAGTTTCAAACAATAGCAACAGAAATAGGCACAATATATTACATAAGGCAATATAACCCTCCTATTTATCAGCAGAGGAAGGAGTGATGCTGCTGTGGCAAAATAGCCTACTGATGGCAGAGCATGGCCTTTTCCAAAATATCCTTCAGTATGTTTATTAGCACAATGGTAGATACCATGTACTAGCATAAATGGTTAACACTGAACCACAAATGTCAAGACAGATTAAATACATTATGTGATAGATTATTCTTTTTTTATTGTGTTTCTTCACTTGCTAATTTGCACAACTCAGTAATTCATAAAAGGATCTCCCTGTCCTTAGTGCAAATTAGTAATTTTCTAGCACATGATTAAAAATACACATTAAATTTATACTTTACATTACATGTTTGTTGCCTTTGTGAAGATAAAAAATGTTACACATTCAAACGAAGTTCTAGAGTGACTGTTTTGTACCTGAAAATAGCTCTCCACAACCTCCTGACATATTTCTCAGTATCAGCCTGGTGAGTGTACTATACTATCACCTGTATTTATTCTGCTTAGCTTGAAAATATAAAGCTATTTTTTTCTGAATAGCTCTTGATAGCGCTACTTACTCATATATTTTAAACTGAATTAATTTCTTTGCTTGATGAATCCTATTACTGTCACACCAGTAACATTATACCTGTCCTAATCCTTCTCTAACACACACTTTTTCTAGAGTATAAGCCTAAATTACTGTGTAGAGATCTCAAATAGAAGCAGGTTCCATCGAAACATTTAAACATCACATTCTGGGTTTAGATTCAGCCAAACGATCCTTCAACTACAGTTCACAGTACTGCTTTGCAAGAGCAACAGTAATGGTTCACCATCGTTTTTGGAGGGATAAGGGTTATGGTTAATGCAACTATCTCATTACTACCAGAGTTCACAATACAAACATTCCAAATAATAATGAATAGTTGAAAAAATGTTTAAGTTCCGACAGAACAAACAAATTTATTTTCTGATATTGTGATTTAATGTTCCCTTCCTAACAATTAAAAAAGATAAGCAAATTCCAGAATTTTGCATATTCCTACAATATACATAAGATAAGGTGTGGAACACAAACCATCTCACCCAAAAGAGCTGAAATCAGTTTAGTCAGCATACATGAATTATGTGTGAGAAATGCCCTCAAGTATTCCATGTTTTTACACAGTCAGTTTATAATGGTTCATGCTGGTATCTATTAAATATTTTATTAATTTACCATTAATATAAATATTTTATTAATTTACCATTAATATAAAGTATGACATTACTACCTTATTCTTGGAGAAATAAGAGATTAAATTACTGACACACCGTATGCCAGGGGCAGGAGGAGAAAGATAAGTGGGGGGAAACATGGATTAAGAAAAAGTGAGAGAAAAAGAAAACACAACTGTTGCTAGCATTACTAACACTTCCCTTGCTAAGGCCCAATTTCTCAAGCCAAACTTATCCCAAGCGTGCCTTTAAAACTACCTTCTTGAAGAATGTCCAGCCTTCCTGGAGCCCTTGGCCCTTCAGAACTGCCTCCCAAGGGACTCTGTCCACCAGGCTCTTAAACAGGCCAAACCTGGTTCTCCAGAAGTCCCATGCAGCGGTTCTGCTGACTGCCTCTCCTTACTTCTTCAGGAATCAAAAAAACTATCATCTCGTGATCACTATACCCAAGACATCACCCAAACAACACATATTTGATTCCCCCAAATGCCAAAAAAAACCCCAAAAATCAAAGTCAAAAACAACACATCATTTACCAGTCCTTCCCTGTGTGTATGTATTTCTGTAATTATAAATATAAAATTACACATACCTAAGTATTAATTTGCTGATTTTTCAAAAATGCTGTATTTCCACATTTTCGTTTTAAAAGAAAACGGGTATTTGAGTCACATTACAAAATGCAAATGCTTAGTCTTGCATTATGTTTTATGGAAGTGTACACTACTGTACTAAATCTTCATATTGGTACATCTTAAGTTACTTGACAAACTTATTTCTGCAATATTGTTCCAACACAGCTGATCTGAATTTTTCTGTCTAGTTAGAGATTTCTATTCCTTTAATAGAGAGCAGCAGCATTTATTTTGTAGGCTCAGAACACAACCTTATTACCACAGCTTTAAAATGAGTGACCCATCTTTTGTCATACTAACCAACAGACAAAAAAGCTAAGTGATACCCAAACCAAGTATCAAGAACCAATGAGCCATTTTCAAAAACATATTTTTTAAACCATGACTTGTTGCTAACATGCAACTTATCTGCATTGTAACTCCAGTGATTAGCATTCACCCTGAAAATGGTCAGAAACACAGTTCCTTAAATCAAGTCAATGAGCCTTAGACTTTAAGACACCTCCTTGGCAGCCCTGAGAATAAACCAGACTCACAGTGTGTGGCCTAACCCCTAGCATTGTTCTGCTCTGCCATCCTTGGGGATGTGGACCAGGTGAAAGCAAAGTGTCAAAACCCTTCGTTTTGGATATGGAAGCTGTATAGCTAGAACAGTGCCCGTAACCACATGTGGAAGAATTAGCTCTGTTCATTTCTTATTCTGCCACTAAACTTAAGCTCAGCATGATGCTGATACGTGTGCTATTTTCTGTTTGCCCACAGAGGCTGTGGAATGTCCATGCTTAGAGATATTCAAAACCTGGCTCAGAACAAGCTGCGCTGATCAACACTGCTCTGAGTAACAGGACCGGAGTAGAGGATCCCCCTGTGCCCCTTCCAAACTCAGCCAGTCTGTGATCCTACAAGAGATATTTAAAGTGCCTACTCCTGCCCTCCCTGGGGCTTATTAACACAGACCCAGACCTATGCTAACCACAGCTTCACTTAGTGCTACCCAGAGTTAACTCTGAACTCGGACAAGTCAAGTTCACGCCTGTACAAAAGACCGTTTAAGCCCCTACGCTTACCTAGGCAGTAGTCATCAACATGGCACCTGAGCATCTCTCACTCTTGGTTTGCACAGCTCTCCCCGTGAAAGCTGTAAGGCTTTCATTGTCAGATTTGGCAATGGAGGACTAAGGCACAGAACAATTTAGTGGCTTTTAGCAGCCTACAGCACAGAAACCACTTGCAGCCAAGCTTCCAAGGCAATACCAGAACCACTGAGTTATCCCTCATTCCTGGGTGCTCCACTGCACCATCAAGTTAGATGCTGTTGTCTTCACTTTGTTTAACAAAAGCTTTCAGACAATTTTTACTTAAAACCTACCATGACCAAGAGCAGAACTCTCAGTCTGCTACCCCAAGCAAACAAAATCACAGTCCCAAGGAAGTCGGTGAGAAGTCTGTCCCAGACTTCATTGTACCCTAAGGTGAAATTATAGCAAGACTTTTGCTGGGTTTACTCATACTTGTTCTGAAGAGTGAAGGCAACTCAAGAGTTACTCAGACTTCAGACTAAGTCATTGATCATCAGGAAGATTGCTAAGTGTCAGATAAAGAATCCTTGTCACAGACATTAATATGACAGTAAAAAAGAAAAGTTTCATTTTTAGACTGTTGTTGCAGTTGGAGGCATATTATTTAGACATTTTAAAAGGAAAAATAACCTGTAAACATAGCCAGTAGATTTACTAGTCACTGAGATTCAGAGTTCCTTGATGACATCTTTAAATTCTGTTTTAGAAAAGAATAATGGCTTAAATATGTAAAACAAAAATTGATGTAACTTGACATTATCACACACTTGTGAATGAACACTGGCTGGAGCACCAAGGTAACTGTATGGATTTTAACACATGCATGAGAACAAACTTCATACAGTTATTTAAAAAGAAATAATGTATTTTTGCATGACAAAAAAACCAGCTCTTTTCCAATACAAAATCCCATAGTATGCAATACACCATTTTTCAAATTCTGCTACATATAGGTGTAGTCTCAACAGTAAATATCAGCATTATGCTAGATAATAAAATATTTTTTCTATTTAGGGTGACACAAGAGTAACTTGTGAGACTTTTTTTTATAGTTCAGAGAAGTCTTATGACCACCAGTCATAATTCTCTGATACAATTCTCTGATAATTTTTGAAGATATGCCAACTTGCTGTTTGTATTTAAAAAACCCTTATTTAGTATTTTTGATTTTCAGAAAACTAAGTAGTCTTATTTGCATGGTTCTTTACACAAAGAAACAGAAAATATGTTTGAAATTCCTGGTAATGAGGAAAGAATGGGTATCTTTACATTGCTCATAAAATTCAGTTCACTTGACGTTGCTCTCCACTGTATCTAACTACAGCAGTAATTACTGCAATAAACAGTATGCTCTCACACTAATGAGAAATCCTACAGATTAATTTTTAAAGTGTTTTTCCCTTAATGATTCTCCTATCAATTTGATATCTTAGATCTAAATATCAAAATAGCAATCACACAGGGAGTATCTAGTAGGTTCGGGGTTGCTTCATAAAGAAAATACGGTGCAATTTAGCATGTATACATACTGTATGCATCATAACATTAAATAATCGTTTTATTTTACACCTATGTTCTAGGGTTGTAAAAAAAAAAAAAGTTCCTGAAGGTTAATGAATGTTAACAGACTACATTCAAAACACACTGAACATAACATAGTGATTTATATGCTGATTACCACATGGAATAAAAATTTAACCCACTCAAGTATGTTACCAAACGTACCAGAAACAACATTAATATGAAGCCGCCTTCTTTTTTTTTAGTTAAATAGGAATCCAAAGAGAACATTCACACATATTTTTCAGAGAGTAACACAAAGAAATTATTTTTCAGTTGTATGCAACATTTTGAAGACATGTTCTGTATGGCAGACTCTTACCTGACACTAAATTCAGACAAGAAGTGACTTTCTTAGTCATTTCATAACACTTTATTACAACTTACTACACTGCTATCTTTGGTATTCACCCCACACTGTAATAAAACAAATCAGGATCTCCCATTTGATAAAAAACAGTACGTCTGAAGACAGCAAGCATGTGCACGTTGTTTGCAATAGAATGCACAAATCAAATGTTTTATTTGTACTGGGGCTGGCACAAATCACTTGCTAACAAAAACATTAGTGCCATCCTGAAGCTGCACTCTGCAAATAAACAACTTTGAAAAGAAACTATCCTGAAGGAAACCTCCACTTTCACCTGTCATATAAAGCATCCATCTGTCTGATGCACACTTATGGAATGAAAGTGAAATTGAAATGTGACTGTGGTATCTAAGAATTCTATTGAATAACTCTGCAAGTATCCAATAAAAGGGGAGTTTGTGAGAAGGAAACAAAATCCTTTAATCAGACTTTAAAATTCTTTCAAAATACTTTAATTCAGTAAATTCAAAATATAGCAATCCCTAAATTAAACCATCTGCGGTATAAAGAGAGGCTCTGGGACGATAGACCTCAGAGTTTGCCTGCTTTCAGCCAGCATGTTAACAAACACATCTTCCTGACAGAGCCCACACTGCCAAAGAGCAACTAGGAAGCAGTATACTCCAGAGAGGAGCCCCTTATGTCACAAACCATCAGTCCCTTCTGAAAGCTGCCTTTAAGTGCTACAGACAATTTTAGAAAGTACTTCCAGCCTACAGACGTGAGGGGCAGGTTTTGTAATTTCTCATACCAAGTGAGCTACAAAGTATGCGTTTGAATGGAATTCTCCACTGAGAGGATAAACTCTCCAAAAATGTCCCTGTGAGGAGTAGTGTGAAGCTTCTACAGTTGGGAGACTTCAAATTACAAGACATTATAATATGGAGTATATTACATATTAATATAAGTGACTGGTACAAAAATACATTGTGAAACAAAGGCAGATTCTTCTCTGCAAGTGTTTTAAATACTGCAGTACTCATGAATACCAACAAAGCGCACATGCTACAATAACACATAATATTCAGAACAGATGATAGTGTAAGGAAAAATTAACTTTCAATACATTCAGTGGTATCTTTAAGATATCTGTGTCTGACTGTTTTCTTTTCTCTTTATTCCAATAGTAATATGTAGCTTAGTCACTAAGACATCCTGTGCTACGTACACAGCACTACTTTTACTAAAGCAAATGCATGTGGAAACGAATTGACTATCAAGCTCAGGAGCATCCCTTTACTTTTTTAAATATTTTAATTGCATGACTCTAGGGCTAAGAAGTAAAACTGTTTCAAAAACTCATTCCAGTTTCACGTTCTTCTGCACTCTGCTTGGATGACCTATGAAAGGTCAATCCTTGTCTTGTTTTAGTTCTGTAGTATGCAGAGAGAAAACCACTTCCCAAAGGGGCTGTGAGCATCAGTGGTCACTTACGTGACGATACCGGGGCTACAGGCACACCGTGCTTTGCTTTTTGGTGCATCCCTGTTACATGACCACTTGACTTTGTATCAGCACAGGACTTCAGAAGCAAATCTCCCCGGAGAGTGCTCCAGCTGCAGTTCCACAAATACTCCAAACTGTACCCAGTCTGAGGCGTTGAACCAGCAGTATGGGATCATGCCAAAAAGGAATACTTGCAGTTTATATTGATCTCTAAAAAATTTAACTCAGCCTTATTAGTGTAACTTGCGGGAAGAAAGTTACATGAATGTAAACAGTTGCCAATGAACACTGAAGTTGGTTTTAGAGACTGAATATTTGTCTTTTTATCTATAAAACAACAGGTCATCGATTAAGACTGAAGCTATTCATTTATGAGTCCAGAAAAAATGCAAAGGCTATGTTGTCTGAACTTTTTGAAATTTTCCTAACACCAGCTGCTACAACACTAGCAAAAAATCCCAGGTTTACACCCTGGTTGCCAAAAAAACCCCAAACCACCAACCCTAAAATAAGCTATTTTGGTGAATAATACATAACATCATTTAAGCCTGTTTCCCAATATCTTCAACTTTACTTTTTCTTTACAATTTCTTTCACCTTTTAAAATATCAATCCTAATGTAAAAAAACAAGTAGAAGAATAAACACAGCAGAAAGTTCTTGCTAGCTTTTTCCTGCTCCAGGAAAAGCCTAGGAACAGAGCATGCTTACAGGACGCCCTGAATGTCACCAAATCCAAGCCATAGCAGACCCAGGAATAATATGAGCAGCCTTTCACTTTAGCAAAGGCCCCTTATCTGGGCTGCCCAGCACAACAGAAGTGCTGTACTACCACATTAGGAAGAGCAGCATCACCCTAAAAGCTAGTTACAAATCACTGGTACTTTTACATCTAGCTTTAAAACAGATACATACGCATCTTAAATGTTGTCCAAAACCCAGCAAATACTTGGAACGCTTAGTAAGTGGCATGCAGTCACATCCTACATGAGTTTCTCTTTCTAACAAGCTTGTGTAAGACCAATGCAGTTACCTTCCCTTCCACAAATGAGGTGGTAATATGCAGGTTTCACCTCTATGTGTTTATTGAGACTAGAACAAAAACCAAGGAAAGCTGAAAAACAGTATATTGCCAGGTACAAGTCACAGTTTGAAGTATGAAAAGAAAGCTGCTGCTAGTTAACGGAAGACACTGACAGAGCAGGTCTCTGCAACCCTCAGTACTATAGCATCCTACAGAGACCAAAAATACATGACCCAAAGAAGTGACATATGAGAAAAGTTCCTCCCAACAGTGGTTTTCTTAAAACCACAACCAGGCTTGCCTGCAAATATGTCTACCATGAGATGCTGCCAGGAGGAATTTAGAAATCGGACACCTGTTTACCCACAACCACACATACTTTTCATAACCCCTACTACCTCTTAACATGGAGGAGGAATTGCCAGCCTGCAATTCTGCAACACACAGTTCCCATAAACCTTATCTGCATTTCCCTAATTAGACCTTGTTGCTTAGCGTTTCTAGGTCAGTTACACAGAAGATGCAGCCTTCTTCAGTCACTTTTCCAGAACTACCGCTTCAGTCTCTGGTACAAAGAGCAGTGTATAAAACTTTGTCCCAGTGTACAGAAATACACATCACTTGCCATGCTGAGTACACAGAGACAGAGGTGTTTTCCAGAGCTTCTAAAACAAGCATGGCGTCTACTGCTCACAGAGAGGCACAGCAGACCTCGCATCTTCTGTAACCTCCATCCAGCAGGCAAGTTACAACCTAGAGATTTGTTTACACTATGTAATATTAAATGTTATGTATTTGGATTGTAAAGTGTATGTTGTAGACCCCAAATTTATACCTGATTCTAATGTATAATAGTATAATCCTAATATTTTTTAATTTTTCAAGGTATAACTACATTCAATAATCTATGTAACAAATACAAATAATTCAAGGAATGACTTAGAGAATCATTAAAGTATGTTAGAAATATTCATTGAAAAACAAATGTAGAAATATTTCACATAGAATTGTCTGGGTTCCTACCAGTAAAACGAACAGATTATTTCCTCTAAAACTCAGAGGGGGGAGGAGGGGGGAATAAGTTATCTGTAACATGAAATGTCATTTGCACAGTCACAAGTAATTTGGGTTAATTACTGTTAAGGTGTTAGACTATCCAAGT
Source organism: Falco biarmicus (assembly GCF_023638135.1). Classification (NCBI taxonomy): domain Eukaryota; kingdom Metazoa; phylum Chordata; class Aves; order Falconiformes; family Falconidae; genus Falco; species Falco biarmicus. Next base: position 23,142,682 of record NC_079298.1, read on the forward strand.
TTTAATCAACAGAGCCCTACTCTGGTGCAGATGTTGACATCTGTAAAAGTTAGTGCCATTTTACCTCCTCCAGGCATTGTAGCACCTGGAGAAGCCACAGGAAAGGCAACATGGATTCTTCTTGAAATTACTACAGCAGCTGTCAACTCAGGAGGAGGTATATACCAACTTGCACCAGACAGCAGCATTGTACAAACCTGCACTCTCTCTTCTTAAATACAGTCTATAAGCAACACTGAGAAATCTGTAGTGAGAACACAACTTACTATGTGACAAAAAAAACCCCAGCATTTATTGGAGAGGTGTCCTTAAAGCTTTTAACTTTGGTCACACAGGTACAGACCCTGATTTAGCAGTTGTTTAATTAATATGGCAGATATACCATTAACAAAGTCATATACAGCTCATGGTGACATGGAACTTCAGTCTAATGGTGTATCTTTGATTCAAGTATCTGGATTATAACAGGGATGTTGTTTAAAATGATAACCAAAAAGTGGAAAAAATATTTATTACATGAACTCATTTTTATCACCTTCTTCTCTTTTTTTGTGGGTCTACAAACTAAGCAAAAATTATACACTACTGAGAAAACATTAGTATAAGAACCCAATAAATATTCTGGGTACTACAGAAAAGTATTTGCACTTCTACAGTCCAATCTTGGAACAAAGGACCAACAGTTTATTCCCATTTGAAAGTACATCCCAGTTGCAAGATGACTGACAAACTTACAGAAAGCAAGTACAGAGCTGTAAACACACCAGTGTTAGTACAAAGCACTGTAGTCCTTTCAATGTGAATGCCATACCATGCCATAGCACAATCACAAAAAAGAACAAGCAAAAGATTAAAATAATAGACATGTACTCATTGGGAATTTTGTACAATGGCATAATAACAATGATCCCTTTTCCAGCGTAAATTCCCATCCAATTTGCATGAAAATAAAAGCTAATATTGACAAACTACACTGCAGTGGCAGAAAGGAAAAAATGCAAAGTGGTATCGTCACTCTTAGGTTTTCGTTTGCTTCTTAGGCAGTCACTCAAATCCCTTCCAAAGCCCTAGCACCCAAGTACAGGTCCATGAGACAGATAACTTCATCAGTTTTGTGCCAAGGAACATCTGGAGTAACAAAAATGGAAAAGTATTGATGTTTCCCTTAACTGTATAATACCAGAATGCTATGAAAGAAAAAAAAAGCAGAGCGCAAGGCTGGTAACTTCAATATGTATCCCAGATTCATGTCAATAACAGCATAGCCTATCATGTCTCATAATGTTTAATAAAGTAATTTTGCTGCATATCAGTGCAGCAAGAACAGAATCTTCCTTGTTCTTACAATAAACTGCTGTTAGGCTCTTAACTCTGCAGAAAACCCTCTGAGCATTTCCATTGTGTTACAATAAATAACCTGAACTTCAAAGCTGAAAGGTGTAACACTAATGCCATGTACTGACATCACTCAGAACTTTTTTTTTTTTTTATACTCTTCTAAGTCAATCTACTTCTACAGGAAAAAGAAAACAGATTTCAGACTACTGTTTCACAGAAATCTGACCCTGTAGGCATTAGGGTTTTGAAAATACTTTATAGTGGGTGAGAGCAATTTCTCAGTTGTAGAGCACACTTAAGAAACTTATTCTGCAGAGATCAACTTCTAACTTGGTCTCAGTCTATGAACACAATAGGTAAAGCTGATAATTGTCAATCTATAGCCAATCACGCATTGATCTCAATAGGCTACTATGCAAAACTCAAAAGAGATAATCTATAAATTCATTAATATCTATTATCATCATTATTTGTCCAGTGCCACCTTATTGTACTTCAGCGCACTTGGGGGGAAATACATAGCTCTCCCTTTTTGACCACTGCTTTACTGTATTGTGTTTCTCTTTCACTGATTTCTCTGCATGGCTTTAGTATTTCTGAATCTCTCTGCTACAGCTCACTGTTCACTGCAGACTCCACTTTTAGCCTCTGCCCTGTAGATCCACCGAGATGATCGCTTATTAAACAAATGAGTACACGACGTTACCGTAAACTAATAATACACCTACAGCAATCATTAGGCCTTAGAGAAACTCATTCCAGTGATGTCAGTGGGAAGCTGTACACAAATCTCCTAGGCATTCTTTAGGCTGCTTTCAATGCAAATTTTCACAGCAGCATCTAAAACAGAGATGACATCGGGATGGCTCCTATCATAAAATCTCCCTCTCCTGTGGTCCAGGGCCAAGTACACCCTCCAGATGAATTATTTTGAAGAACTTAAGGCTAATACTGAAATTATGATGTAAAAGAAGGTGTTAGAAGATGTGTGTATTCAAAACTCTGAGAACAGAAAACTACATCTAATTTTTACTTCGAAGGGGATAAAATAAGTTACCCAGCCAGAGTTATCGATCCAGTCTCATATGAAGATTTTGAGTCAAATTCTTAAATGAAGAAAAGCAAGCTCAAATATATCCAAGCCAGGGATATTCCTAGGGGTTCCTGAAGGCCATGTAATTAACTAACGCAGTTCTTGGACTTTCTTTGTTTCTCCTCTCCCATTTGCTTACACTTGTGAAAAACAGCGGCTTTGGTGTATAAAACCGAGAAGAGATGTGAATGGGTACTTGAAAAACACATGTGTGTAGAATCTGAGAGGAACCGAAGTCCAGACTGAATATAGCTATACAAGATTATGTCCCCTCCTGCTGTTTCTAATTCACCTCAACATAAATATGACTATAATGCTAACACTTATCTTGAGAATTGCAATATACCTAATTGCATTGCCACCAAAATCAGAATTACCTTTCCTCAAATCAAGCAATTTGAAATACAGGCTCAGGCTTACATGCCATCTTGAAGATACAGTAATAAGATTTGCTCTTCTCACAGTTCTAAAACTTAAGAGGGATATTAGAATATCGTACCTTCTAAATCTTACGTTTGCACCAATATAGTCATGCATTCACAGAATTAGCTTGTATTTTGACCGCTAAGTCTTTTCTCTGTTCAGGCACACACTACTCCCTTCCCATGAATTCAAAATGCCAGTATTAAAGTAATCTTTCTGACTATCATTTCATCTGCAAAGGCAACTAAAGCTAACTTCACTGCACAGAAGAGCAGAGGGAAGTGGTTTGACCCAAGTTAGATGCTCAGGTTCCAAACACACACCAAATGAACCAACAGAGTAGGTAGGGGTATACATGACGTTCTCAAAAACCAGCCAAGATGCTAGCTGCAAATAGTTTAGTTGCTTGAATAACTGACATGGGCAGAGACAAACTAGAGCCATGCCTCTCCTCCGAAGGTTATCACTATGAACCTGCCCATGAAGGAATAAATTTAAGCCGTGTTTTACCATCTCAAAAAAAAAAAAAAAACCATAGTTCCAGAGCAACCACTGTTGGACAACCTGTGTTTAAGCCCTGAGCAGCAGAAGTACTAAATTCAAGCATTTACTCAAAACTCAGGAAGAGCAGAGATTTGAACTCACATACTCCATATGCCAAACATACTTGCTAAACCTCTAACCTACTAGCTTTCATCATCACACTAGTTACTAGCTCCTTCTGTCATCTGATTTTGTTAACCTGGAGGGAGTGGACTGATGTGGAAGACCCCACATGGAAACCTACTGTAGAGTTCAGCATTGAGAAGCTCTTTAATTGTAGAGCAGTGTAAGCACCCTGACAGTCTTTAGGAGTTCTCAGGCTTTAGGGAGTTACAGGAACAACTCTTAAGTGACTTTAATAATCACCCTCAGTGTCTCATATCTACCAGGTCTTTTGTCGGAACTGGTAACCTAAAAGATATTCTCACATGTTAATAGCCTTCTCAATATAAAAATTGATTAAAAAAATCTGTCCATTCCTTTGAAAATTATTATGTGCTTTTCAATAAATTTGAAAAACACTTTTTTTGAACAGATGTACAGTATTTCAAAATCACATTTCCAGGGAAAAAAGGTCCAGATGGATACCTCCAACGATGCAAACTAGATGCCACATTCAATAGACATATCTATTTCTACTTAGCATGATATGAAGCACTTTTAGACACTGTTTTGGTACTATATATGGTACATTACTCATTCTGAGAAATAGTTTGCAGAGTAGTTTACAAATGGAAGAAAACAGCTACTTGCACACACATTCATGATTCAAAGCCATCATTTAAGCAATGACACCCATCCATCACAAGTATGCCATGGTGCATGCTTTTTTGTAACAGTTCATTATATACAATGAGAGAATCTAAATATCCAACATGTTTATAGCACATCAGGCAGTCCTTCTAGCACATCAACCTGATGCTGATGTTGGACAAGCTCCTGATAGCACATCAACCATTCCATCATTCATTAATACCTCTCTGCAGCTTTCAGAAAAAGACAGATGATCTTTCCTTGGAGGCCAGTGCAGCTTCACTGTACTGATGGGTGCCCAATTTGACCTCTAAATCTTATGTGAGCATGTCTCAGTAAAAGAAGGACTAAGAACTGATTATCTTGTTTCCTTGACAGCACTAGAGAAAGCATTTAAGGAATAAAAAACTCCAACTATTGTATGTTTACATCAACTCATAATAGTAAAGCTGGTAAAAAATACTGTTTCATAGACTTCCGTTTGTTAATAAATTGCTACTATCAGTAGCAATTTGTTTTTCTTCTCAGCTGTTCACCTAGAGATAGGCACGCTTGACAGTTAAGGACAGACCATTTCTATAATGCTATGAAATTTTACATAACCCCCCTACCACAACTACTACTGCCACCTCTCAAAAATCCAGTATGTCCATTATCTAAAACTAGCAATAGACTGCAAGACAGCCATGCAGGTTTTATGTACATCCATGTAAGCATCTTTTCGTTTTGAGGTGCAGATAAAACATGCTTAGTCTGATCTGAATTACTGCAGTGTTCTTGTTAAAAACCACCATCTGTCAGAGATTATCCTATTTTACACAGAGAGAACATGCATTAATTATTAATCCTACTACTCACAGAAATGTACTCACACAAGATCAGGACTATCCATGGTGCGACAGGAGTATTAGTGTTCTTAGTAGGTAGTCTCTGGATGAAACTTGGGATTGATCCCTTGAGTACTTCCAACAAATGAGCTGCTTCAGGGCAGGTTACTGACCACATGGCAAGACATCATCACACAAGAAGCAACAGCTGAATTCCCAGGACCTGAATCTATTTCCATGAGCCAACATAAATAGTACATACAGTACAAACATTACATTTGTAGAGACAAGCACTGTGGCCCTATGCTGTGCATACACTCAAGCATGTGTTCAAATTTAAGCATAGGAATTTTGCTTCCTTTAAAATTAAATGCAAGACTAAGAGCTGTCTCAGCGTTGGCCAAAGTGCTTGGCACTTTGCTGAGCTTTCCACGTGTGCTGAGGGAGGGAATTCATAGCTGTAAAAGAACACACAGATGTGGCAGATGTAATTTATCCACAATGAGAACACGATGATAGGCAAAATAAGAAGATAAAGCAAGCTCTTCACAGGTCTTAGCGAGGGACAATGAAAAAAAATTGTTCTTCCCCAAGGAATTCCCTAATCGAGTATCATTTTCTAGGGAAGGTGATAAAGAACACATTTGTGCTCTAGGACAGTTTTGCTTATTTGGTATTGTTTGAGTGTACAATGCCACATATTGTCTTTAGTTAAAATTTCATTACCACTGAGCTTGTTTCCTTGGTTGGTGGCAAACTGACCAGTCAAAGAATTTTAGAAACAAACTTCTTGCAGGTTTTCATGTCACAATGAGGAAACTTAGAGAAAGACTATTGAGCAAAGTATTTTTTTTATTTTTTTATTTTTTTTTAAAAAAAAAGGGGGGGGGGCAGGGGAGAGAAGACATTTACGCCATATAGAAGTAGCTGATACAAGACAGCAACTCATAGTTCTAGGATATATTTGGTGCCAGAAATTCTATCTTACTATGAAGAACAAAACTAAAAGTATATTCATGATTCCCCAAACAAGAAATAAGACATGTCAGAACGGAGAGAACTCCTCTGGATAAACAGAAAATATACTAATGTCCATAAATCTCAAAACTTTCATGTAGTTTCTATTTTTAAGGTAATCTCTTATGTTACAATATCCATACCTTTCTAGGCAAGGAAGAGGTTAAATATCTTTCTTTCTAAAAACAGAAAATGCTCCACTGAAAAGCTGCCTAAGCTGCCAAACACGGAGGGATAGTACTCCAGTTGGAACTCATTACAGAGACAACACAGGAGAGCTGATCCAGCTTTTTATTTACTGTAGAGGCAGAAATGACATGAACATCTTTCTGTGTAGACCTAGACAAATATGTTGGCCCTGAAGCCAAGGATCAGAACATTACCAACCCTGCCAAAATGAAATAGGTTATTTGTTTTTTTAATTTAGCCAGATTTGGCACTGATTTATGTGTTTCTCCCTGGAGAACCGGAACTGTTTATATTCTTCAGAGCACATATCATAATTGTTAATTTTCAGTGGCCCTGCATAAAGAAATAGTCCGTTTATTATTTTGTAACAAGACCACAGTTTTCAGTCTGGTAAGGAGAGACAATTTTGTGTAAAGCTATTTTAAGTCTCTTCCCGTAGGTGGAACTCTCAAGAGAAGAGGTTTTTTTCAAGTAAGATGTGTCCATGTCTCTAATGGTCAGTGACTGCAACAAACAGGAAGAGCCATCCAAGCCCCACGTTAAAAGTTCACCTTCCATCAAGTAAAACAACTAAGGACTCCTCCCATTCTCACATGGTTCATTTTTTCCCTGGATAAAATCACAGCATGAAGCACCAAGTGGTGACAATTGTAGAACACAAAAATATATAAAAATAAACAATTATCCTTTGATGTCCTGTCCACCAGCACTTCTAAAAAAGCAGTCTGCTCACCCTTGCACCACTATTCAAATACTGTGTACGCTCATCTGCATTTACAGTACATAATATAGCTCAGCTTATACTCCCAGATCAGGTTGGGCTGCCTCTGCCAGGAGTCATGAGAACCTGTCGAAGGACCTTCCCAGGGCTTTGCGTACAGACCTCAGTTCAGAGGTTTAAGTTTACTATGCAGCAGGAGAGCACCTCAGTTACTTTGTAGGTTTTGACAAAAAAGAGTATACTGGAGACAAAAAAACCGAAACAAAACCACCACAAAACAAGAATACAAAAGAGGACAAAACAACAAAACTATATGGTTAACACCAAAAAATACACACTTCCCTCCTGTCTCCCCATCAGGATATCTGAAACTGGTCATCCAGAGTGAGGGGGAAGAAATCCATCAAACTAACAAGCTCAGATAATTCTCTTACTTAGATATGTAGAAACAAATCTACCTTTCCTTGCTGTTTTAAAAAAATATGTCACATGCAGCACAGAATTATTATTTGTCCAGTGAAGCTAAGAAACCATAAATAAATGGTACCAAAAGCAATACAATAATTAATGCTACCTATTTTGCAAGCAAATTATTCTTAATTATCACTAGGCATTTTTATGCAAGCAGTTTTGGAGATAAGTTTTACTTACATATTAATGAAAGAGTCCATCATACAGTTAAAGTTTAGATTCCTTTAAAAAAAAAATCCAACAACTTTTTTGTATCTACTTGTATTAAAATAACCTCTCACTACATAACAACTTGTTTGGGTCATCAGGTATACAAAAGACAACATTTGATTTTTATGGTCAACTTCAGCTTCTTGCTCATTACTGACAACAGCAGAAGCTCCCCACAGTCCCACAACCACCCACCCTGACCTTCCCACTTCTTCCAAAACCAGGACAATGAGCACCTCTGGCAGCTCTAAATTTTTATGACTTGCTTCCACAAAGCTGACTCCTAACAACAGCGTGCAAGGATTGCAGCAGGTTTTCCAGAAACTGTTAAAAAAGACCAAGCTGCTTCTTTCAAATTAAACTTGTAACTTAAATATTACTGCACTTAAGCAATAACGTGGCATTAGATATTGACTTAGGTCTTCAGTATCTGGAACTGATAAAAGTGGATGGTGACAGGAAGACAATTTTAAAGCCATTTTTAGAGCATTCCCACAAAACCTTGCTAACATCCATATTAACTAGCGACCTCCTTATACTGCAATACATGTATTTGTCAGCAAATCTCTAAAAAGAGCAATAACCATATGATAAACAGGAGTCATTCCATGAAGCCAGTCCATTAGTTACTGCACACTTTTCCACCATTATTCATCACATGGATAATAAATGAGCCAGAACACAAGGTCTATTTAGCTTGTAATTACTTTCCCTTAGATCGGGGGTCCTCAAACTTTTTAACCAGGGGGCCGGTGCGCGGATGCAGTGGCAGGCAGTCATCTGCGGCTGCTTGGTTTCCCCCCCCAGCCCCTGGCGGGGGGGGGGAGGTGGGGGGGGTGGGGGGTTCTGTAAATAGCGGGGGCCGGACTGAGGACCCTGGGGGGCCGGATGTGGGCTGTAGTTTGAGGACCCCTGCCTTAGATCGTCAGTTACAGAAGTTTTATGGTACTGGTATATTCCATCAGTGCATAACCTGAGCAGGTTGTGTTGATCCAAGAAAAAAATTCAAGACAAGAAATAACCAGAACATTGCTTTTCTAGAGACAAACTTACAACAATCAAACTACTGAAAAATACCCCAACTATTCTTTTAAATGCTTCTCCTGCAGGTACAGCGATTCAGAAAGATCAGTGGGAGCTTCGTGGAGGTGACTTTCTTACCAATTTATGTATTTCCAATTAAAAGCATAGTACTTTGATGCAGGACAGCACACTGCTTTGTAATTTTCTGATTGCATAAGTGGTTTTCATTAGTTTTAAAGAAATAGCATCAGAAAACTGTTATTTCAAAAAACAAGGATAATATATGTGGGAGCACTGACACCCAGTATGGCTCTTACCTTTACATTCCATCATTGTTTGGATATTATTTCTACTCTTTCAGTACCTTCACTACAATTCTCTTTGTAACCTCAAAAAAACCCCAATATTCATGTAGCTCATTCATGCAGGGGAAAAAGGTACAACTGTTGTATATTCACAGAAATTTACAGCGTATCTCTGCAGCTCAAATCTTGGCGATGCAGTACAGATATGTGTCTTAGAAATGCTCACGGACATAGCTCCTTCAGAATGTTGTTCATATTCATTCCTTCACAAGTCAATTCTCACAGAAACAGGCTCATCAAGCTGTTCTGTATTTCTGTCGATGCAATATAACAAGAACTGGAGAAACAGATTCCATTTGCAAGCTATCTTGCAATTTAAAAAAAACACTTCAAATTAGTTAAAAATCATTTTTTCCAAAAGAGTACCTGGAAAATTATTATAACTAAAATGAGAAAACATTTTCTCAATTTCATTTTTTATATACTATCAAACATAAATTAATAATGCAAATTTAAGAAAAAAAATCAGAGGGTGTAATTCCATTAGGATTAATTGTCAATTAATTAAGTTTCACTAAATTCTAAAATAGAAAGGAAACTTTCCCATCACTGGAATTTTGTCCTTCAGGGAAATTTATCTTGCACTCACAATTTTGATAATAGTGAGCTATCATATGCATACAGATTTTCACTTGGTTATGGACTCACTTAATCAAGTTCCATTTGCTTATTCTTTTCATGCAATAGTAGCTATGATGTTTTTCTAAATGGGCTGTCTCAAGTTTTCCCTCTTTAGTATTTAAACATTTAAAGCTCTTGAATTCTCAGCAATTTTGGGAATGTGGTCATTAGCCACTTATCTAGAATATGAATTTTAAAAGGAGCTTCAGGTAGGCTATCCATACACATCTGCAAGTTGCACACCTAAGCTCTCTGTAGGAACTGTTGAAAATGCAAGTCTAAGGATGGAAAACAAATGAACAAAAAAACCCAAACAAACCAAAAACAAAACCCCATGGAGTCCACCTTTCTGAAATTATGTAATCTAACCTGCAGCCTGCAAAGCATACTCATTTCTGGTTTAAACAAAGTGACACAAGATGCACCTATGCCAGCTTCATCACATTATGTGACCTTCATGCCTTCTGCCATCATTAAACCTCAGTAGCTACTCTGGTTTTAGCAGGGTCCATTACTCCATCTTACATACTGGGAACAGCATCTTAACCTTGCTTCAGAAGTTCTTTCTTAACTATCAATATAAGAATATATAACTATATAATCAAACATCTCATTTTCTGTCCCTTCCACCAAATGGCCTCCACAAAATGGCAGCAAAGAAACCTGAAAATGTCCTTTAATAAAAACTAACTAACCCAAAGCTCCCTTTTAGAAGGAAGATTCGCCACCTTCATGCTGGAAATAATTGAAAAGTAATCCTTTGATTATTTTTCTGTTAAATTAGCATGCATTTGCAGATCCAGTTCCAGGTGATAATGGACAGTCTGCAAGGGATTTTAGTTTTTAGTCTCTTTAAGTCTCTTTTTCTTTTTCTTTTTTTTTTTGTGAAGACATAACCATATTTAGATTTCAATTCAAAGCACAGCTCTAGTTTATAGTACATAAAGATGTCTCTGAAGCACAAAGTACTGAATCAGAGAAAGGAAAGCACATCCCATCCTACAGTGGTGACATGAATTATTTGCATAGTTGCCACAAAAGTAATAATTACACTGTAACTCAATGGGAACAATGGTAATTTCACAGTAGCTCATGTTGTTGTTATCACCCTATATCCTGATAACTGTGAAATTAATTTGTGGCACCACTGTATGTGTCAGCTTTAAGCTGTTCCCTAGGTAACATTACGCTACCATAGAGAAGGAATGCTTGGCAGTAAAATGGGTAGCAGCAGACTGATTATACAGAAAGAATCTTCCCTCTACATACAAATAACTTGGCAATCAGAGAAGGTGATGAGAAAAAAAATCCTCCCCACTGCTTTTTCTTCCCCTTCTAAAAGATAATTAATAGAGTAATAGTATTAACTGACCGTTATCCATACACTGGAAGAATGCAAAGGTAAAACAAAATGAGCAAACTACCAGATACTATTTAGTGCCACTGACCCATTGTTCTCACTGCAGCCACTATGCAGCACAAAAATGCCGAATTTTTTTTTCCTTCTTATAGTAATTTCCCATATTAACCATTAAATGGCAATTTTAAATATAAAGGCAAATATACAGCACCAAGACAAATTTAGGAGGGCTACAACAGTGTAGGTTATGCTTTCACAAATAATTCCCACTCCATCTGAAAGGCATAGTCCTTTCACCTCCTGAACACTCAACGTTTTTTTGCAATACTACTACTGCCAAAAAAGGAGTTCCACACTAAATATAAAAGATGACACTCTGCCACACAATGCATGGAAATGCTTACAAATTTATTGGCAAAAATTCAGTGTCACAATAATTGAGGGTCTGGAAAACATGAAATCATGGAATTTAAGGAGGGCACTTATTACTGATTGGTAACAATAAACAAAACACTGAGTTTAAACTTTCCAGTCATTCTGCTTGGTACAGCAGCAGGTATGAGGCTTTAGATTAAAGACAGATGCTATTCATTTTTAGGGAATTTGGATATTTCTTTCCCTTTTAATCCAGATCTGTTCACATAGCATTAGAAACTCATACGGTAATGCCTTGTTCTCTTGCTGTATATGTTTGTCTGTAAGGAAACAGGTGAAAAAAAAAAATCACAGCATGTTACATATACAGACTCAGTGGTTCAGCTGAAGTTTTGTCACTGAAAAAAGCAGCAGCATCTCAGTGTCAGTGCTAGTCATCAAAGCAAACCAAGGTGTTGAGCAGATACTCTGATCCAGGATATCCAGGGACAAGTATGTTTTTTCGCTCTGTAGTTTTGATCTTTATCTCTGACTGATACTCCTTTTGTGATTGCTGTCCCCAAAACCCCTGACAGGTGACGTTCAAATGTGCATGTGTGGGCAGGGGTTTCCAATCCAAAACAGAGCCTTCAGAACTCTGAAAGCAGCTGTAGGAGCCTAAAGCCAGCTTGGAGAGTCCCAAATGTGTATTCTTCATTAAATATTGGCACATACTATGCCAAATTATGTCACTGTTGAGAGGAAAATTTTGACTGCCCTATACTCAATTATTCATTGGAAAAGCACTCTGATCATTACCACTATCAAGCCAGGAAGTCAACCTATATCCTTTGCCAAATCAGGACGTACCCTCGTCCACTCAACACGCCCTATTCTTCCACTCCATGCTGAGTGATCCAATTCTGATGCACAAGGACCTTTAAATGCAGACAACATATACAACACACATTTGCAGTCAGCAAGCTCACTGTATTAATAACTGCACAGAGAATTTGGTGGTGCTTTTGATGCTGGTAGGAATTACTAAGGGATATCAGTACTGATTGATCCCCTTTTTCATTCCCATTAATAACTGTCTGCAGTTGTCTTCCCTTTGCCAGACCAGTGCAGAGCCTCAATGCTCAGCTAAGTCAGTGGTCATTTTTTTCCCCAAACATCTGACACTACTTCTGCCTAAAGGAGCATGGGCAAGCCTGATCGCTGACTTTTTAACCCCTGTGCATCTCCTCTGTACTTTATTTTCTTTTAGACACTCTTCAGGTGTCAGTGCTGAAACAACTCCAAGCAGTTGGAACCAAACATGCCTCCTGGAATGACAAATGATGCCAGTGACAAACAACCTTCCATTTGCTGGATCATTGCAGCCAAAGGCACTCAGAAATGCTTCAAGAAATGTGTGTGTGTATGTAACTAAAGATCTTTGGAAAGCTTTAAACAGCAATTGCTGTTTTTACTGTAAGTCCAAACTTAATACCACAGAGAAAATTTCTGTCACCAAGAGGTGTCAGACACTTTTTAGACAGCTGATTGAAAAAATAAGTACTGGGGATAAGAAAAATGCCCAAGATAGGGAATTTTGCCTTTATAATCATTAAATTAAACCAGGTGCAGCACAGCTGGTATTTTTACCTTTGATAGCATTCAATAATCTGCTTGAAACTATCTGTGGTTCACAAAAAGAAATCCCAACATTGTTTCCAGCATGCACTGATAACCTCTGTAGCAAGACTGCTAATAAGACTGAAGATTAACCCCTTAATTGTGAATATCTGCTAATACTCCATAAGTGGTAGTTGTTCCTCATCACATCTGAAACATGCTGAGATATACCATGGAGCAGTTTATAAAGCTATTCCTATGCTATTTTAAGTGTATATATTTTGCTAAGGACTGTTCAAAAACTGTAAAGAACATTAATGTATCTTTAAAACGGTTGTGGTGGGTTGACTGCCACAGCACAACAGAGATGTCTGTTGATTTGGGGAAAGGCTTTAGAGAGATGTGAAAATTAGTTGAAAATGAGACCAACTGCAAAAATTCTAAGCAATTCCTATCCAACCCCCCAGGTCTCAACAGTAGTCACTACCAAAAAAGATGCCTTGCTATCTCCAGTTTCTCCCAGCTGCCAAATTGCTGATACATGACTAGCTCTCTGGGCCTCAAAAAGGAAGGCAACAGTCTGTTGATATTATACGTATATTTTCATTTTAGATCTTGTTTTAGATATATTTTTCCTCAAAAAATAGGACTTTTTGGAGGAAAAATTTACATCATTTGACCAGATTAATAGAGTAGTTCTTTCTGATTTCATAAGATTCAACAGGTCTTGGAAAAAAGGCGTACACAAACCCTAACCATACAGAAATTATATTTGATTACTAAAACTACAATGCCATAAACAGCATCTACAGAGAAGCTTGTTCAAATATCTCTGGAATATCATAATGTCTCAAAATTGATTGCACTTCACACAGTGCAAAATCCTTACACTGAAATGACCTCGAATATATTTCATAAGACAATCGTCGTATACATTCAGTAAGTTATTAGCCAGCACATGAAGTCTTAGAATAACTTCCACTGCACTTCCAGCCAACTGTAAGTTTGACGCATTACCTTGGAAGAATGCCACATTTCCTGCTGTGCTAAACTTACTGAAACAAATAGGAAAGCAGCATTGCTGTGTTACATCCTTGCTTTACTATTGTGTAATTGGACCACACTACAGGAACAACACTTTATATTACAAACACTGAGTTACCATTATCAACTTGTGGCTTCACACTCTCAGCACAAAAGCAATGAATTCCTGTCTTACATCAAGAATTAAGTGAGTATGATAGAAGAGGAAATATTAAGAGAAGTTGCATTTCAAAGCTTTGTTTGCAGTTATAGTTTTAAGACAAAATAGATTTTATATGTTATGATATTGTTACACTAGCAAGCAGAAAAAAAACGTTTAGCAACTGCAAAAGCAAAAGATTACTCAAGCCTTTGCAATTTAGGGGTGAAGTCTTCACTCACCCAGCTTACCCAAGTAGAATAAAAGAATAAAAATTGATCACAGAAGCAGGGAGTACAGGGAGATAGTTTTACACTTACTGAAACACATCTAATGGAACTACGAAGGACAGCAAAAGATTTATGCTGTATGGTTCCTGCTGGTTAAATGGCTTCCTGTATTAGAAAAGGAAAATCAGGGATTTCATCTTCAGCTGGGTGAACAGTGGTCCTCTCCTGGGGTATTAACCAGCCTTTCCCCGTGCTTTTGGACGCAGAAGAACTTAGCCCTAGAATGACTACATCTCTAACAGCAGAAAATGCCCTAGAATGACTGTATCTCTGTGTAGCCCACCAGTAGGGGGTCTCTACAGCAGAACAGTTGGCATTAAGACCTGACATAACCCTCCTTGAAATGCAGGTAGTCTTTATCTCAGCCTAGTTCTAACCTAGTCCTGTAGGCTTGAGCAGTTGACACGGACATCCACATCCCCGCAGCCGCTGCGTCACAGCTGCCAGTGCTGGCTGTCTTAGAGGCAGCACAGAAGTGCTCACCTGCCACGAGCAGGACTTGCAACTGCCCCCCTGCCCAGGCATGCGCTGCCCTGCTGGCTTTGCACAAATGTCAGCTGTGTCAGTGAGGATGACACAGAGGCACCCTACAGGTAGGCCATGACTACACATGTGGCTCTACAGAGCAGTTATTCAAGATTGTCTATACCAACCCCAAAAAATAAGTTACACCAGACACTGGTAACACTGCAGCTGCATCTCAGTGCAGGCTGAAAGGCACATTCAAGAAATGGGGCTCCAGCTCCATTTTGGCTACCGCAGCCACATGGCTAGCGGTACTAAGGATTAAGCATGCAGTCCCAGCTCTCTTTAGTGGAAAACACTCTAGGGAGGCAGAATATCTCTTAAATGTACACCGAGTCCTATTTAAGCATTTTTAAACATCCCTGTATAGTTCTTTAATTAAAGCAAGAATAACTCCCACCCCAATCAATTATTTTATATAAGAAGAAATGTCAAGAGAATACATTCCAGGGCAGAAGAGGGTTAAGACCAGCCACAGTTGCCATGCAGGTGAATTTGCCATGGGAAGACTGAGGCATGGACACCGTGAGGCATAGCCCAACATCTAACTGCCAGCCACGAGCCATGCTAGACGCTGCAGGACCCTGAGAACAGGAACTGTCTTACACATGCTCGACTGCCTTCCCTGTTCACTAGAAAGAACACAGATAAGCAGGAAGAACCGCTCAGGAAACCCCTGTATGCTCAAACAGGTAGGAAAGAAAAAGAAAAAGAGCAGAAAATTGTTTTATGAATATATCTTTTTCTACAATGAAAATACTCCTCGAAGTGTAAGTCTTTTCTTGCTGCTTTTGTAATATTGTCAGATACATACAAAGCAAATGCTGGGTTAATACTAATTAAAACTGACAAATATGGAAAAATCTTCACTAGACAAAACAGCAGTAACAAAAGTATCAGTAGTATTACACAGTACCATTGAACACTACTATTGAATAGTAGCAATAAAACTAATAGTATTTACAAATATAGTAATATAATTACTTTATTAAATAAACATTAAATATAGTAACAGTAATCACTATTTTTTAAGTACAGTAAAATCAAATATATTAAAAACTATTGAAATAGTACTTAAAAAGTAGTAGTACTATTTAAAAATATTTTACAAAAACTTACCAGTTTTAAAAGATTATTGTATGGTAATGGTGTCGGACTGTAAATCAATGTCTTTTCTAAGTATTCTGATGGAAATCACATTATAATTCTATCCATTAAATTCTGTTCTACATGCACACCCATTATTAGAACTCATTTGAATGGGTCCAAATACTATGGTGATATTTAGAACTGTTGAGATTTTATTTTACAGAAGAAAATGTCTTTCTTTTTTTTCCTTTCTGAAAGAAAAAAAAAAACAACTTTAAATTTTATATTGGACCAAGCCAGAACTAAATGCTCCAGATTGTCTGAACAAGCTAAATTGAAACGTATTGATAAACTCAATATATTAAGTCAGACTGAAACTTACTACAAATGCCTGGTCCACAAAGAATCTTGTCACTGCCAATATGCTCTGCACATTACAAAGCACAACCTAGACAAGCAGTACTGGGCATTCAAGACAGCAGGAGATGCTGATCAAGAATATTTAGTTTGTTCTTTGATTCTCCATGACACTTCTTATGTTTGTCTCACTCTGTAAGCAGCTTCCTTTGTACAAATTGTTGCCTGAAATCTTAACACTCCTCAGTCACAGGAGCACTAAAATTTAGCAGCCTTGACTTAGACACTAGCAGTGAAAGTTTCTGGGTGGTATCCTGAAAGACCCAAAGTGGTCTAGGGTTCAACAGGCTGTCAACCAACTTTTCAACAGCAAGTTCTAATAGAATATTCTCCTATAAACGTCTGTGTTCCTTAGAAATTAGGATGGAAAATAGTTTCTGCAAAATTTTGTAGCTAGACAGCTAAATGTGTGGTACTGATGCTAGTTTATCTTCTTAACAACTGTTTTCTTGAAAAAAACCAATACAATTTAGAGTCTTATTTTCAATAAACAAGTTGATTCCATTGGAACATAAAACTTAAATAACTTTTTCTTGCTCTCCCAAATAGCTTCCAGTAAATAATCAGGATTTAAATTCAGCAGTCTACAGAGGAAGCGCAGATTAATTGCGATGGAAGTTAAATACCTTGGGGCACAGCTGGACCCACAGTTTAAGTCCCTGAAACGCCCCAACTCCAATATACAAAACATTTCTAGGAAAATGAATGTTAGCTCTTATATCCAGAAACACAACAGCCAGTATAATACAAAGTTAGGACTCTTGAGATGTAGCAAAAAAAGTAAGCATCATTACTAATATTCATCATAACCAAAAGGTTCTAAACACACCATAATCAGACAAGATAATGATGATCTGGCCACCATGAACATACAATGCAAAGACACAGACTACCCAATAAAGCTGTTTTGAATGAAGACTGTATTTTGTCCTCAATCCCCTAGCTTTGCTTTGTACTCTAAAGTCCAAGGACAATGTACTCAGAGATGCCCATTGCAATAAAAAGCCCACCGACTTCAAAGGAAAGCGGGAAGAAAGATCACTTTTTGAGGCTTTTGAGGACAACAGTACATGTCTGTAAAGAAAAGCACAGATACATCTAAAATAGCCTTTGTAAAGTCAGAATCATTTATGACTGTACACAAAACAGAATTTACTGCAGGAAACAGGGGTTCTTGAATGTATGTGGTATGTTGTACTCTCAATAGACTGGCTACAGTGGAGATCAAATTAATGATTTGCAAATAAAACAGCATGAGCTTCGACAGCTTGAACTAAAATATCTAATTCCTTTGCCAAAGCTGTAACACACCCAGTTTCTGTGTATGTCCCAGAGTTTTGTTACAATATAAATGGTATAAGCCACCTTCTAACTAAACCATCCAAAGCCCTGGAACATAAAATCAAGTATCAACAATCTACCGAAACTCATGGCTCATGGCAAGACCACCAGAAAATTTCCTTCACTTATTTCTGAACTTTTTGTTTCCCCAAAAAGTTTTATTTAATGAACCAAAACCTTTTTCAAAGTGTATCGGCTCATGAAACTAAGGTATTCGCAAGCCAGGTAGTCCATATTGTATATATTGTCTCTAGCAATTCAGAGCCTTTTTTTCTTGATTGTTAATGGTAGCAAAGAAAAAAATTCAGAAATATTCTAAAGCCTTGCATTTTAAAAAGTAACAAAGGAGTAACCCATAGAGTGAATTCAAGATTCTGTAGTGCAATTTCTGCTCTAATGGTTTGCAGAGAAGTGGCTATTAGTCACTGAAAGGTACAATGCTGCACCCGCTGCATGCCATCTTTGGAGTCTTTGTGGTAAGCCATCTGCCACAGTGGTTTTCAAAATCTGTTTCACCACCAACATCAGACAATATCTCCTGCAGTCTGCTAAAAAGAAAAATTTTGACTGTTATCCAATTCTTTTCTTTAAATCATAAAACTAAAAAGTTCAAAAGCAAAACCAGGCTCCCCTCCCTTGAAGCGACAGAAAAGGTTTTGTTTTCTCCTCTCCCCCAGAAATATTTTTGGGGAACGGTACACATGAATACAGCAACAATGTGCTTATCATACATGGAACAGACCTGAAGCATCATTCAGTCACTGTCACACATACAAGAAACAGTATGAAAAATGTGCAAGATTTTACCAAAACTGTTCATTAAGATCTTGCCTAAAGCACACTTCGGCATAACAACACTTTTGTTCTAGATCCACGTATTGTTTATATACACTAAAAAGCATAATTCAGTTCTCTGATGTAAAATAACTGCAAACCTGCATTGCCAATTGGAAACGCAAAAAAAAAAAAAAAATCAGCATCCTTTCACATCTGACAGTCATGAACACAATCAATGCACAACTGTAGGTTAGTTAAATTTGCATTTTTTAGTTTATGCTAGCTAGGTGACTAAAGGAACATTAAAAGGAAAACAATCTAACTTATCTTGATCCCCTCCCCTGTAATATCTAAAGAAACAAGCCTACCCTCTATGTGACTAATCAAAAACAAATTACAATTCATAAATTAAAAAACAGAAATTATATACAGTATTTTGAATAATCTATGTGCAATGATCAGCCAAAATAAACTTGGAAACGTAATTCAGTATCAAAATTTATGGTCAAGGTACTATGAAGTTGAATAGAACAACAGAACAACCCATCTCATAGTCAAGCTCAAAACAAGACACTTTATAGTTTTCTTGATTTATACTTTAAAAATACATAAAGCAATGCAATTACATTCTAAAGTGAAGAAAATAAACATTATCACTAGTTCCACAAGATCTTCAGTGTGAGTTATATCTGTAACTTGAAAAAATGGAGTTGTCATATATCAGAACCTTCTTTTTTTAATTGCAAAATGAAATATGTAGTGCTTTAATTCTCCATGTAAATGATACAGAAAGACCATGCAAGTTCTGATAACTATCACAAAAATAGCTACATTAATGTCACAAGTTCCTATACATGTTTGCTGCTACAGCTCTGCACAGTGTCTGCCTGTAGACAGAAATTACTCCACCATGGCAAGGTCTAAGCAATGCATCCCAGGCTAGGCCCCCAGAGGGTGGCTAGTGGGTGACTCAGGAGTTAATTAGCCAACAAAGAGCAAGGTGAAGTTGCATGAACACAGAGCCTTGCTAATGCCACTAAACAGCTTCTAGCACCTAGGCAGCTTGTTCAGCTGTAGCTATCTTTATACAGGGCTGTCTTGCGCTGTGAAGATACATGGTCAATGTTTGGTCAATGCAAGTGATGTTGACAATCTGTTTGATTTGTAATGTACACTACAGATGATAGTGAAATTCTGATTTCAAAATGGTACTCAGACAAAATAAAACTAATTTCTATTAGCCACATAGGTCTTTAATACAGAAATACTACAAAAAGTTCTCAAGCGTTTCTAATATTCTGCATGTATTCCTATACAATACCAAATGTAACCGGAAACACAAGCATCCTGCTGCATCTGCTTATTCCCATATGCTATTAATCATATGGTAAATTTATAAAATCTTCAACATACATATCTAGAAAAAAAATTCTGAAGAGGAGCATGGTCTATTCTTAAATTCCACAGTTCTGTGCATTGTTTTGGTTTTAGTCTGAGAACAAATCTGCAGGTTTTTTGTTTTTTGGTTTTTTTTAAAAGAATAACTCTAAGACAAACATAACCTAAATAAAGGTCTAAATTAATAAGCCTATATATCAAAGTGGTTTACCTAATTAGTATGTCCTCTACGGTGGGTGTGGTGTTTGGTTGTGAGATACATCAGAACATGGGCTGGTGACCCAAGAAGGCACAGTGTCGTTGCACTTCAGAAGCAGCACAAAAAAATTTAACAATCAGTTTTGTCTCTCCTAAAAACATGCCCCAAGCAGCATTTAAATGATTGCACTGGAGAGAAATGTAAAGACAGAAGAAGGTGGAAGAGAAGTTTGAACTTACTCTCTCAGTCCCAAGTAAGTATACTAATCACAAGGCTAGTGGCTACTTCAGATCACTGGAATTCACTCCAAAGGCTTCCACCTCCCCAGAACATGAAGGATTTCTTTGAATAGATGATCTTTGAGACCTGGATCAAGAACCCAGAAGCAATTATCTTTACTCCTTCTCATTCACCATCCCTTTCAACTTGTACAAGATTGGTGCCATCTCTCAGAACAGCTTAAGAACAATACAGGAAAGCAGGCATACTTTTAACATGACATTTTTCATTGTTCTCATTTTCCTCGTATTTCATGTCTGCTAACTCTTCAGCTCCATGATGTGGCTTTTTAATTAGGAAAACCAAGTTGCCTGACTCAGAACCAGAATATGAACTTGTATTTGCCACACCTCAGGCCAGAGTCCTATCTAGTTGGTTACTAAATATCTTGTAGTTTGTGCTGCAGACTTGTTTTTGTTCACATTTTTAAATCCCTAACATTTCCTCCGAAAACTAATGAACACTGTGAAATTATGGAATTTCTTACAGTGCAATTTTCTTGGGTTTTGCCCATCCATAGAAACTATTTTTCAAATACATCTGACAGTCTAGACTATATTAAAAGAAGCTTGATTATTACTAACCCCAGCTTATACAGTTGTCAAGACAACAGTGAATATCATCATTAACAGAAACTGTTTCTATCAAACTGCAAATCACAGTTGAAGTCTCACTCCCATATTCACATTATCCAAAAGCCTATGCAAATATGTGAACGCAAAAGAAAATTCCAAAAGAACTTTGGTGTATTTTATACTGATCCAAACAGACAAGCAAACTTTCTCTCTCCTTGCCCATTTCAAAGCACAAAGAAATATGTTTAATTTTTTTTTTTACAAGAAGTCTATACAAAAATATTCAGCTTTAATTTTCACTTGCAAAGCTTTCACACATACTAACTCTGTCAATGTTCACAAGATAGACCATATACATATTCACCTACAAGTAGGGCCCATTCATGTATTTAACATCTCACCAGTGTTACTGATTGCTCACTGCCATAAGCCACCATGGTGGCTTACCAACCTTGTTGATAAGTAAGTAATTGTAACACCAGATTCAGATGATAGCTTCATCTGTCTGGCAGCAGGTTCCTGAAATCTACACTAGACATAGGCCTGAAGTGTATTACTAGTATACTGTGCAAAAGCAATGTATCATCTATGGGAGCAGCTGATACTCCAAAGGGTTGGGCTGCCATTCAGAAGGACCTCCACAGGCTAGAGGAACAGGCCTACTGAAACCTCATCACGTTAGCAGGGAAGGGGAAAGGGGAAAGACAAGTTCTGCCCCTGGGGATGAGCAACCCCAGGAAGCAGTACATCTGGAAAGCAGTTTTGCAAAACGGCCCTAGGGGTCCTGGAGGATAAGCTGAACGTGAGACAGTCCTTGCAGCAGAGGCCAGTAACATCCTGGGCTGTGTTAGGTAGACCATCACCACCAGGGAGAAGATCCTTCTCCACTGCCCACCACTGGTGAGATACACCTGAAGTGCTGTGTCCTGTGCTGGTCTCCCCAGGATGAGACAGACAAGGACATCGCAGAGCAAGCCTACCAAAAGGCCACTGACACTGAGGTGGTTAAGGAACTGGAGCATCTGTCAAACGAGGAGAGGCTGAGAGAGCTGGGGACACTTAGCCTTGAACAGAGAAGCCTCAGGGAGACTTATCAAGATTATAAATACCTGATGGGAAGCAATAAAGACAGCAGAGCCAGACTCTTCTTACTGGTGCCCAGTAAAAGGGCAAGAAACGGGCAGAAGCTGAAATACAAGGAATTCCAGGGTGTTTTTTTTTTTAAAAGGGGGCAGGGACGGGTGTAGTATTGTTGTTGGGTTTGGGGTTTTTTGTTGTTGGGTTTTTTTTTTTATTGTGAGGATGTATGCCCAGAGTTTGGGGAGTCTCCATCCTTAGAGATATACAAAACCTGGCTGGTCACAGCCCTGAGCAACCTGCTCTACTTGACCCTGCTCTGAGCAGAAAAGCTGGTCTACCTCAGTGATGTCCAAAGTGTAGTGTGCGTAAGACAATCCACTTGGATATGGGTAGAAAATATTTTTTGTATCATTAATAAAGTTTTTAAAAATTATGTAGAGTTTATTTTCATTTTACCTCATCCTTTTTTAATTTCTATACCTGTGTGTGTTTTATAACTCACTTAATACATGAGTACAGTAGCACATGTACATAATTTATAAAGAAATAAACATACACATATTGGGGGGCATGCTCAAAAACATGTTTTGGTACACAGTCACTAGTCTGGAAACCTAGACCATACCCAACAGTCCCTTCCAATTTCACCTGTGATTCTCTCTCTTTATAAGAACAGATACCTGTACAAATGAGTGAATGGATTCAGTAGAGAAAAAAAAATATCCCTTTCCGCCAGTTGATGTCTGTTGCTTTCTGAAATTTCTCCTTCACCTTGTTAAACCCAGTAAGTCCCTAAACCTTAACTTCTTCTAAATTGATAGTAATAATTGGGTTTGGATTCCTTCCACACATATAGAAGTTACTTCATCTTTCCGGGGGTATCCATTGTGGGGTTTTTTGTTTGTAAGACTCCTCAAGGCTACTTTACCGTACTTTCCCAGAGGAATGGTTACTGCAGCATACCACATTCTGGTTTTGCCACCTATGAAAAGGCTATGAAAGTCAGCACAGTTAGCCAGGCCACTTCCTCCTCCGCAAATGCTTAGCCCTCGTAGCAGCCAAACCAGTTTATAAGCTCCTTTACATTTCTAGAAGAAGCTTTACAGAGGATCAGGATCCAGATGTTTTACAGTGATTATATATTAAGAACAAATTCAGCTCTGTTTAACAAAAGCTTAATGCTTTTACTTATGCAACCTGACATTATAGGTATATATCTATGCTATTTTTCTACCAAGTTACAACATAAAATACCAAATTAAATTATCATATACACATTCAAGGTATGTAAAGGAATAGTCTGTTCATATGTAAAGCCCACATCAAAAAACTAATGTATTTTTATTTTTTACTTAAGCTTTGCAGTTGCATTAAAATATAATAAACCATTTAGAGTACATTAACAAAATAAGAAAAACATTAACTGAATTAAATGCTTTATGATTTTATGTGCAATCATAAGTAAACCAAATTCTTACAATGCCACTCTTTATATGCTGAGTAATGGCAAACTACTATCAGTTCATTATCTCATTCAAGGTCTAAAATAATACATAAAGTAGAACTAAAGTTGATATGCTTTATGATCATTTATGATCATTTCAAAACCTTTCAGGAAGTTCATTTTGCATATATCTATATACATAAACAAGAAAGATTATTTTCATGTAATCCTTAATTTGAATACCATTCAGTTTCTGAAGAGCTGGAAAAAGAACAAGATCCTTCTTGGATATTAGTGTTTGTTTCTGCAGAGCACAGTTATATTCACAGACTAGTAATGTACTAAACCCCATATTAAACTGACCATTTTTCTCACAGATAAAGTTAAAACAAAAGGTCTTATTCCCAACAGGAGCACTGGGGAAAAATGTTCATTGTAACTCTCATCTGGCAAACCAGTAGTAGCACTCTGGGAAATCAGAGAGGATTTGGGCAGACTGCCCACTCAACTTAAGGCTCATCTGAGATTCACATATATCTGCTTAGCTATCCAACTAGGATTTTTCTGTTGTTGTTGTTTTCATGCCCACATGATTTTAGTGCCTTGTGTGCAACGTGTAACCCTCTTCACATGCTTCCCTTACCAGAAGCAGGCAGGTATCTCACAATACTGAGGCCAGCGAATCTATGTCCTCCCACACCTGGTCTGATGTCCACTACAGTTATGGGAAAGCAAAGTAAACTTTAATCTGTCAAAATGTATCATTTGAATTATATATTCTACAGATAATCTTAGGATCCAAATATAAAAATGCAGCCACCAAGGATACGGGGTGACTACATAGCAGTTGAAAGAACTGTACAGCCTAAAATAACAAGTGTCTTCCACACACACTCAGAAAAATACATACACCTACACGCATATACCTCTCTAAATTAACATTTTGCACCTTTCATGTGTTACTCAAGTATGTTGTAAAAACATACTACAGTCTTAATTTAGTAAGTATTGTCTTTACCTCCATAAAAACAACTAAGAAAAAAAAATCAACCATATAATATTGACTGCAATTAAGAGAATTCCAGCACTGCACAGTATCTGTCACACTTCACAATCAATAACTATTTCTCTGAATGGCTTGTACACTAGCAGAAATAGCCAGGATACAAATTTATGAGATAGTAAAGTGCTTTTTACTGTATGCACAGCACAGAATCATGAGAATCTTCTACACAGTCCTTGTAACAGAAACATGACCTTTGAAATGCCAAGGCTCCCTTCACTAGCAAATGTTTATCACCAAAGAGCTGTCAACTCCCAAGTTTTTTTAAAGGATTAACGCTGCTGAGTCATGTATCACAAACCGCTGCAAACCTACCCATGGAAATTTTGTTACAGGACAGCAGCAACTTGAAATCCAATTTGCTGAAAATACAAAAAGTAGCTTCATATGCCAAAAGTTCCCCAAATCTTTATCTGAAATGACTTTCTATTTACTGGCACTACACAGAAGATATCTGTACACAGATGATCAACCACATAGGGAGAAAATCTTAAACGTATGAAGCAAAACAAGCAGAAAGTAAGAAATCACAATTAGAAAGGTGAATGTCATTATTTTTACACTTATTTGCAACACTAGTAGTTGAAATGTTCAGAAACAGAAGAATATAATTTGGAGGTAGTAAGAAAGGCTTCAAAAGAGGCAGGTTGCGTTTCAAGTCAGAATACCTTTACAAACATTTAATTCATAGCAGTGTACATGAGACAAGAGCATCATGAACATAGTCAGTCATGCAAATAAAGTCATTCACACATGTCCATAAATTTAAAGGGATTATGAACGCAATCAAAGCAAATGGGTGTAATTAGTTTCTCAAGAAGATTCTTGGTATTTTTTATTGTTGTTTTTACTTTTTACTATGTTAGCCCAAGTCTAAGAAGTTAACTCTGATATCAGGCAAGCGTAATGAAGCACTGTGTTTGCATCATTACATTTTACAATCCAACTTCCAAAACCTTTAAAAGTATAGGTTACTATAATTTTCTGATCCACAGATAATAGTATAATTAACATCTTCCTGATCACTCAGTGAGTTACTTTAGAAAACCTATCTTTGATTGCACCACCTTTCAGCATAGTAATCATTCTTTTCCAGATACTATAGCTGGCAAGTTTCTTTGGAGTCCTGTACCCAGATACTCTACAGTGCAAGTAAGGGTGACAGAAGGTTCACGTACTGACTAATTTTAACCTCCACCAGTAAGGATTAAGTGCAATTATATGAGGATAGTAAGCAAAATATACATCTCTACAATATATGAAGGGCCAGATAGTTCCGTTACCAAAACAAAAATCATGTAAATCTGGTGATAAAATCAGAGTACACAGGAACTACATACATAAAAATCAAAACCAATTTAAAAGCAAGCAGGTTTGTTCAAACAGCGTTGCACAATTGCTTTAACACTTACAGAATTCAGATGAACAATATTTCCATTCACTCAGAGTTTAGTATAAATATAAAGCAAGGCACCCCTTAAGCATTTTAAATAACAAATTAAACATTTACGTTTTTTACTGTGCAGTCAGGCTTAACATTTATGCAGCTTCAAAACCAAAGTACAGCCTCAAGGGAAGCCTCTCCACTGACAAATTAATACCTTAGAGAATAGAGCTGAATGGTGGCAATGAACTCATTTGTTCCCCCAATAATGAAGAATGACTCTTTCTTTACCACATCTGTGACTGTTGCTATGGTGACCCAGACTTACCTCATTGCTTCTCGAAGTGCTCCTCGCTCACTAAGAGTCGTGTGCTTGATGTCATCAAAATTATTTTCTAGTTTCTCACAGTTCTGCAACAAATGAACAAATCCACATAAGGCTTTTAAAAAGTATATTGACTATGTATTAACATTATTCAACATCATGCAAACAAAACCGATTTATATTACGTAACCTCAAATTATGCATTCTGTTTTAATTACACAGGAGTCATTAAAAAGACATTGAGAACACAGAAACAAAGTAAACATGAATCTTATTATATGGTTGTCATGGAAATCATCTTATAAATGTTCCATAATGAAATGTATAGAATTTTTATTTTTTCTTTTTTGAAAAAAAGAAAAAAGATACTAATTTTTCCTTATCAGTATCCAAGACTACAAAGCTGCTATATACGCACAGATGAGAACAGAAACCTAAACATGCATTTTACAATTATAACAAAAAGTTATAAATTCTGTCCCAATGAAACAGGAACAAACCAACATATTTAATTAATATTTAATTTTTAAAACATAACAAAACCTGAAAAAATTAATTGCTTATAGACAACTCAACCACTTCATGTTTTTTCAAGATTAGAGCTCACCAGTATTTCTAACAGTAATACGAAGCCAACAATTTTGTGTCAATAACTGAAATAAAACTGTGCTATATTCTGTTAATTATTATTAAATGCGTGAATGGTTCCATTACTCCAGAGTGCTGATGCTTTTCTTCTGCTCCCATAATGGCAGTAAAATTGATTCAGAAGATGCTGGGAAGTACAGAAATTTGTATCTGTGCAAAGTTTGAGTGAAATACCAGCAAACAAGAATTCTCTGATACTCTCATCATCTGCGTCATTCGTAGGATTTTTATATTCTCTTGAGGCTTCGTCAATACAGGAGGCTTTTAGGTTATCCCTATTCTCTTGAGGCACCTTTCTCCAATACCAGAACTTACCTCTGGGAGGCATAATTTTGCCGTATGGGTGTAAAAGAAACAAATTGCAAGCCTAACAGTTACTAACAACCTTGAAGGCAGGATTGTCAGGCTTTTTACGCAGTAGCTTTAAAGAAAATATGTCCACTATTATTTGTGCCTATTGCTTTGACAGTTTTTAATATCTGAATTAATTTCCAAGTCCACATCTTTAAAGATAGCTATAATAAATACAATAAAAGTTACCTATAGTTATTTCTTTTGTGCATTGATTCTTTATTTTCATAATCACATTCAATTTGTGGCTACAAAAGCATTACTGGAAAGGAAATAATTAGATATTTGTAAATGACCTAACAAGATATTTGTTTGTTCAATTAACACTTAAACTATCATTATTTTTAAATCAAATTATAGACTTCTTAATGCAACATTTTAATAATTTAAAATACATTTCTGAGCAGGAGAAATGAACAAAGCTGCATTTGGAACTTTTGCCATCTTTTCTCTCCTTCATAGAAAGTGATGCTTGTCTTAAGTATGAGTAGCAAATCTTACCCCGTGGCTAACTGATGTTTTTACTTTGTTTATATTACAACCAACAGTCCTTTGCATGGCAAAATCCTACTCAAAAACTCAAAGTGATTACATGAGAAAGACAGGGAAGCTCTGCAATGAAGTATTCCATTATTTAGATCAGCATACATTGACCTTCAGCTCAAAGCACATACAGGCAGGTCAGTCATTTAAAATCCACAAAGGAAACCCAAATCGACAATACTAATTAATAAAAAATTCCCGATTCATCAGTAGCAAACCAAAAGTATCTGTGCAAGTAAAAAAAATCAAGCCTCCCATCCTCCAGGAAAACAGAGCATTTGGAATACTGCTCCAAGCACTAAAAGAGTTTTAACTGTTTTAACAGTCCCGTGCCACCAGCATCTCAGGACAGGTTCAGAAAATCTGGGCATCACACAGTTCATTTCTCTTAACCTCGTGTTATAAAGCATGTAGAAACAACAGAGGAGCCAAAGCATACAAAGTTTTTTATCAAACACAACTAAATCTTGTCTATATCGTACAAGCTAAAATAACTGATGCTCTCCATGTAGAAAATGCCAGAAAGAGTAAGTTCAACTGGTATTTCTTCCTTGTCTATATAGACCATGCTGTGTTAGTCAGCTGAAGGGCAAAAAAGGTGGCCCATATATAAAGAAAATGCTGTGATCATGTAGCCTTACATACAGAAATATTCCATCTCAACTCTAAACCCAATGTGAAAATGGATAACCCAGCACAAAAAAACCTGAACTTATTTCATAAACTCAAATACCAGATGTTGTACCAATTCATTTGGCAAGAAGATGAGCTTGCTTCTACCATTTCTGAGAATTGTTGCTGGACAGTATTTTTCTCAGCTACTTTCAGCCTAACAACTCTCATCCATGGTACAGCAGCTGGAGAGCAAAGAACTTCACCATTAGGAAAAAATTAAATAAAAACTGAGCCAGATGCAAACTCCAGAAGGAAAATGACCTCATAACACTATGTCATCAGTTACTGCATACATACTGAACAGGACAGTAAGCAAATACTGATCATACCCACTACTTTCCAGTTAGAGCTGCAATCATTCAAAACTGTATGGTGGGTCCTCTGAAGAAAAGAGAACAGGATGTCTGAAATACCAAATATATAGCATAGCTACAAGTGTATAGATGTCACTTCATGAGTCCGAGTATGAGCTCACACGCTACACTTCTACATCATCTGAAAGGGTATCAGTTTATACAATATGAATGAAATTGTGAGCATGGGAATACTCTGAAAAATATGTCTGGGAAATGATGAAACTTTGGTAATTTGTGACCAGGGTGAGCTTTACATTCTTAAGTATTAAATAAGTAGCAAAAATTGAGCTGATTCTATTATCCATGCTACCAAATAAATTAATATCTATAAGCATCTTCACAGGGCAGTATGTTTGGCCCATAACACTTCACACATTTAAGTACAATAAGCAATTAAACTCCAAGGTGTTTCATTTTGAGCAACAGCTAAAGTAAAAAAATCAAAACACGAGCAATGAAAAAACTTGAGTTTGGTGGCTTACTGCCAAGTGATTTTATCTGTGTATAAAGTCTAGAAGTTTTAACTCTATAATTCAATAATTATGTAGTACACTGTATGTTATTGCTATTGATAGATCTATAGCGCTGTATGATATTAAACTAAATATCAACTTTGAGAAGTTCAGGAGGAAAAATAACTACAGACATATTATTAAGGACATGGTCATCATAAGTCAAATTACCATTGCATGTGAAAAAGCCACAAAAGTCTAAATAACTGCTTCTTAAAGAATTCTAGAATAAATATTTTGAGGTTTTTAAATGAATGAAAAAGCAAGACCATCAGGAAGAGATTTTATATATATAAAAATAAATGGCTTAGTTATTATATGAGATCTTAACTAAAACTAGTTTAAAATGGAGCTGTAGACCAGATATCCACAAATATCTGTGGCATCACACACAGCATACTGGTGGAACACCTAATCAGAAATGAGAAAGATGAATGATGAATGTATGAATGTGAGGAAGAAGGAAGATTAATGAACAAACTGAAAAGCTTTTCCTCCCATAGCCACAAAAATATGATATTTTTTTTTCCTACTGCAATTTATTCTTGTTAATAAAATAAACTGCAAACTGGGAACAAGGACTATGTGCTCGTAATTCTGTATCTTCAGTCATGGTAAGTGATAATATCATCATGACATAAACTTTAGAATTTATACACCAGTCTGATGAAAGTCAGCAACTACCAAGTCCAAAGTACTCTTACTCTGACACTGGCTGAAGTGGCAAGCTAGCTCACGTAGCTGGAGAATATGAACACTCCCTCTAGTTTTAAACAAAACCTAGAATTCTGGTAAAAGTGAAATTGTACTTTTTAATGCACATCTCTAAATACGCATCAGCTTAGCTTTCTTCTCTATGTTTTTGCCTTGGATGGAAAAGCCCTCTTTACTTGGCTTAGTCATTTGAAAAGCAATTCTTGATTTGTCCTTTGCAGAAGTAGCTCAGAAGCCAAAAGTCGTCTGTTGCCTGGTGTAACCAATGAGGATCTCCCAAAATCACAAAAGCATTGCTGCCTCTGCTCTGCCATGACAGGCCTAAGAGTCCGACTTTTAAGACTACTGTAACTCAAACTTGCCCATTCTGCAATACAGTACTGATAAAAGAAGCGACCCCGCTTCCATTGAAATCAACCTTAAATTTTCCACCCAAATGAGAGTGAGATCACACTAAGCCATATATCCTGCTACTTTATCCTGAAATACTTCACTGCAGACTTTCAAAAGTGTTAGTATTACAGATAATGTCTTACACACATTTTGAGATAGTTGAGAAATAAAAATCTTTTGATCTGACAACAGCTAAGACCTATTCTAAGGCAGCCCGTATCACTGAAGTTGAGTAGATCTCTTATCCTAGTTGATACACTGCCAAATCAAAAGACTGACTTAAAATACCATCTCTTTACTGTGAAAGAAGTTTTTAGATAAGTAGAATTACTGAATTCTTGGAATTCATTGCTTCCACATGGCTTTAGGAAATTTTCTTAGAAAGTCTGAGGTTTTTTCCAAACAATTCTGAAAGTAAATCTCACATTTTTAGCATCAAATGTTCTCTGTGTATTAAAGAACAAAAGAACATACAGCAACTGAA
Organism: Falco biarmicus; assembly: GCF_023638135.1. Taxonomy (NCBI): domain Eukaryota; kingdom Metazoa; phylum Chordata; class Aves; order Falconiformes; family Falconidae; genus Falco; species Falco biarmicus. The sequence goes on from NC_079298.1 coordinate 23,173,655, forward strand.
AGATGGAACATCTCTCACCTGTTCAGTCTCTATTTACTGCTGCTAATACTAAAACAAATCCATTTTTCTCCTGTTTTCTCCTTTATAATCCATGAAAAATGTTCCTACAGAGTATCTTGTATCTTAAATTTCTAATGTTTATGCAGCCATATTTTTAGATGTGCATATTAAAAGTATTTGTACCTAGATTTCCAAGTGCTTAAGATGAGACAACCTGGTTGAAATTCTGAAGGATGTAGTAGCTACCTCTGATATTTCAATTAATTACCTTTAAGGAAGCAGGCTCCAAAAACAGATTGCCAAAACTGTTGAGGACTTATAGAATCTACTGTAAGTACCTATATCCTGTATAGTTAGATTCAGCAAGAAAAGTCTCAAATATTGGACGAAAAATTCCTTAAAAAGACAAGTCCCACACATACCACAAGGCTGACCACATTAGCTAGCTCTTTTGAAAATGTTGGCCATACTGTAGAAATGATCTCCCTTAACGGAGTTGTAATAAAAAAGCTGAATTCTTCAGGGGAATGTATAAAACGTGTGGAATGTTTATTTCCACATTGATGATCTTATTGATATATAAAATGTTAACACCAATAATCACTTCTTATTCTGCAAATGTGAATTATTTCATCAGCAGAAAACTTTAGAAATAACTAGTGTTTTATAAACCTAAAGCAACATTATAATAGTAATCTAAACTGTAATATATTGCTGCAAGGATAATTATTAAGGGAAAACACAGCTGACATTTTCTGATTTATGCACACAATCAGAGATGGAGTCCAAGGACTGTGACATAATTATCTTCATGCTAACAATTTTTGTAAATCTCTTGACGGAATTTTAGCTAATTTTAAAATGCCTTCTGAAGATTAGCACTTAAAACTGTTGGGGAAAATAGCACAATTTATTAGCAAGGGTATAATTGTAAACCTTCCAAATACTCATTGTGAATATCATTTAGACAGTAACTCCTGCTTTAGCAGCTGGTATATAAGACTTCAGTTTATGGAATCTTGAAACAACAGAGTAGAATCTAATTAAACAGGATTACATGCCAAAGAAAAATTATTAAAAACAGACTAATAGAGAATTATTATAAATTTGGATCTACTTCTTTTGATGCAAACTTATATAACATTATGCTTTATTCCAATGAAACCTAAATATTCTTAGCAGACTTCTCTCTTGATTTGGAACAGACTGCCGTTCTATACTGAAACAACACAAAAACCTAAATTATTTCATTGATCTTCTCTCACAGACTTAAGCACCCATCTGCTATAGGGTAACATGGCTTACATATATTGCATTTATTCAAATGTTGGTGCTACAATTCATTCAAGTTATTCAGTAGCCAACAGCTGTACTCCACACAGGAAGCCCCCTTGAACTATCTTTGTATTGAGCAACTGACAAAACCAATGTCATTTGCCAAAGGGGTTTATCTAAGAGCAATCTTAAAAACTAAACAAGTAAGAGGATTTTTTTTTTTATCTGAACTGGAAGATACTATGATCTACACAATATCTGCCTACTAAATTCCTCCTTCCTATTTACTGTGACTCATTTTCAAGGGGTTCTTATTCCAAACAGAGGGAAAAGCAGCTTAAAACTGATACCTGACCAGCTGTTCCCAAAGGAAAAACAGGTGGGTTTTTTTTTATATCTACACATTCCTAATATCTGCAGAAAGTATATTGAGCCCTCAGGTATTTACATAACATTTGACAGCATGCCATTCATAATACATGAACATTCCTTATAACAATTTTTTCATTATGTGACATAGCCACATTGGCCAGACAGGCTCTTTAAAAAATACGGATAACAATGCATCAAAAACAGCAGACTTTCAAGAGAAAACCAGCTCTAAGTGTTAGTAATCAAACAAAATCAATAGAGAAAATACTGAATAGAATTGTGGGTGTTTGTAATCAATGCCTAATGAGCATAACAGTGTTAATTTTTCTCAGGTTTCTTTAGAGAAATATTATTTTTAAGGCACTAAAAATAATGCATGTGCAAACTCAAACAGAAGTATCACATTTTCTCTACAAACAAGAATATATTGCTAAAACAGGACTGCTACTAGGAAACTCCAGTGTCTCAGACATTTTCTGAAACTGTACATCTGTTTTTCTTTATTAATAGCCAGAAATACTGTTAATGTAACCATGAATTCTGAAGTGGAAGCAGACAATTTCAGATTTTTTAAAGTTTTCATACTTTAAAATAAGGTGCACTTAAAGACAGGTAATTATATAAAAGTTAATTACTTGTTAAACATACATAACACTTTAGTTTGCAATTTTACCAGGACTGTGAAAGATCTTCCGATCTGAGATGGCATTCTGCTAACTTCCTTTTCATGCTGTTTCATGCACAAATTTCAAGTGGCAAGTTTATAACAGCCTTCATGTTCACATAAGGGTATGGTATCTTGCTTGCATTCAACCTGCTGTTGTCAGAGCAGATGCAGACACCACGTGTTTTGGCAATGGATAACACATCAGATAGAAGTGATACAGGGAGGATAAGAAAAGACATTCTGAAAGGACCAAGCATGCAACACAAAGAATAGTAGACCAAAGAAAGAAAAGAATCAAAAGCTACAAAAGATATGCAAGACAGCAGAGGCACAGCTGGATAATAAAGGAGCAGAGAATGCAGGTGATGCCACTAGACAGGACATGTTATAATGCTCCTCCCCTTGTGACTCAGCTTTAAAAGGCAGAGAAAACTTTGAGAACAAAAAGAAGGAAAACCTTTGCTTCTCCCACTTTTTTCCTTCTCTTCCTAGAACAAATGTTAAACTTGATCAGTAGATGAATGGGAGGACTTGGCAACAAGCTACTGCTCCCTCTGCATCCAAAGGGACACTTTTAAGGCTGCTTCCCTGTATGGGAGGGCTCTAGCAGGGAACAATACACATCATCTCTTAGAACATGACAAGCTTCACCTAGACACTATTTTTTTCTCAGTGCAGCCATAATCCTGCCTTTTTCCTACTGGAGAGCCTGAGCACTACATGAGAGCCTTCAGAGAAGTTTAAGATCCTGTCTGGGACCCATTATTGACAGCTGAATCCTCCAATTCCCCAGTACTCTTAGCATAAATTTACAATTTAATTCTTTAAGGCATGAAGTCTAAGTAGAGAGACACACGCTCCACAAAGAATTTTAAATATACAATTTTTATTTGACAGTGAAAATACAACTAAGCAAAAATTAGTAAGAAAAAAAAAATACCCCAAATGCTGTACTCCCTCCCCTCCCAGTACTTGCCCATACCTCAACCAAGCTTGCTTCTCCCTTGGGATTCTTTACTCTGCTTAGACAAATACTCCCCTGACTCAACAAGATTAAATAAAATGAGAGTATGTAGGTAAAGACCAGACTCATACTGAGAATTAACATTTACAGAGCTCATAACCTGGAAAAAAAAGGAAGAATCTTTAAAATGCAGGTAGAACTGTACTCCTAAAAAATAATTATGTTCTTGACCTTCAACAAAGAGCGTAAGAAAAAACACACACCCAAAAGTCCCTGCTTTTTTAGAAGCCAAAGATCAAGAATTTAAGGAATTAACTCCACATATTTGAGAGCACCAACTTACAGAACCCCTCTTATTTTTTGTGCATACCTAAAGAATTATTAAATAAAAGTGCTTTTCAAAAAGTAAAGTTACAATGAAATGCTTAAACAATAATCCTGAATCTATGCAGTCCAGCCCTACACAGAGGAATAAAAGCAAACTACATGTAGCAGGCTTGCTTCCTCAGCCCAAGACTCTACCCTCTCATGTTGTAAAACATGTAAGGTACATTTTAGTCTCCAATGACAGTATTTTTCAGAAGTGCAACAAAAAAACCCCACACCATTTTATTTCATGGTTCTGTGTTTACCATGCACTACAGCTCCCTGTAGTTGCCTCAACATTAAAAAAAAAAAAAAACACAAAAAACCAACACTACAGGACACAATTTCTCAACGAATTCTGCTGAAGCTAATCTGCCTAAGCTATTTCTCATGATTTTGCATAAGCTTCTTTCCCAAATAACTATGAGAACTAACTAGGCAAGTATGCTGGCTTTGGCTGGGACAGAGTTAATTTTCTTCACAGTAGCTAGCATGGCAATATAATTTGGATTTGTGCTGAAAACAGTGCTGATAATACAGGGATATTTTAGTTGCTGCTGAGCAGTGCTTACACAGAGCCCGGGCCTTTTCTGCTTCTCACACCACCCCACCAGCGAGTAGGCTGGGGGTGCCAAACAAGTTGGGAGGGGACACAGCTGGGACAGCTGACCCCAGCTGACCAAAGGGGTACTGCATACCGTATAATGTCATGCTCAGCATATACAGCTGGGGGAAGGAAGAGGAAGTGGGATGCCTAGAGTGATCGCATTTGTCTTCCCAAGTAACTGTTACGTGTGATGGAGCCCTGTTCTGGAAATGGCGGAACACCTGCCTGCCCATGGAAAGTCATGAATTAACTCCTTATTTTGCTTTGCTTGCATACATGGCTTTTGCTTTATTTATTAAACTGTCTTTATCTCAACCCATGAGTTTTCTCACTTCTACCCTTCTGGTTTCTCCCCCCCACCCCACTGGGTGGGGGCAGTGAGTGGGTGGCTGTGTGGGGTTTAGTTGCCAGCTGTGCCTAAACCACAACAGCAACGTCCTGCCAAGGTCCCAGTTAGAAAACACATGCACCAGCTGAACCATATTCTGTGTACCACTTACTAAATTGTGTACTCCCAATTCTCTCCAACATCTAAAAGACTTGCATAAAATAGTCTTTAAGTGCCCTGGAAAGAGCCTGAAAAGATGCTAAATACAAGGCCAAGAGCCAAGGAACTGATGACAGTTCCAAGGGATTTGACTTCTGGGCTCCAAGCAACTCAATGTTTCTGTCCTGTAGGAGGGGTGGGAAAAATCCCATCCTCTCCTTACCTTAGTAGAATAAAACGGTGACAGTCTGCATGAAAAATACTTCAGTGCCTATGACATAGTTCTTGCCATAAAGATTGAGATGTTCAGGAAAGCCAAGTGTTTAAATACATTTTAAATTAATTGCCATGTGAAATAGCTAAATCAGATGAAAACCTGTTTTTTTTCTTGTTATCCAAAATATCATAAAGACAAAAAATTGTGGAAAGACTACTATATTTATATGTATTATTTACTATGCTCATCACTGACTCCTATCTAAAACCTTATTGTAACTATAGGGTCCACATACAGTAAGACAGTGACCTTTGACTACTATATACAAAGTCAGAAGAGACACATGGAAGCATACCAAAAAAAAAAAAAAAAAAACCACCCCAAAAAAACCCACACCACCGTGAAATTGGAAAGCATGTAAAAGAATGCACAAAGAACCACTAAATTGGTTTACTGGGAGCCAAAACTCTTTAACAGTCAACACAATTACATAGCTTTAAATATCATGCATCAAGCCAAGTTAGTCAAAATGAAACATTACGCTCATTGCTAAGGAGGTGGAATGTCAAGTCAAGGGGGCGGAGGTGGGGGTTGGCACCGGCAACAGCAATGGACACATAGCAACAAAGTAGAACAGTACCTTTGCTGTAAAATATTTTTTCTGTCTCAAAAAAATATTCAGAAAATCAGAGGTAGGGGGCTATTAAAATGGTTGCAGATCCTATGAAGTTATCACCATCTGTTGTGTCATCTATTTACAGACACATAGACATAATCAAAACTGAGGGAAAACTGCTCAAATAAGCATTATTTTCTTTGAATAAGATACCATTCATGTTTAATAAACTTAAGAATCTCCCAATACAAAATTAAGGGAAAAAACGGTACCAGTTTCTTTTCTGTAAGAAATGACATGAACAAGAACTTTCCTATACACACAAATGAACAGGGCTTATGTGTAGCTACTTTTGTCAGCAGGACATTCAAAAGTTCTTTTCACAGTGAAAGAGCATTAGGAGAATGCTGCTATAACACTGTTTATTCACATGCAGCTTGAAAACAACATTCCAGGATAAATATATAGCCTCTGGTCTCAGCTCCATTTACCACCCTAGAGAGAAGAGCATCTAACAATACCTCTGTAAGGCACTATGCACTCTTCTAGTTCTGTGTCTCATTTACTGACTTCTTTGTAAGGTTTTTACTCCTTTGGAAACTTTCATGTCTCAACCCAAATAGCTTGCTTCTCCCAAAACCTCCTGGCCTGCCTTCAAACAGCTCAGACTGCTTTATTCCCCTTCTTGTCATTCTCTTAAAAACTGCTATGTTCAAGCTGAGGCGAGCAATTCAAGCAAGTTCCAAAGCACTGGGCAAGTACCTTCCCAGCAATTCCCAAGCAAGGAGGGACATACAGAGCCAAGAAGAGAAGTGTGATGCAAGGCTCCTTGGTGTGAGCTAGGCTTAGCCCTCTTTGGAGGAGTCTAGTTCAGGTCCCACAAGCAGTGCTCCTCAAGACATTTGGGCTACGGAGCACACAGTTCCTGTGCTAATAAATGGGGTCTCTCAGCAGGGCTGGTTCTGTCACAGCATTTTTCTCACATGGCTATGCTACTCAAGTCTAGAAGTGGCTCCAATTATTGCAAGTGAAGGGCTTTTAGTTCCCAGAACACTGCACAGGACAGACCTGCCCCTGCTTGATGTGTTTAACTTGAAGAGTATGAACAACCCCCTCCTACACTACAACCAGAGCTTAACCTAGTACCGGTAGTATACTCATCCACATTTTACAATAAAATGCAATGACATCATTTTGAATATGCTATTTTCAAACATAATCACTGAATATTAACTAAATAACACAAACTCTTTCTTTAAAATATTTTTGCTCTCTGGAAAACATACTGGATTTATTAATTGGTCCCCAGCTCCTGAGTTGACACTCACACTACTATCGGGTATGTGCAAACAGAGCAATAGGATAGAGCAGGGTGGCTGCAAAGCAAAAAGACACACAAATCATTATTCTTTTAACACAATGACCAAATTTATCCTTTTTGTTCTCAAAGCCATTTTTATCTCAGATTTTTAATTCTTACTCTTAAGCAGCAGTTTCCCTGTTTCGCTTGTGTATACATTGTTTGAGCTTTCAATTTTAAATTTTTCTTCAATAGTGCCCTATCTTTCCTTTTCCTTTTATTTTTCTTCATAACTAGGTTTTTTTCTCTCCTGTTCTGTTTCCCCACACCTGTTTACTTTTTTCCCCTAGTCCTTACTAATTATTTCATGTCTTTTGGTTTGTTTCGTTATGTGTCATGGCTTTTCCTTTCTTATTTTTTCATATTGCATTCCTTTATTCCACTCCTGCAGCTCTCCGATTTCTATGTGCTTGCTTAACTATTACCCAAATGGCTCCAAGCAGGACACACTCAAACTGAAGAATAAATAAATTAAAAGAAAAATACTATCTGTGGCCATGCGGTGTTGCCTAGCAACACCCTGTACCTCTCCACAGCTTTTCTAGAGCCCTGGTGGCAACAGAGCTTTTCAGACTTATTGCTACAAATATATGCAAGATCCTTCTCGCATTGTTTGTCCATTCCCTAGCAAATACATGCAGAGGAAAACATAAATGAGAAAGAAAAACTCCAGAGAAAGCACCAACAACAGGACTACTCTTCCAGCACAAGAAACGGCCACATACTCTGATGCACACTGCCCCCTTGTCTCTCAGGTACTCTGTAATACAAACACATGCAGTCATATATCACATATATCACTAATACTACTACTGTTACAATCTTTGAGAAACAGAATGCAAATAATATTTCTTATGTAATTAAAATTTCTGCTACATCCACCCAACTCTTAAATAGTTACTGCATATACATTACTGTCTGAGATTCATTGGCTTCTTACGCTCTCCCGAAGTTTCTTCTGAAAGCTTTACACTAAAGCAATGATGGCAGATAGCTCCCTGATTGTATAGGATAGGTAAAATGGTCCAAGCATTGTCAAAAATGCAATGGAATTATAAGGAAAGTGAAGTTTGTCCTAAAGCTTATAGATCCAATCTTAAAAAAAGATTTTCTGTATCTATTATTTCTAACTACTACAGATGTGACTGAAGTGAAAGCGACGCTCCCGCCACCCCACCTTTTCTTTTAAAACAAAAGTTTGTTGGGATCAGTCATCAAAAGTTAGAAACAAATGCTCATTAACTCCATACTTTACAAAGTACTGATGCTTCAGCATTAGCTACACCGAGTTTCAAAATAACAGATATTAAGCCAGTTTCCCTGACACTCCTTTTTAATTCTATAGCAATGAAAGCCACCTTCCAACAGCCAATGGCAACTTCTGAGAAAGAAAAGTCTTTTTAATTTTGATATGGAAATAATGCTTATCCAAAGGACAAAAACTTTTAGGATATCAGGAGTCCTGGAAGTGGAATCAAGAAATACAAATACTAAAGCAAAAGATAACTACGTAATTTAGCTAAGGACCAACCTGTGATGAAGTCCCACAGAATGGAAAAAATGTTCAGTTAACATATATTTTTCTGAATGGCATCAAAATCAGTGTTATTACTTGGGGATTTTTTTATATAGCTAAATCAGCCTCAAAGCAGTTGGATGTCTGCATAGCAGAGTATCAGCAGCAAGTGAAAAGAACACACATCAGAGCGCACACCTTAAAAAGATATTTAACAGCATCAGTCCACATCTGTCAGCTACAAATTGTTACGTCGTAAAGAGAAACTGCAAATGATCCACGGAGGTAAACGAAGGCCAGAAACTAATACATAATGAGGTATATCACCCCTGTTTATTAACCTCATTCCCACAATAACGTTTGTAGAAATTGAAGGCTGAAGTAAAGGTACGTAGAGTTGGTTGGAGAACACAGCAGAACCCATAGGTGATACTGGCCACCATAAAACACACACAGGCATTGTGAAGTCAAACACTTAAATTCAAAAGTGCCTAAAAAAGGTTTGCTCTTTCAAAACTTGATTTGGCCACTTCACATGTATGCAGCAAAACCACCAGTTTTAATGATATGATCATATGCTATTTTACACAGAAGTGCTGCCTGACTCAGAAGACAGAACAGAGTGCTCACTAAATCAATAGTCTCTCAACATTTGTGCTTAGTGTGTAGCCTTATTTACTGCACACTATTCAAAATGTTACTTGAAGGTACAACTATTTTCCCCCATGACTATTTCAATGACACTCATCACTATGGTATCTGAAGTGATTTAAAAGCAATTTATTCTACATACTATCAATACCCCCTTTTAACAGGTTGCAGGTCAGCACAGAAAATCTATCAAGTAATTGAGCATGCTGTATCAGACACCTATGGTCCAAAACACTGAAGTATACAGGAGACTGGAAGTGACAACTTGGATGATCAGTTACTCTCTCTCTTGCTTTCACGTTCAGTTCACATGCAGATTTCCTCACCCAGTTGATGGAGCCATTACCCTCTGATCAGCTGGTATTTCTAAATCATCTTTTCTCTTAATTCCAACCACTAAGCTCCTAGTCATTCTTAACTTCAGCCCTTGGCTGTACAGCCTCCTAATTGCAGTATTAAATTTATTCTTATCTTTTTTTTTTTTATTCTAAACTTCAGTGTCACAGTTCTTTATGATGTTACACTTCCTTCTGTATTGACAGTGCCTGTCAGCTTTCTGGGAAGATGCTCCTAATATTTATGTCAAGCTCATTAATGAAAATATTAAATGGTATGAATCTGAAGACTGATCCTTCAACAAGCTCTGCTCAAAGCCCAGTAGCTCTTTTTTAAGCACTACTCACTTGTTTCCTTTCCAGCCAGTCCCTATCCATGTTAATTTTCTAATATAAGCAGATGATAATTCATTATTAATTCGGTAAAAAAAAAATCTTGTATGTCATGCTCTATCCCTATAATAAAGCCCAGTATGTCTTATTCCATCTTATATTTACCTTAAAGTGTTTACTGTATCTTTGCTTCAAAATTTGTTTTCAAAGTTTTGCATGCTGCTGACATGAGACTGACAGCTGCCCATCAATTCTGTCTTTTAACATACAGAATCTGCATCAGCTATTCTTTAACAAAGTGCTACAACATAGAGCTTGCTTTACTCTTAGGCCTATAATTTCACATGTCAATTTTTCTGTGATACTTTTATGGACATTCTCCTGTCCCTTTGACTTGAGAGATGAAACCCTCCAAGTTTTCCTTCTGGCCTGTGGGATAATAGCCATTTCTGCACTAGTCTGCCCATTAGCCACCTCTTGTTTTACCCCCGTTTTACTGAAACTAGGAAAATGATTTACACTGATTTTAGACAATATCTAGGATGTTTAATCCTATCTTCACACTGACTTTCTGTGTTCTTTTATTTCTTTTAATTTAGATAGCTTAAGAACCTTTCACTATTTGTTTTATATAGCTGAATAACCTTTTACTATTTGTTTTAATTTCTTTCACCAGGTGTGACTCAACTTGACTTTTCAGAGTTCTCACTTTTCCCTCTGTACTTCCTGCTTTGCCCATCAATCCCAATTTTTTCAATTCCTTATGGGTTATTCTCATACCTCTAAATAGTCCTTTTGAAGTTGTTTTCCAGTTCAGCCTGAAACTCTTCTTTACAAATCGGGATGCAAATTCCGGATAACTTTTGTATTTGAATTAATAACAAACTCCTCAAAATTCATGTGCTTTAGCTGTTTAGTTCAGTTCACAGATCTAAATAGTTTTATTGACTTCTGAGTTTGTCTTACAAAATAGTAAAATAAAGGTTGGCAATTCCATAGAATTTATACTAAATTAACACCCAAAAAAAGCCTGATGAACATTGCGTTTTGTGATTATCTATTCTATGACTTCCTGTTTACTAAATGTAAGGCTGAAGTCAATTCAGCTTGATACCTCAATTAGTAAGAGTTGATACTACTTAGAATTTTATATTAGCATTTCTGATTTAATGACTGTTACTAACAAAGTTTGTCAGTTATCACGTCAAAAAATACCTGCACCCTGCCATTATTAGGATCTCTGGTTTTCCAGGCTGAATTTAAAAAAAAATCAAAATGTCTTACAATAATTTATCTCTCTAATAGCATTACGATCAATTCCAAGTATAGAAAGTTGTGAGGGTAACAGAATGAGGACAGTGAACTCCAGAAAATATAATTTCAATAGACTCAGGCATAGCTTGGTACGTCACCTGAAAGATACACTGATCAGTAAAGGAAAACAGGAGAAAGGGCAAACCCTGACAGAAATGCACAAAAGGAAACTATTCCTGAGCAAAGCAAAAAAATTAAAAAAGCAAGCACTTCACAGAACTTTATGATTGTACCGTGTCTCCCCCCATGGCCTGGAAATCAAAATCACAAAAGCAGGGAAACTATGACACATACCTAAGTATATAAATTTCTAAGTATAAATGAACAGCACAAGCACTGTAGGAATAAAATCAGAAAGCTAAGGCACCAAGTAAATTTCAGTTAGCAAGGAGTAATAATAAGAAGAAAACTGTTTCATATACGTGAGAAGTAAGAAGAAAATAAAGAGAAGTACAGGTTATGTACAGGAAAGGAGAGCAAGTAACAAATGATGCAGAGTGAACGGAATTGTTCAGAGCCTTCCCTGCTCTCTTTATGAAGATGGCATGGTATGGCCATAGCTATTACTGAAAATACTATTTTTAGCAAGAACATAGGGTTGCAGGCTTGAGTATGGAAAAAAGAGGTTTGGGAATATTTTACTTTTAATCATACAGATGCGGTTCATCTATCACTGAGTCATAAAGGAGCTAACTGAAGCAATGTGTGGACCACTATCATTTGCACTCAAAGACTCTGAGGGCTTGGAGTTCCAAAAGGCCAGAAGAGACTGACATAATGCTTCCCTTCACAAAAAAGGGACTGAAAATACCAATTATAGCCCCCAGCAGAGAAAACTGCATGCATGTATTAAAAATTATAATGTGATATAAAAAAAGCCAACATGGGCATGTAAAACCAAAGTTAAATCAATCTTATTTTATATCATTAAGAGGATGAATGGACTCAAGAATAAGTGGTAGATGTGACAAATCTTGAGTAAACTTTTTTTAATATATATTCCATAGCACATTTTCATAAGCCCATTAAAAATGTGGTCTAAATAAAACAAATATCCAGTGAGTGCACAGCTTGCTGAAAAACAACCCCTAGCTTCTTTTCTGTCACCAAGAAAGGACCTGAATCAAGACACTTTATGACTCACCCAGGACCCCAGTGACTTGGATAGCTGGAAAAGAAGAAGGTACTAATAGTTTCTGCCGACACCGTGTTTGATGGAATAAGGGAAACAGGGAAGGTGGAAATATTGAACATTTTAAAAGTCATGATAAGAATTTAAAAATCAAGGCAAACTGAAGGGTCAGAATTTAGGCCCTAAGTCAAACACAAGAGAACAGTGCTCTTGCAGAAGGGACAGCACATTGTGGGATAGTTCAGCATATGAAGTAAAGAAATTATTTCCTTCTACTTGGTGCTAGCTAGATGTCAGCTGAAAAATTGTGTAATTTTTCATCATCACAATTAGCAAAAGATGCAGAAAATGAAAATCCAAATAAAAGCAACAAAATAACAGTTTCCAAAAACAAGATCAGCAAAGAAGAGTTGAAGTAAAATAGAGAACAGGAAGGGTATCTAACAGGAATGTTCTAACATAACAGATTTTATACCAAAAGGGAACAATCATCAATTGTTCTTCAAGCAGAAGGACAAGATGACAATTTGATCTTCAACAAATTAAATATATTTTAGGAAAAAACTTGCTGTTGCATTGATTAAACACTACAAATGAGAAGTCTCCAACATTATATGCTTTTAGAAGTGGCTTATACAAATATCTGTCAAGAAATGTCTAGCTATATATTGTTCTGTCACAACCCAGAAATTTTCTCACTATCCCTCCCAAACCTACATTTTTATGATTCTATGATTAGATTGATTTCTATTTACAGCCATAGCCAAATTTAAACCTGCTGTGTGGAGACTCTATAGCATATTCTCAACACACTAGAAACAAGTTTGTTACCCTTCCCTAAAGTGATTTTGATCCATAAAGATTCAGTTTCACCCTTGCTATCATTTTACTGTCTGTTGCATAACTAATGTAAAATACTTGACACCTTTGTCTTTCCTGAATAGTGCATATCTTTTAAGGCAACTACACAAGTTGTCATTTGGACGCTTCTTAATTTGTTTACTTGATTTAGCAATGTTAATAACATTCCTTCTCACATGATACGTGAAGAAGGAATCTTCAACTTATTTTTTTTAAAGGAAAATACATGAATTGCAACTTGATAAATCTTCAAACAGAATGCATGTAGTAGCATCTTTATCTTTATATAAGGAAACCTCTTCCCCATCAGCTAGCGAGTAAGCAACAATAGGTTGCTGTTCTGTTCTCACTATTAAAGGGCAACAAACTTTTGCTGAGTGATTGTTCCACATACTTGCCGATGAAACTGACTGATTGAAGATGGAAGAAGTGACTCAGAAAACACGTACATGTAGCTTTCTGAAGACAGGAATGTGCCTCAACATGGCAACACCACAGCTCCAGAGACTGGACCCACCAGTTTCCATTACTTCCATAGGAAGCACACACACTTTAAGGAACATTCTTATACCAAGGAGTACCTAGCATCTTTGCTGACTGAAGACTCACAAAAACATTATTTCTGATTATCAATACTGGAAGAGATACTAGGTTTATTTTCAACACTCTGTTCAAACAATACATCAGTTATAAAACAAAAGAAGAAATCATTATGAAAGTCTCAAATCTTTCCTGAGGTGTACCACCACAAATTCAGGAGTTCCTAAAACCAGGACGCTACTGTAAGCAAAGAATACTGACTATTATAAGCAAAGGAGCCACAACTGATGATGCAGATAACTGCTCTCCACTGTATATTGTGATAAAAATGCAGCAGAAACTGGTCAAGATAAGGTTTTCAAAGCTTCTGGACAGTTCTGTTGTACCTACATACTTTTTCAATCCCCAGCCTGTTACACATCCTTGCTTTAAAGCATGAAGACACTAGTGAGTTTTAAATATAATGCTACCAGGATTGGTTAAAAGATCAAAACCAAACTCTTCTCCCAGACCTGTTTATTCATACTTTAGTTATTTTTTTATGTGCATATATGAATGATTTTTTTAATATGCATAAAAGAATTGACGGCTTGGTACTTGGAAAATTGTTGCCCAAATACATGGCAAAGTTGCAGACAAATTACAAGCTGGGTCTTGTAATGAACACTTCAGTGCAACTTAATAATCGACAGTGCTACCAGTCCTGTTTAAAACACAGCATTCAGCAAGCTATACTACTTCCTTCACACTAAAATTGGTCTTTCAGCTCCTTTTACTTCTAGTAAGCACATGTCTTCCAGGACTTAAAACACTTATAAACAGATCTGGTGAGTAATTACGAACGGACCATCAATAGCTCAGGTTTCTCCAAGAAACTATGTTCCAGCACTTACAATTTCTCAGCCTAAAGCTCATAATAATTTTTGTTTTTCTAGATTTCTAAACAGAACAGCAATGAGGCTTTTGCTATGCAAGAAGAAAGTCTAGAGAGGAAAGGAAAGAACAAAAGAGCAGTACTGGTTTCAGTATAGGCAATGGTTTACAAAAAAACTCCAACTGTGAGTAGCAGGGCTAAAGAAAGAGAAGCTAGCCTTGTTATTTGTTCAGTTTTCCAATACACCTACACAAGAAGGCACCTTTATCTCCATCCAATAACCACAGGAAAGTGCACATATAGCAATCCATGTCCGAAAGAATATTAAGCTAAGCAGAAGATGAAAGTTCACAGTGAAGCTTTAATGAAGGGGAATAAGTTGATTAGACTTACCTAGAATTCAGCATTTGCAGCAGACAAGCATTTTTCGTTTTGTCATATATGGATGTGTAAAATCAATTTGCAACTGTGAGGCACTTTGGTTTTGAAATGGTTACAATCAGAAATACACCTGGAACTAAAAACCCTTGGTGAGTACTGCTTTGTGAGAAGGGGAATCATCCAACATCAAATCTGTAGAAAACCAAATCTGAAGAACTCTGTTCAGAGGAAGTTAAGAGGTTAGAGGTGGTTTTGCAGAGCACCCCAAAAATGCCACATGGTAAGAAGGAACCTTTTGCAGCAGACTAAGAAATGATTTGGTATAACTTGCCATCAGCTAGTATTTACAATTTGATAAACAGAAAATGTGCATAAAAGCACTAATTTGTAGCAGTCAGGCAAGTTAGGAGCTGTTGAGATATTCTAATGAGTATACCTTAAGACAATGAAACTAAAATAAAACAGAAAAATCAAGAATTATAACATGCATTTCTTAGACCAAGTATAAGCGATGTCATATATAAACATTTAAACCCCTTTATTCCATTAAAATGGTTATAAATGCCAGCATATGGTATCGATAGGAGAAAATGCAGAGTAATTAGTTAATCTAAAAAATGCATGAGTAGGAGTTTGACTGCTAAATGATTAAACTGGTACATTTTAAAATGTGTATTAATATTTAATTATTGACACTATGAGAAAAGAGAAAATCTCTTGATGTTACTTCTCAGCTCTTTCTGATACTCAGTAACCCATGCATTATTCATATGAATAGTTTGTGCAGATACAGTCAATCACTAGTTAAATAAAAGAATCATTCTCAAATTCCCTAATCACCTCAGTAGATCCTAATGCAGTATTTTCCACATTTGGGAATCAGAGCATTTTATTTAAAAAAGCAGTCTGGCCATGATGAATACAGTGCAGCCTGAGCGACATCAGTTCAAAGAATCAGATGTCAAAGTGCTCCCTCTAATGTCCCTTAATCATCACACCAATTAGTGGTTGAATAGTGATGTGATTAAAAAGACTGCTGCTATCCTATACCTATTCAGACTAGTAGAATTCTACATATGTTCTACCAATTAATGTTTGAATAGAGCAGCGATTAGAGAGACATCTGCCATTGTATATCCATTCAGAAAAGAGCTAAACTTGCATATTCATATGCAATGCAGACAAAAATAAATATTTGCAAAGGTAAACTATACATTTAGATTATAGAGATAATTGAGTTGATTCCCTTTAATGAATGTTCTCTATTTTACAATATTTGGGATTATTTTTTATTTATAAATACATAATCTTTCATCAATACATGTCTAAAAATGGCCAAATTATTCACTAAAAAAGCATTTATTCACCAAGGTTCTTGATTTCAGGCCTTGGGTAACTGGGTTTCATATCTACTTGTTTGCAATTTGCACTATTTCTGCTTCAACCCATGAGTTATTTGTGAGCTGATAACTTGATTATTCTGTACGTGTGGTACACTATTGAGCACAAAAATCACATGGCATTTCTCCATCTTACTGGAAGGAAGTACTTAAGAGTAACACACTGATTAGAGCTGAGAAAGAATCATCATATTTACAGGTTCTTTTGGACATTTGTACACCAAGAGGTACTCAAAAAACTTTTTTTTTTTTTAAGTAAGAATTTCTTTCTGCAGATGTTCACAGATAGCAGTGACAGCCACAGAAACACTACCAAAGTGAAAAGCAGTTTGAAGTTTTAGCAGACAATTATTACTACTGTTTTAAGGGAGTAATTGCCTCCAAATTTAAAGAGCAACACGATCTTTAACACCTTGCAATGAATTGCAGGTCTCACTTTACACTGTTAGCACAAAGCAGTCTGGTAGCTCTACCTTAATGTTGCACAGAACGACTAGGTGAGGAATTTGGTTCACTCTAATGGCTGGAAAGAGCCACAGAATAGTTAAAGACTCTTGCCCCAAAGTGATGCCCTGCAAAAAAACAGCTGAGCTTAACAATTATTTTGTTTAAGAAAGGCAGGGTCTTGTTGCACAATGCTGATTGGGCTTAGCAAATGTAAGGACAAAGAACAATGCTCCTACTGCCAGAAAATCAATACTGTTACAGGCTATGGCAATTAACTACAAACCAATTTAAACCCCATTTCCTTTTCACCTTTCTTGCCTTGTTGAAATACTTCCAACTCTTCCATCTGGAGCAATTATGACTATTATTTCTAAATGCAGAAACTGAAGAAAGTCTGACTACATAGGTGGGTTTATAACATCTACTCACCTCTCCTTGGTAGGTACCTCCAAGGTTTCACTACAAAAAAAGACTGGACTACAATATCCCACTGAATCCTCCAGTGACAAGTGATTTTATAAAAATTGAGGAGGTAAATTTCATTAAAACAACAAACCACACGTGTACAAGGTAAAAGCAGCCCTTGTCCCATAATGCTTAGAAATCTTATCTGTAAAGCGAGGAATTCAGTGTGCTGGGTGTAATGCAAATGCACACAATGTGTGCCCATCTAGGTTCGTGATTTAAACATCAGCAAGCACAGAATACATACAGAAATGGAATTATAGACAGTTGGAAACCATAAATAAAAACATAAATTGATGTCTAAACAATCCGTAACTACCTAGGAAAACCCTGAAATCAAAGCAAGTCCTCTGAGCTTCCCCTGTTCATTCTTTTGCTTTAGTTGTATCTCTAAATTGATGACCTAATATATCTAAATTTTGCTTCCTTCTCCAAGATTTACTATTAGTATAGCCATCTCAAAACTCTTCTACTTTTAATTTCTTCTGGCCAGTAGAAATTTTTGTTTCCCCAGACAGACTAGTGGCATCTGTTTATAACACCTTTCAGCATGATACGGAAGAAACCCATGTTAATGCTCACCTTTAGCACTGTTCCAAGGGTGACTCAGCAATAAAGAGTTTACCTACTCTGACATAAATCTCCGAGTTAAAATTTCAGAAGGAACGCTGACTGATCCTGCACCTATAGCTATAAGTCATTTCTACATCAAAATATGGTTGACAACACAGTAAATAACCAATAGCACTCATCAAAAGTATAATTGAAACTTCCTTAAGGAGAATGTTTTTCCAATGCTGAGGAAAGATATTGACACTCATTTTCTACTTCAAAACTCATTTAATGGGCAGCGCAAAGTGTCTCAGAGCAAACTAGGAGTTAAAATTTCACTTGTGTAATTATTTTGAGGAAATATGTAAGTCTGCCATCTGGAAGTGTATTAGACATTACAAAGTCACTGTGTGCATGCCTCAGCAGATGCAGCTTTTGTTCAGAGTTTTGAGGGCTGCTAATTTAATTAGTTTTGTATTTTCATACTCCCACCTTCCCTCCAACAGTAATTCTGCAAAGGCAGCGTCCGTACAGCTTTAAAAGAATCCAAAGCTAAAAGCTAAATTCAGATTTTAAGGAAATGCAAACAAGCATACTTCCTATGGACCTTGACCTGTTCATTACCTGGCCTCAACTTTACTGTCAATGGCTTTTTAGACCCTAATACAAAATTGTGCGCAATGTATCCTTTTCCACATTAGCTTTCTTGTTTTAGAAAGGCTAGGAAAAGATTCTATCATTTTGTTTAATTTGTTTATTAAAACCACTCAACAACAATGATTTCAAGAATGTAAGAAGTCTCTCATTTCTTCCTAATGCCTTTTATGTAATGGGATACCAGACAAATGTTTAGGTTTGATTTCTTCAGTCTTGGAGGTCTTGTTCTGCCACAGTAGTAAGCTACGTGATAAATCTTGCACAGTAAAAGTAAGCTACATATTTCTGAGTAAAGAAAACTTTGTCAGTTCTAAAAATTACAACCATTACTGGTCTAGAAATAAGGACTACCCCTTTACAGTTTCTAGTATTTTACATTTATCAGAACTTGCAAACTAAACAACGTGACACTTCTACCAAATAATTCATAATATACAGTATAAGAACTCGCTGTGATAATGGTGGTATGTTCCAGCTGTATCTATTTGCTTGTCTCTTAACCTTTAACCCTGTAAGTTGCAACACATGACAGTGTGTCAGTCTGTCACAGATCTCCATGCAGTAATGCAGAACTATAAAATCAAGTTGTTTATTAGATTGTAAACCTATGCCAAAACAACATCCTGCAACATCTGACATTCAAAAGAAAATCCATCTACATCGCACAAGCTAGCAATGAACCCAAAATCAATGCTGTTTGCACAGCCCAAGAAGTTCAGACCTCAGGGATGCAAGAACATTTCAGATACTACGAGGTACGCACACACAACTATGTGAAGGAACACAGGAAGAGAGACAATTTCTAGAAAGCTATGTACTTCCACAATTAAATGCAAAACCTCAACTATCAAATATTTTATGAATAAACTGAATGCAAAAAACCAAACACGGCTGATACGTGGAGAAGCTCAGAGATAAGCAAGTGACCTTAAACCCTAGAAGCTTTCAAAAATGTGTGTTAACACACTCGGTAGGAAGATTTATATATATATAAGTGTATGCTATATTTTGAAGTTTAACTAGGATAATTTATATTGGAACAGCTAATCAGGTTACAGATACCTACCTGCCCTGCTGCATGGATACCTGAGCTTCTCAACAAACAGCTTCTGAAACAGAGGAGTTTACAGCCCAGTGTTGATTTTAGGTCACCTGAAAACGTAACGTAAACTGCAGCTGTCCAGGAGCAGCTTGCTGAGCAGCTCAACTATCTGTGCAGCAGGAACAGACATTTGTGGGCAATAACTGCATCAGACATGCCAAAATAATCATCCCTGTTCACAAACAGAAACTTGTCGTGTACATTAAATTCTGGTTATTACAACATTATTAAGCCAATAAATAAAATAAGAAAATAGGAATATTCGCTACAGTAAAGAGACAGATTCTTATAATCAATGCTATAAAACAGGAAAACTATTGTAGAATATAGTTGAAATGCTAAGGATACCCTGGGTTGGTGCTCCTCCCAGCAAGTATTTGTGGGTCACACTGGATTTTGAGAAACTGAGAAGCTTGGAGGGGGGGGGGGTTCGTTTGTGTTTTGGTTTGGTTTTATTTTTTTTATTATTATAAACTACTATCAGCTTTCAAACCTGAATTTTCCTACTTAGTGGGAGAAAGTGTTTTGATGACACTATCAAAAGACAGCATAACATTATACCCATAAGGGAAATAGTTTGCAGATATAGTACTCTACCTAAAAGACTTCTGAATTTAGAGGATTATCTAAGAGAATCTGCAGGAAGACAGTAAAACCACTACAAACCTTCTAATCAGATGAGAGATCAAAGAGACAACAAAGTCTGATAGGATGAGATGAATATCACACTGAGACTAAGAATCTGAATACCTAGAGAGGAAATTATATCTAATGGCAGAAATATTGAAGAACACAGACAGTTTCTAATGAAAAAATATTTATTCTTAAACCACCTATTTCCTGAAAAATGCAATGCACAAAATTTAAAATCCAGAGCCATGTTTTAATCTAAGCTTTATATATTTATATATAACATATATACATAGGGCCATCTATATATAGTACACGTATAGGTCGATACATATATATAAAAAAATATGTAAAACATAAGTACAGATGATGGGTTCCCCCAGTTCTATACTGGAACAAAACTACCTTTAACAGTCTTTAAAAGGATAGCTAAGTGCTGCTCTACCCGGTGTTACTCTTGGAAAACAGAAAGGAAAGGAGCAAGTGGCAGAAGAGGCAGCTGATGCTGGCTACCCAGGGAGAGCGGCTCTGCGAGGCACGGGAAGTGGTGAGCCAGCTGTGATACTGCATGACACTTGAGACTGATCACACTCCATTACAAAAGGGGAAAAAGTTGCATCAGAGACTTACTAAATCACCAAAAAGGAAAAAGGTACGGCATGTACTGGGTTCTGAAAAGTAAACAGCAGATCACAAAGTAACTGCATTTACAGGAACAGAACTAGGAGCCAAATTCGGCTACTGAACAACACAGGAAACTCACATTTGAATTTCTCACACAACTAACAGCCTCAATGACTTATTGCATGTTCCAAAATAGTAAGCCCAAAAAATAAACGTGCACTTACTGAACAGCTTTTGTCAGAATTCCTTTTCCATTGCTTCTTGACTTGTTTCTTTGCTGCAGTTGAATGAAGAGTTGCATGCGTCTGTTTTCGGGGATTTAAAGCCAGAATGTTCTGTAGAAAGAGAATGTAAAATATTAAAATATAGATAAAATTTCAAAAAAAGTTCAAAGCCTCTTAAAATCGCACCTCACAGTTACAGTGATACGCAAAACTAACAATTACTCCCCATTGTAGCCCAACTTGATAGTAATTTGCTTAAGATTTGTACTTTCCATACTACTTAAGAGTATGAATATTTAGACATTTCTTGGACTGTTAGAAAACAGAATTATATTTAGTGGCCATGATAATGTTTTCCATTCCCGGATGGTTGTTATGTACAGCATACAGAAACACATAATTCTGCCTCATCGTATCACTCCAAGTAACACTTGTAAAGCAAAACAAGCAAAAAATTTTTACAATATAGGGGTTGTATTGTTTGCACCAAAGAGAGCAACTCAAATCAAATTAGCTTATTGGAACTCAAGCTCTTTTTTAAAATCAGACAAATGACAGGTTTCCATAGCAAAACTGACCTCATTTAATTCAAGGGGTGAGAGCAAACAGTGTGCAAATGACAGATCCAGACGTGGGTCTGTGATAGAGAACCAAAACTGTCATATTCTTGGTTGTAACTCCTGGAATCGGTTTTGTAAGTTTTCCTTTAATAAAACTTGACTTTAGCACTATACTATTCCACTGTGGTGAACAGGGTGTGCTTATTCTGTTACTGTATGTCAAAGATGTGCGAGACTGACTTACAGAAATGGAGACTGAACATGATGAGTATGATAGGGCTATCAATACTCTATCAGGATGCTTCCTTATTTTAAAAGTCTGCCTGAGTGGGTGATAATGTTGGAGAAGTATTCTCTTGTATTAAGATTTTATTGTGCTGATGTTTGTGGGGACTTTTGGGGTTTCTTTTTAAATGCAAAGGGTTCACTTTCTAATCAACTATTTCACGTTTGACTCTGGACTGATCAGTAATCCATTTTTCCCACAAAACAGAAGTCCCACTTACTTGCAAAGTTTACCTGCAAATAACAACATAGCCCAATACAGCAACATGTAGATTGGCTAAGGCACAAAGAAACAAAAAAGTGGGGTGCAATATTAAAAAATGTATAGACTAGATAGCAGCCTACATGCTGCTGACTTTCAGGAAGAGTTAGAGGATGTTATTAGATGTGCCTCTGCAATTCCAGCAGTAAAGACTCTGCTCCATTTCTGGGTGTTCCCCAGCTGAGTACCTCAGGCAAGATGTGGCAACCAAACGCATTCAGTGGCAGTTTATGCTAATTTATTTCATTCTTAATTAAAACAGAGCAGGGACATTCACATAAGGGATGTCACTTACAGCATCTCAGTTGCTACTTTGATTTCTCAAGATGATCAAACTCAACTGTCAGAGCACATCTGACTCATTGGTGACAGGATGCTGAGTGCCCAAATCACCCAAACTGGGCAGTAGGGTCCTGAATCAGATGTACACTTTAGCAAAACTTTGCCTACTCTCTTTTGTAATTGTTTAATGCAGTACCCTTGGCCATGAATATTATAATTATTTTAGCAAACTGAAATGAATTGCAAATTTCTAGTAATAAACTGTAACAGATGTACTCCACTGGGTACAGCACCAGTTGGTTTAAAACATGGAACAAATGGTGGGGCAAGCCAAGGACGGAAGAATCCCCATATGTTTGCTCCTGTTGGAATTCTGCAGCAGGAACATGGCTCCAAGCGCAACAGTTGCAGAAATCCAAAAGGACTATGTAGAGCAGCATGTCCCAGAATTAAATCTGAAATAAAACTGGCACATAACATACTAAATCACACATACAATGCAAAAATTGCTTATATTCCCACTACCTAAATAATATACTCTCTGCCTAAATCTTGGATTGCTGACCAAGGTGGCTGTCCTACCTAGAGGTCTCTGGTGTTTAAGAACTACTCAGAAGTTAACTGCCTAAATGGGAAAGCAACGTAAATGCTTTTGGGTCTGTTAAACTGTCGGAATGGAAAATTAGTGAGGGTGCTTTCTTCTTATTCATTTCAGTTCCCTGGCTGATTTTCCACAGCTTATGGCTAGTCAGACATTTAGTAAATTTAACAAATAAATTCAGGTAGGTCAGCCAGTAAGTGGAAAATTACCGAGTAGAAAATTCTAGGAGTGTTGCAACTAACACTTAATGTGTGCACCCAGCTAAACAAAACTAAACCACCCTGGACAATCAAGAAAGGAATCCTGAAACTCCAAACCTCTCAAACACACTAGCCATCTGACCAAAGGGGCAGCTCATTGGTGAGGAGAATTATTTGAGCATCTGTAATCTTGCTTGCCCCAATCCCATGCTTATTCTGCTACATAAATTCTCATTCTTGCCAGATGAGCTGTTGTTTGATCTCTCCAGATGTTGAAAGGGCACGAATCAAGCTCCCCAATGGAGGATGTGGGTACATAATACATCACTTTTCAGAATACTACGACCTTTGGATTTCACATTAAGATCCTATTTGTATAGTAATGGCAAATCCATGAATTATATATTTTGTGGTTTACACAAATGGGCACATTTATTTCATTAAAAATAAAGTAGATATAAATCCACTATCATTAATGGCTGCAAAGCAGAATACAATGCTGCTGTATTTTTTTAGAAATCTATGTACTATGTTGATGGAGAAAGAAACAGGGCTGAGTAAGTACACAGAAGTAAATTCAGCCCATGTTGAGTACACACTTGTGGTACAGCCACACAACATGAATAGTAGAGTTAAGCTTGAAGCTTTGCACAACACCAATCATTATGGGTGCCACTAAAGTATTATACTTTCTTTCACTATTTCCATAGATTAATCTGAAGACTTCGCTTTGGGAAGAAAGCCAAGTGGTCTGTCTCTACATGACACAACTCAATATATATTGCAGATGACTCCCTCAAATAAAACTATCTTAAGGAATTCCATTAATAACAACCCATAACAATTATTTTTTTCATGTATTTTAAAAGACAAAGATTATCATAAGCTAAAAAAATACTAAAGAATGGCTTAATTCCCTAATACATCCTGTTCTAGAAGGAAACATATTCATTATAACTAATATATATTGATTCAGGTTGCAAGTATCCTAAAATGCTATAAACTACTCATATGTAATGTACATTGAGAATGACTAGCATGTATAAGTGATCACTACAGTTTTTAAATTTTGAGCATTTAGTGATAAATGGTTATGTTGATCTGTGCCAACACAATAACGTAGCTTCTGAGAATAAACTTGCCATAAGCTATTCATTAGATGTTTATTGCTCAGCTTCTACTTTAAAGGCTATGATTAAGAAGTCTACACAAAAAATACTAGCTCTAATCTTCACTATCATCTATTAATGAAAAGGCTGTAAAAGTTTTAAAACAGCATGTTATATTACAGTGAGTAATTTGAATTAATATTACTCCCAATAAGTGATTTCAAGGCAGTCATTCAGGATAGACAAGTTCTGCAGTTAGGAATCCTGTTTGTGATACAGCATTTTCAGGTAAATCAAGACAGGTTTGCCACATGCTCTGCAGCGATCCAACATAAACTTCTGGCATAGAAATTTCATTTCATTTTTAATTTCATTAAAAGTGTCACACCCATTTTATTCCCACCTCATAAAGCCACCCTTTTAGTTGAAATCATAGGAAGCCATTACAATTAAATCTTATTTTTAATTAAATGCATATTCACCAAAATAAAATATAGTTACGGAAGCACTGTGGTTATTAGGAATGCTCCAACACCATCGGGGGGGGGGGGGGGGGCAGGGGAGGGCAGAGAGGAGGAGAGGGGATGACATTAAGAAAAAAAGTACAATTTACATCATAGGTGGGACTGCAGTAACTTCAAGGCAGTTGTCAAAAAGTCCTGCTACTCCAGCATTGTCTTTGTAAAACATACCACCTTACTCCGAATTTTTAAAGCTTTTCTTTAAATCATTAAGTTGTTGTTTTGGGTTGGGTTTTTTTTGGGGGGGGGAGGAACAGGGAGAGAAAAAAGCCAAAGTAACAGCCTTAGCAAGGTGTCCTTGTAATGTTACGTTATAATAATAAAGTTACATGGACCTTATCTCTCATTTGAAAAAGGAAATTTGGTAAAATTACAATATTTAAGAATACTCTGCTTCTGGAAGAACTCCTACTGAAACCAATGAGTTGCACCAGGACTATTTAGTCCTTAGTAATCCTCATCTTTGTTACTGGTAATTCAAAGCGAGAGTAAGGATCAGAAAAACCCTTTTCAGGCTCTGTCACAGGTTGCAGTATTAAAATTCTATCAGCTTCTTAATAAGACAAAGTAGTAATTTCCTCTTTTCGTGGATTCTATCCACCTTCTCTAGCTTGTTGAGGAAGTTTGTTATGAACGGCCCCAAAATATCATCTGAAATTCACCACAGATGAATACACATACAGCTGCAATGAAGCTGCTGAAAATGCAACTGTTCACATGCAGACTGTGATTATGGGCATAAAATGTGGTCCCATGTGTTATTTGCTTTGTTTCTTCAGACAGCACATTTACCTAGCCCAGCCCCTACAATACACAGGTTATATCCTGGTTTACTCCAGTTGCTTCACAGAGCATCCTCAGCTAACTCTTTCTTATATATCAATTAAAATTCAGGAGTAGGCTAAGCATGCTAGGGAATGCATGTGGAGAGCAATTTAACCCACCCTATTCCATTAATCTACCCAATTTCCTTAAAAAGAGTTGCAATCTCCCTCACAGCAAGCACCATTAAACGTATTGCAAGATACATATGTTCACCAAATGAACATAATGAGAACATATTTATTTTTTCGAAGAGTAATGAGCATACTAAACAATTAATTTCAAAGCTATGCAAGTGTTAATTCATTGACAGAAACAAGTAGCTAGGGTTTTTCCCCTGATATTTTATAGTATAACTAAACACGAAACTAATGTTATTATTGTTAGTCAGTCAAAGACCAAAGAACCCAAGCTAGAAGTATTTGTTTTCATGAGATTAGCTGACCCAGAATAATGAGTGTTGTTTAAAAATCATGTCAGTTAAGATAAAAATTACTAAGGCATGAACTGTTTCTACTAATATCTTTTTTGAATTGCCTAGTTCGCATTTTACTTCTTTCATCTGCTCTGCCTTTTGGAAAGCTGCATGAAGCACTAACAGTTAGATGCAGCACTTCAAACACCATGTGAAGTCCCTAACTATTACAAGTGGAAGTTTCATTACCAAATAAGCAAGAGCAAGATCTAGTCCTAGGAGAGTTTGTTAGACTGAAAGATAAACAAGATTTCAAAACATAAGTATCTATGATTTCATGTCTTCCAGAAGCTAGCTCTGTGTTATTTTTTATTATTGAAACAATATGGGAAAGCGTGGATTCCTCCCTTATGCTTACGTATGATAGAATATCTCATAAACTGACACTTGTGTCAAATGTGTATTTCCTTACTCAAGATCTGAACTAATGAGAATCTTTACAATTTACATAACTTGGCTGATCATACATCTTAGGAATTTATCCAAAAATTTCAAAAAGACTGCTTTCACAGTAGTTCAGGCCTGGATTAATTGTGAGGTGATGAAGGCCCAAGAAAGCTTGATGACATGTGAAATGACCACAGATTCAGAGGAATAACGTGGTCAGCCTTTGGAGAACCCAACTCTAGAACCAGAAAGGATCCCAGACAACATGGGACTCAGAAGAGAAACCCTAAAGAATTATTTTTGTATATTACCAGATAGGTTTTCTGTTACTGACACAAACAGCTGCACATGTGAGCAAAGTCATAAGCTGACTGGAAAGTCCTTTATATTACGGTATATCGTAGTGTGACAAACCGCAACCTTGTTATCTCTCTCAACAAGGATAAACTCTCTGGGTGACCCTCTGTGTCCATGCCTGAGAACCAGCAATTTACATCATTATGATATCTTCAAACCAGTGTCCTCAAGGTCCAGAGAGCTGAAAGATGGCGCGCCACTTCCACAGGGAGACAGCC
This sequence comes from Falco biarmicus, assembly GCF_023638135.1. Taxonomy (NCBI): domain Eukaryota; kingdom Metazoa; phylum Chordata; class Aves; order Falconiformes; family Falconidae; genus Falco; species Falco biarmicus. The sequence goes on from NC_079298.1 coordinate 23,200,703, forward strand.
AGCCTGTGACTGGGAAACATGCCTCCCATGGGACTGGGGCCACGAGGCTCAGGGGACTGCGGCCTGACCCTGAATCTTGGGACACATGTGGGCAGCCGGGGGCAGCTCAAACGCACCTGGGAAAAGATTCAACTTTTAACCACAAGACTTTTTTCTTCTCTGAGCCACACAAGCTCAGTGTCTCCAAAAAGAGCAAGAACTTGAAGGCCAATGGATGAACTTGTGGTCAGCATGTTCTAGCTGTGAACTGACAGGTCAATGCCTTTAGCATAGCACCTATGTACATCTTCATCTTTACATTTCCACATCACTTTAGATTTCCCCTTAAAACAGACTGCATGTGTATCAGAACACCTTTCCAGCTTCTTGCACTCCTTACACAGCCACTAATACTTAGTGACAAATAAAACTATTCTTTATCCTGTAATAATACCACTGCATACTGGTATCCTAGAGGTGTAGTCTTAGACCCATTACAGGATCCTTAGAAAGTGGGTTTTCCAGAACAGTTTTACCACTTCAGATTTTCATGGTCCTCTAATTTCCCTGCAGTATGTAAATACTGTCTCTTAACAAAACGAGCAGTTTTCTAAATCACTCCCACAAAAGTCAGGAAAGTCTTACTTAGGAATATGTCTATATTAACAAAAGCGTGGTATATATACCTCAGGCACCTTTGTTACATAAGCAAAGTTAATGCATTACAGATAAACAAAGTAGTAAAATTATACAAACCTAAACAGTTTACTTAATTTTGTTGGTAGGTAAACTTCCAGACCAAGAGCTTCATTCCTCTACTTCAGCAATGCATTTATGCTAGGTATTACTGTAAATTATAAAAGGTTTATTAAAATAGAAAACAAAAAGTGTTACTTCCTCTATTGGAAGAGCTCCAGGTGGAAAACTGTGCTGCTGGAAACTCTGCATGCTGCCTCCTCGACACAACTAATCTCTGCAGAGTGCCTTGACCCTCACAGGGAAAACTAAGCAATTACTCACCCTCCGCACTTAACTTTTAAGCATCCAAGTACTATCGCAGCATTCTGTGAATTATTCACATATTTAACACAAGCACGTATACATTAAATGCAACACAGCTCAAAGCAGGCTAAAACTCCACTGTACCATAAAATAAAGTTGTGAGATCGGAGGCTTCTCCAGGAACACCCTACTCTGTGATGAGATCACATTTTTCACACTATAAAAAATACATTACATCAAAAGCTATTAGCATTAACACGGCAAATTCAGAGAAGGCATAGCTGAGCACAGCTCTCATGGATTTACTCAAAGTCGCATTCACTATTACCATATTCATTTTGCTGACTAAAATATTAATTAATTTATGGCCTTTAAAAATGGAAGAGTTTAAAATTTGGTGCAGCTATCCGTCTACATCTACATTTAACAATTTAATACATTTTCTGACTAATTGGACAGTCTTAAATCATTCAACCAATTGGCTAAGTGCAAAAAAACCTGAGCAATTCACATCACAGCCTTGATTCCTAGCTTCACGGCTGTTGTTACTTTAAAACTAAGCACGTGCATGGTCTCCACAGTCTGTGAAACCCACTACACTCAGAGTTACCTTTACAAATCACAGCTTAAAGCTTCAGAAAATATTTAGGTTTACATCACAGGTATAAGAGAAGTTTTTGGTTTCCTCACTATAATATTTACCTATGCCTCGACTGCTTGTGCATCAAATTGCTCTGTTATATGAGGAATACTAAATAACATTTGTAACTGCTCACTCACATGGAGAATCATTTAATGAATATCTCACAGCAAAAAGGATAATTATCATACACATACGTTTACATCTCACTTCTATTTTCTGCAAGAAGACAAACAGATTGAAAGAGAAATCATGCTCAGTTGCCTTTGGAAATAAACTTAGTGCCAAAACCAAAAATATGCCATTGTATACCCATAATGGAACCTCCCAACAGAACCCTCAATAGCGGGTGTTTGCTTAACCAAAACCCAAACTTGCATTAGAAACATGTCAGTTAATGAAAAGTGAATGCTCTACTGACTTTTGATCACAGGAGGGAAATTAGCATTAAAAGTTATCACTGCTTTAAGTTTAATCATTGGCAAAATCAGCAGAACTAATTTTAGCTGAGCAAAGCAATGTTCTGAAAACTTTGTTAAAAGGTGATTTTCAAAGTCCAGTAAATGAACCTGAAATGCAAGGATGAAAACAACAATATACATCCAAAAGATCTAGTACATTCAGTGCTCGAAACACGTGAACATTTGTATTTGTTCCAAGAACATGCCAACTATCTATTAGTACTGATATTCTAAATCTGTTGCAACATTAAGCAACAAGTAAACTTACCTATGTACAACTAATGTGCAAACTTGTACAAAAGTTTCAGTAGCAACTGTTTAATACACTGATAAAATACAAAACTGACAATGGAACTACTGGTTTTCTAGTAACTTTGCGTATACATCAGAGCATCCTAATAAAAAAAAAGGGGGGGGGGGGTGAACAGCATGTAGAAAGAAAATAGAAATGTGAAGGATTTGTTAATGGTACGCTATAAACAGTAAGGGTTTGATATGTGAAGTCTCATATGAAAATATTAAAAGTTTGATAGTTGAAAAACTAACACAGCCTATTTTCAAGCAAGAAAATTTGACAGCCAATGCAAGTAAGGCAAGAGGAAACTTGCAGATTTTTCCTTTTCCTTTTAACATGTCATTGCCTTCTTTTGCAGCACACAGTGATCCTATGTTGACACCTTTAAGCAAAGGAACATGACATTCCGTAAATATGTAATACCACGTTATAGATGACAACGGAACATACATCGATTACGGGGAATACAAAGCAATTCCTTGGAGTTCTTTGTCCTTATTCAACAGTTTTGATTGTTAAATGTTATTGACATTAAACACTGCTGAATGTGTGGGCTGGAGGCAGAGGTGATGCTCTTAAAAAAATAGGATAAACAGATTAAGTTGCCCAATCTAAAAACATGCCAGCAAACGTTTGGATTCTGATCTATCATACTTTGTCACATGCTTATACAGAAAACTTGTTTTTAAAATACTTTATAAAGGGTGTTGTATGCAGTGGTATTATTTTCCAACTCTTTTACTTATTAAGCCAAATTGCATTTCTGCTATGAGACCTTTGAACAGAGAAGAATCATTATTTTTATCATTTGTAAGGTTTTCTAAAAATATAGTTAAGTATTTCTCCTATAAACATACTGTAATGATTCTAAAACCTTGGATTACAAGCTGCAGAAAAATTTAAGTATTGGACTTTTGCAAAAACAAAATTCCCATCTTGCTGACAGAACACAGCTCTTTCCTAGACTACAAGACACAAGACCACAAAGCTGTGATTCCATTAGAATGGAAATATTAACAAACACTTGTTTCAACTCAGCATCCCCTGGTTTCTGATTTGGTATGAGCAGGAACAAATACTGCAGAGTAACAGGAACAGCTTTAACAGAAGTGACACTATTTAGTACACTAGAAATAATGCAAAGGAAGAGTACCCAGGTAAGTGTTGTATAAGTGCTTTAGCCATCTTCCTGTTCTCCTCCACCTGATAGCTTCAGAAACACGCCAGAAGAACCAACAATTCAATGTGGATTTGGTCTTTACTTCCTTCAGCTTGACCTCAGGTCAGCTCTTCTTTCAACTATTATTCACTCACTTTTCCTGAGCAAATGGCTACATTCAGACACCAGGTAAGTTATTTAAGTGAGGCAGGTGACTCACTCCAGAAGTGGAAGTTACATGCCCAATTCAGCTTCCTCTTACAACAACTGACGAAGGGATTCACAGCTGCCAACATGCCAAGCAGGACACCCCAGCTGGGTGTGACAAAACACTGAATCGTTAAGAAGTACACAACCACAACAGTTGTTCTCTCTCACTGTCCTGGACTTACACACCAACTGACAGCCTTTGCACAAGCATTCCTCTAGGATGAAGGTTCTCAGCCTGAAACTCTACCTGAGTTTAAACACTTAACTATACTCAAATAAATGAGTTTCCTAGCTTCCATTTGAAACAGCCGGGAAAAGGGGGGAAGAGTCACAGGAAATGACAAGAGCAGTCCCTTGTGCATGGAGTCACCCTGGAATGACAGGACCTCCATCCCCACATTCCTGCCTTCCACTGACCTGGGTGGAAGGCAAACCTGAATGAAGCTGAGCTGATCAGATGTTCAGCTAAGATTACAAAACGAAATCAGAGAGAAAATATGACAAAAACACTGTTCCTACACCAGAAGAGTTTTCACCCAACTCTCCAGACTGCTTTTAACTTTTTCATTAAAGGCTCATTAATTAAGTGCACAGAGAACACTATGCTGGGAGTTAAAAATGAACTAACTTTGCTTTTGTGCTAAATACTTCCTGGGGCTCCTAAATCAATCAGTCTTATCTCCTCACCTGGTGCTAAGGTTTGGCAGCATGCAAGCTACTCTGCTTTACTTAAGAACAAATACTCTACAATCTTCTGAAAACTATTTCTTATTATACCCTAACAAAGAGGAACTGGTCCCTCAGCATCAACAGTATTGGTTACTGCTGACATATTACTCAGACAGTAGTTTTTTTGAGAAGCGATAATATTTTCATTTTTTCTGTTCTGTATTAATTTCATTTCTGAACTTTATCACCAGCGTTCTAGAATAGCTTCTGTTATGGTTATCTTGTTTGATTATTTTTTTCCTCCCAACTCTTTTGTCACTCTCTTGCTTCCATCTGTTTTGAAGAGCTAAATTTTGCATTTTCAATTGGTACTGAAAAAAGGTCAATATTAAGCACAGCTTTAAAATGGAAGCAGAATAAGTCTGGGAACCACCTCTAATCTCCCATCTCATGTTCCTGCCACTAGCATGTCCACGCGACCACACATAAGTATGTGAGTGGATTTGCACAAGCTTACTTCATCCCTCAGACGCTAAAGACTGCCAAGATTAACAGGGAGGGAGGTACACCTCTAGCACTGATGAACAAATTTATTAAGGCTGAAATCAGATCTTGCATTCACCTGTAGTTATATTCCAAAATATTACATCACACATGATACTCTGCACACAGATCCTCACACCAATTATCGATAATGTTCCTTAAGAGCTAGTACATAGACCTAAAATGGTACACCAAGAGGGACAGCAGGCTTTAATTTCATCAGTACTAAATCAAAGCCAAATCTGGTACCCATTCCTGTTTTCGCTCTGAGCAGTAAGACATGGAGTACTTCTTCAATACTGATTCAATTTACAATTAAGAGTTTTCCTAAATGCAATGATTACACCCAATCTCACAAACCTCCTTTTTAACCTTAACATGTGACATAATATGAAAACTGCTGACACAAATAATTGACTGCTTTACTATAAAGAACACTTAAAATTATTTTTAAAATGCCTCATAAATCCACATCGTCTACTTTATTGATTTCAGAAAAGTTCCTTTTATTTCCATAGCAATATTCCATGATCTAAGCACTTAAAAAAACAAAAAAAAAAAATCACTTCTCAGTTTTAACTGTCAACGAAATATGCTTCATTTCAAAGATATCAAGAAATTATCACTATTCACTTTCAATACAAAGCCTCTTACATTTCAGCTGTCATTTTCAAAAAATCATACTGAAAATAGTGTTTCTAAGCAGAGTTCAGTTGCAGTGTAATAAGTAATAATTTCATCAATTAGCAGTATTCAGCATCCACTGAGAGTTCTCTCACTATTATTTTATTCATAGAGTCCTTTGTGGAAGTAGCATACTAAAAAGATCCATTTATCCTTCAAGGTTTTTCATAAATGTGTCATACATCTTAGAAAACAATTGGTTATTATTCTCACTCAATCTAAATAACTATAATAACTTCCAGGTGTAAAACCTCTTTTTATACTTCCAATCTTCTTTACTCACATTATGGGTCTACATTTTTAATAACCTATTCTAACACTTCTACCTACTTTCACACATGCATTCTGGAGTTTTGCATGGATGCTAGACATGCCCGGATGGCAGGGTAGTCAGCTTATTGTTAAGAGCAGAATAGAATTGGGTTTCATAGAATGCCCTTCACAATCAAAGCAAAAACAAGCATTTTATAATGAGCTAGATGCTAGTATAGATGCTAAACAGTGCAGTGGCTGTAAAGGAAAATGCTGTGATTGTTAAATTCAGCAACAGCTTGCTTGCAACATCTATTTTATTTCTCCTTTCCTCTGGCTCCCTCCACATATTTATCAGTCTGTTCCTCATCACGCAGAAGGACATGTCCTGCCTCTGTTCTTTCATCTCAAGAATAAAAAGGGCTCCCTTCAGAGCACAATATTATAATTCCTTAATCAACTAACAGAAATACAATTGGGCAGCATGAGGACCTCTCTCAAGGCAGGGTAGTGAGCTCAGTGCAGACCATACAGCACAACCACAGATCCCCATCTTAATAAACATTAGCCCAATTTTCAGTGATGCACCTCCTACTCAGCAGCCTGCTTCATTCTCTCCAAGTTGGTCCAACGTTTTGTCGACCAAGAAAACCCTGGCCACAACAGTTCATTCCAACAGAAGTTGTTTTGATTTAAATAAGGCTTCTCAGAGCACAGCTAAAACAAATCACAACAAAGAACCAAGGAAAGCATGCAAAAATCTATTAATAAATAAAGTAGGTACCACAACAACCTATCTGAAAATAGCACACAGTCCAAACTCAGTAATAAATATAAACCTAATGGCACTGCACTTATGACTAATACTTGAAAGAAGTGCATCACTAGGAAGATATTAACTAATATCAAACTTTCAAAGCATCTTACAATTTTTCCACCTCATTTCTACATTCTCAAAGTGGTATGCACAGGTACATCTATTAAAACAATGGCATACACTGGCAAGATGTCTAAATCAGACAGTTTGGCTGCCTGGACACTTCTGTCTTTAATTACATATATAATTGTTTTTGAACCTGAAATTAAAATGTCAGAATGCACCATGATTGCCTTTAACTGATGACTACCATCCCATCTAAATGGAAATATTTAGATTCATCACCTAGATATTTTTTTAATTAGCTTTCAAATGAAGTCACAGGCAAGCATGTCTGCCTTCTCCCATTTGCACTGTTGGTGTCAAGTTGAACTGGAAAGGCCAACCATTTCAATGAACCAAAATAAACGTAATTTTAAGGTCAAGTCACTTGTAACACTTCAGGCAGCAAATGTCACACTGAAAATAAAACTGAACCTTGGCTTAAGCAAAGATGAAAGGTTTGGCATTTCAAGGACTTCATTGTGTTTATCACTTTAAATTTACAAATAAAGTACCAGCACCACATATATTAACATTTATGATATTAATAAAGGTTTCTGAAACTATATGTATAAATACTGGAAGCATTATTAAAAACAAAATACTTTTACAGGTGGGCTGTAAATTTCAAATGTAAATTTCAACCCTAATTTCAAATGGTGAAGTCTCTGTAAGACCTAACAACACTTAAAATTCCACATTTGCTTTGTGACGCATCTCTGACCACAGTAAGAGACCAGATGTTTCATAAGGTCTAAGCATTTTGACAGAGGGCAGAACTGAAATTGCCCAACTCAGTCCACAGCATAAGAAAACATGGATGTTGAAAAGTGGGTTATTTTGTTTGTTCTGAGACTACACATCAAAGGTAAGGGTGTATTTCTCCCCCTCTCCAGCCTGAGCAACGTGACCCAAGCACTGGCCATCTAAGGCTGACAGTCTTATCGGACAGAGTAAATCACCCCCCATCACTCACAATGCACGCTAACACACTGACATCCTAGGGAACCAAAACATCTCATGGCTTTGACTAAGACCTACCACTCTTTAAAGTGGGACCTCCATTTATCCTAAGCTTTCACAAACATACTTATGGGTTTGATACAGACATGCTAGTCATCTAGGTGATGCATTTCCAAGGGGAATAAACCCCTCTTCTGTTGTAAGGCTGTTAGGGAAGGTTACACAATGATTTCTGAGCTGTCTTGAGGACAGAGTACTTATCAGAATTGCTTCGTGAATAGATTCTTGCATTCTTCCTACTTGCAAGGAAAACTGGATCCTCTTCGTGTCAATCTAGGCTGACTATGGTGATTCTACTAAAATTTATCTGTCCCAATTTGACCTGGATATATCTGATTTTTTTATATTTACATTTTGAATTATGGCATTGCATTTAAACTGCATAGACCAAGATGACAAAATGTCCACCAAGTTCTGTGTAGCCGATCTCTGTTGGCACATTTCAGAAACTGATGCTCTGCACATGTAAAGATGTCAGAGATTTTTGCTGTGTTGATCATTGAGAAGAATTCTGCCCTTAGTATACAAATGACAGCAAATGAAAAAGAAAAGATTTTGGATAAGATGCCCACACAAATGTCACCCTCTGAGCTTCTGATAAGACATTTATGACCAAGGTTTTCCTAATCCTAAATGTTTGATTTCTTTGCCAAATCACATACTTGCCGAAGTCTCAAATAAAGGCACAAATCCTGCTCTTCTCAAAGGCAACGTCACAGAGCAAGGAGCAGAGTGTGTACATCAGCATTGTACTGATGAAATAAAAAAAGGAATAGAAATCATATGCTAATAAGAGGAGGGAGGTTGCCTGGCAACCAGGGAGGGAGAGAAAGCAGTTTTTGATTTGAACTCTGTGCTGTCAAAGGGTTAGCGTAGCCAGAACAAACAGGACACGTTCAATCCAGCTTGTCTGCACCCACCAGGAATTTCAGCTTTTCTCAACATTTTAAGTAGAAGTGTGTTCCCAACTCAGAGCCAGCTACATCTGTGTTCCCTGGGTCATTTTACTAAAACTGGCAAAATGGCATAGGATAGGATGGACAGCAGATTTTTTAAAAACGTCCATTTGAAAAGCAGGAGCACATGCCTTTGGGTAGCTCAAACTGCATCGTGCATGTAGCCTGGCTGGGACAGACAGCCGTGCAACCTTGGGTCCAAGCAAATCCCAGTTCATCAGATACAGCCACAGCCACACCTCACTCAGCTGCACTGAAAACTGCAAATTCTGCCCTGCTGCTAAAACCACACTCTTCAAATGCCTCTCAAAAGACTGCCCTGCACCACTGCACTCGTCACATCTGATGGGCAAAAACCTGCCTTACAGATCTCTCAGCTTCCTATATCAACGTGTAATTTTACTTTCTTAAAAGATGTAACACTCAGCAGAGGAAAGAATAAAATTCAAGTCCAATCTAAAATATAAAATGATCATGAAATCCATTTACAACATTTCCATTTATGAAATCCATAACAACAAGGAAAATTAATTTCAGTTCCTTCTTGTTTTCAGAGTCGGTAATTGCAATGGCAACTCTTAAGTCCCAGCCATAAGAAAAGGTGGGAGTAGCAGGTCTTATTTTAAAGACCTTCTTACAAAAACAGTAAAATTTTAAAACTGTAGAAAAAATTTGAAGTTGAATTCATGAGTAACATTAAAACTCAAAAGTCAAAGGAAAATGAAAAGCACGAGTCAGTTTTTCATTTTTCCCAGTATCATTATTTTGGAGGACTGAATTTCAGTGCTACAATTTACCAGACTATCAGCACTGGAGGCAAGATCATACATAACTCTTTGAGCATCAACAGGGTTTGCATGTAGAACATGAAAAGATGAAATGTTTCATACTGAAGACTTTCCTTCCTACTTGCCAGACCAGGTTTTAAACTGATGAGTAAATCATATTGTTCAATTCTCCAAGATAGACATGATAATTGTGGTCTGTAATCTTCCATGAGGTCTTAGTAATCATCCTATAATTGCTGTTCCACTCGGCTAAGAGTTTACTACAACAAATCCACTAAAACATTGAAAAGAGCTTGAGAAATTCATTAAACAAAAATAGCTAAAACAGGAATTTTTGTTTCCTCACTGATTGCTCATTAAATGACCCTAGGAAGACACAGCCATCAATTTGGAACAGCCATCTGATCATCACGGCAAGCTATAAAGCAATAACTTAAAAAAAATTCTATGTATTAAAGCTCTGTTATGGAACTTCAAACAACTAGCAGGTATCTACAACAGAGAGACACTGTTATAATTGGGACTTTTTAAAATAAAAGTTTAGCCTAGATCAAAGAAAGCTAGCTTCAGCTATTTATTCACATAACCTTTGCTTGACAGTTTTGTGAGCCATGCTGACTAGTAGGATTCCCTGCTATCTTGCTGGAGGTTTCCCATGCTTTTACAGTATTCTTTGTTTTTCAATCCTTGCCCTGCTTCCCCCTTTAGAAGACACTAAACTTAGCTCTCAGACATAACTACCTGCAGTCCTCCACTGTTGTGCATTTGTATTGGGAGAAGAATAAGCCTCTCAAGTGAAGTTTGCTTACCTTGCTGTCATAGCCCATGTTTTGTAGCACCCGCTAAGTACATATCCCAGGAAATGAAGAACCATCACTGCTAGCAAATCTGCTACTTTGAGTGGTATGGAAACTGCAGGCTGTACCATAAAGCTTCCTTGAGGCTTAGGGACACTTCCCAGGTAGCTGTTACATGCGGCAAGAAGCATGTTACAAGAAGTCCTGTTCCCCCACCTACCCAACCCAGGAACCAGCTGCAGCCCTTGAGTTCAGGTGTGCGATCTGTACCCTTGATGAGCTGCTCAGCCAGGCTATAACCTCATTCCACCTTCATTAGCAGCCTTCAGAGAGCAGTGTACATCTTGCTGCTGAAAAAACTCGAAACCAACACACACATGCCTATTATGCCATGACGAACTCGCGGAGCCTCCTGTGTCCTCACTAAGGTCAGCACCCAATGGACACAGTCTGGCCCTTAAACATTCCTCGTCACCCTGAAGTTCACATATTTTGTAGAGCTTTTGTCCACAACGGGCAATAGGAACTTATTTATACCTATGTATTGCACCACCACAGAAATAAGAGTACAATGCATGAGAAGCACAACAAATGTTAGCTTTCTAAAGTAAACACCAAATAAAGCTATATGGATGAATTTTATAGCAACTTTTCAAGCAAGAAAATGTGATTTAAGAGCCATCTATACTTTCTAAAGCTAAACGAAGAGAAAGCTTGACACAGTTACAGTGATGATGTTCATGGTATTTTATATGAAAGTGCCTCAAATTTACCCTGGTAATTCTCAGGCAATTCCCAGATTGCTGTTTCAGAACACAGCTCTAGCCCCTTACACCTTTCCTTTCATTCTTGTAAGTCAGGCATCAGTGCTAACATCTGAAAACAGCTGTGACAACATGCTAGGTACGCAGCTGCTGGCCCAGCAAGGAATTACCCATTCATCAACACCCAGCTCCCCTTTAAACATTGGAAATAGATGAGTCAGAAGGAAAGTTTGATCTGTGAAATGCCAATATACTCTCCATCTACTGTAAGAATGATAACGCTGTTTCATTCTAAGTTGGGGGTGTGTGTGTGTTAATTTCCTAACGATGTTTCAGGTTGGAGACAACCGTGTGGCAAAGCATCTCTGCTCTGCTGAGAAGTCCCTACCAAGGAAGGCTGGGAGACCTACTCCCACTACCTGCAGACTGGATGGCAAAGAGCTAGAAAGTATCCACCACTCAAACATGACTGAATGAGATAACTAGAAGGACTGCAGAGAAAGACTGGAATGCAATCAGGAAAACATAGTACACAGAGAAGAACAGTATTAAATAATGTCATTCAAGGTTACGTGATTCTGCATGAACTCAAGAAACTAAGTTAAGATTCTGCTCAGGACTTCACAGTTTTGTCATTCATTAATTTCTGAGTACTTGATCTGACAACTTTCATTCTTTAAAGAACCCTGAGGTTTCCAATAGATAGAATTATATATGGTTTACACACAATAATAGTAAAGAATCAGCTAAAAAAATAGAAGGGGGAAGGCAAAAAAAGGGAAGACTTTATTTCCCAGAGTATCATTGTTAAAGGTCTGTATGAAGCCTGTAAACACTATCTGGAATTTTAATGTACATGTAACACAGTTTCATGTTACAAGTTAGAAAGGGAATGCTGCCCTCACACCTTAGATTTCAAAATTTCTTATAAAGAGAAGAACAGAGAAGCAATAAATAAAAAGCCAAGAGAAGTCCTTGCACCATACATCCAAGGTAGGTATTTTCACCTACAGCAATTCTGGAAGCCTTTTGTTTAGATTTTCTGCACCAATGGAGTGTTCTCAGCACATTTTGATAGAGTTGACCAGATTCAAAAAAAGGCAGTGCTTTCGTTTTGTGGGGTTGGCAGTAGTTTGGGGGTTTGTTTTGGTTTTGGGAGAGAGGGATTGTTGTTGGGTTTTTTGCATCTGTTTGTTGGGGTTTTTAACACTGACATTTTTTGGAGAAGGCCCTACACTTTAATCACAACAGTACTAGTCTTCCACAATTTGGAAAGCTAACTTTTAGAACAAGATTACCTATGCGATTTCTTCATTTTCATGAGTTGGGCTGAAAGATTTGCTCAGGAGCTGAAGCTGCTGGCTAAGCCAACCAAGGGAGATGAGATTCCTCAGGGACAGCGTACTGGAATTTTTCTATTTTTTAAATAACTTTGGGAACTGACTTGTGATTTTAGCTACTTCTGGCACAGATTCTTGGCTCCTCTTTAACCAATAACATCAAGTCTTTTTATCCAGCCTTAACTATCTAAGTAAATGATAAAGTAGTACCGAGACTCCAAAGGTCATATTTAATATTTTAATTATATGAACTATGTTTGAGATGGTAACCACTGAGATAAGTTTCATGAAATCATTCACTCAGTTTCTATACTTTAACAAAGAAAGTGATCAAAACATTCAAGTTTTGTAGCCAGTGTTCATGTTGATAGATCTCTCCACTCAGCAACCAAATTTCTGAGAATATTTATCTACAATGATGTAGGCTTCGCTAATATGCACTTTCCCTACTTCAAAGAAAAAGATAAAATACATTTTTATTGAAAATACACGACTTTTTTCCCTCCAGAAGCAAAATATATATATATTTAAAAAAAAAGAAGAAAAAGAAAAAACCCGAAGTGCTGCAATTAGACTATCAGTAATTATTGATATATTCATCTGGGAGACAAATCATACAGTGACTAAATTTATTCAAACAGATGGGGAAAGGACAATACATTTGGTTAGAGGTAGACAGCCTTGATTTCCTCGCTAATTTCAATGAGTGCTGAAAACAAAAACACAGGAAGATACTGACCAAACTTTCTGGTTTCAGCCTGAGAGTAAAGCAAACATTAGTCTATTTCAAAATCCATCAGTTAATCTTCTAAATCACGCAGTACTCCATACTATTACCAGCACATGATCCTACAATGATATACTGTCCATTGAATCAGTCATACATATCTAGAAATGCAAAACAATGTAATCCCAGAAATATTTCGCATTAAGAATTTGAGGAAAGAACTCAAAAACTTGTACTGCCAAAATCAAACTTTTATAATAGAAAAATAAACTTCACCACTTGAAGAAAAACCCCAGATTGGCTGCTCTGGAAACACTGAGCTGGAAAAAGACAGGCAAGCACCGATTTTATACCGTTGTGCCTCCCTAACTGCCAGGAAGACCTCTACAATAGACCATTCTTCCTGTCCATTCCATGTTGCAGGTCTATCAGAGTATCTAAAAGAGCACTTCTGGTTTCCAGTCATGCTTTGAGCAGCAGCTCAGTTCGGAAAGGGACTGGACACAAGACCTCAAGATGAGCACTGATGACAAAACTCGGTCACAACTGACCTAAAGGTGTATCCAAGCAGCTTCCACGCACGTTTGCATATTATGACTGGGCCTTCAACGAGCTGCAATAGTCCACCCTAAACCTAATATTTTAAACTTCAAGGTACACCGTAGCAAGAAGTCACGTCAGGCTGGAACAAGACTACCAAACTACAGGCTGGTTTATCATCACTCTGTTTTTGCTAGACTCTCCAAGAGTTGAAGCTTACAGCCACGTACAAGGTCCTGTGAAGTGTGGGAGAAGCTACCTTCAGACCCAATCATGCAACTCGGCTACCATCACCAGGAGCTCACCACATCACACCGCACTAGCCTTGGCCCCGCTCTACCACACCTCGGCCTCGCACCAGGCCATGTCCTACAGCTTCTGAGCTCCCAGACCCACCTGCGGCAAGGAGCATCATGCAGGAACACCGAGTGCCACAGGTACTGGAAGCCACTTGAAATAAGGGTGCTACTCCTGCCATCCTGCTCAGCATTCCATACAACTGTTTTACCCCCAAGACACACGGTGCGGCAGGTCAACCCAGCTTGGCCCGCGGTGGGACTGTGCGGGCCCACGGGCAGCGGCGGGCCGCCGGGGCTGAGACCGGGGGCGCTGCAGGAGGCAGCCTGAGGCCCGCGAGGCCGCCCAGGGCCCCCGCAGGCCACGGCCCCCGAGCAGCCCTGCCCCGCTGGAACCCTGCCGGAGCCGGGAGGGACGGACCTCACCGCGGGGGACCGGGCTCGCCGGGTCCCAGCCCTGGACTTCGCCGGCAGGGAGTGACAGGAGGCGGCGAGAAGGGGAGGCGCCGGCGCCGCCTCCCTCACACCCCCGCACACCCACGGCGGTGCGGCGGCCCCGCTCGCCGGGGCGAGGGACGGGGACGCGGGGCGGGAGCCGGAGCGGTGCCTCAGGCCGCCGCCGCTGCCCCGGCGGCCACCCCCGACAAGGGCAGCGGCTGCCCGGGCGGCAGGTCAGCTCCCGGGGCCAGGGCTGGCTCTGCCCGGCCCCACCGGGGCTGCCCGCGGCCGGGAAGCGCAGCGGAGCGAGGCCCCGGACGCCGCCGGCAGGCAGCGGCAACAGCGGCGAGGCACTTCCTAAGGCAGCCAAACTTTGCCGGGCGCTCCCGGCCGGGCGCCGCCGCCGGGCAGAGCCCCCTCCCCGCTAGCGACAGCCGCACGTCCCGGCAGGGCGAGTGGGTACCTCAATGTCCACCGGGTCCCGGCTCAGCACACGAGCCATGCTGTCCGCACCGCCACCGCCTTCCCCCGGCTCCCCGCAGTCCCGGAGTGGAGCGGAGCGGAGCGCGGGAGGAGGCGGAGCCGCCAGCCCGGACAGCAACGCCCAAGTGGGCGGGCGCCCCCCGCGCCGGCCCGGGGCCGGAGCCGAGGCCGCCCCGCCGGGCAGAGCCACGCCGGGCCAGGGGCGGGCGTTCCCGCTGGGCGGCAGCGCTCGCGGCCCAGCACCTCGTCGCGGTCACGGATCGCGCCGCCTTACCTCGGGGCCGCGGCGGGCGTCGGCGGCCACCGAGGGGCGAGGAGGCGGCACGGCAGCAGCCCTCCGCAGGGGTCACGGACCCCATCCCCCGCCGGGAAACGGCCCCTCGGCTGCAGGCCGAGCACGGCGCCGCCGTGGCACTGCCGCTGCCGAAGGGCGGGGGCCCGGCGCCCTGCTTCCCTCGCCGAGGCGCGGTCGGCACGCACGCCGCGGCCTCCAAGGTCACCTGCTGGTGGAAGGGGACGCGGGGACAGGGCCGGACCTCACCCCCGCTTCATGGAAACCCCACGGGAGGAGCTTGCGCGCCGGGGCCGCGTCCAGCAGCGCCGTGCCGAGGGACGCGGCCCCTCTGCCGCGCAGAGGCAAGAGGAGCTGTGCCGGGGTCGCACACACTTTCCCGGCGCCGCCGGCCTGTCACTGAACCGTCACCCGGCTCCCCCCAGGACAGCGAGCCCTGCCTCAACCCCGGAGAGTTCCCGCCTGGAGAAGCCGCCCTGCCACGATCGAGTGCCACAGGCAAGCGGGCTGTGCCAGGCCCCTCTGTGCACTCCTCAGTGCCTTTCCTCCCAGTCTTGTGGTTGTTTAATACCACAAACAAGATTTATGGCATCACTGAAATAAACATACATTCCCACTGCAACATGCCTACAAAGAAGTTCTGTCTTCCCTGCTGCCTTAAAAAATAGCAAAAAGCCAGTATCTTCCATTTGAAAAAAAAAATTAAAAAAAACCAAAAACAACCACTGTAACATCAGTTTCTAGATAGTACTTTCAAGTAACCACACCTATGATCCACCAAAATATGATTTTCCCACCATTTCACAAAAACAGAAGAGTTTTAATTATGACCAAACTTCGGTTTCCCTAAGTGCATGCCAAACAACCTCACAGGTTCTTTCTCATCAAAAGACAACCCCAGCTCTGGTCTTCGACATGCTCTTTACAGCAATAACTTTTATCCAGTCTGCTTTCATTCTCCTTTCTTTATTACAGCATAAAAAGGATTTATTTAAAAAAAAAAAGTTTCCATCTCTTATTTACATGAAGCCTGAAAAGCGCAAGTAGATTCTGGACACCAATGACCCTTTGGATGCAGTAAAGAACAGGTGTACAGATGTCGCAGCACTCTCCAAACTATCACGCTGCAACAAGGTCTTTTACCATCTCATACCAGCACACTCTTCATGCAGTCCCTCTGCTGCCTTCTCCTCACCTTGCCTCATCCAGGGCTCGCTCTCTCTTCTCTTGCTTCTTCCTCTCTCTGCTTCTTCCTTGGCTGCTCTCTCTTCGTTGGCTCTCAACCACTGAACAGAACCAGCCACAGCTGCACCTTATCTACACCGGCCAACCCGACACCCCTGAAGCCAGCCCACAGCTGTATATTATCAATACTAATTAACCCAGCTTCATTCCTCTACATACAGGTTTGCCTTTTCTCTTCCTTTCATGTCTCCAGAGAGAATGCCTCGCAGAATAGCATGGGAAAGTGTTTGCCTCGTAATTATTTTATTTATTTCCATCTTTGTAAATGAGCACTTATAAGATGCCCAGTGGAGATTTTGTTTCCCTTGTAAGATGTGGAGAAATAAGGTTGTGGTCTTCCATGTCTCAAGTGAGAGCTGTGTTTTCTCAAGGCTGCTTCAGCACCATTGCATAACAATTCTTGTTGATTACAATCACCCATGCAAAGCAGTTAAAGTGTTGGCAGGAAAATCAGAAGCAGGATCACCTTCATTGGTAGTACTTATCTCTAACAAAACCAAGAGACTTTGGTTCATTTAATTAATACTGACATTGCTGAGCAGCTCAGTGGTCCCTGGTGCTAACTGGGGAGTTTTCCAGTCATGTTTGGTCTTGACTGTATAGGTACATTAGGCCCGTAAGTCAGTTTCACAAGGAATATTTCCAAGTATATGAAATAAACTGCTCTGCATCCAACCATCTACAGTTTGCATCTATTTGTTCTAAAGGAGCAGTTACGTTAGAGACTAACAGCAGCCACTGGACTCTCCAGCTTCATTCTGTCATGCCAGGCTTTCAGCAGTGACAGATAACACTTTTGAGGAACCTCCAATTTATTTTTTTTTGAAAGTGTCACCATACACATTTTCTCTTTTGCTCTGCAGGTTACCCCTGTGTTATCTACGAAGCCAAACAAACCTGACACCTGTAGGATCTTTGCCCTCTGGAACCAGTGAAAAGTAACACCATTTGAATTTTTTTTAAGGTTTTTTTCCTCCAAATGAAGCAGGATTTATTCTGCCAATAAGTACAGGTCAGAGAAAGGCATTCAGAAATCTAACTGTACCTTGCTTACCCTCACAATTTGTATTTTTTGGAAGAGGGGGCACCTCTTATTTCCCCTCCCACATACTTCTCCAGGGGATCAACTTACTGCCGGTAAGCCATGGCAGCCAGCCAGTCTTCCTCAGCCTGCTGCAGTTTGCCAGCTTCCCCCAGCAGTTCAGGAGGGCTGGCCTGATCTCTGGATTCTCAGCTGTGGCAAATAGTGCTCTTATCAGCACTGAGCATCTGCACAGCTGAACTTTGTTTCAGGAAATAAATGAGCAGAAACAGGAGGCATGCACAACAGTCATCAGAATACAAGTATTCCCGATTTTCTAAAGCAGAAGTTACAAGAAATTTTAATAAGAGAAGTGTTACGCAGCCTAAATATAGTTTGGGAGTTTTTTTCTGAAGAAGTACTCAGGCTCTGATTTTTTTTCTCCCTTCCCCAGCAGGGTTTTGAAAGCAGCAGAAACAGAGCAGTGATGCTAAAGACCTAACTTTCACTTCTGGCATGAAATGCTTTTGAGGCTTGGTTGAGTTACAGGCTTTTGAAAATTGCCATTAACCTTTTGTTCCTTGTGCTCTTCAGGTAGAATTTGCTTACATGACAAAGAAGTAATTGCACATGAACTTTCTCAGAAAACCTGCAGGCACAGGCTGCCACCACAGCAGCAACCGCTTTGTGCTGGGAAAGGCTGCCTTGCTGGGGGGGGGCAGGAGGGCAGGGCAGCAGGCAGCAAGCAAGGCCATGTCCTTCAAATTCAAACGGTTCCAGGAACACAACCTGCAATCGAAAACAAAAGATTAACTACTACAATGGCTGGAGGAGGAATCCATGAGTTTAAAGGGTAAACTGTAAACTCTGAAAGTTCAGCATTCAAATTCTGGCAGTGATGTATTAGGGAGCCTAGAGGTCCGAGTGTACTGACATATCATACAAGCGACTCCCCACTTTTTCCTCAAAATTGTCCCTGATTCACATCAGTGCAAATACTAGAAAGACAGGACATTCCAGACTTTAATCTGCTGTGCAGTTGTAACTTGAATCTGATAGACAATCTTTATTTTTATTCCAGGACCAGTTTCCTCACTCGTTGCACATGACAGAGTGTGAGAGTTACAGTCCTACAGCTAGCATCTCCCAACATCTGAATGCCTCATTTAGCAACCCACATTACTCATTAAACTTACCAGCAAGTTTATCTGTCAGATTCATGGGATTCAGGAAAGTCTGAAGTGACCTCAAGGTGCTCTTTTACCTTCTTTGAGGACCTCACTGTGACAGTGCACAGATTTGTGTTTCAGTTATTTGCTGCTTCTGCCCTCCGTTTGACTTGTCAGCTCCCCAGTGCAGCAGTGTAAAGGAGACACATCCCGTGTGCAAAGGGTCCAAGAGAAATGGGATTAGCAAGAAAATGAGTCACAGTGCTGACTTTCCCAGGACAAGGCAAATCACTATTAGGGTAAAGTTGAAAGAGGTAGCCGTACTGATTCCAGTGTCAGGTTCATCAACTCTGAAGTAATCTATGTTGCATGTCTTCACCGTACTGGTGTCAAGGAGGAAACAACTGTATACACGTGAAAGATGAAGTGTGAAAGGGAGAGGTTTTACTGCCCTGTTTCTGAAAGGTCTGTAAGAAAAGAACCATATGCCATCCTTTGTCATCCCTCATCCTGATCCAGAGAAGGGGGACTGGAATTCAAGAGTTAATTTGGAAAGAATTGCTCTCACTACCTCTCTCAAATAGCAGCCTTGATGTTGACTTAAATATAGTTACAACTTCATGCATTTCCTCACCAGTTTGGGGAAAATGCTCAACTTAAAACATTCACATTAGTGAAGAAGTTTACCTTGCCTTTCTAATCTGCTAGTTTACAATTAGATTTTCAGTGCTCTTCAGAAAGAGTAGCTACACAGGATATCCCGCAGTATGCCACAGTACAGGAGTACAAATGCACTTCAGGTATGAGATATACATAATTATAAATTCTGTTAGGACGAAAGTCTGACCATTACTCAGACATAGCCTTTGGGCCTGGAATTGTAAAGCACAAAGAGATTAATAAATAACAAAGTGGCCACCATGTGAGCTTTGATAAGTGCCTAAATGCATTTTAAACTTAAACTCTTCTTTTCTAAGTCCACTACTTTATTTCAGCTATCTGTGTCAGTGTAAACAAAAGCTTGTCTCCTAAACTGCTTTATAACTTTGTAGATGTAGCAAGAAGCACAGGTTTCAACGTGATCATCCTGGGGGAAAAATTAAGCAAAAAGAACCCACGTATCTTCACATCACAAACATATTTTGATAACCACTATTATGCAATTCAAAGAAATATTAAAAAGTAAAACTTGTTTCTGGCACAGTGTAATGTTTTCCTACTTAAATTCCACCAAATGTTTCTTTAGGATATTTTAGGGGATGAAAAATCTGGCTGGGCTTTTTTCCCCTCTCCAATCTCCAGTGAGGACATCTGTAGACAAATCCTGTATTTATTACCAAGATTGAGAATTGCTAAATTGATGTCCTGGATTTGCACTGGTCAGTCTTTTCTCTGTATGTGCCTCAAATTATTTTCAACCTCAGTGTGCCTCTCATGTTGCTGCACCTTAAGCTAGGTAGAATAGTCAGGAAATCTGGATGTTTACAAGCTGAAAAGTATTCACATTTATCGTGAGTTTTCTCTGGACAAAAGCAATTACAGATTTCAGATTAAGATGGGATTTTGGAGCAGTGGACCTGGGGAAGAGGAAGCTGGAAGTACTTCATCAGGATGAGTACATTGGATTTAATTTCAGAGATACACTGAGCAGCCACTCACATCAGACCAAATTATCATTTCTGGACAAGGAAATCCATGATAGGACTTGAAAATCTAAAATTACTTAGTTCCCTCTGAGATACCTCATGGTTGTGGTGGTCACATTCATCTCTTTCAGCGCTGGGTGTTAGAAGCAAAGGTTGCTCCTTTCCAGACATACACACCTGAGATGAGAAGAGTGAAAAATAAGTTTTGCTTTGAAGGATCAGATCATTTGCGCTGAGGCCCAGCACACAGCATTATTTGCATCTTCTACATTCCCCATGGCAGCAAGTTCCTGGCAAGGGTGAGCTCTCTCTTTTGAATGAGACCGGGTATGGAGCCATTTCACTATGCAGCAGTAAAGTAGGACAAAATCATACTGAGTTCACCAGAGATTCCTGTAGATGTCAACTGGCTGGCATCTGTGCAAACTGACCTTCCAGCCCTCCCTCTGCTGTGCAGAGAAGGCTTCCAAGTCTCCAAGAAGTCAGACTGCCAAACTATTAGGGAATGGGTTTACTACATACCTAACTTCCTGCAACAGCAAGTATTTCTCCATTCAGGTAAATATTAGAGACGGTGACTTAGTGCCTGGCTTGTGATCATGCAAAATTAACTACTTCTGTGTTTGCAGTTTCAAAGGGATGCGTGCAGGGAGATCAGGGGAAGATCAGCCTCTAAAATAGATAGACACCATGAATATATTCACTGAACTATTGGTATGAATTCACCCCTTCCAACAACAGGAGTATCAGCAGGAGATTTGTTTTTTTACTATTTTTATTTTGGCAGGGATTCTGCAATTGTGTTGCTTTCCAGAGATACTGACAAGGTGCAAACTGACCTCTTGAATTTTTACAAAATACTACTGGTATTTACTATTGGTCTCTATAGTTGCAGCATAACTGGTTTCAACTTTGACAACATTTTAAACGCCTTGCAACCTAAATATCTGACAAACAAAGTGACTACTCTTTGCTTTTTTAAATGACTATTTTGTAAAGAGAAACTGCCACCAGATCAACAACCTTGAAACAACCTGTTGGTGTGTTTGGATTGTTCTTATTTAGTAATTCCAAAAGGAACAGACAGGGTTGTGTTTTCCTAAAAGAAATACAATAACTGATGTTAACTCAAAGTCCCTTTAAGTAATTGCAATTAGTACTTTGTCTCCACGTCACATCCATCCCTCTCGTGGCTAAAATCCCAGCCATCTTGGCAATGCCCAATGATCAGCAACAACAGTTTTAGGCTAGGTTAGTACCTGTTTAACACCTTCAGCTATGCCCTGTGACCAAATAAAAAAAATCTGGCAGTCATTGCAGAAGCTATTATTTAAAGTAATAGTGAGAGCACTTCAAAAGAAAAACCATAGCAACTGACAGGAACAATACAAACAGTACACTTGCCTTAAAGGCAAAGCGTAAGGTCCTGCACCCAGAGATGAACAACCCCACACACCAGCATGGGCCAGGGCTGACCTGCTGGAAGGCAGCTCTGCAGACAAGGACCTGGAAGTCCTGGAGGACAGCAGGTTGCCCACAAGCCAGCAGTGTGACCTTGGGCCAAGGAGGCCAATGGGACCCTGGGGGCATGAGGAGAAGCGTGGCCAGCAGGTCGAGGGAGGTGATCCTGCCCCTCTGCTCTGCCCTGCTGAGGCCACATCTGGAGCACTGTGTCCAGTTCTGGGCTCACCAGTTCAGGAGAGACAGGGAACTACTGGGGGTGCCCAGCGGAGGGCTACAGAGGGGATGAGGGGGCTGGAGCATCTCCAGTAGATTCAGGAGAGGCCTACAAATACCTTAAGGGCAAGTATCAAAAGGATAGGGCCAGGCTCCTTTCAGTGACAGCCAGTGATGGGACAAGGGGCAACAGGCAAAAACTGAAACACAGAGAGTTCCTTCTGAATGTGAGGAAAAATGTCTTACTCCGAGAGTGACAGGGCACTGGATTTCCATTAAAACAGTGAAGCTTTCTCCCTCCACCAGTGCTCCATGCAAGCATTAAGGATGACTCTGCACATTTTTAACCCAAGTCTTCCCATGTCTGCAAGTTGCTTGCTACAGAGAGTTCCATTTACTTGCAAATGATTCATTTACACTGGCCTGTAACTTCAGCAGTTGTGGCTATACAAAGAGCAAAATGTACTGCTCCTGTTGCAAGATTTAAGCACGAAGATAAAAGGCTGCAAGTTGAAAATAATTTTCTAATAGGGGCTACTCCAGGTCTTTACAGGGCTCAGTGCAATGAACCCCAACTATAACTTGGATTTTATAATAGTATTCAAGAGCCACCAGCACTAACAGACTCAGGTAGTTAACTTGGATATTTTATTCAAGCCAAACAATGAAATATTGCTGGAAAAAAAACCCTGTTCTGTGGTATTTTACATTGCACAAATAATTGCTGTAAGGTAACACAAAGTGTTTGGGCTGGAAGTGAAATAGAAGCCCCCCCAAACACTAACCAGTACATCTTTTATGCTGTACTTCCAGCAAATATGGCAAAAAGAACAAAACCTTGACTAAGTTTTCCATGGGACAGTTCAAGAAAATTTCTTTTCCCTGCCTTCCTATAGAGCTGACTTTTACCTAGGACCTACAAACTGCGTAGAACAAAGCCGATTTCCACTTACAAGGCTCAGATGTGGCTGTAGCCCTCAACTGTTGGTATAAGGTGATGTATAAAGACTATCTACAGCCTCAGATGTTGACTGGAGAACTGATGCTTCGATAATATAAACAACTCGTGGTACATCCCTATGTCCTTGATAACCTACTAGGCTGATAGCAAGCTAGTCATCTGTCTTAGACTATTTTGAGAAAATTCCTGAAGCCTATTTCACCACTTCAGAAATAGCTAACTTTACAATCAGCAACAGTTATTACCTTCTTGGCAAGGTTGAAATAAATAGAAGAAATTAATTCCTACCCAAGGTCCCTGCAAAACATGGGCAAGGTGTTAATTCACTGCCATCCTAGCTTAAGGTAGCAATTGTCAATAGGACAGTCTGCATCATCATTTTCTCTCCTATTTAATCAAGGTCATATTAGATCGCTACATCAAATCGAGTCAATCTGATCAAAAATAAAAATCTGAGCTAAACTAGTTTCCTTCTGGAAATTAACCCTTTATCACAAACATTATCCATCACTGCAGACTATCTTATTTCCACTGAAAATGACTATTTCTATAGAACACACACTATGCTTTAAAAAATAAATCCTCTCCCGCCAAATAAGACTACATTGTCTGATCACATGCCTAAGTTTGTGGCTTTTGTATCAGATTAAAAAATTTACTTCTAGCTTTTTTTTTACCTCCAAAACTATTTCTTCTACCTTTCTCTTCTTTATATGCCATTAGCCCCACAATACCCGTCAACCTTACAGATGCTTTTCTAGACAAATGTCTTGCATACATAAAGTCATTACTTCTCTGGTCAGCTGTTGTTTTACATGTTTGGGGATTTTTGCCAAATATTATATTAAAGTCTCACAGGGGAAAACAATAATTTCATGGAATAATGAAGAGTATGCCTAAAAATTTTACTGCATTATGCTGGGTGTTATTTGCCTCATGCAACATTAGATCTCAGGAGCTGTCCACTCCTTACACAAATGAGCAAAGTAAAAGGTTTTGTGTTTTCTTGCTGGTTTTTGTTGTTGCTCTTCATTGTTTTGTTGGAGCTTTTTGTTTTTAAGGTTATGTTTAGTGGAGCTCCTTACCCAAATTTGTACCAATTATCATTTTTTTCATTGCAGCACCTACATGTCCAAGATTTTACTCTAACTGCATAATAATCTATTGCTATGGCAACTTTTGGCTAAGCTGCATTCCACCTTCCTGCAGAATGCCTGCAGTTAGGTGGACCGCAGCCACAACAGCCAGCTGGGAAAGTGTGATCTCCACCTGGCTGGGACTCATGGAGGGAGAGAGGGGTGCAGACAGTCCTTTTAGCCCACACAGCAAATTCCTGCTTCAAACATTCCAAAAACTTGAAGGATACCTCCCACATGCCTCATAACACCTACATCAATAGCTTCTATAGCCAAAATATTTTTTTAAGCTTGTCAAATACTGACAATGAGATCATATATATATGCATACTTGACATTTCACACTTATTGCAGAGAGAACCTATATCACTGTCACTGGATATATTCACTATAAGCCTGAAAGGAACAGAATATTGTAGGATTTAAAAGGATTTTTTATTCTTTTTTTCTCAATCACAGAAGAAATTAATCACCATCATATAAATAAAGCTATTGTAAATACCAAAGTCAATGGAGCTATGACAATTAAGATTGACTAAGGAGCTCCCACACACACACAGCCAGACCTGCAGTTGAACCACGTTGTAACAGACTGGCTGGCCCATCTGTTTGTTACGCTTGTTTGTTATTCTCCCATCATATACTTAAACTGTCAGCTCTGGTTTTGGGTTATATGCTTTGCAAGTACATACCAGCCATTTAAAGATGATGAGCTCCCACCACCCCCATTAAAGCTATGGTAACACAATTTTCCTTGGGTTTGATTTTGCACTGCTTCAATAACGTGACACTGAGCAAATACTACTCACTACAGATGCAGGTTGTGATCCTGTGAGGGACAAGCCTTGGTGTCAGCAGGATGAATGTGAAAGGATGCAGCGTGGCAGAGACACGCATAGCTGGCTTTGCGTCTCCTAGAATGACTTCTTTTCCTTTTAAGTCTGTACCTCCCACCTTATACTACTTCCACAGAACAAAATGAGGAGTGGACTAGGAGACTAGAAATATTTATGACTAAGTGTAACCTCAAAGTGTTTTGGAATAAGAATAATACTCTTGGTATAGCAACCACTGTAAGTTCTATATTGATCTGTGAATTTTGGTAAGCTGTATTGTAGGGTTTCTTTTTTTCCTTTAAGGTTGAAATAAAGCACTCAAAAAATGCATAGACTCTCTTTGGCCAAAACATGTTTGATTGGAGGAAAACATGGTTTGCCATTTAAAATCTCTCCAACTTTATTTTTTGATACACAGTTTAGGGCTATCTGTGGATTGTGATTTTTAATTTAAAAATCAGTTATGTTATTTTTGCTGCCTACCAACTATGATATGTTATACTTTACTACCAAGATATTGTAATGAACCACTGGTTCAAGATTTGAAAAATCTGTACACCAATGAATTTGTAATTACCTTCTGTCCATGGTTGAAGAGAGGTTGTTGGTTTTTTTTCAAAGCATATCTAATATTGCAGAAAGTCTGTCTAGGTGTTTGATGATAATTAGCTAGAAAATTACACTGCTAGAAATGTTATTCATCAAAATACCATAGAGTTCTAGGAAGATTGCAAACCTCTGTTGGAAAGTTTCTCAGAGGCAGGCTACTTGGTTGCATCAGGTTTAAATTACATAAATATTGATTAAAGTCTCTCTCAATTAACTATTGCCAACTTAAAAGGTAAACCAGACCAGTCACATGCCTGTTATTTAAAGGGAATATTTAGGGCCAGATCCTCAACTATGGTAGGGCTCAGCTGTAGTAGTCCACAGCAGCCCAGAGAGACTTCTAACTAAGATAGTGGTTGCTATTCTACCCTGACCCTGCAAGCCTCAAAATATAGGTGGAATTTCCCCATAGCTCAGATTTTCTACTGGCATGGTGCCCATCAGCTGTGCCTTGCCTTATTTGTAGCAGCAGAAAGGGAGGCAAAGGAGAGCTTTTATACACAAGCTCAGCATCAGGGAAATGAGGATTAAAGCTTCTTCTGCAGCTTTTTCAGGACTATAGCATGTGCTTTGCATTCTCCAGTTTAAATACATCTAGTTTAGAAAGTCTTTAATTTCTGTATATCAAAAAAGTCTGTAAGTCTGCCAACATCATTATTTGGTGTTCTGTTTACTGAAGGTCATTATCTGTGATATCTGCTGTGTGCGAAACACAGTGCATGATCATAAATCAAGGCATTCATTGATGGCAGTTTGATGGGTTAATTTTGCCCAGTCATCTATAATTAGCTGCAACAAAGTTCTGTCTTCCAGTGAAGTCTTTAGCCATCCCAAGCAAGGGGGCAAAATAGTAGCTGTTGCATGTGGCACGAGTCCACCGAGATGCCCATTTGCATTAAGATGACTTTGAGACATCTTTCTGGGTAACTCCAGGTAGCCTTCAACTACACAAACAGTAAGGTCCCACCAGCTTCAAGGAGTGCTTAGAACAATGTGCTATGTGAAAGGAGTTCAGAACCTAATCAAGAGCAGCCATTGCTATATCCCAACTATATCCTGTTAATATCCTACTATATCCAACTATATCCAAGCTATATCCTGTTAAGTGACCACTGAAACAGTCAGAAGGAAGGGTACATCTGTAACCTTAAAAGCAACTGGAGTAGATGGAGTTTTTAAACCCAAAAGACAGTTTTAGCCAACATTTCAATACAAGCAATAGCAACCCATCCTTCTTACCACACTTTCTCAGAAAGCCTGTGTACCCAGGGCTGTGACCAGCCAGCCTAAGGTGATGGAAGAAGCCTACTCACGGGACAGATGATCCTAAACTCACAGCAAAAGCTGAACTCTTATCATATAGTTTTTCAAAAGAGACCTTCAAACCTGCTGCAAACTTATAAACAGACTCTGGACCCATTTCTGTTACTGATAACTTCACTGAATAGAGAATCAATTTTTTCCATTTTTTTGTTATATAGAACAGCACGTGTAGTTTCATTGCAATGTGTACCTGAAGTTCACTATATCTAAACTTCAAGGATTTGTATTTCTTCTATAAAAGATTATAGTGATACCAAAGAACAAAGAGAAGTACTCAAAATATAAGTATTTGGGCCAAGTTTTAATATTGTAACACTTCGATTCCTCCTTGAGTAACTGAGCATCTGAAGTTTCTCCAGTACGGATATCAGTTCTACCATCAATGTACACTCCACGGGGGGGGTTTGGCTTTGGGTTTTTTCCCCCCTTTTATGGTTTTATAAATGGACTCATGTTCAGAACACTGATACCCAAAATCAAAGTAGTGACAGGACACATCAGCAACATTCAGACATTATATCTATTTGTGCTTTTCCTACCTCCACACTAACAGAACCATAGGATGTTTTGCAAAGAAAGAAGTGTAGGAGAATGTATAAATAACCAGAGCGTGCCTTATGTTTTTCTTCTCAACTCTCTTCCAACTTTTTGCTACAGGCTGTCACACCTCCCCTTCCTCTTTTCATTCTGTTTTTACTATCTCTGAAAGTTAGTCAGACCTTTCTTGAAGTGCCACAAGCATACCCCGCTGGGGCTGCACATGCTGCTTTGGTCTAAGCTTCCTCCTTTACTACACTTTTTTCATACATTGTTTAGTTATCCCCTAACCTTGTCTCCATTTTAGTACCTGTTCTTTATCCTCTCTTCTCACTTGCCCTTTTTACTATGCGGATCTTCAGCTTTTAACTCTGTCACAGCATCAAAAGCCTCTTTTTTCCTTATTCCTCTGTGATGAACAATCTACATTTGCGTATAAACTCACACTAGTTTTGTTAATTTTTAAGCGTACTTTGGCTGCTTTTGTAGCATTTATTTTGGTAAATAATTGGTCTGCAGGACACAAAACAGACTTTTCAAACCTTAAGTCTTAAGATGTTAAGAAGAACAGTCACCTTCTTTCTGATTGATCCTGAGTCTTTGGGGATGGTCTACATCTGTTATGAGTTGGAATTATCCTCCTGCTTGGAGAAAAGCCAGAGCACTGGAGAGAAAAAAAAAAAAAACCTCATAACCAAACATCCTTCTGATAAAGATGCTTTGGATGTAATTTAGTTAATCAAACAGCAATGCAGGATGCAGAGTGGTCCTTTCCACACAGTTTATCTTAGGTGGTTTCACAGTTTCCAGATAAATATGTAAAAAAGAAAATACACTAGTAGGGGGAAATATTTTTTTCTCTTTCTCCACCTCTGCAAATAAGCATTAAATAGTATTTCTTCCAAATCAAATTATTCTGTGTTGCATTTCATTGCACGTTAGCTTGAGTGCTGCATCAGGGTATGAAGTTAACATAGCATAACATACAATGAACTTTTGCTCCATAGGGAGCTACAACAGTATATACTAAACTGTTGTTTAAAACATATGAAATTGAGCATCTGTAGAACTTTCTTCCTTGTGATCAGAATACCTTAGCATGTTTCTTACTATTATTATGCTCAGAAAAAAAGAAAAAAAAGAGTGAACTAGTCTTTTCTTTAATAAAAGAAGGATAATGAAGAAAGCTAAGGTGATTAGGATGTAAAGTTAAGTGTTTGGCAGTTCAGCAGTTGAAAGTCAGCCTGCCTCTGGCAAAATCAGTGCAAATCAATACCAATTAAGAATTTGGCCCAATATTAGCAGGCAGAACCAGAAAATAAAGCCAAAAAGCAAACTCAAAAGGACTTTCAGATACAAATAATGATCTTCGTATGTTAAAAAGAATAACCGTGACAAATAGGTATAGGCATACAAGGATACTGTTTGGTACAAAATAGAACAGGTGACTTTTTTCTAGCTCCTCAAAAAATGTAAGTTTAAATACTAGTGAAGTGAGAGGGGAAGAATTTTATTTCTATGATCTCTATGTTAAATGCAGCATAGAAAATTAATGACTACACTCTAATAAAATATATCAGGAAAGTTGAAAAAAGTGAAATCCTAGACTCATTAAATCAGTTGCAAAACTCACCTCTGTAATTGAGTTCTCTAAATCAATAAGATTTCAGCAGAAACTAAAGAATTTATGAAGGAGATCCTAACATATCATAGATCTGTTGTTCCTCCTAGTAACTCTTTCCATTGGAAAAAGCTTTTGATCCAGCAAGGACCTGTTCCAGCTCACCTGAAGCTCTATAAACCTTTTGCCCCTGCTAGGCACTAATTGTTTTCATTGAGAACAGGTGATCTTAAATTAAGCAATATTAACTCCATGACCATAGAAATGCCCATCAGAAGCAACAACTTTTTTGGAATGCTGATTTGCTCTAACCTCACCCTTTCTTAATAGATCTTGGAGTAGATGATATGACAGGAAAGGGAGCTTCAGCATTTCTTTTTGTAATTTGAGAATTAAATTACACAGGAGAGTAAGACCCTCCCGGCTTTCCCCTTACAGCCTTTCCTTTGGTCTAAGGGGCTTTGGTTCAGAGGCTTGCATGCAAGGAGCGTACAGCCCAGCAGCTGCATATTCATGACTCATCACCCTTAAAGCAAGTGTAGGCAGCATTAGGATACATACTGGTAGCTGGGGGAGTTTCCACCACTGTGAGCCAGGTGAACACTGTACAATTGTTCCTTCTATGTTACTCCCAAACTCTGCCCCCAGAACCCAGTGGAATAATGTGGATCACAGTATCCCTTTATGGTTCTACAGAGTAGTACCACCCATTGACTTTTCCTGTGTTTTCTTACGATATTCATACTTGCCATTTGTTGAATTAGATGACATGATGGGACCCATCATAATTTCCTTCTCCTTCTATGTCAGTGTTCCAACTTTATAAATGACATCTAAGAGTCCCTGTTTGGCATCTTTGTAATACAATAAATGAGACTTCAGTCTGAAACATTTTTAAGAAAGGCCAGAAGACTATTTTATTTCATGCAACATAGCATCAATTATTTCAGTAACTGCTTCTTGTAATCTCATAGATCAGGCCATAGTTGCAGTTGTATAACCTGTACACCATCATACCAGAAATATCCATTTATTTATTTTTTTTGCTGCTCTCACTGTGTAATAAAAACATGTGATCACTCAAAATTCCATATGTAGCCTGGGCAGACAGCCCTTATAAATGTTATTCTTAGGGGGAGAGTTTCTTTTTTATGTACTGCACGACATGGTATTTCATATGCAGTTGTCTTCAAGTCCATGGGATTTCAGAACCAGCCTGTCCACCTGCCCTCCAAAGGAGTGCCATGTGGCAGGCAAATGAAAAAGTCCCAGTAAAAAATCAGAAATGGGCCCTTGTGCCAGCACTTTTCCTGTGTTTTATTTTTTCATTTAAACAATATTACAGATGCACGATCAAGGAATGACACCCTTCATCCAGTATCTTCGGCATAAATAGAAAATGTGAATTAAGGCTTTCTAATAAATGCTATAAAATTGATTTCTTGAGCAGAATAAGGTGTTATCTATGGGTAATTTCCCATGAAAGTAGAGACTATAATTCTGATTAGACATGGATATTATCTTTTCCAGTATGTTTCTGTCAATGCACTGATTCAGCAACCATGTAGACCCCAAGGTTAGGGCTGTTCATAAGTCCCATTGATTTCAAGTTGAATGTCTGCCCAAGATTAAACACAAAGAGGAATGCTTTCCTAAATCAATATATTTAAGTCTGTATGTAAGTGCTGTGTTGAATCAGGGCCTAAAGTCAGCAACAAATCAGGAAGATAATGAGTTTGGGCCAAATATCTGTATTAGTAGCCAAAACGCATATATTGAGACAAGGGACATCATCATTGCTTGGACTTGAACCAAGATCCCCAAATGTGTAAGATAACCAGATCTTTAACTTTGATTTCTTTTGGAGCTCTCAGCTTAAATCTAAATGGTAAGACAGGTGACGTGTATGTGTACACATTGAGGTGGCCCTTGGTTGTCTTCTGCCCGGCATCTGGATCTACTTCCCAGAGAAGTCACAATATAGCAATAGGAGGGGCAGTCCCAGCCTGGGTTTATCTTGCCGGGGCGGCATAGCTGTACCTAAACTCCAGAGCTGGGAAGGGCTCTGGGCCCCGCAAGCTCAGGCTTCAAATCTTTTGTTCTGTGCAGTGTCTTCAAACAGAAGTTTATTTTGAGTTTTTGTATAAAGCAAGAGGAAAGTCATCTTAACAAACACAGGAGATTATGAATTTGACAGAGCACAGTGTAGATCAAAATGGTTTTAGTCATTACCCCCTGTTTTAATTACTACTTGACACATTATCTCTATTGTCCTTCTACAAGTCTCTCTTTTGAATGAAATATTAAAGGCAAGTCACAGCTGAATATATATGCAGTCTAGAAAGAAAATGGCTTTGAACTATTTGAAATGATTTATTGTCCACAGTTCTTTATGAATATTTATTTGCCATAGTGAAAGCAATTCAATAAAGAGAAAACAAGAGGACCAGTTAACTGAACATTTGCATACTCTAACGGTTAAAAAAAGGGAAAGAAAAATAATATGGTGCATTAGAGTGGTGTTAATGCTGTGGTTCTCCTGTTTGCTGTAGTTAATTCCAAACGTTGCATATGTGAGAACAAAAAGGTAAAGCCAAGACTCTTAGGAATTCAGATCCTCAAGAGGAGATACATAAACAGCCTACAAATAAGTGTCCCTAACCTTTATATATTTCCATTCAGAAAGAAACAAACATGTTTGTAGGAGTATTTTCAAGGCCAGGGTGGGGTCTATGATTTTGTTTCCCTACCACTTCAGGTAGCTGGCTATGAAAGCTTGCTTTTTGCAACAAGCAGATATAATAGTCCTCATCTTGTCAGGACCAGAGATCACTCATTCCCTGACACTCCTCCGAGAAGCAGCAGGTGCACGTGGCTATCAAAAGGAGATGATGTGAGCACACTGCGTATTTTGCTGTGTAAAACCTTTAGTATATTAAGCACGGCTACACGTACCAAAACCAAGACCACACACAGAGCAGAGATGCTGCTTTCCTTCACTTCTCAGTGGAGGAACACAGTTTTTCATGGTATGTGCCCTCATTTCACCCTGCTTGAATTAATTTCATCGACCAAAAAGCACTATGCGTTAGACTTGGAATGAACTTTGTTCCTCAGAGCTTCTTAGCAATATTCTGATACCCAGTCACAGATGGGGCCTTGACAGATTTTGTACTGACTTTCATGATTCCTTTTTTCTTTTTTTTGAGCAGGATTGTCGCTGCTTGAGAATTCAAATGCAAATGGAGATGTTCACAGGCACTGTTTCATAAGGAAGCTCAGCTGGTTGGTTTTTAGAATTCATAAACCGAACAGTATATCACATACAGTATTTGGAAAAGGATAAACTTGATACATAATACCTCTAGAGAAGTTACAGTAGTAAAACACAGATTTTGGAGAAATACATAAACTCTCTATGCTTCAATTTCCATTCCTTTGGAGCAAGAATGATGATAATAATAATATTTATTTATAGTAATACTCATAATTATTATCTACCTGAAACCTAGCTGTGAGGCTAATTCATTAATATTTTCAAATTACTTCATGATCCCCAACTAGAATTTGCCCTGAAAGTACTAAATATTATAATTTGCTCTGTATGCGTATTTCATTTTGCTCTGGAGAAAAACACACTTAATGCGTTGCTCTCTTCAGATTTGTCTGCATACCACATTCTAAAATTCTAGCTGTTGAGCTTTACTAGAAGTTAATAACTTACATTGTACACTATTGTATTTTTTTGCTTGTTTCTCCCTCTTTTGTCATAGCATTTTACCCCCACTTAGATATCACGATACCTGATTGGGGGTTTTTTTACTGCTTTTACAAACGCATAAGTCAAGCCCTACGCTTGGTGTTTATTTCCTTGCCTGAATCTGGAGCTGACAATATAATCACACATTGGTACTCTGAGGTCAGAGCTCAGTTTAAAATGTATTGTGAATCATCAGGGAGTTTCTTTAAGTTACACATAGTTAGATGCTACCACGTATTACCTGCCTGATTATATTTGTAGGTATCTCAAAAGGGTTTTTTTTTCTTCTGGCATTTTACCACATCCTCCATTTATTGGCGAAAGTGTATCAGTTTTTCACAACTGAAGATACCCAGATCCATCTCCTCTGGTTGTTATCTGTTGGATAGCTAGACGCTAATGGCTAAAATCTACATCTACCAACATAAAAGCCACGGGATATGACACTGGTATCTTGTGGTTCCAATCAGCCTCCTGGTATCATAGCAATACTTTTTATTTAACTGTATTTGTACTAAGTTCAGCCTGCTCAAGTCACGCTAGCTGTTTTACATAGCAACTGCATTCTATATTGTGATAATTGAAAACTCAGTGCAGCCCGGAGGCAGTGGCACAACAGGACAGGAGGGGTCTGGGCATAACTCAGAAGAATAAGGCAGGCAGGCAGCAGCAAGCAGGGCGAAGCCGGCCCCAGCCACGTCTCTGCCAGCAGTGCAGCCAGGCCGGGTGTCCCACGGCGCGGGCAGCTCTGGGAGCAGCAGCCACCCAGTGCAGTGGCTGGGGGAAGCGGGACTCCGGGTTGCTCAGTCTGCTGTCACGGGGCTGATGTCTTGGAGCACAGACCATAGGCAGGGTCCGAGGCTCACCTGGAAAATCACATGGACAGGTCAGAACCAGATTCGTAGCCATGAGTTCACTGACAGCTCCTATCCTGTGCATGTGCCCAGCACTTTGCAGGGTGGTTCCTGCTCCTAAATGGTCAGCTAAGCCAATGGTAGCGGAGAACGGGCCAGGTAATTTTTTCTAGTGCTTCACAAGTGCAACATATATCAATAAATGTCACTTGCTATTTGAAGGCTTGTAATAAGAATTAAACAAATTACTTAAATTAAATGACTGGAGAAGGGCAGAGTATTTCTTTCTATTAGCTTATGTAGAAAGAAAAAATGCCTGGAATGTAAAAAGGAGACAAGAAGAAATAATGAGAAAAAAAGTTATGGCATGAAGAAGGGGAACATTTCTTGCCTGTCCTCTTGGCCCTATCTATGAAGACTTTGTCCCTTAAGCTCAGCCAAAACTAGTTAGCAGGTGTTTTGTGTGTCTGGCTGGTGGAAGGTCCACTTGCCTCAGGGGGGCTGCCTCACGGGCAGGAGGGTTTCCTAAGAAGACAAGAAGTAGGTCTCTGTGGTGGGAGTCACAAGCTTTTTATGTAAGCAGCACACCTGCGCTGACGGGATGGTTTGAGGGAGTTAGATGTGGCCCGACCTTGTAGCAGCACCCCCAGGATGCCGATGTTATATTGTCCCCATAGACTGAAGGTCTACAGCTTTCCATGGGTCGTTCGGCATGGCGAGGAAGGAAGACGGGCTAGTCCAGGAGGCTTAGGCGGTGTGGCTGTAACATTCAGATAGGTTGAAACATACCACTAGTTAGAGCTCCCCCTTAAAGCTATGTTTTTATAAACAGATGCCTAAAACTACCCACGGGAGGTCAGACCACTTCCCACCCTCCCGGCAGCGCTGGTCTACTCTCTGCCCAAATTCCCCAGCTACAGCAGCGCTGCTCCTACAGCACCCTGCCCACAGCCAGGGGAAGCCACCTCCGAGAAACCCCAAGACACCCCACACTGCACCACGGGGCTCCATCCTGCCCAAGGCTCTGTCTCCGCATCGCGGCAGAGCCCTGTCCCACCCC
Source organism: Falco biarmicus (assembly GCF_023638135.1). Classification (NCBI taxonomy): domain Eukaryota; kingdom Metazoa; phylum Chordata; class Aves; order Falconiformes; family Falconidae; genus Falco; species Falco biarmicus. Next base: position 23,235,415 of record NC_079298.1, read on the forward strand.
TGGTCCTCAGGGTCAGCTCCCCAAATGTCCAGTGCTCCTGAGGCCTCATTAAGGGAAGGTTAAGTAGCACAGGTCTGGGCTTTTGTTCACGTTCTGATTTCCTACCTTGCTGCTAGAAGTGCACCCTTTTAGGGCTCTGTTTAGCTGTCTGCATTATGGGTGCCATCATGCATATTTCCTGCTCGTGGCATAGTGTTAATTAGTCATTATTGCTAAAGTTCTTCTAAATTCCCAGACAGTGGGATGGATTACTTTCCGCCCGCTCTTCTCTTACCTTTTTCTTCTCCTGTTTAGTATAAGGAGAGTCATCAGTAGCGAACAGATTATAGGAAACTAATTTACATCATCAGTTCAGTAGTAGGACATAGTTCTTAAATCATCTAAGATAAATACTTTTAATTAAGCAAATGTCCTACTCAATTCACTGTGGACAATCCTATCATAATGGATATTACTTCTGCATGCTAAATCTTAATCTTCACCAATACTGAATGCACAATGCAAAACCACTATAAAAAAATACAGGCTTACTGTAATATTGCCATTTTAAAGCTGCCAGCTTTTATATTCATTAATATGATGACAACAGACCCCTGGCTAATGAATTTTACTACAAATCAGAATTTTTATCAGATATGTATATGAGATCAAATCCATGCTAGCATATTATTTGCAGCTTTTATTAAAAAGTTAAATTGGGATTATTTAAAACTCTCTTCAGATTCCTTCATAAAAAAAATCAAAATCTAATGAGATTTCCTGGAAGCATTTTAAAAGGTTGCAACAGCAGTAGAGTCAGCAGGCACTACCCAGCAAAAGGAAGTGTTTACTGATCAGAAGATGAATGCTTTCTCCCCCAAGGTTTAACGGGTTTACATTATATGGATTTTTAAGAGAGAGAGAGGGAGAAAGCAAGCAAAACTCCAAGCCAAAGCCTTCCTCATCTAAGACATCATACCTTTTCCTGATCAAAGCCTTCAAATTCTGGTGCAAAATGACTTTTCGCTCTTGCGACCAAAATCTCCTCTCTCTCCCTCTGCCTCCCTCCATCTGTTCAGGCTTGGATTTGGAAGTCCCTACTGCAGAGGAAGAAAGCCTGATCCCTATTGCCTGGTTGTGGTGTTGAAAACCATTAATATTCCTCTGGAAGGTACCCTGACCCTGGTGCCCTTGAACATGCTGAAAACATAGGGTATTTCTGAGCCTTTGTCCCTGGGAGGATTAACAGGGTTGCCCTGGAGCCAGCCTGAAGGTGTTTTAATAGGTAATACGGGTGGGCTGCACAGCTGACTTCAAGCTTTGCCTCAGGCTTCCCTGCTCAGCAACATAGATGCAGCCATTGAAATTCGGGCTAAAGCGTGGTTCTGTGTACAAGCTGGAGTCTGAAACCTCAGAATTTGGGGAAGGATATCTCCAAATAGCTCCTTCCCCTAGTGGGGCAGGCATCCCTGTGGAGGGAACAGGGGCTGGAGACCTGCTCTGCTCCTGCCAGACTTCTCTGACCTTCAGTCAGTCACCAGCTGTCTCTCCCTCTCTATTTTTTCTTTCCTCACTGGTCTTTCTCATGGCTCATGAACTTAGAAATTCTCTGAAGAAGGGACCATGGCTCTTTGTGTGGTTTTGCTGTGCTTAGCACAAGTAGGTTCCACTTTCAGTTGGGTCCTGTGGCTGCATCATGGTAAAGGTAAATAAACAGATAATAGTAGTAAAAATGGTTGTGATTTTTATTGTATGAACCATAGGATCCTAACAGAGGAGAAGCCTCTCCTCTGAGGTGCTTATTATCTGCAGCTGAAGAAGATACTGCCTTTGTAAATCAGACAGAACTTATCATGTAAAACGGAACACATCTTTGCTCATGCTGAATACTATCCTGTCTGTAATTTACCCTTGCTGCTGCAAAGGACACCACATGATTAAGCTAAGAAATGATAGACTGAACATTATGTGTCAGGGTGGAAAAAGATTTTTTCCTATCTAAGTAGAAAATAATCATCAAAACCCAGTGAAAATATACAAGTTTTTCAATATACAATAAACAAGCCACCCCGCTGTTGCCTTATATTGTATCATTGCTCTCCTTGCTCAGGTTGCTGCAGGTGCTTCTCCTTTAGCCTACAATATTTTTTATTTTCAAAAAACTACAAACTGTCGTGATTTTTTAACGCTGTGAGTATCTTTCCTCCATAAGTGCATATGTTCTGTTGCCTGCTCGGTCTGCCAACTCTTCTGTGTTTCCCTGGGTGAGTCCAGATTCTCCCAGTGACATTTCTCAAATTGTAGATCTGTGCAGTGTATTTTCCTGGAGCTGTTAAAAACATTGCTACTTTACTTAATAACAATGTTTAGCAGTACCAGCTATCACTTGTTATTGGGGATATGCCAGGTGCTCCACACAGGGAGAGAGGGGTCATTGTCCCCATTTTACAGACCGGGAAACCAGGACGTTATATTTGGCAGCAATTTCCCCAAAACACGCTGCAGAACGTGCAAACAAGAGACAGACCAACATCCCTTCAGCTCACCTGTTATTCTTTAGCATTTGTTACTGCTTTTTTTTTCCTTTGATATTACCACCTGCGGCATTGTGCCCTCCCAACAGCATTACAGAGAATGATCACAACAGAGCTAAGTGCTTTTGCGATTACAAATTCAGATACTGCAGCAAACAATGCAAGTAATTTTCCTAATTTTGGTGTGTGACTTGGCCATGTATGATGTTTAGTAACTTCTATCGTGTCTCTGATGATTTCTGGGTCTGATGCCAATAACGTGGTACATTCCTATCCAAATTAGCATACGATGAAATTTTGTGCTAATATTCAGATGATAAGGTCTGTTTGCTGTTTCCATATAGATGTATCTTTGACAGGAAGAGCAATTCTATAATAAGCCCAGGATGAAAAGCCCATCAATTGAATTGGTACCACATTACCATGGCAACAATATAATGCTAATGAAATTGTGACTGTTGAACCTTGTTTATGGAACTCTACAAAATGGGCTTCATAAAAGAAGAAATCTAGTTGATTAGTAGATGTTTCAAAGCATGATAAAAACCTTATAACCAGATGTGCTGTGACTTATTAACCATGTTATCATGCTCATTTAAGATAATACATTGCTGTTTCTAAGAGCAATAGCACTCTCAAAGAAGTGGAATTATATAGGAAAATCTGTGTGTCTCCCGTTTTCAATATGCACCACAGAAAGCCTGGCTCGCCTCCATCCCCCTATTCACCAGGTCTGTCGGCATAGGTGCGCATCCAGTTGTCCAGTTGTTACTGCTTGTTTTGTCTCTCTCAGAATCTGTTTCTGTAAGACAAATGTGGCTTGGTTTCTATCAAAACATTCCGCAAAAACACACCCTTTTAGATGAAACCCTACGCATTGAGGGTGTGGTAGCAGGAAGGTGCTTTTGGCTTCCCCCCTCCTTTCTTCTTCCCCCCTTGGCATTTTACAGCCATGTCAGCTCCCAGTGCACAGGCAGGGAGGCACCTTCTCAGAGGGATGGCTCTCATTCCTCAGCACAGCAGTCCTTGCTGAAGGCGAGATTTCGTATTTTGTCCTGCTTTTAAACAAAAAACCTCTGAGCATTCAGATTTCCCAGCCAGCCGTGTCTCTGGGGAGTTGCCTCGCCTCTAAGCATTTGGGGCTTCAGTGTTGAGTTTTGTCCAGCAGGATCTTATTTTTAGCTAACTCTTTAAATGATTTTCCTCATTTTTTTCAACTTGGGGGAAAAAAAAAAAAAAAGCGTAATTCACCCTATGAAGTCCCTCTCCAAAATTGCCAGGAAAATCAGAACAGAAGAGAAGGTGAACCAGCAAGCAATGAGTTCAGTGAGGCACAGGGCTGGAAACGTCTGCCTACAAGTTTTTTTCTTTAGTAGGCTAATAATACTGGAAAATATTCACCACAGTAGTATTATCCAGATATTTAGCACAGACAATAGGAGAGAACACTGCTCATTTTAGTGAAGTCCTGATCTACATGGCAGAGAAGTCAGCATGAATCTTCACCGCATTAGATTTAATGGGCTTTAAATCAGGGCTTTAAAGGGCTGTTTTTGAAAGCTCCGTGTTTCATCCTATTTGGAAAAGGAAGCACTGTCTAGCATTTCGTTATACCCGTGGTTTGTGGGAAAGCAATGCACTGAATTTCTGAGTTGATAGAAATAGAATGTAATGTAATTTCACTTAATATATATTTTGCATTGGCTGACAGTTTTATTAAGCAGAACCAATAATCATCATTATTCAGTGTAATAACCATCTCATTAGAAATGGTCTAATTTTCCCTAATTTTAATTTACCTCTCGGACTAAGCTGTTCTAAAATTACTGAAGTGCCTACAGTTCAGTTTTGTAAGAATTAAAAGGAGACACAAATCTTCAGAAAGCTACTACTGACTGATGGCTGCTAAAATAGTGATATGCCAAAGCTTTGTGAGAGAAGGAAGTACAGAAAATTCAGGTTGGGAAATTACTACATCACTTATTTTCTTACTGTCTTTGAAGTAACACTTTCTGTGCCCATTTTGCACAAACAATAATAAATTGTACCGTTGCCTGCAGGCCTTGCATGTACTCCCCTTAAATAAAGGACCTGGCTAAGGTTCACACCAAAGAGTGCTGGTAAGGAGAAGCTGACAAGCAGAAATATTTCTTAGAGAGATGGAGAAGGAGATGAAGACACCGATCAAGTTTCATTATCCTCCAATAAAAATAGGATGTAAAGTGTGACATCCAGGCAGATTACATATGTCAGGCAAGCAGATGTGAGCAGAAAAATGTAGATGCTAAATCTCACCTAATAGGCTTACTCTGTGGATTATTCTCAATGACCAAGGCTATGTTAACTGTAGCTAACATACAGGATATAAGAAATATGTATTCATAAGTGAATCTGGGGACATTCCCAGCTGTGCTGAAGTTAATGCTCTTTGATATACCTTGGAGCATCCTAAAAGCACTTTGGGTGTCATACGCTTCTACAGATATCAGAAACAGCACTATGGTATATAGCTTTAGTTCCAAAATTTCAAAGGGCGCTCTGTTTTCTCTAAAACTGCACTTGAAATATTTTATATTCAGACAGCATTTGTGCATGCAAACTGCTATAGTTGCTTAGCTACTTGATTTGTTTATGCCAGTTCTAAAAACACATTTGATCAAAAGAATATTGTTGCAATCACAGAGAAAAGTAACCTCATATGAACAAGGAAGCACTTTGCAGGTTATGTTACAAAATAGACAAATTGTCTAAAGGTTTTGTTTATCATAGAACATTACTCTATGTAGTTCTGAGCCATAAAAAAAACTGCTTATCTCTGATTGTCTTTTTTTTTATATTCCCCCAAAATAATACAGAAAAGCCAGCCTCTCCTGTAGAAGCACTCTGCTTATGAAATCCCTTCTCTTTGAAATTTTGAGCCTTTTCCAGCTGTAGTATTATTTCCTCAGCTATCAGAACACAGTTCAGCAGAGAAAAGCGTTGCACTATTATCCCAAGATAATTTGATAGTCTGTAAATGTATTTTCCTGCCTGTGGTTCCAGGCATTATGCTCTCATTTGAAGTAATGATTTGCAGTTATCTTATACAATTCAAGTTAGCCCATATTTGTTTCACTTTGAACATTTACCTGCACGGTAAAAACACGGCTTGTTTGAGATTGTACGAGCCAGACTATATCAGTGACTTTTACAAGCCAGAGACTAGATCAGCAGTGCAATGGGATGCCTACCATAGACAGCCAGCTTCTGGAGGAAGTGGCACGGTGACTCACTGGTGGCTGTCTCCTGCCTGCATCAATGTTATCACACCCATACATCAGCATGAGTCTGCTGGAAATGCTGAATTTTTAGTCTGACATAAAACTACAGCTCTGATGTGATGTGGCCGGTAAATACAGCATGGCACTTTCCAGAAGTACTTACCCTGCTTTCTCTTTGGATTCTGTGTGGGACATGAAAACTCACCTTAAACTCCTCTTGCATTTCTGGAGTTTACCATACCACTTCCCCAATGCTGGAAACCAAGTTGTCCAGTGCTAACTGGGTAGCTGTTTCACCTCCGATGCAACCACGTTTCAGGGTGATACCATTCCTTTGCAGAATTTGTAAAGTTAGTGAGTGTGGGCATGAGGCTTTGTTTTGGGATGGGCTCACTTACACTCACTTGGGAGCCTGTGTTGGGAACAGACTTAGATGAGGTGACAACAGTTTACTCCTGGGTCTTGATTGGTCAGCAATGGATGCAGCACCCCTTGATGCTGGCAAGGAGAAAGTCTTATTAGAGAGCATGCTGCTTTCCGTGTCCCCTGTGATACACCTCTGGGAGCCCAGGGTGAATTCAAAGAAGCCATGCACTGGTGACACTCTGTGAGTGTGAAATTGCTCAGCAACACAAAAGACATAAAATATGATTTACAGTCTTTCATTCCTGACTGTCACCCTGATTCATATTTGATGCAGAAAAAGAAGAAAAAAAAAAGACGAGCATCAAGGTAGTGATTTGAAAAAGGGCGCAGTCCTGGCTTGGTGTGGCCAGCAGCCAGGGCAGGAGCTCCCACCTCTGCCCTCCTGCTTTCCCCATTCGCAGCTGGAGCAGCTCCCAGCATGTGGGCAGGAGGCCTGAGGATGCCTAAGTGATGCAGGTGTGACAGCTACAGTTCAAATAAAGCAACGTGGGACAGTATCTAAATAGTCAGGAATGACCGTGTTACTTGTTTCTCCTGCCTTGTCTGTTCACGGTATCTTGGATGCTGCTGTGACACTTCAGCCAGTTACTTTAAAATAAAAAAAAACAAAAAAATCATGTGGATGTTCAAAAAACTACTTCTATTATGCTGAAAATCTTTAAAGTCCTGTGTTTTGAGAGAAAAATTAATACCTAATTTGTCTTTCCAGGATACAGTGAAGTTTAAGAACAGCAGCATTAAAAAAAAATAAAAATGCAAGAATCCTAGTTTACCATCCTGATGTCAGTTTATGATAACATTTATGACATTAATATAATGGATTATGACCTTTCTTGGCTTTTCTGACTGACAGTTGTTCATATATAACATGGTACTTATCACCTTGGTCCTTCCATAATAATAATCGCTTCAATTTTCTGAGCTGTGTCATCAAAACATGTACTCGTAAGTGTTGATCTCATCTCTAGGAGTAGTACCAGGAGCTCCTTTTGAGCTTTATGTCACCTAAAATCTGAAATGAAATTGAAGTGCAATTGCAGAAAAATACCCTGTGTCTAACTTTATCCCACAGGCTGCATAATGGCAGCCCTTATGATTTTAAATTATTTACTGAGGCCTGTCAAAATGATGTGCCTTTCTGCATGGAAGTTATTGAAGTTCAGAAATGTCATTATTCTGTACAAACCTGAGAGATCTCAAGGAAATACACAATAGCTGCTGTGTTACAATTACTTACCTTGACCTTCCTATTTTTTGGCTCTTTAATCTCAGGGTAGACAGAATAAAATATATTTTCTTCAATATTTAAGGTAAAATTTTCTGTGGAATTTGTACCTTCTTTCCTTGTGCCCATTTTTTACCAAACAAGGTGTCGAGATACTTTTTTTAGATTAGCAGTTTCACATGTATCATATATAAAAGATGAGAGAGGAAGGTGAAAATTTCGGATGTTTCCAAAAATTAACCATTTAACAAATACTAATGATGTCTGGGTGGATAAGGAGGTGCTCAGGAGACCTGGATTATACACTGAGGTCTGCCACCATCCTGCTCCACAACCCTGTTGCTTCCCTGTTTGCACTGAGCTTCCCGGTCTGCCCTGTGCCTCTGAGATGTTCCCTACCATCCTCTGGGCGAGCGAGCTGGGCTGGGGCTGTTGCAGTGACACCTGAAAGGCGTCCACACTGCCTGGTGTGAACAGGTCTGGTACAACAACCAGCGCACACAGCAACAGCCTGATTAGTCAGCTTCGTTCAAACAAACCTGGGAACTGCTTAATACCTCTCACCAGCGCAGCAGGGCCACCTTCGTGTGCACGGAGATGGCAGCTGGCTGTCCCAGCACCTGGCAGGGCACGGTGCAGCCGCAGCACCCGCACAGCAGCAGCCCAGCCTTCACACAGTACAAGGTTTCCTCATGGGTGTGAGGGAGAACCAGCTTGGCAGCAGGCACGGCTTTCCAATAGTGAATATTAAAGAGAAACAATATGCCTTTAAGCCAGCTTGAACAATTCCACATGCCTTAGAGCCACGCGGAGATAGGACATCTCTGTGCAGAACAGGGCTACGTTCCCACAGACAGACCTCCATCTCCAGGCCAGTGCCACGGCTTCCCAGGGGCCACGCACCAGCGCCCTTCTGGCACGAACATCCCATCTACAGGCCTTTCAAGTTCAAGCAAGAGCAAGCTTAGAAAACAGCAAGGCAGCACTGGCACCTACCATCGATTGCACTTATATCGATGCCTCTTGTCTTCTTTCCAGCATTTTGTCAAGACGACAGCATACCAACTTTTTTTGTTTCTATTATTACTTTTTTAAATAAACCAGCAAAATGACAGGGTGGCTGCAAGGTATAGGGTGCTGCTGCTGCGGTGGCTGACAGCAGCACCAAGAGGTGCTCTGGTGCTCTGTTGACACCTTCTGAAGCTGCTTTCAACATGGTGAATCAAAATGGTTCCTCAGCGACAGATCTTGGGTTGGCTTTTCAGGCTGGGTGCTGATGAGCAGCCATTTCCATCTCTGGGTCTGGTGATTAGTTTTATTCAGCTGAGAGACAAGTAGTTGGACATTTGTCATTGTTTCTGTGAAAAATGTGGGCATGTTTTCTTGGGCTATCAAATGGGACATATGGGAGCTGGATTCCATCTTTCATTAGATCTTGGAAATTATGTCCTCCTGAGGCAATTAATTAGCATGATGTTCTTGGCCGCTAATGTTTGCTTTCAAATTTCAGTGGCAACAGACTTGGCAACATAAATTTTGCAAGGATGGTTTAACGGTTTAGGGTGTTAGCCAAGGCCCCCACACAGCTTTCTTCAGCCCCTCAGTTTTTATAGAGTCCCCTTATGTGTGCAGACAGGTCCCGTGGTCTCTGTCCATGTCTGAGCTCTCTCTTTGAAAAATAAACACAATACTTTCCTGCTTCACGGGACAGAAGCATTACAGATTGCACCACAACAGAGCCCAGGCAGCACCACTGCAGTCCCCTGTCTCCACGGTGGAGGGTCTATTCTGCAAAGATTTTCTTTGATCCTTCCACAGTGTAAGGCAAAACTATTTACCTTAGAAATTTCTCAACTGAACATATTCTATTTGTTTACTTTCTGTTTGCCCACTGTAGATACCTGCAGGCTGTACACACCTTTATCTGTAGGAAAGACATCTGTGGGAAAAGGCATGTTTCCCTGTTTAAGTAGGACATTTTATATAGTCTCTATGTATAAGGTATATGCCCCTCAGCTGGTGTCTTCCATGTGTGACCATTTCCAAAATATATCCTTCCTAAACCAGTGCAATGTACAGCAAAATCACACGCTTTTAACCTCTGATACAACCCAGAGATATAATCTAGGCTGCTTTGCTGTTATTACCTCAATTATATTTATAATGTTATATAATTATAACAATTCACTGCTGAAAAATTGTGTTAGTTACAACTACAAAAATTTTCATGTCTCTCTTAAAGAGAGATTGCAAACAAAATACAAAATATCTAACGAGTACTGTTGTACAGTGAATAACACCTCCACGATGGGGAAGAGCACACACTCTTCTTTGGTATCCACTAAATGCTAGCATAGGACTGAGTTTTCAAGGGGAGGGGAGGAACCTATTTCAGTGCACCAAAAAGCTAGTGCCATTTTATAGATGCATATAGATGCAAAATTGGTCAGTATTATTGCAAATAAGTAGTTGTGCATGTAAGAGCTCACTTAAGTGGTCATTACTATATGTGATTTGATCTCACAGAAGGCATATTACAAAGCTGTTTGAAACAGATGTGTGCTCCTACCTTCCATTTAAAACAAAATTAGTCCATGGTGTTAATTTAGGTAACCTTTGCAGTCACTGGTATACAATCACAACTTTACAAACATGTATGAAAGGAATTAGGCAGAAGAAGAAAATGAAAATACCGCTAAACTGCAGCTGCAATGTTTGGAGCTCCTTCCAGATAGCTTGTTCCCATTTAAACGGAATGAGAAAATGCACAACATTAAATGTAGGATTGTATAGTTTTACTTGATGTAGCTCGGACTTAAACACTCTGGGATTGAACTTTGTTATCATACCTGCCAGACAAACCTCCATTAATTAAAAATAACAGAAATACAAGCAGGAGAGCTGAATAACTGAGGGTGAATTTATCCTATATAACCAACGTATTCATGCCATGCTTTTTTTTTTTTTCTGCTTTGTGCTACTACCCTTATTAGCCCACAATATCTTAATGCACTGCTTCTTCAGACTCCCTTATTCCTCCCATCAGTTCAGGCACAGTGATCCATTTCCACACACCCAGCATTCAACCTTCAGCTTTCTGATTTTCAAACCGTGTCTTTTACAGACCACCAGGAAGGATTTTGCAGAACACTAGCTGAAAGACACTTATTGTGCAACTAATAAGGAAGGTTTAAATACCATTAAAATTCTGACTTGTACTTCAAAATGCCACGAAATTCTGCATTAGGGCTCTGCCTCGTATCCCTGGTTGCACAATTGCACCCAAGTACTGCCAACAGCGTAGTAAGATCACAGGCTGCCTGCAGCAGCTGAAACACACAGGCACTTTGGACCACTACAGTTTTTTGCTCAGGCTGCCGATGGCTTTCTTGGGAGCCTGGTTACCATTAAGGCTGGAGAGGAAGGCACAGAGTAGGAAGTTTAAGCTCTGAACTACTCTGATGGTTTTACTTCAGCCTCTCGTGTATGGCTGTCTTTGAAGTCGTAGCAGCTCTGTGCTCAACTATTTAGTTCAGGCCTTAGAATTACACTTGCCCTTAAATTATTGTCAAATGATGAAAGAAAAAGTAAAATGATAAAATGGTCAGTTTTAAAGCCATCTGTTTTAAAAACTGGGGAGAAAACATACCTAATATTTCAGCCTGTTCTTTTGAATCACTGATATGAAACAATTTGGTGAGTAAGCATCATGTTTATATGAAGGGACCAAGGCTTTTCAGTTGATGTGTGGCTAGTGTGATGGAATCTTAAGACCTGCTGTATGGATGGGAGTATACGTTTGAAAATTAAGATCCAAAGAAGATGCATTAAAAAAATCCTTATGATTAAAAATTGAAGAGCATTGATATACATTATTGACTGACAACTGTGAAGCTTTCATTTTACAGGAGAGCTGCTTCCTAATCTGTAGACAAAAATCTTCAAAACCATTGGCTCTTTTCTTTACAGGTTTTAAGAGTGTAATTAACTATATATGGCATAAATATTGTTCAGATGTCAACTATGGGGCTAGACTAAGCAATACCAGCATAAGAAAAAAAGGGCAGATCCTATAGTCGGGATTGCTTACAGAACCAACAGCCAGCCTGGAGGGAGCTACTCTCATGATGAATGTCCACGCATGATGCAAACCTCTTTTTTGGTGATGGCAGTTTAGTAGCTTCCATTGTGGATAGGTATTACATTTTTAATTGATTCCAAGAGCACAGTCTGTATCCTTCACCAATACATGTCCATTTCACAAGGTTATTGGCTTTTGACGTATTTTGTTAGATGTTAGGACGAGACAGATTTTTTTGCACAGATTGATGTCTATTGATATTACATTAGTTCATCAAGGTTACAAATCACACTGCATTGCACTACATTCCACATTTGCTGTATCATGACAAGAGGTTTATAATACTCACTCTGGGGCACATAAAGTGCCTACTACCTGTCCCTTGCATAAATAATTCAAGAAATTGTTGGGAAATCATATCTAATTAGTAGGATCTGCAGCCAACAAGTGCCCTTTGATTTAAATTGTATTTTTATTTTGATAGGTATTGATTTTATGAGTAGGGGAGATGAATAATACATTTTGCATTTCTCCACTGTTCACAGCAATAATCTAACAGAAATAATGGAGGAACACTTCTGCAATGGAAGCTGCCTCTTTGGGGACCTGCATGCCTTTCCCTAGAAAACCCACGGGGCAGTTAAAGGTGCTCCTAAACTGCGTGGAGTGGCCTGATCTCTTTTTCTTCCATTGATTTGTTTCATCATCCTGGACAAATCACTCAGCCTTTCAAAGTCTCTCCTTTTCCATCTGTAAAATGAAAACAGGATGGTTCCTCATCAGTCTGTAAATGGCTGAGAGACATAAGGAGGAAAGGAATAGCTACATCCGCGTGGGTATTATTCAAGTCCTGCCTGGCATTACCACATGGAGCATGGGGCAAAGAAGGGACCCAGCAAGCGAGTCTTGCTGTGGGCACAGGAGGGTCTTGTTACACATACTAGGACCCATGGTGAAACTGCATACCTCAGAGCAGCAAGGCGGAGGTGGGCATCATGTGGCACGCTCAAACCCAGCCAGGCAGCCTTCTGTCCCTCCTGCCAGAGTTAACGTTCTAGTTATTTTGGCTACTCACTTCCCTGGGTGAATTGATAAAACAAGATCCATTTGTTTTTCTTGATTGGATGCTAATCCCTTAAAGCAAGTAGAGTGAACAAGGTGTAGGTTGTGCCGTGCACATAATCCAGGTAACACACGCAGGCTGGTATCTTCCCGAGGCAACAGCCACTTGGCATGCAGGTACACAAGCCTGCTCGCATGAGTGGCCAGGGGTGAGGAACAGAAGCAGGCAAAAACATTTCTGGGATTGAAAACAAATCAGAATATATATAGGTATTTATAAACACCGATTTCCAGCAACCCAGCAGTTATAACAAATGCAGACTCTATGAGATAACCATAATTATAGAAAAGCTTTATTTTTTTTTTTTTTTTTCACCCAGTATGCCAGCTCTGATTAGAAAGGAAAACCGTAGGCTCAACCGCGCAACACAATAAACCATGGCATCAAAGCAAGCATCAAAGTGGCCCCTCAGCTGCTGGCAAACAGTACAGTCATAAGAAAGAGACAATGAAAATACAATAAGCAGAAATAGCAGGTTTTTTCCCCTTAATATAAACACCATAGACATTCTTTTAATACAAAAAGATGCAGGATCAACAGTGACAGCCTTATATTTGCCAGGTATCATGGGAGGACTGTAAAATATATCCTCCCCAAACCAGCCGAAGGAGCAAAATGATCCAAGATGTTCCCCTCAGAGCAAAGACATCTCGTTTCATAGGCCTCAGACAGTTAGCAGCCTTAATTATTTTTTTATTTATTTTTATCATCATCTTTGTCTCACTAGCTTCAGCAAGATGTGATGAAATATGGTTCAGTGCCAGTTTACGTAGGTGCAGTCCACTGCACCAAAATCACTTCACAGTCTTAAAAACCCAGAAATTATGTTTAAGACATTTTATTTGAACATGCACCTTAAAAAAAAATTCTCGAGTAGGCAACTGGGAGCCAGGGCTGTGCAACTCTGAAGCGGAGGGATTGCTGTCACATGGAAGAGCAGACGATTCATACGTGTTTGAGCCGTCAGCCTCTCACAGGGGAAGGTTTAAATAACGCATGGTGGGTTTCTTTGTGATGCTTTTCTTTTTTTTTTTTTTTTTTTTTTTTTAATTCTTTAGAAGTATTCATGCAACTTCTATCTCACCCTTCTAGTTCCAAGCAGTTTTAGAGAAATAAAGGCCTGGCAACACACGGCCTAGGTGCACAGGAGCACACAGCTGAAAGCATAAGAATGGGGCTGTGCTTTTTCTTCCCCTTTTCTCATTAAAGTTTCATCTGAAGAATTTTTGTGGGAGCCTTAGCCAGTAAAATAGGACTCTTCCCTTTTAGGTTCCCAAGCAGCAGTGCAATCGTGGCACAGGGGAGAACATGTATCAGATAGACACGGTCTTTTCTTCTTATGCTTGCCATACCCTCCCAGATGCACTAATTCACCCTTTTCAGTATCTTTTCCTAAGAGACAAGCAATATTAATTATCCTGAAGTATTTTTTTTAAGAGGATGAATACTGGAGAAGTTCTTACGTATTTCACAAGATATTCTGCTTTCCAAGTAAGATGCAAAGTGATTGTAATAAGTTTCATCTTAAGGCAATGCCAGATACCTCCTGGGTAACCTATCTAGCACAGTCCGATTCCCGGTGAAGCCAACATGAGAACCATATATGCTTTTATGAATGCTGAAACAGTCCATGAATCGCAAACAGTATTGCACCCTCTGTTTTATAAATCTTTTATGTGTTTTTCTTCAATAAATACATATATTTTGCTTCTTGCATCTCAGGGCCCCTTTTGAGCTACACGGCTCTTAGAATCTTAATAGAAAAGTAGCAACATGAAACCAAAAATAAATGCTTTTAACAAATGGGGAAAGTCTATATTTCACCAAAGAAAGCATGGTTTAAAATAAAACATGGGCTCTTGCAACATCTAAGTCATGCATATTTTCTGCAGAACATGCCACAGCTATTGACATGCTGTTGGTTTTATATGTCCCAGGATGCATGAATTATTACTGTCATTCGACATTTTATATTCCTAGTTCCATAGCCTACAGCAACACTTACCGTCAGCTGTGGTAGACTATACCAGACCTCTGGCAACACCTCTTATTGATCAAGCACTGCTCAATGTTTGCCTGCTCAGTAATGCAAAGACATCCTGATTCTCCAAGACAGAAAACCCACAAGTTACTGCATTTGGGATTTCTAGTCCTTTTAAGAAACTCAAGACATGAAGCACAGATTACAGATACCTCCTCCCTCATCAGGGGGCAAACTGATAGTTGTCTTATGAGCTTCAAGTACTACAAAAGAAAGTGTATTGCACAATAATACTAAAGAGAAAAGCTGGCCAGGTGCCAAAGAACAACACAAATACTCAAACTGGTTATGAAAGGGACCTCGGAAACAAAATGTTCCACAGAGTCAATGGACTTGCGGTGCCAGGTTTATTAACTTCTTTAAAAAGCACCTAGCTAAAGTGAGTAATACAGAGATCCCAGTAACAGAAAAACTATGTCAAAGGTGTTTATGCTTATGGATTTAAAGGGAGGTAAACTAGCTCAGTGCTTACTTGGGTGAAGTTCCTTGAAGACAGCAAAAGCACAAGTTTATGAAAATGATAAAATAGATATTGCAAATCACAGGGCAGCAGAGAACACCACGGCTGTGCACAAAAAGGCCCAGTGCAGCAATGAGTGGTTTCCAGGCTCAGCACATGCACACTCCAGCTCAAGTCAGATGAAAGGTGACCTACCCTTGGCACAGGACAACTCCTTTTGGGAACTGCAGCTCATCGAAGCAGCACGCCAGTGTCAGCCGCTGCTCTGAGGTGTTGTTTTATCACCTGTGCCCTTCCCCCAGTCCCCACTCTTCCCCTCCCTTTGGTGCTGTCTCCCCTGCTTTCTCTCTCCTCCTTCCAGGGAGCAGCCATGGCCCCAGCAAGCTTCAAAGCGGCTGCAGCTTTGCTGGCCAGCACAGCCCTCAGGTGGAACAGGTCAGCAGACAACAGGGAGACCAGAAACACAGAAACACGGGAGAGGAGAGCCACACAGGGGGTGGAGTGTTACTGCAGAAACTTTGACCCCTTCAACAAAACCAGCTTTATTTCACTCTTTTCTTTCTTTAAATCTCCAGGTGATAGCTGCAAATAATGCCATTGTCAATGAGGCTTGTTAGCAGCATTTTTTCTTTATTTGTTACACATTTATTTTGCAGTTATTGTCTGAAAATATAGTCACTCCTTTGCAGCAGCTGAGCTGAATTCACCTGATGCAAAGACAAAGGGGCCAAACCCTCACCTGGAGCAAAAGTGCTGCTGCAGAGCTCCTAAGTTGGGGGAGTTCAGGGCCTGGGGCCCCTCACTGCCCTGCAGCACTGTGGGGGTGGCACAGCCTGGGAGACCAGTGCAGCTAGTGCCCTGAGCAGAGGAGCACAGGGGTCATGCTGATCCCATCGCTGTGTGCTGGAGACCCTTCCTGAAGGGTGAGAGCCACTGCTGTACGTGGGGGTGGTGATGGCTGCACCACACGTGCAGGGTTGGCTGGTGTGTGCACACCAGTGTGGCCATGTCCACCTGCAGCGGTCGGGTGTGACACCTACAGGGCACTGCCCACTGGGGTGCTCCTGGCAGAGTCACCCAGGTGGGAGAGTGCTGGGGACAACATCCAAGCCCTGCCAGGGATGGACTCCAGGTCTGCACACCCTCAGCACAGCCCCCCCGCAGTGGCAGATGCCCTGTGCAGGGCCAGGAGCCAGCTCTGCCTCTGACCCACCCATCCCAGGTGTTTCCCTCAAAGTCATGACATCAGCTGAGGGAAGGGACCCACTTAGCGTGGCCAGCCTGACCCACCAGAGAATCTGCACAAGGCCAGCTCAGCTTCTCCCCTTGGCCTCATGGCTGCCCTTCCTCAGGGTGTAGCCCCTGGGGGGAGCAACCTGGTCTTCTGGAGTGGGCCCCTAGCCAGGGGTCACTCTTCACACTCGGAACACCAGTGCTCACGTATTCTCAGGGCTGATTGCTCAGGGACTGAAATACTCCAGTAACACCCTGTCAGCATTCACTTGGCCAGGGATCAGCTTTAATGTGCTCATGTGGTGAGCATACTGGCCAGTGTCCAGTGGGCTGTGGCTCCCTGTGTGGGGTGAGGGCCTTCCCCTGCTCTGGGGACCTGCTGGACACAACTCTCGGGGTGATGCAGATCTTGGACTTGACCCCTGTAGTCCATGCCCATGCTGATCATGGCTTTGCTCCTCACTTTCACTGCAGAGTCAGTGGCTGCAGCACCCTCCTGGCATGCATTGCTGGTCTTCAGTAAGAAAGTCTTCCCCAACTAACACTTTTTGTCCCACAGTTCTGAGTGGAAGAGTGAGCCTGAAGCATGGCAAAGGATTTTTCTGCTTGCATTGCATCTTTGTCCTCACTCTCTACCACTGTTTGATCCCCCTGCTTCCCTCACTGGCCCTACCAGTGTTGCTCCCATTCAGGGCCGGGGAGGGGAGGAAGCATCTTTGTTTCCTGGCTGCATCTCTTGGGAAGGATCATCAGGTCATGAACCATTTCCTCCAAATACTGACTGCATCTGCTGCCTTAGCATGATGATAGAGTTGCTTATACAGTCCAACTCACTGCAACGAGAAGCCATGCTCCTTCAATTTATCCGGTGACTTTTTACTATCACTTGAAATACAATGGCACAGCTCTGTGCCCATAACATCTTCAAAGTCACTCAACAGCACAGCTACAGAGCACAATTCCAGTTGAGCTCAGCTGAACACAGAAGGTGACTTCTGTCACTGGAGCACTTTATCATCAGGGTAATATGGGCTGGTAAGGCGGCAGTGTTTGACTAGCAAAGCCTCCTTTGTTGACATCCTAAGGGGAGATGCACGCAAGTTAAACCCTTGCCAGCAATCAAAAATGTTTCGCTTTGCCAAAACATTACGATGGTGATTTTGTTCCTGCCTTTTGAAGGGATGGGATTCAATTGACAGAACTATTCAGCTCCTCAGCCAGCTTGAAGGTAGCTGGTTAATGACAAAAACTGCTGACATTTACACAGTCCCACCAGCCTTCTTGAATGGATAATGCCTTTTTGATTGACTTCTTCCAGGAAGGAACCAGTTTCCTGCTTAGTCCCTGGAAATGGTGGAAGGTGCAAACTCCAGGCTAAAGGCAGCTCTTCTCTGCTTCACAAAGCTCAGCCCACTGGCCTGACATTCCTGTGGTCACATCAGGCAGAGCGGCTATTCTGGAACATGCAAACCAGCCCCCACATTCAGGCAGTCAGTCATGACAAGGACAGGGAGGGAGTTTCTGCTGCAGTTCATCATCACCAGGGTCAGCCAGAGCCGCACACTGGGCAGGACAGTCAGGGAAGCTGCTACAGGCACCAGCAGGACTTGACATTCTCAGAAATGCCACAGATTGCACAGCAAAAGCAGCCTTTGGCTCTTCATAACACCGTGCAATATGTATATAGTTTTAGAAATACACATACACACACACTTACATACATGCTTAGCTACACATTACACATACTTATGGGTGTATGTATAGGCACACATGATGGTAGTCCTGAATTTTCAGTAAAGAAAGAATGCATCATGCGTGTCTGTGCAAAAAGATCACAACTCCTGCAGATAGTTTATCAACCAAAATGGGAATTTTACAGCCCTCCAAATCCTTACTTTTGAATCTTTTAATGGTTTATGGATTCTGGGAAGAGTCTAATTTTGACTTACTGACATCGGTGCACTTACTGAGTGAGAAAGGCTTACTCCCACCATGGTTTCCTCTGAACCCTCATATGAAGAAACAAAATATATTCCATTTCTACAAACTCTGGATGTAGTGGTTTAACAAAATAAAATGTCTTTAAAAAATAATTTATATAATTGATTTCTTTGTAGTTCTGCTTCTAAAGATTAAAAACATCTACTGTCTTCCCATGATCAATAATAGATTTTTTTAAGGGCCTGTTACTTTCATTATACACATTTAAAAGCAGTCCAAGCTACTAAAATCCTGTATACAGACACATTTTAAAAGCCAAAATACTTTATACCCAGGAGGCAACCCCCCCCCCCCCCAAAAAAAATAAATATATATATACCAAACACAGACATGGAGAGGTCTGAGATGTTGCAGGAATAAGTATTTTAGACAGATTGAAAAACAGTCCCTGGAAATTGGAGACCGTAATCGAGTCCCTTAGCAGCCCATTCAGTAAACCACAGCCTGAACAACCCTGTGGTGGGTCCCAGTGGTGGAGTGGGAAGCTGGAAGGGTGTGAAAGGCAGGCACCAATTTGCCCAGGGGCCATTCGCCTGGCACTATAAACAGGTCACAAAGCTGAGGAGGGTTTCATAGATGTGCCGCAAGCATTCGCATCCCCTGTTTACAGCCTGGTGTGCTTCAGCCGCCAGAAAAACAGACACACTCCTCCTTCATCCACAGCTGGCTGGGCTTTGTTCCTCTGTTTCCACCTCTTTCTGCTCAACTCCATCCTTCATCCAAGCTCTCTAAGCTTCCCATTATTCCAGTCTTTAAATCAATTTGTGTTAAACTATTACTGTTGTAAATGCTCTTTCCGTCTTCCTGCTACTCAGTAAGAAGCAGACTTAGAGGTGCCACCCTAAGTAATGAAGGTTTATTTAAGAATGGCTCAAATCCATTAAAAACCAGTGGCTTGCTCCCACAGACCTGAACTCAAGCCTACAACCCCCACTCCAGATTGATCATGGTGATGTCCAACAATAGTGCTGTTGGTAGGTCTGCCAACACTGTCTCAGACACATCTTTACATATCTGAGTTGCACTAAATTATTATTACTGCACCAAGCAGTCTTCTGGCCTTGTAACATGTTAAAATTGCAGGAGCTGCTTGGGACTTGGCCCTGCACTCCTGACATTTGTGAAACTGTCATCCACACAGCATCACCCCAAGTCAGCCACTGCAGCCAGGCTCACACAGCAGCTCATAAGCATAACTGTATTTTTAACATCCCAGAAACCGTTACTGCGTCATCTCCCTTTATGGCTTTCCCAGAATATTCTTTATATTCTCTGGTTTGTACAAAACACTGCATCTAGGATGTTAACTCTCCCTGTGCAGACTCAATGGATTATTCCTGCCCAGAGAGGAACACATGGCCTCCCTCTTAAACATAACATACTGATTTTAAAATTGCTTTGATGACTCGGAAAGCGATGCACAAATTAGGATCAGTGCATTTATGAGAGCTCTGCTCTTTGTGCAAGGGCAGCTGATGTTTCTGATTACCAAAGGACAGTACGTAGCAGCTTCTCCAAAACACAAGGTAAAGATTTACAGGAGACGTACTCTTAACTCTTGCCCAACACAGGTCCAGAATTCATTCTCAACAGGTTGGAAATGCTGAGTCAAACTCCTTCAAATTTTATCTTAATGCTGGCTTTTTACAAAGGCTTATTCTCATCAACAGTCTGCTTTCACTGTTAGTAGTCGGGCAAAACTCCTCAGCTTGCTCTTTCACAAGGACACCATTAGTTTACTCCATACTGAAGTTCATTAGGCTCTGGGTTTTTATAAGGTAGCAGCAAGTAATTGCATGGGAACACGTGTTTTCATCGTCCCCATCTGTAACAGTAAGAGGGCACAATGAGAGCAGAGATAGTCTATAAACACCTTAAAATAATCTTTGGGCTTTGATAAGAGTGCATTGATTTAAGTCACCTGGTTATCGCTGAATCTTTGTGTGAAAGCACTGAATGTATATTTTATTTTAAATGCTTAGCTCCTCTAAATCACAATAACAGGTTGTTGGTTTTTTGGTGGTTTGTTTTTGGGTTTTTTTCAGTTTGACGGTAAAAGACACATCAGATAGCTCTCCTTCTAGAAAAAAAAAAAAAAAAAAAAAAAAAAGAGGACCTGCATCCCAGTATGTGGCCAGATAGAACATTACTTCATCTTTTGTCACAGTTCTGTAAACAGTAAATCTGCTGAGATTTAGCCAGGAACTGGTGCTTGCTCCTGTTCCTCATAGACCTCAGGCTGGCTGGACGTGGATGAGCACCAGGCAGCGCCGGTGACCAGCAGAGGCTCGCTGGGCCACCCACGGGGTGGCCATTGGCACTGCGGAGCTGTGCCAGCCCTGGCGCTTCAGCCAAGCAAAAAGGGAGAAGAGCTGTTGAAGACAGTGCTGCAGGGGGAGGCGGGGTTTGTTTCAAAAAAACCCTACAAATCCCCAAATCACACTGAGCTCCTGCCTGAAGGAGTACACCGAAAGATTAAGACTGAAAATTAATTATTGAGCTTACTGATGTTTATCCAGTCTTCTATTTTGTTTTCATTTTTCTGCTCCTTTTCCTCTCTCTTCCTTCTCATTCCCTTGTCTCTCTTTGATTCTTTCTTTTCTGCTTTTTCCTGTTTCTTCCCTTCTCTGCTATTTCCAGTCATTTGCTTCTGTGCTTTTCCTCTTCCACCTTTTCCGTTCGCTCAGGTGCCCCTGTCCCTCTCCTCTGCTCCCTCCAGGAGAGGAGAGGTGGGCACCGCTCTGATTTAGTGCTGATTCCTCACCTAGCCTAGCATAAGCAACAAAAAAAGAAAGGATATAACAAGTACTTTGTTCCCAAAATGTGTCACAGGTCCTTTAGGACCTTGATTCAAACCCTCCAAAAAATAAATCAATGGCAATTCTGAATATGCATCAGATCACACCCTCAGAGGTACCACTCCTTGAGTACAATGAGTCAGCCAGTTCCAGAAGTTGCGGGATATGGGAAACATTTTGCCTGGTATTCACGGACAATTCTGCAAAATTAATCACACCCATTATTTAGTAAGCTCTATGACATGGACTTTGCCTTTATTCAACCCCCTTCTCTTTACATACCTATTCAAACACTGAAAAAAAAATACATATATTTACTTAAGCACATCTTTCTGAGCATTTTTAAAACGCAGTAAACTCCTGATTTCCTGCCTTAAGTCACACCAAGGACAAGGCAATAAGAGCTAACAAGAGCTCTCACAAAAACATTAAATGTGCTCTAACCATCCATGCTACTATTGCATTTTTAATACCAGGTAGTATTTTACACCTCAGTTTTAACGCACACAGAATAGTTGTGAGTACAATGATATTTGGATAACAACACTTAGAAGTGTGAGATTACAAGTGTACTGACAGATTTTTATGTGCTTCCTTACAGCACAGAAGCTGCTGCTCTTTGTCCCTCACATCCTTTGTGTCAGAAGAAGCAAAATGCTAATAAATCTCAAATATATTTTGAAATTCATAGCAAGGGCTGCAACACCTGGGTGGAATTTATAAACATGCTTTATAATTGTTTCTGGGCCAGACTAGAGCACAGGCCACAAGGAAAGGTCTCTTTGCCCTGTTAGTGGGCATCAGAAATGGAAGTAACTCCATTCCTCTGCTGGGGACGTGATGCCTGCTGCCCGCAGCTCTGGCTGGACTTGAAGGGAACCAGGTTCCCCACTCCTGCCAGAGCAGTGCTGGGCAGCGCCACATGCCACTTACAGCCGGCAGTGATGGGGCAGCCCTGCAACACCTTCTTCTAGCTCAGTCGGTGAGCCAAAGATCTTTTTAGGACACTTACTGTATGTATTTATGAGTATTTATGTAAGGTAGCAGCATGGCATTCAAATCTGGCAGTGCCTAGACTTCACAGGACTCAAATCTGCTACACACTTAAGACTTAGGGGTTAGGTTTCTTTTTAGGCATTTACATAACCTCAGAAAGTGCTTTGCTCAGAGCTGTCAGTCAAAGAGGTTCCAGCATCATTACTAAAACATTAGGGAGTTTCACACCCAATGTACAGCAATCTGTTTGGACCTAAAAACTAGACCATGCTGTAGTAAACAGGTTTTTTTCCTGATCTCGTTTCATGTGATTGGGCAGGAATGCTGAGGTGTTGGAGGCTTGGATCCTGCCTGGAAGCACCATGTTGGGCAGGGAGGGTGCTGCATGGGTTACACCAGTGGATTGGGACTCCTCAGCTCATCAGACCAATTCCCTCTACCTTTCTCCACCCACTTGGCAATCTGGTGCCCCCAACTTTTCACCAAGGGAGCAAGCTAACCCAGAGAAGGGACTGAACTGCAGAGATTTATTTCATGCAACAAACAGCTTTTGTCTTATGACTATCAGGCTTAAATAACTCTATGGATATATCCTCTGAAAATAATATTCAGATTTCCAGAGCTTTAGAGTAGCTATCTGGAAATCCATCTGTAGAAACACTGAGAGTTATTAGAGAAAGAGGTCCTTTATTTGCAGCTTCTTTAACCAAGACCCTCCTCTTCTATGATTTCTAGTGATTTCCAGCTCTCATATTCTAAAGGTGATATTAAATTTCTGCGTAAAAGTGCCCTGAATTTTTAATTATGAACATAAACATTTAACACTGAAAATAATTTACTGTCTTCCTCAGTTTCCTTCCAATAAAACCCTCTAACACCACATTATGCTTTATGCATATGCAAGAGAAAATCCGAGGTCAAAAGCACAGGGGCCCTGCTGATGCTATTGAGTCGCATCCTTTCAGGGGGCCGGGAGGAGCGCGCTGCCCCCCGGGAGCTCTGCCCAACCTCCCGACAAGCCCAGCTGCTGCCGCTGCATCGCCTGGTGGGCAGCATCCCTGCCCACCCAGGCAGGACCCTGGCACAAATCTCCCACCCCAGCCAGAAGGAGAAGGGCTAGAGCCATCCCCCAGCACCACACCATGCAAGTCCTGCACAGAGCACCATGCTGAGGCACAGCAGCACCAACCCTCAACACCACACTCAAGGTGGGCAGCGGCAGGATGGCAGAAACCCAGGTGGCCGTGGCTTCAGCAGGGCATTAGCCTTTGAGCATGTGGTTATATATCATTTTTCTGGGCTATTAGGTTGTATCTGTTCATTGCAATAATCCACCACCCTGAATGCTGAAGCTCCTTGAGCTCCCAGGTGGCCTGGCCCTGGGGTTATCATGAAAAAAAGCCACTTTGGCCCTCTGTAAACTCCTTCAGTTCACCATGTACGCCTTGTGTTCAGCTCCTCGTATCCCACAGCATTTAGCAGTGTACACAGAGCTGTTGTCCTGCCAAGACCTCTTCCTTCCATGGGAGAGCCATTTTTCACCCGCTTTTCCCTTCAGCTTACACAAATAAAAGGAAATGACGGAAAAGAAAAGGATTGTGAAATTGCAAGTTGAACACCAGCGTATCTAGCTAGGAAAACACTCTCACCCAGTCCCACTCAGACTTCTCCTCTCTGTTGTACAGGTACCGTGCCCGACCCCGTGGGGAGCTGATAATCCATTCCATACTGCCAGCTTAACTCAGAAGCTAACTCCATGCAATGCTGGGCTACTGCAGTACGTGTGCACCTGCACACATGGGTACGCACACTTGCTGCAAGACAGAGCTGTTATTCTTAAAACAAACATGTTCACATTCCATAATATTGAAAAAAAAAAGTCACATATTTTATATCATTTATCAATCACGATGTCTAGATTTGGAGCACCCAGATAGCATACTCACTGATTTCTCAGTCAGCTCCTGCATTTTCATTTTGACAGTATTTTTCAACCCTGACACTGAAGGGATGAGCAAGTTATGATCTGACATGTTAAAAACAAGAGCAATTGCTCACGTGCCCTGTGCAGCAGAGCTGCCACCCCCATGGGGACAGCCCACAGCCCTCGCACAGGCAAGGCTCCCGCAGAGGGGAGCGGGACTGCATGTCACTAACACTGTCACTTGCTATTTGGGGACAGACTTTGCTGCGTGGACAGTGTTTGGGTTTTTCCTTGTAAAAGAAGAGGAAAAGGACTTTATTACTGATCTTCCCAAAAGCTGTCCTTAATAATAATAGTAACTCAAATAAAACAGCATATGATTTGGTTTTCTCCATCTCTCGGGTTAGATGGGGGTATTCACACTCTAGTGCTTGTGCCACACATGTTTAGTTTAAAGTCCTTTTTGAAGCCCTGGAATCCAGGCTCTAATTGGGCTGGTCCGATCCTTAGCCCTGTTACAGACAATGCTCGCACACCACCGCAGATTTCAGTGGGGTTGCCCTGCATTTAGAATGCTTTAAGAAACTTTAGTTCCCAATTCTCACACTGTCCTAGCTTTCCCTCCCTTGCAGCCTTAGCGCAGGGAGCAGACACAGCAGTGCAGGCTGTAGCACGCTGCTGTACTTGGTTACCAGAGCACACAACAAAGATGCAAGAACCAAGAGCAAGGGTGTTCTGAAAGAGGGTGGTTCTGAATTTGTCACCAGATATAGGAAGCTGAAGAAATTTTTCTTTTACCCTGCAGGAGCTCTGAATCAAAGTATCTAGAAAACGAGCAATTTAGTAAAAATTAGATCAGCTTTTCCATCACTGGTTCCATCTCCTGAATCCTTGCAATAGCTTTAGTGGTGTGGAAAGAGCTTCTCTGAGAGACAGAAGATATTTTGTCCCAGCGAGCCACTGCCCAGCGAGGGCAGAGCCCCTCCTGCCACCCCTGGGCAGCGGGTCCGTGCCACCCTGCGACCTGGCTTCCCCTGCCTCTGTGTCCAGAGGACCTGCTGCAAAATGATTCACCACTTACATGGGCACTGATGTCTGCCCGAGTTCAGACATCTAAGCAGCACCGGGAATAGCAAACATTGCAGCGTTTAAATTTGTCAACAAATAAAACGATGCATGGCAGCAACGTTCAAACGGAAAGGTAAAACTCCCGGTTGGAGCAGGCTGGTAGCGTGATGGCTCTGCACACTTTACAGCCTCCACCGTGCCACGCTCTCATCAGCCAAGTCCAGGATTTACATGCCCCCTCCCTGGAGTAGGACCCAGTGGAGAGGGGACTTGGCAGCTGCCTGCACCTCTCCTGCCATCAGTTGCCTGCAGGGGCCACCCGCCTGCCACCAGGGCAAGCCACGGCTGCTCCTGCCCTCACCAGCTGCATTATTTCCAGCAATTAAAGCACAGCTCTGCAGGCCTGGGTTTCTGTGTCAGGGTCTATGAGCTACAGAATAACCCTACAAACCAAATTATATGGCCGAGACCCTCCTTCCCCACCAGGAGAGAAGCAATTTTGACCCCTGCCTGCTCTCTAGCAGTCTTTCCCTACAGGTGAGTGACCTGCAGTGCTCCACCGCAATTAACAGTGGCCCTTGGCTTTTGGTAGCAATTTGTTTTCAATTACCACCTTCGGACAAATCTGAACAATTACCACCATTTTTTTCCACCTCTTTCTGATGCCAAGTGTGCATCAAATGGTTCACAGTGCATCAGCTGTTGACCCTACAAAACTAAAGAAAGCATCGATTGCCCCCAGCGAAGACAGAGGTAGCCCAAATGTTGCGTGGCTTTGCCTGGCACGGATCCGCAGACACCGATGGGGATTTCTCCCCGATAAGGAGCGCAGGTCTGAGCGCTGCAGGGCCACCCTGGTGCCAGCTCTGCTGAGTCTGGGGGAAGCTCACACCTACTAACAAAATCGCTCCCCTCCTGCCCAGCGCTGCCGTGCCGGCAGCGGAGCAGCAGCAGCACCTGTCCCACCGGAGCCCTGCAAGATGCCGGCGGCTCCCAAAGCAGAGGGTACCCGTGGGGGCTCAGGCACGTGCCGCCCTCCCACCCCACAGCCTCTGTCACTCTAAGGCTGACAGGGTGCAGGGACCAGCCTTAAGCTGAAGCTAACCAGCAGCTCTTCCACGGTAGGAAAATGAAGAAAGGAAGCCGCAACACACTGTAGAGTCTAATTGCGTTTGCTCTGCAGGCTCTGAAATGTCAGTCAAACAAATACACCGTTGCCTTTACTGCTCTGCGGTTGCCATTTACTATTTTACTGGGAAATGGTCCAGGAAAGGGATACTACCTAGAAGGAAGCATTACGCCAGCACTGGATACCAGTAATATTTCTGAACAACCCCATGGGCTCACTGTCTATTCCTACGCTGCAGAAAGACAAGAAGAGCCAGAGCGAGCCAATTTGTGTTTGCGGTAGCAATTGCAGCAGCATCGGGTATGGAGGCAGCGCAGGACCCAGCGGGCACATCTGAACTGGTGCACGCTCTGGAGCGCTGACAATTTACACCAGAGAAGAGTATGATTCAGTGAGCGGAGGGAAAAAACCACCCTAAACTGAGCTCTTTTATGAGTCTGAATTCCATAATGCAACTTCTCCACAGTCCATGCGGACCGGAGTAAGCCATATGAAGCAGCAGAGCATGGCCACTCCCCAGCTCTATCATTAATCCACACACCTGGTAATTTCCTGGAGGTGTAGGTAGCATAGGGCAGACAGAGGCTTGCTAAAGTGGAAAATCCCCTTTCCCTGGGAGCAGCCCCACTAAAGCCATCTCTTTTCCCTAGCAATGCCTCTTGCCCTCCAGAGAGCTCGCTTTCTGCTATAGGCAGCTCCTCTATACTTAATTACCTCTCTGCTAGAGACTCAGAGTAAGCGTTTGAGTTATTTAATATGCAGAATCATTCTGAATCATCCCATTTTACCACTACTTTTTTTTTTCTCCCAAACAAAAAAGCATAATAAAGGACACACAGCCTATTCCTGCCTACTGTAATTCCCCTCCTGCTCCCCACAAGGAAATACAGATTTACCTGGCCCGCATCCCATTGACTTCTAAGCAAAGCCTTGTCCGTCTGTCTGTCCTTCCCTCTCTTCAGGTAGAAGAACTACTCCCAGAGGGCAGTTTCAGACCTACTTATAGATTCAGCCTCTGTGGGCAGGGAGAGCAGGAGCTGTGCCCAGCACAGGTAAGGGGAGAACCGTCCATTGCGGGGAGAGGCAGCTCCCACCCCCTGGGAATCAGCTTAGCCAGGAAAACCTGTGCCCTTCACACCAGCACCTGCCACTCTGTTTCCAGAAGGTTCAGCAACCATTTTATTTCTGACATTTTTTGGTTTCATCATCTCACCTCTGGCACTGAAAGCACTGGTGGAGCAGTGCTCAGTTCAAGCTCTTGTGTCGGGGCACTCTGTGGTAGCACTAACAAGGCTACACAGTGCCCGGCGAGCAGGAGATGGGGACAGGGACAGGGACACCACCAACCAGATTGTGGCTGCTGCCTGGCCCAGGGCCACCTGTTCTGCCCAGAGCCAGAGCCTGGGCTGCTGTGGTCCGGGGGAGCTGTGTTTGCTGCATCACAGGGATTTACACCATGAGCACTTGGTCCCTACCTTATTCTTTGCATGCTTTGTTGGCTCTAGGTATAGACATACAAGGTGGATGAATGTGATTTTTTTGCGTTTTAAACAGAAGAAACACCATGTTGCATCACTCCTTTCTCCCTGTCTCTCTCTCAGATGAGATTTCTTAAATTCACGTGGGTCCCGTATTTTCATAAACCACATTGGCTGGAGTAAGCTGTGTTTAAATCATCATTTAGAGAAGTGAAGATTTAATTTCATGGTGGAATTAAGGTTGACATTTCCTTTTATTTACACTACAACAAGGGTTAATAAGGTTACTATAACCTTAATCTTTGATAGCTCAACAACAGAATACTCCAGGATTACTGCAAAAGCTGGTTTTTAACTCTTTTAATCCCATTATTGCTGATAACCTTATCGATGCTGTGCCGCACCATAGAGTGGAGTAGGGGAATCTCAGACTTTACAAGGCCTTTCCATGGAGCAATACTTGTAGTTTGAAAAGCCAGGGACAGTTGCTTGGTTGATGCCTGCAGTGAGGTTCACAGTTTGCAGCAGGGCTGCAACGCTGCTTTTAAACTTCTCGTCAGAGATTTTTGCCAAGAAAAACATTGGTCCAGTGGCATATGTTGGGGAGCAATGCAAGGTTGCTCTAATTCCCTTACTTTGTTTTTCCCTCCTCCCATGCGACAACTACTCCAAGAATCAGACTGCCAGTCTGGCAAGTTGAGATCCAGAAACTTACTGCTAATTACCATGTTTACAATTCCCAACCTGTCTGTTGGTGCCAACAATCAAACGGCATCCTCTTGAGTGCACCAAAAGACACTTGCTGGCAGTAGCTTCCTAAGGTTCCAGGCTGGCTACATTAATTACTGTTAACTTAATTTTTGTGTATTGAGAAGCAGCTTTAATTAGCAATTCCATGGATTAAAATGATCCTTTTATGAGTTTCAAGGAAGAGCAGCTTGACTTATAGACTGCTTACCAACCTATATGTCTTTTATTTGGAAATGCAAGTGATAGTAGATTTAGATGGGATCTGACAAATAAAATAGGCAGAGGTTTAATAAAAATCACACCAGGAAATGAAAGGTTATGCCTTCCCTTTGAAATAAAATAAGCAGCTCTAAAAAGGCAGGTTGGATATTTTTTATCACTTCTCAGTAAAGATTTGAATGGCCGGAATAAACCACATTCTCACGGTACATCACTGAATCAAAGCATTTAATGAATTTAAAAGAAAAAAAAAAAAAAAAAAAGGCGTGTATTTTGTGAACTCAGTGAAAGACAGCCCAAACTCAAATAACTGCAGGGCAAAGCCTGAGCAGAGATCAGATCCCACTTGTGCCCTGCAGCTCCTAGCCCGCACCTCCTGAAGGCCAGCTCTCCACTCAGGCAAAATGGGCTCAGTTGGGACCCCCTTTAACAAAGCATGTGCCTCAGCCCCACGGGACTCAGCAGAGCACACGGTGCCCCCCGAGCAGCACGGCTCAGCCACCAGGCTGGGCTGGGAGGGTTGGGGACCCACGTGGGCACCCCAGGCCCCAGCAGGCACACAGGGCTGTGAGTTACACGGTGCTACCCACCGACCTGTGCCCCAGGGCCGTGCCTGCAGAGCCCACCCACCGCCCACAATTACTTCCCTGCAGCAGTTTATTTCTAACCTGAATTTTCCATGGCAGTGGCACTCAGTCTTCATGATGCCAGCCTTAACAAGCTGGGCAAGATTTTATGAGAACTGCACTACACCACCTCTCTGAAGACATTTTTCTCTGTTCTCCAGCTGGTGTGGAAGGAAAGGACAGAGAGCAGAGCTATCCCCAGCTCTGCCCCCGAGGTGGCTGGCTGCTCACGGGGCCGGGCTGCAGTAGCACAAGGCTGCCCTTGGTCAGCATTGCCGGACATGCCGGCAGCGTGTGGGTGCCAGCAGGGCCGCTGCCTGCCAGACACCCCGCTGTGCTGAGCCTGCCATCGGGCTGCTCTTCCAGGGGCAGTGGGGTTTGTCACAACCCTCTGAAAATTGACATTTTTAAAAGGAACCCTGAAGTCAGACTGTAGAGCAGCACCATGCCTATATCTGCTTATGATAACACTGGTCCTACCCAGTTCCCAAAATTCAGCCTACTTTTAAATGTGTAAGAACAGATTTAGGGGTCTGATTTTAGGCCCCTTTTTCTGAAAACTTGGTCTGACTGTGCAGTAACAGGCCCCAGTGAGGCTGTCTTGTCTGCCCTGTAGCAAATTCTCCACCATCTCATGATGTCCCAAGACACCAGCCAACTCCCTTGCTCTCCGGCAGTGCTTCTCAGGCTGCCAGCCACTGCCAGGCTCCTGCTCTTACACCACGGTCCTGCTCTGCAGGGCTGCAAAGGAAAAGATAAACCAGGGCAAAACTCAGGCATATGAAATTGGTGTGGGATAGGGAAATGGAGCCAAAGCAGGGAGTAAGCCAAAGAGACAGATACTAAAATCAACAGGCATTTTGACTTACAAGGGGAAGAAGGGAAACAAAATGAGTAAGTGCTCCCAGAGGATACAGTCTGGATCTACTCTGGTCCTAAAGCAAGAGTGGAAACAAGCATTTAAGAGCAGTTCATTTATACAAGCTATAATGAATATGCTGAGCAAACTACCAAAGGAGGCAATAAACCTGCATCCTGGAGAACGGTCTAAAAGGAGTTAGATCGGCACTTTAGAGGAAAGAGATATTCAAGGCTGCAAAGGCAAGCAGCAATATATGGGAATGTGTGGATGCAGCTCACGTGGCCCATGCTATCGACGTGGTTTCCCTCCGCAACCCAGCCTGCTCTGCTTGATTACTTACATTTTGTGTAACTTATAGACATAGTTTAAAGAGAGTCGGCCAATTTACACTCAATTTATAATTTAGCAAGCAGAGTAGCTTGATTCTTCTAATTTACATAAAACATACATAAAACTGAAAACAAAATGGCTTTAGAGCATATGGGCAAAGTACACAAGAGCCACAAGAGGAAAGGAGGAGTGAAAAAGAACATGGAGCAAGAGCACTGTCTGGATTACATTTTGCTAAGGGGTTTTGAGTGCCTTATTTGTGCTAAACATCACATAGATGAGCAAGTTTTCATTGTCATGGGCCTGTGTCAGCGTTGCACCTCAGCCTCGGCACTGGCCTACCAGCCACACAGACCTACCTAACCAACACCGTAACGCTGGATGGGGCTTTCTTTTCTAGGCAAAGAAATGCTCTTGAAGACCTTCTGCAATGACATGGTGAGAAGGCATTGGTGCGTATCAAGCTAGTACTGCCTTCTTCCCGTTCCCCCCTTGGACATCTTTTCTCATGAAGAAAGGCAGGGAGCTCTCACCCTATGGGTAAGCCCAGGTCCATGTGTCGCTTCCCGGGGAGCGGCAATGGGGCTGTGCTCTTGCCACCATTTCTCCTGCATTCCTGCTCCGTGACTGCCGGGCCCTGGCAAAGTCATCACAGGCATCCTCTGAGAGGAGACACCACCTGTCAAGTGGCAAAGCTGGTATTCCTCCCCATGGCATGGTAGGCTCCAAATTGTGCCTCTCTTCCCCATTTGCTTGAGGAGTCATCCTGGGTACTAACAATAGACTCCATGGAGGCTGGTGGAGCTCAGGCTGCCTCACCAGCTTCTGTCTGAATTCAGTCATTTCCACTGAGCAATATATAAATAGATGCTGCCTCATTATTGATGTATATTGTGCGAAGGGTGTAGCCAGGGATGAAGCTTGCCTGCTTTCCTTTTATGGATGAAAAGCAGGATCCCAGAGCCTTTATGTGAGATCTCTGCACATGTCAATCAAACCACACCAGGATGAAGATTCTGTGCTCTTAGGTCCTCATTGAACAGCAGTCACATGGCCATGGGAAACGGCCATGGGAATGAAATGCAGCTCGTCATGTGTGCATGTATGTTACAGGCACATCTACACACACGCACACCAAACCCAGATGGAAACAGAATTCTGATGGTCTCAGCCTAATTTTCCTACTCCTTTTCAACTCCCAAGACCAGGCTGCAGTCTGGGCTACTCTGACACAAATCTCATTTGATGTTATTACAAACCACTGATTTACACTAATGGAAGAGTTAGCCTCTGATTTAAAAAGGAAATCTTAGCGGCTGGCCCAAGGCCCAAGCCTCTCAGCCCTTCAGTCTGGGGCTGGAGTGCATTGATACTTGCCAGCTAAATTTGATCATGAACTCCAGCGAAGGCGAGCTATCGATATTTCAGAAAGCCATTCCTCACACTTCTGAGCAGCAAACGGCCCATCACTAAGAAGGCCAAACCCTTGTCAGCGTGAGCTGACTTCTATGAAATGGAATACTGACCTTACTGCTAGCTCCAGAGTTAATCTCAGAAGAGAGATTTTATTAGAGAAAGCAGAGCTATTACCCTGAGCTTCTCTATGGGGCACGTATTTAAGTTTTGCATCCAAGAAATGTGAAATACTGTAAATAGAGTGGCGTTTGGTAAACATTAAAACATAAAAACTCTAGCTAAGTATTTGGGGTGGGGTGGGGTGGTGGGTGTTTATTTATTTGTTTTGCTTTCCTTGGATTTCACATCACGCCCATTCAGCCTCCTTTCCCTTGTTCTAGTTTTTCCTCCCTTTGTACCAGGGACGCTGGAGCAGAGTGAGCCGCACTGACTCACTGCAGCTCCAGCAAATGAAAACTAAACCTGTCTATTTTCATCTCTAACTGAGGGTCTGGACTACATCATCTGCATTCTTTGCTGGTAAGAACTTACATACACAGAAAATGATGAGCACCTAAACAAGGAGAACAAAAGGGAGTGGTTTTGTTTCTTGCTTCCCAGAGCAGGACCTGTTTTCACCGAGGGGCTCTATGCATGGCTGAAAGCAAAGAGGTTTATGTCATCACACGTGCAACAGCCACATGATGTCATAACACAACAAAGGACAATATGACATGCACAGTCAAAGAGAAAAGGATCGTACTGAAACCTTGAAAGTAATTATTATTGTCCTCTGCATAACCCAGATCCCTGGCTAACACAGAGGGAAAAAGGCTCTTAAAAATGGAAAAATCACCACCTCTTAAACTGAGATCTGAGAAAGTTTCCACTGCTCTTCTTTATAGCTCAAGACATTCAGAAAAGAATTAGGAATTTAAATGAACCTGACATTTCTCAAAAAGTGTTGAGGAAGAAAAAACCCATCTGTCCCATCAAACCTTTTGCAAGTAACATAAAAAGGAAGGGGGAGAACCAGGCGTTGGAGAAAAGAAAGTAGGGGAACAAGAAACAATTTTTCCCTGTAGTGGTCATTTTTAACAACCAGACTGTAATAACTGTTGCTCCAGTAAGACAGCAGGGATTGAACTATGTAAGCTTGGATTTCAGAAGAATGTTTTTGGCAACTGGAAGAAAAGGTAATACTGTTCTACATTTTCTTGGAGTAACCAGGTAAGTTACTTTCCAAAGAATGATTGTTAAAGGACGAGTTCCCAGACGGCGTAAAGCACTAATACATCAGGCTTCCCTGCTCTTATTATTTCCCACCTAACTTAAGAAATTATAATAAATTCTCTCAAATGCAGTAATTACAGTGATGCCTTTTTATTTGAATTTTCTGTCAACTTTGTCTTAGGAGAATGTGAATACTTGCAAAGCTATTACTATCAGATAATCTAAAAGAAGTCATATGAAATCTACATTATTTATGTAAATGCCTCTGTAAGATGCAGCGAGATGGTTCTTTTTTTGGTAACAGGCTGCACAATCAAATGCTGTACAGTTCTGGTTCAGAATGTCCCTCTTTCTCCAATTAGAAAAGACCAGTCCCATGGTGATCACTTTGTCATTGATTAAAAGATAGGTTTGACCTGTGAACATTAATAAACTTTGTGATATTGCCCTGACTTAGTAAGAGAACTGCTAATATTCTGAACAAGGTTATGAATCAGCAATTCTTAATACTAAAGTCAGCTATATTTTTCCAACATTTCATACCTAATGTCATAATGTGAAAGAGGTGTACATTACACACAACCCAGATGAACTGGTACAGAACAATATTGTGGTGGCAGCCGACCTTGAAACAGATAAAAGATTAAGCTTGTCTTAATCTGAAATACTCTCAGAGAGTAGCTTGGAAACTTTAAGTAGCCTCTTACCAGCCTACCTCTTTCTTTTTAGTGGTATGAAGTATTGGGGGATTATCAGAGCCCTTCCAGCTCCGTGGAGGTGTATCACAGAAGTCAGAGGCAAGGAGGCCTCCCCAGGTGGCTCTCCAGCCCTCGTGGGGTGACCGCTGCTTGCAGTGTCTTGGCCAAGCTCATCTTGTATCTCCCAGGCAAGGGCTTTCCTGCCTGGAGATTGCTCTGTTACTTTAGATCATCCCCATTGGCTAGAGGGGGATTGGGTTCACTGAAAGGAACCTTTTCAGCCCCGCTGCACTTCCTCCCTACATAGCTCCTTGGTCTGTTTGCACACACCAGGCTACATCGCTTTCCTGCAGACAGGAGAAATTCTCACCCCACTGAAATCAATGGGAAATTCCCACTGGTTTCTGTAGGAGAATGATTTCAAAAGCAGAATACTCATTTAATTTCTCTATATGAGCATTGTTATCTAATTTTGCCTAGGTACCTATATTTATATACATATATATGTATATATATCTAAACTTCTGTCAGCTGTATAATCAGGGCTCTTATTTTTCCCATCGATCAACCCCTCTAGTTTCTGGAACATTTCACCTAATTTTCTGTTGGCTGCTTTTAATTAGATACTGTTTTTCCAGAAAGCAAACTACCAAATGCATGCGATGTTCCAGCCCTGGTTTCCACACTCGTGGTGCATTCTCCCAGTGCCACACTGCGATTCCTCCTCGCCTGCCACCACTGGCGCCTCTCCTCTGCTCTGCCCTCTGGCTCTGCAAAGCTGTGGCACAGCCACCCTCTACCATCACCTCCAGGCCTCTTCTCTTTACCTTCCTTAGGGTCCTCTCTGCCCTTCGATGTCAGGCTCTTCCCATAACCTTTACGAATTCTGGCTTGGATTTTCACTTTTAGACTTCTTATTTTTGGCCTGTCATTTAAATTTCTTTTGAGTCATTGTCATTATCAAGCCAACATTTATAAATAGCTCTGTGCATTGCAGGTACGTGATAATCAAGTCCTTTGATTTTTGAGCAATTTGGTTACTAAATGATAGCAATAGAAAGCATGCAAGCATCATGGACATTAGCCCAGAAAATGTTTCCACCATTAAATCTTGCAGGAGGCAGATGCTGAATCTAGTAAAAATTTATGATTATTAATAATGAGTGTTATGATTTACCTTTACAACAGTAAATGGTGAGGTGTCATAACAGCTAAGGGTAATAACTAGGGAGGGGGGTGCTTTTCAGAAAAATAGTAAATCTTTTAAGAGGGGAAAAAGCCTTTTGTGTATGTAAAGGTACTATTAATTTTTTTAAAATGCTTAAAAATCCAGTTGTATACATTACTTCTAACATGATGCAAAAACCCAGAGAAAAAGCTAGTTAGCTTACTCTTACAGCTGCAAATTACATGTATAGCTGTGTGGATGTATAGATATTATCAGTCTCGGTTTCCTTAGGAAAACCCTATGAACACTAGAAGCCACCTAAACTGACACAAAAGGCAATAACCTGTTATGAGAAGAAATCTTACACTCCCCTCAAAATCCATTGTAGCCTTAAAAGTGGAAAGCAAGCAGAATTCATCCCAAGGGAAGGCATCTGCATAACTGTATGTATCTACATGCAACAGTGTGTGCATTTATTTTATGCAAATTTGCAGGCAGCAAGAGGAATCACAACACCAGTCACAAATACACACTGCAACGGCACAGCCCCTGCCGAGGTGAACGGGAGCCGTGCCTCTGCCAGCCCTGGGGGAGCGGGGCTGTTCACCCTATGCTGCAGCAGCCCTTCAGAGAGATGCGTGTATACTTAGGGGGTTGTGTGTATATATATATATATATATCCATTCCATTCAGCAATACATATATATGTATCTAAGGACTGTAGGCTTAAATATTTGTGGGAAGAGCACCTGAAATCAAATGGCAGTCCCCATCACTTAATTTCAGGTATTGCTAAGCAGAGTGATGCTTCCTTATAGGCAGACCCAGGCAGGACTGTGCCCCTGCCTGCACGGGACAACAGGGACCAAAGCTACCCTTGCTTCTCCCAGTCCTGCTGTGGGGCATGACGTGCCCATGGTGCTTGGGGGCACAGCCCTTTCGGCAGTTCCCAGCTCTGGGAAGGCCCGAGCCATCACCATCTCCCCGGCGCGGAGGGAGCAGCCAGCATCGTGGATGGCTGCACGGGTGGGCCCTGCAGCACCCTGCTCTGCACCAGGGCTGCTGCCACCCCAGCATCCGTGCCTCCATCAGTCGACTATGCTGCTACGGGGGCCCTGGCACGACAAAGACTTACCTATGAGAGCAGCCTGCTAGGCTACTCTAGCGGGTAAAATTACCCAGAGATATAAATCTTCATAGGATTATGGCCTTTAAAAAAAGGCTAAGTTCAAGTAATTATTTTTGGGCTAATTCTTTATTTCATTTTCTACCAGGATGCAGATTAGAAAAACAATTTCAGAACAGAAATTTAGTATTCTAAATTAATTAAATATGCACTCGCCAAAACAGCTGTTAACACACGGCTGGTGCTGCCACAAACCTCATTCTAAACTGTTGTCTTAGAAAATGCTCATACTGGTACAACTAAAAACCCTTACAGACAGAGTAATTTCTTATTTTGTTGCACTGTAGCCTTTTAATATATTTTTTTGCTGTTAATAAAATATCATTAGACTATTAAAGGCAGGGGAGTTTTAAACTCGCTTTTTCACACACAGGATTCAAAATTTCTAAAGCAAAAAATATAGGAAGTGTAGTGTTATAAAAATCCCTTTCGCTAGGGGTCTAATCTCTCCTGCAGTGAAATCGATTGGGGCTTTGCTATTGCATTGAATGGTAGGATTTGGCCCAAAATATTTTGGGTTTAACAGGAGCAGCCTTGCTCCCCTGAGCAGTCCCGTGGAAGCTACATGCATTCCCGGGATCAGGTCTGCCGTACAAACAGTCTCTTCTCAGAGATCTGTTTTCAGAAATTATTGCTTCTGTCCTTCAGTGTACATAAGTGACAAACCCCAGGAACTGCTAATGAATGGGGAGAGCCACTCTGAGATCGCGCTATTGGGAAACATCGCTCTAAGAGCCCTTATACAGTATTTTATAATTATTTTAGTGAACATATCCAGTATTTCTCCAATTGGACCTTACAGTTTCACTCCTTTAACCAACATATCATAGCAATTCCCAAAAGATCTTAGAGAAAAGAAATCTACAATCATCAAAATGTTAATTTTGACAATGACAAAGAGTACATGCATTAAAAATGCATCAGCCCTGTCATTAAGGCATTATTCAGCAAAACCAGCTCATCATGCTAAACAGAAAGCGACCAGAAAAAAGCAGGTATAAAGAAACATTTTGCTAAGCTTGTATTTATGGGTACCAGTCCAATCCATACTGCACAAGATACGCAACCAAGCAAAGAGCAAACAAAACCACATCCTTTATGTGATGAAATGGGAACTCCTGATAATACTCTTAAGTCACGACTCAAGGGAAAACATCAACTAAAACTCAGATCAGAGGAAGGTTTGTAATACAAACCTGGATGTTTAAAATAGTGTTTCCATCGCTGTTCCTGCAGCAATTGGGAATGTGGCTGAGCTACGGTGCTGAACTGACTATGATTTAGCAGCTGACCATGTCTTTTTAAAGCACAATTTAACATTATTTCTGAGGCTGTTGAACATGCTAAACTACAAGAAAAAGAAATCTGCTTTTAAGTGGTATTAGAGAAACACGAGGATCAGAGTGCTAGCATCAAAGATATGCCTAAAGAATAACAGATCCACATGTCTGTGTAACAACGAGCGCTCCACTCACTACTGAAGGCAACAGAGTAAGATTCCTTTGGCAGTTGTTGGAAATAATGAAGCAGAACATAGATGGCCTTTCAATCGCTAAGCAAGAGACAGAGAGAAAGACATTCTCCATCATCCTGCCTCACACTCACAACTTAATGATCACCCCACGTCTGGCTCGTCCATGTTAACAATCATTCTTAGCCTCATCATAGCCGAGCTTGGGGAAGGATCCATTCAAAAAAGCTATCTCATCACAGTACTCTTGGTCTTGCTTTAAAATGGCTTCTCATCTAATTCATTTAAGGCTGAAATCGGGTCTCACAATTGCGACTATGTGATAACAAGACCTGGGATCATCTGGGCATGTGGAGAGGTCTTGAATCAGGAAACACAGGGATGATAACAGCCTGCTCCTTCTCTCCGCCAGTCTTGGGGGCAGAGGAGCAGGGGAAAAAAACCTGGAAGCATGAATGCTACACCTGGGTTTTCTTAAGCGCAGCATCTAAAAGGCTGACCAGGATTTTAACCAAAAGTCCATGCCCTGCTGCTGAGATTGGAGGGAGGCAGGGATGTACCTTTTCTTCTCTGTTAAAGAGATGGAGCATGGCTTGACCAGTAATGGGAATGAGCACTCCCTTGGCTGTTTCTCCCACCTGTCCAGATGCAAGTAGCTTGTGGGGAGCCCTGAGCTCTAATGGGGGGGTGGGGTAGGGGGTGGGTGAGGAAGAAGCCACCGCCTGAGCTCTGGGGTGGGAGACAACCCCTCGGCCCTGGCCGTTTATCCCAACCTGAGGCCCCAGAGGCCGACGCGCTCTGCCTCTGCACTCGGCCGGGTGCTTCCCGACCCGCTGAGCTGGGGCTGGTGTGAAGGTGGGTTCTTAACGCTGCCCTCACCAGGCTGGTACTGCGGGGGCAGGATGAGGGGGCAAGGGGTCAGCACCCCCTCCAAGCAATCGGCACAACCCGCTCCCCAGCAGCAGTCCACCGGGTGGCCGGACCCCTCGGCAGCCAGGGCCCAGGGGCTCCCCCGGGGGCAGTGCGGGGTGCCCCTCGCCTCACAGGCCAGGGTGCTCGGCACCCCCCGCCCGCGGGAGCCCCCAGCCCCCCACGACCCCGGCGGCCGCGGGGCGCGGGGGCCGCGGAGGGGGGGGGCATCGCGGGCTCTGCCGGCGGGGACGGGCGGAGCCGTGCCCGCCCCGGCCCTGAAGGCAAGCCGTGTCCCGGGGGTGGGGACCCCCTGCAGGCGGGGCCGGCCGCCCCGTCCCCCCATCCCCGCCCCGCGCTCCC
This sequence comes from Falco biarmicus, assembly GCF_023638135.1. Lineage (NCBI taxonomy): Eukaryota > Metazoa > Chordata > Aves > Falconiformes > Falconidae > Falco > Falco biarmicus. The sequence goes on from NC_079298.1 coordinate 23,274,381, forward strand.
CGCCGGAGAGGGGCGAGGGGCCGCGGGCGCCGGGCGCGCCGCAGGCGGGGGGCTGCCGGTCGCACGCCGGGGCCCCGGGGGCTTCCCGCACCCCCCGGGGCAAGCACCTTCCCCCCGGCCCCGGCGGGCGCTGGCCGCGGGGGCGCGCCCCGAAGCGGCCCCGGCCACCCCCTGCCCGCAGCCCGCGGGGTGCCCTGCGAGCCTGGGGAGCCTCGTCCCGGCGCCCCCTCCCCTGCGCTCGCTCCCACGCACACGCACACACACACACGCGGGCACCCCCCCTCCGCAGGGGACGGGGCGGCCGAGCACACCCCCCCCGCCCGGGCAGAGACACAGACAGAGTGAAACATTGCAAAGCGTAGGAAAAGATGGAAAAGGTGCTACCTTGGCAACTAGAGGAGGTTAGGAGCCAGCTGGTGGGCTGGGGGCGGTCGCGCTGCCTGCCTGCCTGCCCGCCGCCGGTACTCTCCTCGACTACGCGTATTCTTAAGCAATAACAACGTAATCCGTATTATCCACCCAAGAATACCCGTCACCGAAGAGAGTCAGAAAGCTGCTGCTGTTGCTGCTGCTGCTGGAAGTGCTGCACCGGGACAATAAATCCATAACTATAATTCCCCTCTAGAAGAAGGAGAATCCTCAAGGGTTGCCGAGTGATCTTGTCCCATATCCAATGGACGCTGAACCTTCCCATCCTGCGGAGGCAAACGAGAGGAGCAGGCGTTTAATACACACGCGTACAGTCCCTCTGCTCCCCTGCTGCCTTACTGGAGCGGGCAAGGTCTTGCAGGCGAGGTGAAAGGAAATAAATCAAAGTAAGGTTGAGTTTACCTGGCGATTGCCTGGTTTCTTCCTCTGTGCTTCTCTGGCATCCTATTCCCTAGCTGTATGCTCCATCAATTCTCTCTGGGAGCTGGCGAGAGATGTCATACGCAGCAACAGATTCCTGTAAAAGAGATGCACGGTTAAGCACACAAATACTACAAATCTGTTTGCATAGGTGGGCTTGGGAGAGCTCCGATAAAGCCGCAGCCACGCCTGACAGACTTTTCATCTGGGCTTTGGAAATGCATTTTACAAGTCCTGACTCACACTGACTCGATGTGCTACTGGGGGGGGGGGGGGGGGGGGGGGGGGGGGCGGGCGGGGGGGAGCGGAAAGGAGAGCGATGAAGAGAAAGAAAATCAAAGAAAGAAATAGCAAAGGCTCCGAGCTCAGCAGAGGCACTCCTCTGCCAGGCCTCTCTAGTGCCATAAAAAAATCTGAGGCGAAAAAGGCTTCAAAGTACAAGCGCAGCGCCCTTCGCTCCCCGCGTGTGCCCGCCCGGCAGAGCCCGTGGCTGCCCGGCACCGAGCCGGGCGGCGGGCGGGGGCAGCGGCAGCGGCAGCGCGCACCTCCGCACTGACACCTGCCGCCTCCCGCAAACGCTGGCGAAAGGCGACCCGGGTGGGGGGTGGTGTAGGTGGTGAAAAATAAATAATAATAATAAAAGAAGTTCTTTCCAAATGGCGCCTGCGGCTCTGCCTGTCACCCGGAGCAGTTCCCTTATCAGCAGCGCTCGTACTTGGGGGAGGCGGGAGGGGGAAGCTTTGTCTGATGATCTGCCGCGGTGATAATAAACGTTTATTGTTCGCCAACTAAATAGAAAGGATGTCTGCAACGTCATGGCACAGCACACTTCGCCTGGCGATTAGGAACTTCTCCGGGTTATTTCACCCCGGCTCCTGATGCTAAGGACAGCATCTGTGTGAGTGACGGGGAGGGGGGGGGGGATGAAACTAGCAGGGCACGGTCAGAACCCGCACATCGCAGCGGTACCCCGCACTTCTCCAGCCATGAGTAATTATGCAGCTCTCATTATCCACTGCACTCGCTAACTGACCAGCTTGTTGATTAGATTCCAATTGAAATTAATACAAGACGCTTGCTTTTCCTACAGATTCCTTCCTTAACGTCAGCCCTTGCCTTCCCTGACACATTACCACTATGCTTCCTACAAAAACATACGAGAAGACAGTATTTGTTTTGTAACACAGGCTCTTGTCTGAATTTGAAAGAAAAGAGAAAAACAAAGAGAGAAAGAAAAAAAATACTTCGATAGCCACATTACCTTAAATAATAAAAAAATCCAACTCTCTCTCCTCTATTTTAATCTCATTTGAGATGCAATTTCCTATATTCTTCTAACACAGCAAGCTTTCAAGTTGCATTCTAAATGGCAGATAGAAAGTAAATAACAAACACTGTAATTTTTCCCCGCTGTGAAATTGAAGGCTGTAACCCCCATTAGCTGGCGTTGGAACTCAAATGACTGATGCCATGGTTTTCTTCAACTTGAACAAAAGCCGTTTGAAAAAGTAAAATGCACCGAGTCGTGGCAGAACCACTGTACAGGGATACACCTAGACCGACGTTCTCCGATATTTGGAGGCACTCCACAAACGCATCGAGAATTAGGCAGAAATCCAAACTTTGGGGTGGTGGGGTTGGTTTTTTGTTTGGTTGTTTTTGTTGGGTTTTTTTTTTGGGGGGGGGTGTGGTTTAGGTTGTTTTTTTTAATATTAAAGAATGCAGTTCTGGGGGAAAAGCCGACCCGCGCGGCGCCAGCCTTGTGGTGGCTGTGTCCATCTGACACTGCCTTTCCACTCCCTGAGGAGCACCCCCGCTCCCCCGGAGCACAGCGCCTTCCCAAACTTCCCCTGCCCAGCCCCGCCGCTCCGTGGCCGGGCACCGGCCCGGCCCGGCCCGGCCCCCGCCGGGCCCTTCAGCACCCGCGGCGCCGGACAGCGCCGAGCTCCGGCCGCAGCCGCGCCGCTCCCCGCCGGCCGCCCGCCCGCCCCCGCCCGCCCCCGCGCCCCTGCCCGCCCCGGCACCGGCCCCGGCGCGCCCGGGCGCCCCCCCCCCGCGCCCTCCCGGGCACGCTGAGCACCAGGGGAGCGCGACCCCCGCCGCGCTGTCCGCCTCGCACCTTCGCTGCCGCATGCGGGAGGTGCCCGTAGCGGCGCGCCTCGGCATTAAATACCTTTGTTCACCGGCTCCGGAAAGCCATGTTTATCGGCGCTGCCGCCCCGCTCCCCCGCCGAAAGAGCCCGAGCGCCGGAGCCCCAGCCCGGCGGGGCCGGGGAAGGGCCCCGGGGGGCTCCTCCGCCGCCTCTGCCGTGCCCGGGGAGGTGGGGGGCGGGGGGGGGGGGGGGGGGGGGGGCGCGGACATAAGGGAGGGGGACGTATGGAGGGAATTAAACAATTAAGCTACTAGGAGCGGAGCTCTGAGTAGAGCTCGGGTTTGCCACGAAAAGCAAATTTCAGAGGGGGGAATATCGATCCCATCCGTCAATAGAGAGGCGCGATGCCTTTCCGTGCGGGAAATTGTTCTGAATTACGGGGCTCGCTGGTGAAAGGGGGAGGGGGCGGGGGGGGGGGGGGGGGGGGGAGAGATAAAAAAAAATAAGGAAAGGAAAGAAAGGAGGAAGGAAGAAAATTTTCATGCCCGCTCAAAGGCAGCCTCTTTTCAAAATCGCTGGGAACTCGCTTATTTCGCCACCTACCCGAGTAACCACCAGAAATCCGCCTCTATTGAAGCGCTTACCCTTTAAATCCAGGTTTCGAGCAGAACTCCAACTGTGTGTAAAACCAGGGAGTCATCTGATGTGTGATGGGGAACGGGCTCTGGGCAGCAGAAAGCAGCTTTCTCTCCTGGTGCCGGATTACCATGTTAACAAACCCCGGGAAGGGACCCCGGCGCCTCTGGCTGGCCATGTCTCGTTGCTTTCACACATCGGCGGCTGCTCTTGCTTCCCATGTCCCCGGCGATCGCCTCTCAGATGAATGTGGGCTTCCAGAAAAGGAGTCGGGGGGGGAGAGGAGGAAAAAAAAAATCGCCTAATGCAATCAAATCGATCTGATCTACACCATCTGTCGCCTGCCACTACACACAAGCGTTAAAATAGGAAAACGGGAGACACTGACAGCTCAGGAAGGTTGTTCTGCAGAGTTCATTTTTAGCAGAGCATAATTGGGTATGGACAGCATACAGTTACCAAAGCTGCTGTTAACCATCCAGTAGAGGATCCCAAACATGCTAATGGTGGATTAATTGAGGAAGATCTGACGTGCAAGCTTCATAGTCTCTTATTCATGACTTCCCAACGGGAAAGGACCAATGCCGTGTGGGACTATGGTAACACAGAGTCAAAGAGCTGCTAAGAAAATGGCTCTGTGTTCATAGCACCTCTCTCTGATAACAAACATATGTCGACCAGAACCGTTTAGCAGGATGGGGGAAATGAAATTTTCTTAGCCGAGGTTAGCAATTCCCATCGCTTGCACTTAAAGACAAGTAAAAAATGGACTGCAGGTCTAAGGCGCTTTCAAGTGCTGGTCTCGAGATTGGCAGCTAGTGGAAAGCAGACGGCTTCTGATCAGCTGGGGGGTAAAACCCCAAATCTCTTACTTCTTACTGTCACCAAAGTGCATCCACAGCAAAGCTCTAAACATGCAGCGCTGCTAATTTCATCAGGAATGACGCAAGGTCGTTTTAATGCCAGGAACCCTTTTGACTTTTTCCAGTGGGAATGGCTTTTGGGCAAGACATTTCCGATCACTGAAATTTGACATAATCTCAGATAAATATGATTTGGGGGGTGGGGGTGGGGGGGGAAGGGGGCGGTGAGTTGGGAAGAGACGGAGTGTGCATCCAGACCTGCAATCACCCCTGCTGCCAACACTCCAATTTGCTCGCGTTTTCTAATCTTTCCTGAATAATGAGGTTATAGAGACGTATATATAATTATTAAAGCAGTGTATGTACACAAGCCGCAGACGCCTACAGCACCCGCGTCTACACACACAGATGGGGAGACAAAGTGCGCCCGTCGGGGTGCTCCTTTCCACTCCCTAATAAATCCATCACCGGCGGGGAAGGGGCTGCTGGAACAAATGGGAGGCGAATTCCTCCCCGGCCCCCCAGCCGCGGGCGAGGGCGCCGGGCCGGGCCGGGGGCGGCGGAGCGCGGGGCCGGGCGCTGTCCGCCCGCCGGTGCTGAACGGCGGGGCCCGGCCCCGTAGACAATGGCCAGGCGCGACGCGCCCCTCACCGCTGCGCCGGGCGGCCGCCGCCTCCGCCTGCGAAGTATGTGCGGTCGCCCTGTCAATCGCCACAACAATTAGGAGCGCTCCCGCTCGTTTCCACCTCGCCTATCTGATTAGCAGAGAATAATAATGCTAATAATACGAATCCAAGCGGCTGAATGTAAACGTTCCGGTAAACAATTAGTGTTTAGGGTAATTCTGGAGTTAACTGCATGCCTCTCCTGGAAGTTTGTGTTAATCGCTTTAGAATAAACCTAACAGTTATGAATTAGATTAGCCTTGAAAACGTAGCCTAAAGACAAATCAAACAATTTACCCGATCTTTTGTTTCAATATACATTAATTAAGCACTGCTGCCTACCTACACAGCATTCTTGGGTCCCGGCCACGGTGCCGAGCCAAGGAGCCGCGCTGCCTTTGTCAGCATTTGCGTCCAACTATTGCCCTCTGCAGGTCAAGTCACAGCCCGGCGAGCGCTCCGCAGACAGGAGCCGCCGGGTCCCCTTTGCGAAAAAGATACAACTTTCGTTGGGTGGGATTCTTCACCACGGGGACTCGGACGCGTGTCTCTAGGGGGAGGGGTGTGACGAGCGGGGAGAGCCGATACCAGGCAGGGCACGGAGCCCTGCTCCGGCTGTCCTCAGTCCCCCTTCCAGCCCTGGCCAGGACAGCAGACGACAGAACAAGCGAGGTGCCGCTCTGAAGACGTGTTGTTTTCTTTCTCCCCTTCTCTCCATACGACTACGGGAAGCTTCCTAGGCACAGCCCGCCCTTTCCCCGGGTTTGCCGAGGAAAAAGGCAAGAGCCCAGAGCCAAACAGGGCCGGCGCTCAGGATCCCGCCCGACTTCCCCCAGCCGGGCAACTTTTCCCCGGGCACAACATGAGAGTTTGCCTCCCTCGCCCCCTGTACCAGGCAACCCCCCGGGAAGCCAGGCGGGCGGCGGCAGCTAACAGGGAGCTACAGCCCCTCCCCCCCAGCCCCGCGCCCCTGCCCCAGAGGGGCGCGTTCCGCTCCTGCCGGGACAGTGGCAACTTCGGGCTCCTCCCGGTGCCGCCCCCGCAAGCCCCGGCGCCGCGCACAGGATGCGGTACCAGAGCAAAACCCCCCAATGCTACAGCGATCCAGTTACTGTTACTGGTAATTCAGGTGCTTCAGTGCCCGGTTAAAGGTGGCCGCTCCCTCTTTCCTCCGCCACGCGCGAGCACAGGTTTGTAAGGACCCGCTCATTCCCTCTCGGCTCTCGGCCGGGGGTTTGCGCTGCTCACACGGGCTGCGGCATCTGCCCCGCAGCCGCCGGCTCCCGCGGCTACCCTGGGCACGCCGGGCCGCCTATCACCGTTCGTAACGAGACGGACTTCGCCTGTGGCCCCGAGTCGCTGCCCGGCGCGGGGGGGCTGGACTGGGGCCCGGCGGACCCCGGCCCTGCCGCAAGCTGCCCGAGCAGGGGGAGCGGCCGCGCACCCGGCTCTGCCGCAGAGGCGGACACACGGCGGCCTTTTGTCTCTCGCAGCCGCCGCCTCGCCCGGCCGGGGGCGGCCGCTCCGCCGGCCCCGCTTCCCCAGCCCCTGGCCGCCATGGGCGGCAGAGGCGCGGGAGAGCGCCGGACTCTGCGCGGCCCGTCCCGCACCCGCGGAGCTGCGGCGGCTCCGCCGCGGCGGAGCTGCGGGAAGGGGCCGGCCACCTCCCGGCCGAGGGCGGGGGCTCCGAAGCGGCGGCTGCGGGCGCTCCCGGAGCCGGGCCGCACCGGCCCCAGCCCGCCCGCGCGGCGCGCAGCGGCGCGGAGCGGCGGCACCCCCTGCTGGCCGCGCATGGCGCCGCAGCCCGCGCAGGCGGGCGGGGCCCGGCCCGGCCGAGGCGCTCCCGATCTGCACCGCCCGCCCCGCCCCGCCCCGCCCCCGGCGGCGGTGCACTCGCGGGGCAGGGGGGCTGCGGCGGAGCGCCCGCCGACCGGGGGCTTCCAGGGCCCGGGCCCGGCTCAGGCAGCCGGTCCCGTCACCTGCCCCCTCCGGTGTCCGGGCTGCGCCAGCAGCTGCTTCCGCGCCTTGCGGCAGCATCAGGGACCGCCCGCCCGCGGAAGCCCCCGCGGGGGCAGGCAGGGCCGGCGTGGGGCGCGGGTCTGGCCCTCACGGGCCGCAGCGGGCGCGGACCCTGCGCGGTGCCCCGCCGCCCGCCAGCGCGCCCGGTGCCACCTGCCGCATCTCCTCCGGCGGCGTCAGCGCCGTCCCTGGCCCTGGCACCCGAGAGCGGGGAAGGGTCACCTGGAGATGTCGAGGAACATCTCAAGTGCTCGGCTGGTGGGATAATCAGAGAATTGAGACGGCTCGCTGAACAGAGGAGCCTGAAAAACAAAACATACCTGATGCAACTTGAGATACATTGTGGCTGGCTACTTTTTCCAGAGTATCACCAAGACCTGCTAGTGAGGTGATGTTCTGGCTGTTACCTGGGGACACTGGACTTGCCTGGCCAAGAATCTGGGGCTCTGGTTGTCTCAGGCATGATACGCAGTTCATAAACTGATCGAGATCCATTTTAAAAGCACTTACTTTCTCTGGCCCTACTCTTCCCCTTGGTAAGCTGTTCCAGAATCCTGTAACTCGGCTTCTTAAGATTTCCAGCCTGCATTTATTACGGTCCCGTTTATATCCATTTGTTCAGATGCCAGTTTTGTCCTTGAACTTAATTAGTTATGATATTTACTCCCCTCACAGTGTACTAATATTCCTTCTCATACTTCCTTTTGTTTAAATCAAGCTTTTCGGTCTTGTCTCATAAGATAGAATCTTCATTTCCCTGATTATCCCCATATCCTAGCAACTTATGAAAACTGGGTCATGACCAACACCCAGAAATTACGGTTTTCAAAAGGGTTCATTATTCTATCCATTTTCAGTTTGACCAAGACACAAGTAGGGAGAATGATTAGCATAAGGTCAGACAAACCACAATTCTCCTGCCTTCAAGTTCTTTCGCAATCTGTCAGGGACATGAGTTCTGAAAGGCTTGTGGTTTATAACTTGGCATTACATCAATGCACATTTATATACCTATATATCATCTTCTGGGGGGAAGAATGGCCTTGTAGTTAAGAGGGTACATTAGAAATCTGAAGATTCTGCTTTGAATGCCAGGTCTGCCATAGGCAACAGAGGTAACTTTGATGAGTCCTTCAGTCTTTCGCCACATTGCACCGATTTTAAAACGGGGATAGTAATACTCCTGTTTTAACCTCTTTCTCCTTCCCATATACCTACTTGCATCATGTGCTCTCAGACCAAGTGCCTCCTTTCTGGGCACTCCTGGTGCCTGGCTCTCTGAAGTTCAAATGTGTTTGTGACTCTTAAGCCCCTGCTCTTATAAAGTCTATTTTCAGGGTCTATCCTAAAAGCTGTTAGTCAGTAAGCACAGTAGGAACTGGAATTCCTGAGATTTGCAGCCCATCAATTACATTAAAAACATTCTCTGTCACTAAACCAAACACAGGGGCTAGCAGTAAAGTCAGAGATGTTTAACTGCAAAGCTGCATCCTGACTTCTGGCTTTCAAGTCTTTGCCTGGTTGAAGACCAAGTCAAAGCTTTATTGTTATTATATGTTATTTGAACACATGCAGAATTTAACATGTTTTTGTCACCAGTTTTCACTTCATATGGCAATTTTTGATCAGCTACGACAGCACAGAAACTGGACGCCCAAACAATCCCAGAACAGGAGTGGCCCTGGTAATAACAAATCCTATTGTTGTCCTTCCCCAGCAATGCGAGTGTGGAAAGTTGAGCACAGAAAGAGAGAGCACTCTGTTGAGCTGAGGTGAAGCAATGATATTTATGGGAGTAATTATCACAGAGAAAAACTGGAAAAATATGATTACAGCAAATTGTAACTCTCTCAGATATGTTCTTCGTTGTTTGAAATAGCTCAGCTGAGACCAAACCAATATGAACAACAGACTGGGAGTGTCAGACACTGATTCTCTGGAGGCTGATACCATCAGACCCTCTGAGCAGAACAAGATCCAGTTTCAGCATATTAGAGAGCTGGGTGTCAGCAGCCTGTGCCTCTTCCTAGCCGTTCTTCTCACGTGAAAAACAACCTAACAAAACGAGAGCTGCTGGGTTCCCCACTGGAAAAGCTGGCCTGGAGATGCTTCCCCTGAAGACTGCTGGTAGGAGAGGCAGCCATCTCTCGGAGTCAGGCAGCTCCCCTTCACTTTTCTGTCAGCAGTTGTAGCCAATAAGCACCACTGAGCAGACGAAGAGGACATTTGGCTTTCAGAGGATGACTGTGTAGATGCAGTAGGGTGACATGACCATGCACAACACCCATCACTGCGCTGGCACTGCCTTTCCGTTTGACACTATTGTTCCTCTCTTGGCTTCAGCTGCTCTGTTTGCCAAAGGCACGATGCCTCTGGAGAGCTTCTGCCGTGGATGCAGCCACGGACTCACCTCAGCCCATGGGGAGTGAGAAGGACCCTGCTTGGATGATGAGCTCTGCTGAAGGAACCCCAGCAGCCCAAAGCAGAGCATGGGGCTAAAATCCATAATGGGGTGTCTGGTCTCAAAGACCTTAAAGGAAATGAACTGTAAGTTCTGCAGACCTGGGGGGTTGAATGGAAGCAGAGGATACGGCAAAGGAAAGCAAGCCTCGAAAAGGCGACTGCTCCAGCAACGTGTCTGTGTGCCTTGTTTGCAGAGGTCCTGAACATGGCTTGTGCAGACAGATTTTATGCCTTCATATCTATGTGATGTTTTAGCTGGATGCAGTTCTGCACCAGGGTGAATGTTGTCTCACTGAGTCAGTTATATTTGGGGAGGGACTTTCACCACACTTCCATGGCAGGATATTTTACATGCTTCATGCAGCTAATATCTTGCAACTGATGTTTAGAATTTTTTAGAACCAATAACCAATATAGTGTAAAAACAAAGACATCACTTAATAAAGTAGTGAACTGTTCTCATTGAAATGTACCTACCCCCATGGATCAGATGCATCAAAGAAGTTCTTGAGGTGGCTTGAGAGCTCTGTAGGTGTTGTTGCTGCTCTCAACTAGTCTGTGAGAAGAATTATAAATGGTATTTACCTTTTAATTAAACAAAACATCTTGCAAATTAAACACATGCTCTTGCACATCAGAATTTAGTTAGCATCCATTTTTATTGTGCATCCTATGGCTCTCTGACAGCCTGTTGAGTCCACAGCCAAATCTGAACACACATTGCTGGTTCCTTTTTCCCCCCTACCTTTTAGGCATCATGTTAGATTTTGTCACATCTGAGGGCAAAAAACATTCTGTAATTGACTGCTAATACTTAAGCAGATCTTCTGCTTAATATCCTTGTTGCTTAAAGAAAACACCCAAAATATATTGGTGTGTCCTGGCAATGGCAGAGAAGCAGTTTTGGACACTTGTGTGACAAACGTCTATTATCTTACGTAGAAAATTTGACAGTGAGTGACAGAACACCTTAGGAGGGATTTAAGAAGATGATAAAGGCAACAGCTTTCACATGAATAGAGTCTAGTTCCTAACAGTTACAAGCTTTTTTTACATGCATCCTTGTAATTTGACATTTATAATTCACAGTAGTGCTGAATCTCTGTCATTTTCTCAGTGTCAGGCTCTCTATACATGGATGTACATGTCCTTTCTAATTAGTATATGTACTTGAACATTTAATCTCATCTCTCCACCTTATTAATGCAGTTACACATTGATCTGTTCTCTATCAACAAACGCTTTTCATAACACATATGTAGTTCTATGTTGCTCCTCTTTCTAAACAGCTGCCTATATATTCTCTTTTTTTGGCTGTAAACCCATTTTAACCTAAACAAAGGCATTAATTCACAATGGATTTAACAACAGGCAAAAATAAATACCCTGCAGAGAAACATTAACCCTTGAGACTATATTCTTATATATACATGCACCCCATGCATCTTTTAGATTGCATAGCATCTTCCTCACAGGGAACGCCAAAGACCTTTTTGGAGGCATTGATGCCTTTGCAACTCTGATGAGCATTAGTCCTATTTTATCCTTGGAGAAACAGTACAGAAACATTGCAGAGCTTGCTCAAGGTAAGCTAAGAAAACAGTGAGACAGCTGCAGACAGAGCAAGCCCCAAGGTCTCAGCACCTGACCTGAAGCCCACTGGAAAACACAATCAATATGAAAAGCAGTTTGCATTTGCAGGACCCAGTTCCAGGGCTGACCTTTAACTGCTCGCTCATCATTTTGCATTAGCAACTGGGGTTGCGCCTGATATTCCTGTTTATTAGTTAACTTAGTTGAGATTTAATTCAATTGAAATGAAGGCCTTTCAGTGTACCGTCGAAACAGGCAATGAAGGACACACCTTTTAGTAATGGTCACACTGATACTGAAGTCAAAGTACTTGTCCCAAATGTTTTAAATATTATGGCTTCATATTTGAAGTAGGAGATATTCGAGTGGTTGTACTGCTTAAAGCACAGAATAAATAAATAAAAAAAAGTAAAGTGGCTGCTGTTTGCGTAGTAGAACTAAAATGTCCCCTGTAGTGGTATTTAAAAACATGCCTTAGAGATGAATTAAAAGTAAACTTTTCAGAGCTTCCAACTGATCAGGGACAAATGTATTAATACAAATACTGACAGCCATTTTAAATGCCCATAATGTAACTTGTGGTTTTGACAGATATCATGTTTAATTTGAGAAGAAAACAAAGCATGGTAGCAGCGCAGAAAAACTCACCCATACACTTTAGAAGAGTGTATGATAGGTGAGAAAGGCTATCTTAAAGAGAGAGAGAGTATGCTCACAGGTGTCAGTCCATTGTTCACACCATTCAGTGGAAGAGCTGGGATTTTTACAAGCAACTAGCTCTGTGCTGGCAGCCTCAGATTCTGGGAATATGGGGCAGACCCTGCACTGCCTCTCCTAAAGGTTTCCCATTTTAGTCACACAGTATTTTCACTGGGGAAGAAAATCTGCTCAGGCCAACAGCTCTCACAAATATTGATCAGTAAAGATCTGCTGATGTGTAAAGCAGATCTGGGCAACAGAAGAGAAATTTTGTTTAGGTATTTTTTTCCTTGGGTCTAATTATTGATTTGTAAAGTTCCACTTAGTTTACACAAGATTAATGCAAGAAATTGAAGAAATCAACTTCATTTTTGAAGCTTTCTTGTCCAAGCAACTTTTTCAAGTGACCTTGATGGTGCTGGTTGGAGGGTTACTTCTTTATATTGCTTCAAATGTCTTCTAAAATATAGTCACAGTAACACATATTCAAAAAAATTAATCTGATGAAAAGCTGCCCTGGAAAACATAAATAGCATCAAATAGCATCCAAATGTTCCTAAATACAAAATGGAAGGCAAGCAATTCATTTATGTGTTTTTAAAATAAAACCAAAAAATATACATCCTGTCTTATATTTCTATTCTTACTATACTTTTAGGTTAATCTTTAAGAGCCACAACAGAAATCCCTTCTCTCAGTTTCTGACTTGGGAAAAATTCCTATTCAGTCAGTAAGGATTTTCAGTAAGTAGAAAATTATTGAGGATTTCAGAATACATTGCCTGGGTCAGAGGTGCCTTTGGAAACAAGACAAGTCTGTGAATTTTCAGGATTTTCTCCATGGCAGCTGAATATGAGTTGGAGGGTTTCCAAACCCAAGAACAACAATGCATCGCCATGGCTGTACTCACAGAAAGCCGTGGCACAGCTTCGAGGAAATGGCCAGAAGGGCTACAGCTTCATCGCAGAGCAACAAGCAGGGTAAAAAGTTCTTTCATGAATGTGAAACGTAGTTTTACTTTGAAGATAATCTGGCTCTTAATTAAGAGCTCACTCTACCCCAAGTCCCTATTTTGCTGGCTTTTTTGCATGGTCAGGTGAACTAGTGCCATTTCTGAGATCTGGGAGTGTGAATTTCCACTCCCAGCATCCTTAAATGCCAAGTTCTTCCAGCATTTAGTAAAACCAAATCAGGCCATGCAACAGAAGTACCTCTCGTGCTTTGCTTTGTTGCAGAGGACCTGCGCTGTGCCCGGAGGCAGGCTGGCCCCAGCACCCACGTCAGCCGGGCAGGCGTCCAGAGCCGGGGCCTTAGCTTAGGTCTGCAGCGAAACGAGGCACGCTTTGTTCTTGCGAACATTTACATACAATAAACGAGGAGCCCTGCAAGAGAAAGTTCACTAGTATGAGCCTATGTATCATTCTCTTTGATATACATCTCCTGTTTTCTGATCCCATTACTTCAGCTCAGCTCTAAATCTTACATCTAAACAGTCAGTCCAAAGGGAAAGTCCCTATTTACAGGCTGGATTAAGAGCTTTCACAAAAGGCAGGGCAGAAAGCCATTCATTTACTGTATAAGAAAAAAACCCTTCTTTGTATTTTATCGCTTGCCAGCATCTTCCAAATCTTTTTCTTTTCTTCTCTTCCCCTCCAAACAGAAAGTAGAATGGGAAGTTCCCATTTCACAGCATGGATCAAGAAAGGAAAAAAAAAAAAAAAAAAAAAAAAAAAAAGCACATTGCACAACTTTCCCTTTTTGCCTCCAATAGGTTTGCTTTTTCTTCACCCCTCAGGGCTCCTGGAAGCATGTGTGTTCAGCTGAAATGCCTCTCTGCTGCCTTGTTAGACCTTTTCTCAAGACTTTTCTTAAGAAGTGGGTATTTGGAGGAGAACACGACTGGGAGGCGAGGGGAGGGCTGGAGCAGAGCTGCCCTCGGCCCAGCCAAGGGCCAGTCCCTCTCCACAGCACAGGAGATGCCCCAGCCGCGGGTGGAGGGGCGAGCGGCGGGCAGAAAGAGATACAGCACAGCAGGAGCTGCAGCAGGGGAGAACGGAGCAGGGAAGTCCAGAAGTGCAATCAGTAATGCAATGCATGGAGCGAGCTCAGTGGGGACCAGGAGAGCCTCTTCTCTCAGGCAGCCCCCACGCAGGGCATCCCGCACCCCCAAAGGCTCAGCAGGAGACGGCTACTCCGCCCTGGATGATGATGATGTATTTTGGGAGGCAAAGAAAACATGGAAACCCATTAAAAGCTAGTTGAGGGTAATCAAAGTTTCCATTTTTGAGATATCAGAATGTTTGCTTTACATTTTTTTGTCTATTCTTTTACTGTAATGGTTTTTGAAAGAAAATCCTTCATTTCAAAATGGCTGTTATCCATAATCTCAAAAAAAGTAACTTTTTGTTAAAATACAAAATAAGCTTTCTCCTACAAAATTTGTGCTATAAAATAGTAGTAAGTAGAGATGAACTTCAAAAAAGTATTTCTCAGTGATACACCTGGATGACAGGTAGAACAGAATGGAGGCAGAAGCAAAATACTACTTTGTGAATCTTTACTCAGGCTAATTCCCACAGTCTGGCTGAGATTTCCAAGGTTTGGCCCAGGTGGGCTTATAAGGTTAAAATTCTTATTACCTTTTACTCCTTACGGTCTGCCGTGAGCCAGCTGCAGCGTGGCGAGCCCCATCCTGCACCAGGGGCTACAGCTGCGGGTCCCAGGGGCTGCCTGGGCACTGGACCCCTTTGCCAGCACAGCCCTGGCTGGCCCCACAGCTTTTGCACATACATACCTGCTGTGCCTCCTTACAGCTCAGTTCCATGGCTCTTCTCATCAACCCCAGCCACCTTTCTTCAGCTTCTGGTAAAATTCCTCTGCTCCAAACTCCACCTTGGCAGGCAAGCTTGGTCTGAGTAATTTCCCAGCCTAATGACCTCTTTAGCATGTGTATTAACCCAAATCACCTGTGTAGGAGCCACCCAGGGTGAATGATCCCTCATTACCTCTGGTCTGGGAGATGGATAACACCACCCTGGCAGCTCAGGGTGGGTTTCATGATAAAACAATTAATCACGTCAACCAGCATTTTTCATTAGTATGTCAGTGTGGGCAGGATATTTTTAATAGCATTCATTTCTCATGGGTGCCTGTTTGGTTCATCCTACTTACATTCTCACGATTAACTGAATTACCAGTTTCAGAGACTGAAGGGAATTTCTTCCACATTTTCCCATTTTTCCTCAATTCATCACACCATTGGCAGGGATTCTTGAGACGTTTTGTTCGTATCTGTAATGTGGCTTTCCAGCAAATTTTAAGAGAATCCCTGCCCTAGCAGGAGCCTAGCGCATGGGTACTGACCTTGTTGCCACCCGATCTCTTTTAATGGCTCATTACTGTTGTGGCATTTGGTCTCTTGCTCTTTATCTCATTAGGTGTGAGATATGTTGGAAGGCCTGTGGGGTGTGGTGGTGCGTACAGCAGATACTTGGTAGGCAAACTCACTTGACTGCAGTGGCAGGGAACTGGCTTCGATGGCTTAGCTGGTCTCTTCCCCTGTGAGGTCCCCAAGGTCCTCCCCCACCTTCCAGTAGCGCTGACACAACACCTTTTGCTTATTCCAGTAGGGGCTATACCAATCCAAGATAAAAGCATCTCTCACCTTCTGCTTTCCTTCATTCAAACATTAAGAGCTGTATGACCAATGTCAGCTCCTTCCCCAGAACAATAACAAAAATCCTTCATTTTACTGTACTTCCACCTCAGTATTCCACTAATATGCCTCAGAGCTTCTATTTTGCCTTTCTTAAGAGTCTCTTGCCTTTTTGCAAAACAAGAAGACCCGTTAGTGCTTTTAAGTGGTCACAGGCACTGCAAAACAAGGTAGTACATGCTACATTAAATCAACATTATAGTGAGGGATGAATACAATCTACCCAACAGATATTTTATTGTGAAAATTATTAAAATTCATAGCTTAGAGGTGTGAATGCTTCTTTAAGAAAGGTACTTATGTTATCCCCAAAATAGCACCAGTACCATGTGATGTTCCAGTTGCTATGGTTACCACAAATTTGTTATTTAATAGCAAAGAAAATAGATGCACAAAACATGCTAATTATAACTGGTACAAATTTTTCTAAATGTTTTATATGAATATGCATGCATGTTTTATGCATAAGGAATAGGAATGCCCTTTTTCAAATAATTCTTCAAGTTTTTAGAAGCATTTTAGTTACTGGCGGGGAAGTACATTGTGTGCCTCTCAGCAGCTGAGGGAAAGGAGACTGGAAAATTGAGGATGGACACTTTGGCTAAAACAGCATAGTTTTCTATTCAAACAGCAGGAGAATCCTGAAAACCCAAGATGTTTGGATTTGTTGAACCCTTGTACTTTTCCAATTGCATTTGCTTTGTTTCTTCTTCTCTGCTTTGCTATGATTGAAGGATTGCCTCTCTGGCTTGAAGTCTCCAAGAAATAATTGCAGGACCATTTGAAGTGAAGTTGCCTGTTATGAAATTATCATGTTAATATAACCCAAATACAGAAAACAAAGTGCTCCAGTCACCACCAGATTTGATACTGCCTGAGCCAGCTGCAGCCTCCCTCTGCCTGGAGCTGCAGAGCTCCCATGTGCACGGGGCGGTGGGGCGGCTCAGCGGGCTGGTCCTGGCTGCTCCCGCTGGTCCTGGCTGCTGCCGGCTGCCTTTGGGGGTGCAGCCAGAGGCCTGAGTGTGCCCCACTGCTGCAGGCTCCTGTTGCAGGGTCTCAGGGGCCTCCACAGGCTGGGAGCTCAGGTGGCGTTTTGCAGAGCTGTGAGCGCAGCATGGAAAGGTGCTGCTGTTGAACTTGTGCGTATTGTAAGGAGAAATACATAGGGCTGGCTCTGGTCATGCAGAGAAGGGACGCATTCCTGCTGGAAGGGATATGTATGGCAACAGATCTCTTATAGTTGCCCTTTTCTTTCTGTCCTCCACCAGATGTTCCTAGGGATAAGCCTGGGGGACAGAGGGTGTGCAGTACTTTAAGTGCTGGAGCTGTAAAACTTGGCAGGCTTGGCAGCGTCCTGGGGAGGAGCCGGAGAAATCTCACTCCTCTCCTTGGCCTGTCTGTGGCCGCAGTGAAAAGGCTTTCAAGCCTAAATTAAACAAAGGTCTGACTGCGAGCAGTGGGGAGAGAGCAAGGGGCTCGTGGCTGGCGCAGGAGAGCAGCAGAGCGCTTGTGCTGGCAGCGGCACTGTCAGCGGAGCCAGCCGTGGTTCGGGGCGCAGCCGGGCCTGTGCCTCACCACCCAGTGCCGGGCAGCCCCGGCTGCTCATCCCCATTCCTGCCTCTTCCCAGCGAGAGGAGGATGGTGCACGTGCCTTTGGGGCAGGAGTATCATATAGCGGACTCTGCCGCACTTGGGGGTCGTTGCGGAAAATGTCACCACTGTCACTTGAAATCAAGCCCTCTCTTCTCGCAGAGGCTTTTATCTCTCCCCTTACGAGGATGCAACAGCCGCAGGCAGAATTAAAGTCATGTGCATGTATTTTGCTGCCAAATGGCCATACTTAATGACATGGATACCGAAGGCACTTACTTACGCTGCTGGTTTTTCCCTTTCGCACCCAGAGCACATGCTAGCTGGCTGTCTTATTTCAGATGTTGCAGCGTGTCAGTGATACGGACCAAAAAAAACTTCTCTGTAGCTTGCTGTCACACTGTGATTGATATCAGCTGTAACAAGATAAAATGTTATGGCACTGTAATTCTGCTTGATGCAAGGTAGTCTTTGATCTTTACCATTTTGCAAAGATTATAATATACACTTAGTTTGATAAATAATACCCTTTCACCAGAATCACAGAAAGTGGAAGGGAAATTGGCAACTAAACTTTTGAAACTTCTGTGGTGAAGATGATGATGTTTTTAAAGCAAAGGGCTAAATAATAAGAAAAAAATCCAACTCACCTACTTATAAGTAGATATAAATAATAAAAACTTAGCAGATCAGCAGCCCTTTTTGGCTGGTTTCTGTGTGTGCACGTGCATCGCACCAGCAGCAGGACAGCCAGCTCCTGGCTGAGGTACTGCCGCTGTGAGAGCAGCGAGGGGGCCAGGGGTGCTGGGGAGCCGTAACCCCCAGCCTTACACCAAAGCAGAGGGCAATGCACTCTGGATTTTCCTATGTCTCTAGACTGGGTAGTTGTAGAGAAATTCAGAGTTATGGGAACCACACATGTAAAGAGTGCTCACTCAACTTGCCTGGCTACAGAATGGGCCCTGGGACAGCAGTGGGGGATCAGCTCTTCCAGCCCCCCAGGACAAGCAACAGACAGCATATGACATCCCAACATGTTTTCTTCAACTTACTGCTTGAGGTGAGCTGGGATTTAAGTTTTCAGATACCTTTCTAAAGATGCTCAGAAAAATGCTCATTTTGCTTGTTTTGTTCTGCTTTTTAATTTGAACAGTTATCTGAATTGTGGCACAAATAAGCCAGCCTCAGCACCATAGCCATGGGAAAGTGTGCTCGTCAGGTAATCATTTATTAAAACTTTTTAACCAGCTGGTATAAATATGATTGTCATCAGAAAATGACAGGCAAATATGTGCTCCCATCTGCACTATCAAGTCAGGAACCAGTCCGCTTTGGGAGTTTTTCTTTATTATTGTTGTGCTTCCATACACAGCACAACACACCCGAGCATGGCCCCCCCTCCCTTGGCAGGCACCTGGGATGGGAGCAGCGTTCTGAAAGGGGGGGCACAGCCCTGTGCTCTCCTCTGCTGTGTGGCTTTGCACGGCTCCGGACTGCTCATCCCAGACCACGACTCTCACACAGCTGGGGGTGGGGGGCAGTGCAGTTGTATTGCACCCGAAGCTGGACGGTCTTTAAGGCAAACCTATTTACAGCTGAGCTCAGGTTTCCGGCAGGGGTTTGCCAGTCCTGTCTCGAGGGGATGGCCACATTGGCAACAGGGTTTAGCTTCTGAGGGTCCTCTGCCAAATCCATGAAAGATTTTGCATGGCAAGAATGGGGTGTAACTCCAAGGCCATGATTGTTTTCCATGTAAATGTCTGTTTTGGTTTGTGCTTAAATGATTATCTGTCATTGATTTGTGTGCCTAACTACAACCGCTTCAAGCTGTTTTCAATTATTCTGTTCTCAATACGATGCGATCCCAAGGATTAGCCATACCGAGTGCCACAAACCACCTTGCAGCAACAGAGTCATAAACTGAAGAGGATAGAAAGGATTTTAATGGGAGATTAAAGGGAAGAAGTGACTCACTGGATGAGAGAAAAGAGGGAGTGCGCAGGCTTTGACTGCAGGAGAGCGGCTTCGTGATGCCTCTGAGTGCACTGAAGACCCCAGGTTAATATAATAATTCTTCTTTCCTTATCATGCAGGTTTCTTGTAATGATTTCATAATTAGGGGTGTATTTAAAAATGGGCTTGAAATGAATCATATGTTCTGGCTTTGCACTAAGAGGAGGTGGCTGGTTGCAGTGTAACGTTGCACGGGGCTTGTTTCCTTGCCTGCTGAATTCTCTTTGTAAGTTTTGTGGGGTTTCTCTTTCTATATTTGTAATTGAAAACCTGCACCTTTGGAAAGAAGCTGTATTTCTCCTTGGTGGTTCTCTCTTTCACCAGGACTGATATTTTGAGAGTAAACTATGTTCATCTACACCAAATCCTCTGTCCTGTGCAGGGAAGCAAACTGAACGCTCCCAGACCTTGTGCCTAGGTGATACACAATACCGCTTGTCACCAGCTGCTTTGAAGTCTATCTTCGAGGATCGTTAGCACACTCCTTCTGCAATCAGGAGCTGAGAGTGCTTCAGTGCTTCTCTTTACACATACTGGGAGAAGTCTTCATACGCTCGGACTAAGATCCTAATTGTTGCAAAGTAATTAACTATGTACACTTCTGCAGTAGCCATTTGTGACAGTATCCATCAGATGGGAAAATGTAACTGCTATTGAATTTCTAAGAACAGCCATTAATATTCTGACTTTAAACCAATTTAAATATTTGAACTTTCTGAGTGCACAGTTGAGATGAATAACGTGGAGAAGCACACTCGGATGGATTAAACCCTCTATGGATTTTATCAATGTAGAGAGTAGGAAGAGAGATAAGTTATTTGTCTGACATATATATTTATGGTGGATAAAATCAAATGTGTTATCACTATCTGCACTCTGCTATGTATATTTTAAGACATTATGAGTGGATAGGTACATACACAGCACTAGTTTACAAGAGATACCATCATTAATTTCCACAGTTATACGTTTTCCTGGGCTTTTTAACCTTTTAATATTAAGTAAAATAGGAACTACAGCACTCTTCTGTATCCTTGGGAGTATCAGTTTTAGAAGGTTTCTGTTGAAAGCCCAGGGAATGCCACTGCAGTAAAGATCGGGAAAGCGAGGTACACGGGGTGTGTGAGGCTGGGGGTTGGATTCCCAGCTGATCTCCAGGAGCTGCACGGGCTGAGCTGCCCACAGCCCGGTGGGGAGGTTTGGTGCCAGCTCCACCGCGGAGCAGGGATCGGACCCGCTATGTGCCGGGAGGCTCTGGGCCTGGCAGGGCTCGGCCCCATCACTGCTGCCAAACTGCTCCGGCACACATGGCACTCGTGGCTGCTCCTGCCCGTGGCAGTGGGGGAAGATTTCTGCCCTCCCCAGCAGGGGCTTTCTGCCTGATCAGAGTTTCTGGGCGTCAGGAAATCTGGTGAAAGCGTGGAGTGGTAACTCTTCTTCCAGAGACTACTGGCTCACCTTATATGAAAAAACTTTTAAATTCTTTTTCTAGGCTGGCATTCAAAAATCTGTCAGATCACTTTAATCTGTTGAATTTTGAGAAAATTCAAGTAAGATAAGCAAGTCTCCAAAGCAAAGCTAAACTCTAAATGCCCCAGTACTGAATCTATAAGATCAATAACAACAACAGGGATGTCTGCAGTAGCTTTTGCAGAACACAAAGTAGTCGAGTCTCAGGCAAAGCTTTTATATAACTAGGCTTTTCCCATGGTACACCATATCCTTGTAATCAGTCTTCAATCTGTTCTCTAACTTTCAATAATAATAAGCTACAAAGAAGCTCGCCCAAATGAAAAGAAAAAAAAAAGGTATATGCACAAAGGACCAAGCGTCCTCATGGGGCAGTGGTAGAAAACAGTGTGAGACAGGATTTCTAATCTGACACTCTCCTATTGCCATATCATAGGGGGAGCTGACAATTATTTTCCAGAAAGAAAGGCAGCTACCCCCGGTTGCATCTCAATTATCCTGGTTAGGTTCAATATATTGCTGTTTTTAAACCAAAAAGAGAAATAGTCTGAATTATAGACACAATTACTTGAAGGGACATGGTCAAATAGCTCAGGTAGATGTTGGACCTCCATCTGCAAGAGTATTTTATAACCTGCTGAGCAATGCTCTCTGGGCTTCCATGAAGCAGGATTGGAACTTTTGTGTTTCAAACTCCCCACTCCCAGTTACTGTTTAGAAGAAGCAGCCTTGTTTTTACATGGTCTAAAACGTACTCACTCATGGTCTAAGTGCCCAACACTGGGCACCAGAAAGGACTTCCATGGTTTAACCCCAGCTGGCAACTAAGCACCACACAGCTGCTCCCTCCCTCCCCCCGCCCTGGTGGGATGGGGAGGAGAATCGGAAAAAGGTAAAACTCATGGGTTGACATAAGAACAGTTTAATAATTTAAATAAACTATAATAATAACAACAACAATTGTAATGAAAAGGGGAGAGAGAGAAATAAAACTCAAGAAAAGCAAGCGATGCACAGCACAGTTGCTGGCCGCCCGCTGATGGATTCCCAGCCACTCCCCCAGCAGCGATCGGCCACATTGTAAATTTACCAAATGGTAAAGCAGAATTTCCTGAATGCAGATAAATAATCCCAGAGCTGTTTTGACATGACTGAAAAGGCTGGTACAGATGTAACAAAATAAGATGAAGGGATTTATCTTGGCTTGTGGTTTGTACATGCTTATTAAGAAACACAGCAGAAGCCCCCAGATGCAGTAAGCACCGGGGAGGTGCGGCAGGCAGGAGGCAGTGGCAGTGGGGACAAATGCACCCTCATGGAAAGTAGGGGAGAAACACCGCTTTGAAAGGACTCAGTAAGCGTGTACATACAGCTCTCGAATCAAACCTCTGAGTACGCAGCTCACATCTGCGCTGCAAGAAAGCTGCTGACACCCAAGAGTGACTAAACGCTGAAAGCAATGACAGACAGCAGGAAGGAAGGGAAAGGGACGGGGCGCTGCTGCTGGCGGGGGCAGTCCCAGCCGCGTCACCTGTGGTTCTTGCTTATGCAAAGCTTGCAAGACTGGCATGTGGAGGCTGGTGGGAAGATGGAGAGGAGCACGGCTGATTCCTTCAGCACTCCAAGCACACAGGTGCTTAGGTCAATACAGAAACAGAGTCCAGCCTCCAGTCTGGCAACCTGAAGAAACACCACTGTGAAGAGACAGCAAAAAGGAACTGCCAAAGTATTACCGCTTGTCCATGTTCTCCACACCAATGCCAACATTGTGGGTACTGCCAGGGTCACAGCAGTAAGTGCCACTCACACAGGCAAGGCAGTGAGCTGCGCTGCCCTGGCAGTCCCACCGAGCCAGCAGCCACCCAAGTGCCACACGCGCCTGCCTTAGGCACTGCCACTGTAGAGTGCTTTGAATGGTCATAAAAACTTCAGAAACACCTCAGACTAATTGTATGTATTTCACCAGAATTGGGCCGTTTGCTCATAGAGGTGTTTGTAGAACAGTATTTGTTTGAAAAAACTCTTGAATGAACAATTTATAAAGCGAGACCTTCTCTTTGTTTTACTGAGTGCCTTGTCATTGGAAGGCGACAGGGAGCCCTCACCTTATCACGGAGCTCCCCTTCAGTCACAGCCCCAGAGCTGCTAGATTGCTCATTCCTGTGATATACTTTAATGGGTGTCGTTCCTTTTTAATAAGTCCAAACAAAACAGTTAATAAATCCTAAGAGCTTCCTATCATTATATCTATAATTCTTGGCTTTCACTTCTTCAGCAGTGTTGATCTTCTTGAAATGCATGGCGTTCTCATAACTCTCTTTAAATAACGATCCGTGTTTCAGGCTTTGATTCAGCACTGACGCGGGGTTTCTGCACGTTTGGCTGTGTGGTGTCTGCTGCTGAGTCACGTCTGATTTACACTGAGATAAACCACATCATCCGGGGTAGTCTCAGACTTGGAGGGGAGCACCCACTAATCCACATTGCCCAAGGGGTTTTCTATCACCATCAATGTGGAGGATGCCACCCCAGTTTTTGTGTCAGTGGAGATTGTTATGAAATGGATTAATCCATCATCCGGTGGTTCCCAAAGGGATCTCTGGGAGTTCAGCACCTCCATGCAGCTCACACACCCTGGAAGAGGCGATAGCTGTGGATTTCTCAGCAGGGACAGGGAGGACTCTTTAACAAATGGTCACCTTTGCCATGGCTTAGGGGAAACCTCTAGGTGAAGATAGCTCTTATGCATGTGTATGGTGAACACATCTTTCACAGTGATTTTTCCTTTTCTTCGTTGGCAATTTTTAGGTTTTTTCTCCTCCTGCTTTCTGGTGACACTGCAAAATATCCACACTACAGTGCATTCTGTTAGCAGAGTAAAATAGCAAAATGATGCATTTTAAGTGGAAATCTAAATGATAGACTTGCAAGAGCTCATCAAAACCCAGAACCTGAACAACTATTCATGGGAAAGGCAGCTATTTCACCCCCACTGTAAATGAGATCATGAAGTCACATTTCAAAATGTGCCAGAATAGAAAAAAGTTTTAAAACTTAACTTTGAACTGATTTTTTTATTTTTTATTTTTTTAACAGTGCAAACCTGAGATTTCCCAAACATCCCTCACAGGCTGTGACATGCTGTCGTGTCATGCCAGCAGCAGCCGTGGATCACACTAGCTGCATCCACAGAGCCCCTCTGTAGTCACCCTTTGCACAGCGGGACCACCACCACCTCAGCCTGTGGCTGGACCTGCCCATGACAGCGAGCTCCCAGGGCTATGCTCTCAGCTTTAAACTCAAGCTCTGTTAGAGTAAGACGGTGTGCTTACCGAGTACTGGAACTCCCAGCAGCTGGGGGGCCAGGCAGCCTTCTGGTGCACCTCATGTGATGAGTGTGTCTTCCCAACACGTCCTGTACATTATGCAATAATATAATAGCTGAACTTCTCTGTGATTTCCCTTTATATTTACAATGCACTTTATTGTGCTAGATCTTATCTTTAAGATGAAAAATTAATATTTAAACCCCTATTCTCTAGATCAAAGCATCTCTTGCTTGTTTGTAATGAAACACTTTGACTCTTACCTAAGTTTCCCGTTCAGAGTGTCCAAGAATTCAAGTGTTTCATTATAGCAGAAGTGGGAGATGCTTTGATCTAGAAAACAGGAGGCTTCAAATCTGTACTTAATAGCTGGCAAAGTTAATTATTCAAATAACAATAATAATATAAAAGTCGAGGACAACAAAATAGTACAATATTAAATAAGTCATAAAAAGTCATGAGTTGATATATGCCACGCCATATTCTCATACTAATAATATTAATAAAGAATAACGGTTGATATTATCATAATGTGTACGTGTGTGCATGTGTATGAGGATAATGGCCTTGTACCCCATGAGACCCGATTGTGGGCTGACCCTCAATGTATTAGGCAAAAAAAGAAGACGGTACCTGCTCCTAAAGCCTTGTAACATGAGAATAAGGCAACAGACAGAAGTGAGGCACAGAAAAATGGACAATGGTGTATGGGGGAACACAGGATCATATTGAGCAATGGGACAGGCAGCAAATGGAGAGCCTAGCAGCAGTTAGGAAAAGAGGGCACAGAGCGCTTCACTGTGGGGTGGGAAGGAGGATACAAGGCAGCTTGCAGCTGCTTGCAGGACAGTCCCCTTTAAAGTGGGAGGCAGCAGGGGGTGCAAGTTCAGGTACCCAGTGTGTGGGAAACAGGAGCTGCCATCAGGGTCACCCCAGCCAGCAGTACTAAGTAGCTGTTGGTAATTGGAGGTGGAAGTGGGCTGTGACAGAGCACAAAATGAGGAGAAACAGGTAACATCTGGTGCGGTGCCAAAAGAGGAGATGAAGGAGAGATGGACAGAAAATGGGAGATTGATGGGCTAAGGAAAGAGCATTCCCAGTAAGTGGGCACCAGAAGGCCAACGCTGCATTTGTCAAGGCCTGATAAAAACCGTGTTGCACTAATTGAGACATAGAAGAGGCTAGACAAGGGCCTTAGCCATGGGGATGGATGGGAAAAGTGACATCTTAGAGATGCTAAGCAGCAGCAGTCAGCAGGATTATGCCATAGCCTGGATGTGAGGACCTGAGAAAGAGTTTGAGTCAAAAGATGACACACAAATTACGGGCCTGAGTGACAAGCTAGGCGGTGAGGTTGTCCGTCGTGATCAAAGAAGGGACTAGCAGGGAAGACATGACTTGGGGAAGATTAAAAGTTCTGTCTCATCCGCATTGAGTTTGAGTTGACAGACGGTCGTCTACATAAAATGACAGGGAAACAAGCCCAGAGCTGACGTTGGCCGGAGGAGACAGGTCGTGAGCACACAGGTAGATCTGCAAGCCAGCCGCGCAGAGACGGTAGCTGATGGGGTGTTTGCAGATGAAATTACCCACTGATGCAGGAAGGTGCAGGGAGAGAAGGCAAAAAGGACTAGGTTCTATAAAGCCACCACATAAAATACTACTGCTAGTGACATAGCATAAAATGAGGTTAAAGCAATAAATACACATGAAGAATTTAATTTAAAAAATGCTTTTAGTCTGTGATTTTACCTCATT
Source organism: Falco biarmicus (assembly GCF_023638135.1). Classification (NCBI taxonomy): domain Eukaryota; kingdom Metazoa; phylum Chordata; class Aves; order Falconiformes; family Falconidae; genus Falco; species Falco biarmicus. The sequence continues at coordinate 23,300,133 of NC_079298.1, forward strand.
TTCCCAAATAGAATTTTCCAAGGATAGTTTGAAAAGTATTCATTTTTTTGCAGAAAATGTCATCAAAATTAATGTAATTTTATGAATATGTCAATTTTGACCAGAATCCCATTTCACAGTGAAAAAATGCTTCAACAACAAAACCAAAAATTTAGAGCAGTTTACTTTTAGCCCTAAACATAGATCCTACTACTGTCAAGTAACATCTTTCATTATCTTCTTTATGTCTCAAACCACATTAAAAAGAGTCTGGAGGTTTTGCTGATTCTGTTGTAATCAATCCTGTCAGAGTTGTTATTGGATTTATCTCGGAATCTGAACACCATCATTTTTCATTGTTGTTTTAGATTTTCCTCATGATTGTAAAGCTAACACAGTCAAGAGCATAAGAAAATCTAAAATATGCTAGGTTGAACAAATAAAATTATTAAACGACTATAAGATTATCCATGAAGCTTTCTTGGCTCTGAATAAACATCAATGACTCTTATTTAGTGGACTTTAATGAAATGCAGGTCTACCCAGGTATGAATTAATTTTAAAATTATGTCAGAGTAAAGCAGGCTCATATTTACCTGGCTTCATTTGGTATAGAGGTGTTTAAACATTTATCAAAATAAAAGCGTGCAAGCATAGCGGAGCCAAGTGACATTGTGAATGAAATCAGGAGAGATTCTAATGCTGCAGAAAAACCCACCCAAACCCAAATGCCACACATGCCTCAGCCTTTCAGAGCCCTGTATAAAACTGCTCAGCTGATGCACAGCACTGTTTATAAATCATGCATACATCTTGTAGGCTTCAGTGCAGTATGGACAATAAAAGAGAATTAAGATGCTTAATGAGGTGAGATGCTTCCTACAAACTGGCATCTGTCTTTCCTTCTTTCTTGCACTCTTTGGGATATAATTTTCTCTCTTTTTCTTCCTATCTTCCATCATTTCTCTTGCTAACAAGGAGCCCAGCTTTTCCTGCTGAAGGATGTGATTAGCTACAGCATTAGACACATGCAAATCATCCATCTTCCTATTTCTAGCATGCGTATGTGCCCTTCATAACATTACCACCCTCATTGTTATGTATGTTAGACAGGTTTGCACAGGCCATCTCTGCTGTTGCCGTCATATTCCCCCAAAGCATCTGCAGTCAGTTAAAATTCCCTAACTGAAGTTGCCCTCCCCACACACAGGGGACAGAAGCCGGTCGGCCCGGCACTGCCCTTAGGCTCACTGTCCCCTCATTGCCTGTGCGAGCCATTAGACGGCATCACATGTAATATCATGTAACCTGGGTCATTAATAAAACGACAAAATAAAACTTGAATTACCACTCTCGGATGTGGTTTACTGGAGCATTAATACATTTCTTGGTCTATTGAAGTCATGCAGCCTTTGCAGTCATGGCTCACAACACACCCGATGTATTATTAATGTCCCAGTAAAGCACACCCTGTTGTGTCTTAATGCTATGGCATAAGATGCCTGAGAAAGTAAACAGCTATGTAAAGCAGAGCGGTGACTGTTAGAGAGATGAATGGGGGGACATTATGGTTTCGCTCACCGTGCCTGTGGCTCCGGCAGTCTCAGGGATGCCTCGGTAACGTTTTGCTGTGCATATTCTGCAGAGGATTTTTTCCTGAGTGTGTCTAAACATCTATTATTTATAAACCGCTGCTGCTCTGCATGATGCTTCATGGGTAAGTAAAGGAAACGTTTCCTGCCCTGCGAAGCTGACACCGGCTGCCCCCGGTGCCGTGGCCATGCACAGGGCCAGCTGGGCAGGCAGAGGTGTGGGCAGGGCTGCTGTCTGTCCGCAGCCCCCGGCCCCACTGTGCCCACCTCCCCACACAGCCTGTGCCAGCCCTGGTGGGGAAGGGCCCAAATAAACCAGCGCAGCAGCGTCACACTGGGCTGCTGTCTTTTCCGTACTGCTTATGCAGAGTCTACATGTTAGGTAAGCTGTACCTCTCTGAAATGAGTGCTCAGATAATCTGTATCCTCAAGTAGTTCGCTGCTACGACTGCTGCTGCAGCTACTGCTACACAGTTTTCTCCCTCCCAAAACAACTGTGGATCCAGCAAATTCCTTAGGTGTTGGAAGACAGAGCCAGCGGGTGGGAGGGAAGGAGCTGGGAGGCAGAGATGAAGAGGACAGCCACGGAGCTGTACAGAGGATGGGAGGGGAGCGCGGAGAGAAGGAAGAAGCTGCCGTGGGGAGGGCACTGTGTGCACTACCTGACACACATACAACCCACATGCTGCCTGAATCAAAGCTTCTTTTATAAATAACCCCTGGGAAGGAGGTCTCCACAATGACAGCTGAAAAGAACCAAAGCAAAACATACACAGGCAAGGCAGTTCTCTTCCCAAATAAGAGAATTTCCTTTACTTGCTTGACGGTGGGTCATAGATGTCCCCAGAATGACCCAGAGAAGCTTTTTGGAGAAGTCTGAAACACCAGCGTCAGGAATTCATGAGAAGCACGGACAACCGCCACCTCCAAGGTTACCAGTTCCTGGAGCTGGAGAGAGACCAGGTCCCTGTGCAGCAGGGTAGGATCATGCCTTTGGGAAAAGCAAAGCCGTTGAGACAGTGCTAATATCACTTCCCACAAACTTTTTTTTTTGATATATATTAGTGATTTTGGCCCAGTTTTTGAGTTAGTGTGCAGTCCTTTGGTAAGGAGACTAAAACTTTCATCTGAAGGAGCTGATCTTCTAAGAAAAAGGCAAAACACAGGGAAGGAGCAGAGACAGATGACTGAAGTTTAGGGGTCAGCTTGCAAAAGAAACAGCCAGTCTGTACATTCAGTACAGTTGGTGCATGTCACCAGTGGTTCACAGGGAGGAGCTGGGAAAATAACACAACCTTGAGTTCTGCGGCTGAAAAAACACATGGGGTAAAACCAGCTCAGATCGGTCAGATCTTGTCATTCAGCTCAAGACAAAATTTTGCTTTAAGTTTGGGGTTCTTTTAATCCTTTTACATAATTGTTTCCCCTCTTTCAGTTCAGTTTGGAATTGAGAAATGCATTTCAAAGCAGAGAGTCAAGGAACTCAGGGCTTTTTTAAACGTCAGAGTGAATTGTTTCAAGGTTTTAAAAATCCCTTGCCACCTGCCACTTCCCAGATATTTTTATCTTGGCTGAAAATTTGTTGAGTCTGACCCTAATTTGTTAACAATTTTGATTTCCCTGAAATGCTGTTTTCCTGAAAATTTATTGTTTATCACACAGCAATGTCAATCTGTCCGCTCCTCCTCCACCCCTGCGGGCAGCTCAGCGCCGTCCTTCCGTGCTCAGCTGCCCCAGTCACTCCCCTGAGCCCCCCTGCGGGGCAGCGGGCATCCTGGCACTCATGAAACCCCAGCAAAGATTTGGAGAGGGGTGATGCTAACAAATTTAGATATTTTTCCAGCAAGCTTTGTCGTGCTGTGTATATTAGGGCAGGAACGTTGTGGCCAAGTGCAAACAGCGATGGGGTGAATCACAAGTCTGGGTGCTAGCGGGGAGAAGCCTTCACGGGCAACAAAGGCAAGGTGGTGGCCAGCTCATCAGAACAAGGAGGCAAGGGCACGGGGGGTTGGAGGCTGAATGTAGAATACTTAGGGCGGGATAACTGCGACAGCCACAGAGGGAATGAGATGATGGTAGTTGAGCCAGGAGAGGATTAGAACCTGGGTAAGACCTTTGATGGAGAGGGAAAAGCCTGGAACATAGAGGGAATATAAAGGAAAATACAGTAAAGGCATGACCTGCTCAGAGAATAAAGTGTGTGGCAAGTAGACAGTCCACGCTCCATACTGTAAAAAATGTCGTAAGAGAACTGCTGAATGAATGCAATGATTAAATCAATATATTCTTCTCCTGTTTCTAAAGCCTTTGCTTCCAGTCGTTTTCTGGTTCAATAATGTATGTGCTGTGACAGATACAGAACAGTCAATATTAACAGACACCCTCCAGCTGCAGTTAAATTTATTTTAAAATCTCCACATTTTCATATATGAAGTAGATGTTTAAAATTGATCAGAGTTCAACATACTTATATTAAAACAGACCCTGTTTTATCAGGCAGTTGAAACTGTTCTGATAGTTCTAGCCATGTCCTTCAGCTATCGATATAATTGTCCTTTGACAGGTAACCGATTGCCACATATGCAGACTCTACATGCAAGAATAAGGCCTTCAGTCCCCCTTCTTTTTAGCCATTTCTGCAAGAGAAGAAGCTCACAGAGCTTCTGTATCTAGCACTCATGAAAAAAAAATGGCACAGTGCATCCACATAAAAGGTGAATCGGCACCTCGCGTGCTTGTCCTCCTGTTGTGCTGGTCTGTCCTCATCCTGACTCTTTAATAAAATACTGCTTCCAAACAGAAAGGTGCAGAGTAAGTGACATCTGTTAATCTTCGCAGTGTGTTTGTGTGCTGCTGTAGCCTAATCTCTGTGAAAATCAAAATGGTGTCATTTTTTCCTTTTCAAGTACCAATTTGGCAGGCTCTTACCCACCACTAAACTCTTCTCTCTACGCTGCTTGCCCAGGGCAAGATTTCAGCACCGTCCAGGAAATCTTGGTCTGCTACTACAGATGATGGGTAACCAATTGCCTGTAACTTGCAAGTTGCCAGGACAAGTTGCAAAGATCACTAAACTCTCAGTGTGACAGATGATCGATATACTGAACAATTAGTATCAAATATACAGTAAATGATGCATAATATCATTGGTGAAAAATGTTCTATTTAGGCAGAATGTAGATTGATGTCAGAAAATGCTCTTTACTGTGTGGAATAATCAAGTCAGCTGGTTGATGGATGTACTATATAGTCTATTTACATAGCTTGGATTCAATACACTTACACGATATTTGCATCAGAAACATATCTATAGTCAACCAATGGGAAAGAATACATGATTTTACCAACATGCTTATACATTAATAATATTACTTGGCAATCTGATGTTTCAAGACCCAGGGTGAATTACTTATTAAAAACCCATATACAGCTATCTGTCTTTATCTTTCTTTCTGTGTGAGCCATAATGGCCCTGATTGTTTTCAAAATTACATTTGCCCAGGATATGACTGTTACATGAAACCTCTTAAACCAATATCATTTCCCTCACTGATAAAATACATTATACTGCTGGGTGCATTGAGCCAAACCATTAACGAAGGAAGCTTAACCTAACCTTTGTGCTTCTGACCAGCCGTTAGAGCAAACTAACATTTCAGAAATTGTTTAAAAAGTGGAATTGACATGATTATGAATATTTATATTAAGTTCACTCATTTCTTGGAGCTTCTCCTATCACCCTCACTTTTAATGGTTTGAAATTTGCAGGAGATTTAGTTACTTGGGAAGATACAAGGAACTGTACTCCATTTAACATGGTTTAGAAACGCAGGCCCATGATAAATTAGCTAGATAAGGTCAAATTAAGTAAGGTCAGCTTTAAAACTTGAATTCAGAATGCATGAGAATAATCAAATACGGGTATTCAGTACAAATTTGAAAAAAGAGACACGATGGAAGTCACAGAAAAACCTCAAGTCAAATTCTTCATAATAATTGTGGTGCTAATTTAATAAACTGTCCCCAGCCATACCTGGCTTTAAGAGGAGGCAAAGCTCCCCAGACCTCCAGGCCAAGACAACAGAGCTTGTCTGATAGGAAGCAAGCGATGTAACATCAGTGAGAAACATTGCTCTCACCAGGAGCTAATGAAGCCATTTTCTGAAGTAAAAAATCAACTAAATCTCAGTGCTTCTGCCTTTCTCCTCAGGTCTCCATCATGACTCCTCCTCACAACAGAGAAAGGAGGCTGATCATCGTCTTCATGCTCAACAAGACAACCCACAGAGAATAAGTAAAGGAAAAGCAAGACTTACTTGTAAAGCTTCTGCACAGCACTCTTTCAGTGTCCAGTGGCTTTACAGAGTAGGTCATGGCCTATAAGACCTTGGGGTAATGGCTTGTTCATTACACATACCAGCGGCAGAGGTGTAAGCGGACCATCTCAGGATTGCTGGGTGTGAGAAGGCAGAACTGGGGATCCTAGAAGAAATGCTGTGCAATTCATTGTATATGCAAACTGGCAGGCGCCGCAGAGTAACGCAGTCTTGCCGCAGGCGTTTCAGCCCACCAGTCTGAACAATTTCCAGAGGAAAACCATTTCAGAGGCGTGCTACTCTTCATTTTTTTCTTCCCTTGTTTCTCCTATTCATCTACTCATTTGTCGTTTCTGAAAACACTAAAAGCACTAAGTATATTCCTGATTCAGGCAGATGTGAAACAAAGCAACGCACTGCTAATTGTAGGGCACGAAAGGTACACAGCAGCTTCTGTGCTTGCCAGGACAGAACTAATTTTAGTCTGTACAGCTGCAATTTTATCAGTGTAGATACCCAGTTACAGCAAGTAAAGCACTGTGGTTCTGCCTTATTTCCTTACTCTCTGCATGGGATCCTGCTGTAGCAGGATGGCTCTGCAAGCGCGATGGGAGGGAAGGCCAGAGAAATGAGCTACAGGACAGCTGTGTCATACAAATACATTGATTTAACCTGGCTATGGATGCCCAGTCAATACAATGGTAGAAAAGGGGATCATCACCTGACATCACCTCTCTAGCAGGAGAGATCCCTGCCCCTAAGGAAGATTTCTTAACCTGTACAGCTCTCACCTGTTCTGTTTCATGCTGCATCAGTCATTTTGAAACTTGTGGAAAGAGGAAGGGGAGAATGGTCTTCAGAGAGCTGCAGAAGTCCCTCTCCTGTATCATCCTACAGGCACCATGACACAGCTGGGGCAGAGGTGTGTGGCCATGCCCAAGAGCCCAGCCATCATCCCTGCACGGTGGCATGCCGGGACAGACAGACCCAGGGCCAGGGACCTGGCGGGAGGCAGCAGCAAGGAAGGAGTGGGCACCTGGGGGAGCAGAGGGTCCCCGCATAGCCAGGGTATCACAAGCAGCTGCCTGGCAGGCTGGCAACCAGAATCACTCCCCATGCCACATTCCCTCCCATGTTGAGAGGAATGCACCTTCCCACACGGCATCAGACAGCACCCGATCCCCTCTCGGATCTCTTCTCCTGCCTGGAAAGAATGTTCTGCATCCCAAATCTGGCTAACAGCTCCCACTGAAATGGAGTGATGCTCTTAGGGCTCTAGATAGTGCTGTCAAGCAATCTGAAATGGAAGCTGGCAGTTGTCCTTCCAAATGGCTATTGCTACGTGTAGCCCAGAAGTGGTAAGCTAAAAAATCTTTTTGTATTTGAACTCCTTCCAATTTCATTCAGCAGGATACTGGCAGGCCACTTTCTGTGTTAATTATTTCTGTCCTGATTGCCTGGCCACACAGAGCACTGGATCGACAGTATCACACTTCACCATTTGTTAATGCTTCCAGCTGAACACAGAAAGACGTTGAAATAAAGAAATTTCACGTAAAGACAAATCTCCAAAAGTCAGGGAAGAGGGGAGAGGGTGCCAGTGGAGTCAGAAGAGCCGTGTATCTCCTAGATCTGCATCAATCCTTCTGTGATTTTAGAAATCCTTAAGAGCAGAAGAATGGCACAGTATATTACTCATTGGAAAATGCTTAATGGGTCTGATCCTGAAATGAATTACACTGGCTTAAATCTGGAATGGCTCCAACAAAGTCAGAGATTAATCAAGAAGAACTTCTAATGCCTGATTAGGAAAGACTGCCTCTGCATTGCTGGCAGGTACAAATGAGAGGACCTAGGCATAAAATTACCTCATTGGTCCCACAAATCAGTGAGCTAAATGGCTACATCTTGACATTCGCACCAGCAGTAAATTATAGTCAGGTGCAAAAATCTGGGAACAATTAAATGCGACCACAAAACTGAGCTTAAAAGCCAGAGGGTATTTGAATCCTGTTAAGACACATACTATCGTCTAATGCTCTCCATAGCATCACGCCTTTGGAAAAGCACAAGTGAATGCAAGGAACAATGTTGTCCAAAATAACCCACCCTGGAAAACTGCTTAGTGGAATTCGCACCAGGACTTTCCTGACCTTGGCTTCTCAGGCAGTCATGGGCTACTGTGATATTCCCAGCAAGGGAAAAGGAAACTAGAGTTTTCAGCCATGGGAGCTGCCTACATGAAGAGGAGAGTGTCCCTTTGTATGACACTCACAAGCCCAGGCTCTGACTATACCTGCAGACCAAGGCCAGCCAGAGAACATAATTCACACATGCCACAGCTCTGACATTTTAATGGACTATACTACTGGCCATTAAGATAGACATCACCTGAGATAAGTATATTTTTCACACAAGCCAGGATTGTTTGTCCAAAATTAAGCAAAATTATGTGAGGTCTGTGGCACATGCCCTGCAAAATAGAAAGCACCTATAAAATGAAACTGAGCACCCTGTGCACACACTAAATCCACGTAGTAATGAAACTACTTCAACAAATGGAGGCTAATCAGCAGCTTTCTGAATAAATAAATAAAAAAAAGTGGTTGGTTCCTTTCAAAACAGGCAAAATTACTGATATACTCAATAAATTTTAAAATTACAGTTGAAAGTCTCCCATCAGGATGACTCAGCCTCCCCCTGAAGTATGAGCTCCTTGTTTTGACAATGAGCAGAACAAAGTGATAGCGAAGAATTCATTAATGAGTCAGTTAAAGCAAACCCATAGCCCTCAGCTTCCTTGTTTTGGGATTAAATGGGGTGTTTTTGAAGAACACAACTCAGTGTCTTGCAAGAGATCTGTGCACATACAAGAAGTCACGAATACATCATGGCTGAAACCTGACGAGTCTCTTTCGGAAAATCTAGCAGAAGCACACCACATCAGAGTTGCTGGCTTCTCCCACACAGCTATTGAACTGGTGCCACTGTAGGGAGAACATTCCAGAAATGAATTGGGAAAGATAAAAAATAGCATGGCCAAGCGCCAGGAGCACCGCTGCTCTGGGATTCCTCACCTCCAATGCCTACACTGACAACTCTGCCCTTTGAACCAGTGCTTCTGAAGAAAGTTTGTGTCACAAAACCAGAAACTTTCCTCCTCAGGCTTCTTCTCACAGAGTCCTTCAGCTGAGACTGCCGATAGTAGTAATCTGGGTGATAATTAAGCATGACTTTCCATGCAGTTGCCAGTAAGGAGGCAGGGAACCCATTGCTGCCCCACGCAGCCCCTTCCTGCAGCCCGATCTCCCACACAGCACAGGGTCGGTCCCTGCATCTCCTCTGCTCCAAAACCTAGTGGTCTTGGCATGGCAGCTGAACAAAGACCGAACAAACAGCGAGGCAGGTTGGGCAGCAACAGCACTTACCACGCCGGTGCAGGTTTGCTGATAACCAGCCATGGGCACCCCGGGCACAGTGACATGTAACCCAGGTTCCCGGCGTGCAGCACCTCCCTGCGACGCAACAGATGGGGTGTGCGTTGGCGTGCCTGTGGGATGGGGATAAGCTTGTTAATGGTCATGTGATGCCCATTTTGGTTTAGTTTTGTGGATACTGAGGTTAGAATTTCACCTCTTTTCCCTTCACTGATTTAACTAAATCTCAACCAGGATTTTGAAACATGCCAGGATTACCCAAGGACAATCTCTTTAACCATGAGCTTATTTCTTACACTGAAATTTCTCCAGCGGGAATCAGCAATAACCACAACAGTTTTAAGGTCTTCAGAGTGGCCAGTGTCACAGGGCACACAAGCTGGGTCTGGGGAGCCTGGGCTTTGACTAACTTCAGCTGAGCTCTGGGTGCTCTTTGTGGTGAAAGCCTGTCTGAGGAGAAACACCACCAGCTAATTGTACTTTAAGTTCCCTTTCCCAGGAAATCTTTTTTATCTTAATGCTTAGGAGTCTGGATGCAGTTGCTATCACCTAACAGATAGGGAATGTGAGTGAAGAGTGGGTCCTTGCAGAAGACTTGTGGGCACAAACTTAAAAACACACTTAAAAACGTAGCCAGGATGATATGCTGTCTGCTCAACTTACTATAAAATGTGTCATCCCATCAGGTGAAACAAAACCATAGTGTGAAACCTCACTCATGGGAAAGAAAACAGTGGCAGCTTCACAGCCGCAAGCAGGTGGCTGGAAGGTGCAGGTTACACGGGTCGTCCACGTGTGTCTGGTAGCAACTGGCATTTTGTCCCCTCTGGCTTCCAGCTGCATGGTACCCCTGTCCCATCAAACTTCCTTGCAAGTACTGGCTAACTGTCACAGGAGAGTTAATTGACATGTCTCAGGGTGTCCAGCAGACCCTGCTGCACCCGAGGGCAGGAGTGCTGAGCCAGGTGGGGTCTCTTCCCTCAAAAGTGACACTTTCCAGACCTTGGCTGTACCTGGAGGTGCAGCCCACCCACCCTTAGAAGAAGGAGACAATGGATTTGGCTGGGTGCAGACCCCACAGTGTCTGTCGCTGAGGCTCTCCTGACTGCCAGCTCCTGGAAGAAGTGAAGGGAAGGCTCAGGAGGTCTCATCTCATGGCAGAAGGCAAGGCTACTCTCTCAGCACAAAAGCCGTTCTGTCCACTACCTCGCACCCTTGTTCTGTCTCCTCTGGGTCTTGAGGAGAAAAAGCTTTGACCTGACAGCTCCACACGGGAGGTCTATGCTTCAGCCTGGGAGAACAGGAGCAGGTAGCGCAGTGCATACTGAGCCACTGAAGTCTGGTTCAAACATACTTCAAAGCTTGTGGAAGCCGACAGGGGTCTTATGTATCGCTACTGATATTCACATCAATCTGGAGCACTTTGTCCAAGTCCACACAGTGGGATCTCTACAGAGTTATAAATAGACCCCAACTTTCAGGACTCCCACTCCTCTGCTATAAGTCCCTCTTACCGTTCCCTGGCTATACCTGACAGTCTTGGATATTGTGTCTTACTTTTTTCTCTGACTACAATTCACTTCACTTCTTGCTAAGGAAAAAGGAAAGATCCGTAGTCTTGCCTGGACACCGGCTCACATTTTCATCAAGCTTATCCTTCTTTCCAAGAGCACATGGGGAAGTGGACTGTCAGACAGTCAGCAGGAAGAGAAAATCTCATCAAAACAGGGCATTGCATCTCTGAAATCTCATGGAAATTTGCTCACAGATCTTTACCAACTTACATCTGCTAGATATTGCTACCCTTTTCCAGCACTCTGCATTTGTTATTACCACAGGTTCATTTCATGTCAGCTTTGTGCTGCCTGTAGACCAACTCCATACACAGCCAAACAAGGTGTTATCTGTAGAAAGATCCAGGATACACCCTGTGCCTGGATGCCTTGGAGTCCATACTAATGTTCCTATTGTTTTCAGTGAGATGAGGACAAAGCTCCATGCGTTCACTATACCTAAAGCTAAGCATAAAGTCTAACAGCAGAAACAAAGGAAAAATATAGTGCATTAAGTTTTATCCAAATTGTTGTAGGCTTTTATGGAATCATAAAGATCAGTAAAATGGGCTTTGTGTAACATACCACAACTCCAAACATAATAAAACTAAAATCAATGAACATTCTTTAAAATGAGTGAATACACCCACACAGTTCAAATTTCATTGTGTTTAGACATGCAGTAGCTGTTCTGATACATCAGCTTTGATTTTGTCTTCCCCTCCTCTCAGATATTCTTTTTACCAGGTTCCCCATACGAAATGCATTGAACACAGTGGGGGGGGGGGGGGGGGGGGAGCAGTGTTTGGTTTAAGCATTCATTAAACATCTGTAGGAGTTAATACAAAGGAAGAGTCTTTGAATAAATCTAAAAATTAGGAAATTGTACTTCTGATCTTGACTTCATCCTCATGCATCAATGAACACATTTTAATTTTGTTCATCTTTATTGTGTTTAAACCAAACACTGAAAACAACAACCCTTATGCAACTGTTATGTATCATTTCTAATGACAGGGTAGCTTTTGTTCTAAATGCACATGTAAAAAGACTTTTGCTTTAATATTCCAGTTCTTAGCTTTTCAAGTTAAAATAGTGCTTTACAAGTGATCTCTACTGATAATGACATACATTTACATTAGAATTCCAACTTGATTCTCTACCTTTCATAATCTACATATATCTTTTGTTTTGTTTCAGATTCTTTTTCTTGCAGGTAATGTAGATTTGGCTGCAGTAGACTTTTTTCCCCAAAAGAATATCCAAAAATACGTGTCTGAATAGCATAAAGTTGGAAAAACTCTTTGTCGCAGTCTGCTTAACAAAACAATTTGTTTTTCTGTTTGCAGATTATTCATGAGAAGATATCCAGGTTTTACAAATGCATTCATTATTAGAAATCCTTCTGTGAATTTCATAATTTAGGGCCAAAAGAGACTATTAGTTCATCTAGTTTGACCTCTTGTACCATATAGGTTACTACATTTCACCCATGCACTGAACTCGAAGACTTCATTAAACTAAAGTATTTCAAGTCCTCAAATTAAATTGTGCTCCACTGGTTGAGAACAAGAAAGACAAAGCTGCCAGTAATACCTAAACCCCCTCCAACAGCAAAGAATTATTCAGATGAGATATGCCCAGATCATCCCAGCAGGTGAGGCTTAAATTTAATGAGCAGTAGGACCTAGACACCTGAAGATGATCTTCGGAAAGATGATACTCTGCACCGGAGCATTCATCCACTCTGGTCCCAGGTCAGTTAAGGAAGGATTTGGGTCCCTAACCATAAATGTCTGGTGCCACTTGACACTTCATGTGAGGTAGCCTGGTGTGTCTGAATGCAGAACAGTGCAGCAGCAGGGACCCACACTCCCAGGAGCATCGGGTGACGGCAAAACATACAAGGCAGTGACAAGTGGCAGTAGACCCTCTGTTTTATGGCTGCATTGAGTCCCAAGGATGCGATTCAGCCCCACGCTACGACACCTAAGCCGAGGTGTCCCACATGTGGCTCTAGACTTCACCGGCAGTCTGTGGGACTTACACAACACACCAGAGGAGCCTAGCAAGCTGCTCAGCCTCTATCAATTCAGACACCAATGTCTGGTGAGCTGGCAGCCTCCCTGGGCTCCTTTCTCTGCCGATTAGCTCTCTATTGCCCAAATCTCACCCTGAAAGGCTCTCAAGCTTCAGAAGGACGTGAGGAAAAAGCCCAGTGAGATCTAGGCAGATATGCATGCACACAAAAACTGCCTTCCCAGACCATGACAGTGCCTGACCAAAGCCCTGAAGCACAAGGTTTCTTTAGACACATGTCATAACCCAGGAAGTGGAAACATGAGGATGGTATTGACAGCAATGCTGGCAACCCCATCAAACCCACGGCAGGACTCACCAAAACTCACCATCTGGGCTGGCTGCCCTCAGCCTGCTTTAGCAAGTGGCCTTCTGGTGGGCTATCACCCACGCGGCAGGTAGCTTATCCAGTATATTGCCTGCCATAGGGCTTGCTGGGAAAGTCTTTTCCCCTCATTGTTTGCAGTGACAAATGGAAATCGGAAATATTGCCAGTCTCCCAATTACACTCCCTTAGCCTCTCCCTCACGCAGATTGAAACTGGCCTTGTTAGTTTGGTCCTCGCCTCTTGTAGACTTTGATATTTCCTTTCCCATCATGCTGTCAGGGGGTTGCAGACCAGGCCTGGGAGGGCACAAGAACACACTCAACCCCACTTAAGAAACACTGTTTCTTCATGGCACACAGTCAAATTTCACATTGTCTGTGAAATCCAAGAGATGTGAAAATAGTGTAGTCTTGCACAGCTCTCCTCTCAGAAGTGCTAAGCAGAGAGCAGCTCCCCATAGCCCCCACAGCAATGCATTTCCATAAAAAAAAGGAATCGAGGCCTTACCAAGTATTAGAGCTCTTTAAATCATAGGTAAAACTAATCTGTATTCCAATTTGAAGACAGTCTCTGAAAGGACAAAACATGCATGTTGATAGCAGAGAAAAAAATCGAATGTCTGCTCATTGGAAAAAAAAATCCAAGAATATTTAATGTGTGAAAATAGGACTCCAGTTATGCTGTTAAGAATAATGAAATCTAGGGTGCTAAGTACTGTATGTGTCACTGTACGAGTTGAGCTGCCTGAGGCAGTTTTAATTTCTCTAGACAATTTTTCTTAAGTTTTCTTTAATTTACGCACCAAAGTATCCGTCACCTGTGGAGGAGGGGGCTGGATGGGGTCAGCTGCAGAGCTCTTCCCTCTGTAGCCAGAGATGCCGGCGGCAGGAATGTGCAGGGCAGGGGAGTGGGGTCTGGGAGCTGGGCTTGCCAGGGAGCCCCAAAACCAGAATGGAGCCCGGCAGGGCACACGCTGGCTCCTCTGAGACCTGCTGGGAGCTGCCTCGTCTCTAGTGTGATGGATTTTGGCCACAAGTTCAGCTATTCCTTCCCCTAAAGAGAAGCATAGTACTGGTCGCAGCAGCCCAAGAGGGAGAGGGAATGCGCCCCTCACCTTGGAGATAACCTCCAGACCCCAGGGCTGGTACTGAGACACATCCAGACAACAGGAATCAAAACACATACCGCCTGCTCCTAGCGCCAGCCATTGCTCAGGCTGCAGGATCAGCTGCTCTGGAGGTTTCTTTAGCTGCATAACCTGAGCTGGGCTGATCTGAAGTGCTGTAGCCGTTGTATTGAAGACCCGGAAAGAAAGTACCTACAATATTCTTAAATTGCTAATTCTAGGAATTTTTACTATCATTTTATTTTTTTTTGAGTTCCTTTGGTTTAGCCCAAATGTCCCACTTTCCAACAGCACACAAATTGGTTGCTCTAGGATCTTCAGTCATTTCTCAGCAGAGTAGACACAATGTTCCTTTCTCTGGTCAAACAAGACACACTTCAATATTAACATTTTCAAAAGTCTTGAAATGTAAGTAGCTTGCCAAGCAATATCATGCTATTACCTTGCTGGAGCATTTAGCTTTTTTTTTTTTTTTTTTTTTTTTTTTTTAATTCCATGTAGCTACTTTGCTTGTCAAGAACAGGCTGAAATTAACTTGTCAAAATTATTAAATTTGAGAGGCAAACATAATCCAAAATTGGATAGACACAAACAAGTGACAGCAGCAGGAGTATGCACTTTGGGGGACTACACAAGACACATTTGCATTTTACTGGTGAAATATGTATTTACCTCTGCAAATCACTGTGGGGCTTGCTGGAGTTTTACTTCCCGGGAGTCACTAAGCTTAAGGCAGAAGCCTCCCTGCAGAATCAAGTTTGCTCCAGCCTCTGCTGCAGGTGCCCTGCCAGGGCTTGGGAAAGGGTCTTCAGTCACCACTCCTCCACCTGCAGGAAAATGTTATTTCAGATTCGCAAAATGTTCACTGTTCGTGATCTGTTACACTGAGCTCTCACTGACTGGCCTTGACTCAGTACCCATGGAAGTACAATCGCTGCAGAAGAAACAGCGGTGTGTGCCTTCAGACAGCCACAGGTACACCCCGGGCAGCAAAGGCTGGTGCTGGCACCCTTGCAGGGTGCTCCGTGCTGAGATTTGAGGCTCCCTGACCAGGGAAAGCACAGGGATCACTAAGCGTCCTTGACTCTGCAACAAAGCCCAGCACCCTGTCGCTGGGCAGGGCGCTGCCGTGTGCAGGCAAGCTGCTGAAGGCTGCCCGAGTTCTCCATTTCACACTCCACCAGCAGCAGCGATGCCGAGGAGCTTTGCTTCCCCCTGAACCTGCCTGCCATCACTGCCCATCAGTGGGGCTTTCTTTCCCAGCAAGCCAGGGCCAGCTACGCACAGCACAGTCATGTTAACACAGACCTTGCCCATCAGCAACCAAGCCTGAAAGCACCTGATGCCCTTTTAACCAGCTCTCCATATTTAACAGCCACAAGCCAACAAACTATTGGCACAGTGACTGAAAAGCCCCCCACCCTTTTTTCCTCCTTCCCATGTTCAGGTTTCCCCATGCATAACTGCAGTTTGCAGGAGGTTCAAAAGGGCTGTGGGCAGCAGCCCCTCCCGTCCCCCCTGCTCGGCCAGGAAGGGCAGTACGACCATCTCCACCGAGCTGCAGCTCAGGCATCGTTTGGGTTCCAGGGCAGTAGCTCTGCTTGCTCAAATCGCTAAGCCAACCTCAGGTGGTTTAGACATTAAGCAGGAGCAAATTTTTATCTCGTTCTCTGAAGAAAAGGCTGCTTTTTCTGTGCTGCAAAATAACAGCAGGCTCTGCACCGTGTTTCTGACTTGTGTTGGCCATCGGCAGGCTGTGTCACCAGCCAGACCCCCTGGGCAGCATGCTCTCCCCCCGTCTTGGGCACCGCACTGGGAAGCAGGAGGCAGGTCCGGCTTCTTGCTCTTCCAGAGGGGCAAACTGCACCGCCAGCCAAGGCAGAAGCTACTCTCTGCCCATGCCACCGCCGCCCCTGCCAGGACCCCCCCTGCCACAGGGGTTGCTCCCCCCCGAGGGGCAGTGCTGGGGTGGAGGTCAGACCTCAGCCCCGATGGTAACACCCCAAGTTATTCCCTGCCAGCCCCCGGCTGCTGCCAGATGGAGGGAGGTGGCAGCAGGGCGGGAGCCTAAAAAGGTGCAAAACCAGGCAAAGCGACCTTCCTGGGAGGCGTCTGTCCAGTTCGGGTTTTGTGCCAGGGAAATACTGCACCCACCTGCCTCTGAGGACAAAATGCCGGTATCTGTGCCCGTCTCCAAGCCTTGCACTTTGCCCAAAAACTCTATTTGGATTTGTCTATATTGAGTGGATTCTTTTATATTGACTTTTGGCATAAACCAGTGCAGAAGATCAGATTCGTCATTGGCACAGTTTGACTTCCATACCCTCTCAATTTTTTTTGGCATTTATCCAAATTGCAGCAAAGATGGACCTCTTCCATGTCCTCCTTTTTCCAAACATGAAATTTGGGGTGAAACAGATTGTGCATGTTTTTCTCCATTTCAGTGCAAGATCCTCGCTTCTTTCCTGCTCCCATCAGCAACCAAAAAACATCTTCAAAACACTGATGGAAAGAAAAGACACGTGAGATAGTACATTATTCTGAATGGAGTTTCTGGAGCAGCAAAAGTTTTCAGCTCATCTACTGCTCTCTCTCTAGTTTGATTCAGAATCTAATTTGTCCAAAATTTCAACAGTGATGAACTTTCCCAAAACAGAAGCAGCAAGCTGCTTCCCACCATCACATACTTGGCCTGTATCCCATCTATCCATATGCAGCAGATGTAAATATAATTTACTGGCACAAGCATTTTTATGCACATGGCATCTTTCTAAGTCTTCTCTAGCATCCATGTGAAGAAATAAATGATTTTATTGATGCACTTGGAGGCCCCAATAACACTTCATAATGACCTATAAATGGAGGTCTTTCTTAATATGCATTGATCAATAACTCACATAATTATGTCTCATATGGTTTTGCTGAATTGTTAACAATTCTAACCAAAGCTATAATGATTCCTTATAGACAACATAAGTCTTCCAGGAGCCGCATTTTGCTGGCTTCTGTATATTGTAGACCTGCACATATACAGATTTAGTGCAGGCACCGGTTGCATCAGTTAATTTAGGACATGGCCTCTTACAGCTGTGCCCAATCATTGCAAGTAAAGCTTGCAAAGTCTCCCACCATATTAAGAGATGCTTTGGAGAGCAAATTGGAGCAAATACAGACAATATTTCTTTTCTATCCTGTGGAAATAAAATGGTTGGTAAGATGGTGCTTTAATCAGTTAGAAGACAACTATAAAGTCAGAATGAAATATTCTCGGTGGAGACAACCTGTCTGGTGGCAATGGGAAATCCTGTGTGTCAGCACATTCATTCTTGGCTTTATCCTTGCTCACTGGATGTGACTCAAAGGAAACGCTGGGCTTCAGTTTCTTCATCAGCAAAATGGGGATAATATTTCCACTTATGCAAGTCACTTTAAGTGGAAAGCACTGCATTCATGCAAGATAGCTTTATCGTGCCAGTACACCGCAGAGTTTTTTACTTTCTGCCTGGAACATTTCATAAAAATCCCTCCACATATGGAACAGAGCAAGTATTGAAGACTGCAGAAAATGTGATTTTTAGGGAGCTGACAGCACCACTTACATTCGTGCATTTTCGCGTTTCAAACACAGTCAGGTTTGGCAAGGAAATGCATGATCATCTGGTGGCTTTTATGAAATGAGCTGACCATACTTGCTCCAGGTTTCACCAGTCCCGTCACAACCCCCCTCCGCACCAGCCCTGGCCCCTGCCCAGGCTGGGGCAGCCCCCGTGCGGCCCCAGCTGCTGCCTGGGCAGCAGGACGTGGCTGGCAGGTGCCGAGCAAAGCCCTGAGCCTCGCACACGGGTTTTGGAGCAGAGACAGATCATTTAGCACTTTAAATTCCCATCAGCAAGACGGTGCTGCAGCATCGACTGTCATTCCACTGCCTGTCCATAGCAGACCAAGCAGAGTGATGCTCTAGCACCTTTGCTGCTTTGCTTCACTGAATCGGTGAGACCTGAGACCCTGCCCTTGATGGCGGGGGTCCCACTGTGCCCTGGCACACCCTCACCTCCCCGTCGACCGCGAGGGATGCTTTCCTGTCCCTGTCCCAGAGCTGTGCTGCCAAGGATGTGCACAGCCCTGCCTAGCAGCTCACTGTCCCCTTCTGGTCAGAACAGTGCCTTATTAATGGCAGAAGGCTGATATATGCTTATATAGTTCAACTTTATGCTTTCCCTCCTATATGAGCTTGGAACAAGAATGTAGACTAGTACCACGCATTGCATAGCTATCAAAGAAAGAAGAATTATATTTTAATTACTGTATTTATCTCAGAGAACACAATGATTAGTTTTTCTGATGTAAATAAACATAATAAAGGCTAACAGACTTTTGGTAGTAGAGCCATTAAACCCTCTATCTAAATACGGTCTAGATATCTGGGGTGCAATTAGGACAGCCGTGCTGAGTGCTTCTCAGGGTAAGTGTATGGATGCACTCTAACCTGAATCTAATTCTGCGCAAAGGCCAAGGCAAAGGAGTGCTATTTGTGTTGTAATGATTTAGTATAAATGGGCAACATTACATTTCTAATGCCTCTTGGTCAATGAACATGCTAGGACTTTCAGTGCCTGCTACTCAAGACCTAATTGCTTTTGGCAAATCTTTCACAAGAAAATATCATCACAGCAAGTGCAGCGCTTGTGTGTGAAGAAGCTGGACCCAAAGCAAAGCGGTGGCTATCAGGAGGATAGGACACATGATACGAGAACTTTTGTAGCAAACTGCAAAATTCAGGTATCAGTATTAGGCCTCCACTTGTAAAAACAGAGCTGAACAAATAATTCAAGATGAATAATTTATTTGATTAATTTTGTCTCTCCTTGCTCAGGGAATATATATAAGCCAATCACACCATCTTGAATTTATTTGTTATTCAAATATATTCAGCGACTTTCTTTTCACTATATTTTTTTACTCTATGGATTAATCAGAATATTTAAAAATACACAGTTTTCCTGTGATTGGCCAGACATGCCACATGACACTACTTTTCTTCTGCGAGCAAGTGAGTATGCCAGCACTTCTGGAGTAATCCTTATGCATGCAAAATTGAAAATTCAGTTTTGACAAATATTTGCATGTGCATCTTCGGAATTCACTTGCTGCCAAGAAAACTGTCAGTAAAATTCAGCACCTCTTAAATTTGTAAAATGTGAGAACTAAAACATGCATTTTAACATTTGCATTTAATTTCATTTTATTTTTTTTTTTTTTCAGTTTCATCTGGAAGTTTTAGAACATTGTATTTTCCCTTAAAAGATGCAACATTGCCTACCAGGACTGTGTTATTGGGTTTGAGCCACTTGTCTTAATATTACTTGGCTCAGCCAACGGTCTGTTGCCCTGAAAGCCTGTAGTTGTCTAAACGGGCAAATGCCTCATGCATTGTGTGCAAGGCTTTCAGGTCAGGGTGTTTTTACCTTGACGAATGATATGTGCATTATTCCTGCATCATAAAATCCTTTAATTATTGAAAAATTCTTATCCTGTCATTAAGAAAAAGCAGATTTGAGAACAACTCAGTGAAAGCATAAATTATGATGTTAGTATCAAACATGGGTGAAGGGAAAGGCCAATCCACCAGAGAAAATTTTCTTCTCAACTTTTTGATTAATCAGGTGCAAGGCACCTGATAAAGGAGCCCTCATTTATCTGATGTGGTGTTTTGTGCAGTGCCCCCTTTCAGGGCAGAGCCCAAGTAAGGGATTCCCAGGAACCTCTTACACTACCTCAAGACCTCAACCCCATGTCTCTGCAAACATTTACAAGCACACCGACATACTTCAGGTAGCAATTGCCCAGCTCTGGTGTAACAGATACAGGGGGCTGTATGTGCATGTGCGTGTTTCCCTGAGAACTAATACAACTATCTGCAGGATTTATGTGTTAATATATCCTTTGGTTTATCCTTAAAGCAGCCTCCAAATGCTCATGTGCAAGGACATGAAAAAAATTTAGGGGCTGTCTAATCTGCAATTACATCTGACCCACTGTTGACTCAGGGTGGGAGTGAAACAGAACATATCCCTAATTGCACTTTGCAGAAATATTTAGGTGGAAACTGTCTGCAGAGAGATATTTGTTAAGGCATCTGTAGCAGTCAACAGCAGAGCTTGGCATGGCCACTGCTCTCTTGGCTGCACCCTGCCACCCATGCAAGGCCACCATGTCCTCTCCTACCAATGACAGCTGGTCCTGCCTGGCCGATGAGGCAGATGGCATACTTTGGGGCACCTTAAAATCACAACAACCAAAACCTGGCCCAGACAGTGGGAGAGTTTTCTGCTGGTGAAGACAAGCAGGGGGGCAGCTAGCTAGCTCTTTTGGGCCAGCAAGGGCCAGAAGCACAACTGTAAAACTGTGGTGGGTAATAGGGTATTAACTCATTGAGTAAACAGAACTGGCGCTTCAGTTACCAAATAGGATGATTTAAATGGCTTAATTTACACATCACAGCAAGCTCTGCCTACTGCAAATCAATAAATTTGCATAGGCTCTTAAAGTAATCAGTAACATGCTCTTGCATATATTTTTTAAATAGGTACAAAATTCCTTAATGAAAGCCAGAATCCCATCATAAGCTCAGTTTGTAGTTCACCTGCTAGTTATATTTATGAGAAAAGATGAATATATTAAGGCCTGGAGCTAAGCAGCAGCTTTGCAGCTCATTTTCTGCAGACAGTAGGACAGCAGGACAGCGGGCTCCCACAGGCCCAGGTAAAGCCCCCTCCTGCCACCCCACAGTGCCCTGGCACAGGCAGAGCCTAGTGAGCACTCACGGCAGGAGCAGAGGAAGAAACACGGCAGGGATACCCTCTGTGTACACCCCTGCCCAGGGCACGGGCACACGGAGGGAGGGATGGACAGGTGGGCAGAGGTCAACTTCCAATAGGAATAGCCTTTATCCAGGTCCAGCACCTTTTTCCACAACATTTCTTATTTCTTTTTCCCTTTGTTCTGGCTGGGATCAGAAGTAGAAGCTCCAAAATGCCACCAGCAAAGCTGCCCTGGCAGTGGAGGTGGGCACAGCTCCCGAGAAAGCCCGTTCTCACCAAGGTACCAAAGTGATATTGCCTGTTGAAGGTTAAAAACGTTTGACATAGGCATCCTGGCACTCAGGGTCTCACCTGAGCCAAGGCAAACCTCAGATGTTTTCGAGTTATCCCCACAATTAGCCAGGACAGCTGTAGGGTGGCTTTGTGCTTGCACCGGGTCTTCTGCTCCCCACCCTCATGCCAGTGCCCCCACATGCACAGCCACAGTGAGGACTGACCCCTGCAGGGCTTGAGGAACGGGCACAAACCAGTGTGGGAATCTTACAGCTTTGCTGGATCATGGAAAGCCGCTGCACCAACGGGTCAGAGGGGCAGGCACGGGGCTGTCCCAGGCTGTGCTGCAGCAGCCAAACGTGCTTCCAGCAGCAGCTCCACCCAGGCATGGTGCAGCCCAGGATCTGACCACAGGAACACTCTGCTCAGTCTAGTCCTTCTGTGTCCAGCTGGAAAAAAAGTATAAAATATCCAGATTAAAAAAGATTGAGAGGCAAAGATTCTGTGCTTTTAGCTGTGCAATGACTAGGGGCTTTGAAGTTAATTTTTAAGCAAATATTTCTCTTCTATGCTAAAATTAAAAGGAAAGTTTTTAAACAGAGAAACAAAATGAGGGCAGAGGATAGAAAAAGCATGGGTGCTTATGCCAAAAGCGTGCTGGTTTTGCTGCTGCAGCAGGGGTGGCCTCTTGCTCTTGGGGTGTGCAGGGCCAGGGAGCACAGGGCTTGGCATGAGCCAGCCTTAGGTGCTGACCAGCATTTGAATGCCTTGACTTGCTTTCTCCTGCGCTTGTCATGATGCTGTGGGTCACCACCAGCTGTCTCAGGGGGAATACAAGCTTCTTCTTATTCAGGTGTAGTGCAAGACCTCTTCTGAATACCAAGGACATCCTTTTTGCCCTAGAAGAGCTCTGGTTAAGGAGCTGAGGAGCTGGAGCAGACTCAGATGATTGTCTCTCTTCTCCCTGTTGCCTCCGGCAGGACTGTTACCAGCCTCAAATCTTGGAGCAAATGCCCCTTGCTGATCCCTGGCTCAGCACCCCTCACTGTCTCTGCTGGGATGGGGTTGCTGCAGTTCCAGTTAGCCCATGCCTTACTGGACTTAGCAGAGAGCAGGTCTGTGGGTGGAGGACTATGGAGGCACCTCTGAAGAACAGCTCAACCCTTCATCCTGCTCCCTGCCCTCCGTACGTGGCCCCATACAGGGCCTGATGGGCACAGTCTCCTGACTCAGACCACTATTGCCATCTAGAAATGATGCAGATAATTAATGGATGTGGAAGAGGCGTCACTATTACAGACATGTTTCCTGGCAAGGTACTATTCTGCTGTCCCTCATTTTTTTGCATTTCTCATACTCAATTTGTTTTTTATTTGATTGGGTTTTTTTAATATTTATTACTCATGGCTGAATGTTGGGTTATGATATGTCAAACTTGACAAAACTTCAAGCAGAGGGAATGATAAAAAGTATCTTGAAAATCATATTTGCCCCTTAATAATTTAATTCGGTAGAAAGGGAAATCAAAGCATCACAAATTGATTGCTGTGAAACAAATTACAATTATTTCCACACATCCAAATAAATCTACTAATTTTAGGCATCTGACTTCAGGCATTAGATGGAATATGCAAATGCACACATTGAAATGATGGCCGCGTCTCTAGAGCTACTTACTTATTTCTCTGTTCTTACTAGATGCTCAATAGTTTCAGACTGCTATTGAGACATGCAGTAAATTAGCTGCTCTTAAGCATCACCTGTTAAAAATATTAAAAAGCATGGCTGTAAAGCACAGCTGACAGCTTTAGGCATCCAGCACTAGCTTATCCTTTCCTGAAAGGCAGACTCTAATGTCCACAGTCACCCTCACCAAATCTGCTTCCAATTAGGTCATTCTGTTCTACCAGCCATTAACTGAAGCCCTCTGCCCTGCTCTACCTTTTAGAAAGACAGCAGCGTGCAATGAAACCTCCCTGTTGAACACAAGTTTTCCATATACATTTTACGAAGTGTACTTGTTCAGCTGTCACACTGCTTCACATAAGAGAAGTCATCTGATATTGTTACTGACATGATAGCCTAGTGTGGCATTTAATATTAGGCTTTATATAACTCACAGGGATGGCAGAGCAATCTCAGGTAATCAAAATAAATGAAGACAGCCTGAATAATGCATTTGTTAAATCTAAATAACATACAGTGGGCACCTTTAAAGTGTTTTCCAGGAAAATGTGACTCAGGTGCAATATTGATTGAGAAGATAAAGACAGGTGGTTTTGATTCCTATATTATGGAAGCAGAGAGGACTTTGATAATGTAACAATCATCTTTTGTTATTTTGCTGCAGTCCAATACAGCTAGAATCAATTTTTCATTGTACTCATTTACTGGAAAAGGGGATAACGGCAAGGACAACACAGCTTTAATAGAAAGAATAAGTCATGATTTAATTCAGATGTTGTAGTACAACTACAAGTTGGAAGATATATTTATATGTACGGAAACAGTACAAAGGAGCCTGCATGCTTTCGAATAGAAGTCATGGCTCTGCATTTCTATTTATCGGTAGTTAGGTGGAATGAGGCAGCATTATCCTGACAGCAATAAGAAGCAAGAACCTTTTAAAGTGGAAAAAGATAGCTGTAGGATTATGAGCAATCTTTATAGAAAAATAAAATAAAGGGCAATAGTAAAAGGGCACATTTAGGTCTTCATTAATATTTGTATTTAAGTAAAAATGACAAGCAGAAAAATCCAAAGAAAGGCTAAGTTCACAATTCAATGTAATGCTTTTCTGCACAATTGAGATCTTTCTCAAAGATCTCAGATATTTTTGATAAATTTTGTTCTCATGGAAAGTACTCAGGATGATGATAAAATAATGATTTTTTTTCTGGCAAAATAGATTGCTTCATGACTTCTTGAATGAAACACAAATCTAAGAGTGATAGTGTTTGGGGCTGGATTAGTCTCCTGGGGTTGCATCCAGTGTATGAAATTTCATAGCTTTTCCAAGGAGTTCAATAGTGCTCTTCTCTGTGGCGAGACACTGCCGAATGACCCCTGAAAAAACACCCCACAGACTGTGCTTTAGAATGCTACCAGTGAAAGCTGCCAGGACTTAATTTAGCTCAGGTATAGCCCAGAAATATTCCGCATGGCATATTTCTGAGCAGTGCTCATTAGGCCAGCCTAAGTCTGAATTTCAGCACAGACTTTGGAGGAAATCAGGATCCAAAGTCAAGCTTTAGAGCTGGGTTTTACTGCAGGTAATAGACCTGCAGCTGAAACTCAGCCTCTCCTTTTAATGAGCACCTTCTACAGAAAAGTAGACAAACGGGGTAAAATCCTTCCCTGGAATTTCAGGCTTTTCTTTAAGAAGAGTCTGATCTAGTCCTAACTCCTTGTAAGCTGAGCCCACATTCCTCCCTGATGAGCAAAGAGAAAATAAAGAGTAAAACAAGAAAAATCAGAGAGAAAAATTAACCCCTTCCCCAGCAGCAGCAACTTCTTACCCATGTTTCCTAGTTTGTTTAAGCTGATGAGAGGAATCAGAATCAGCTGCAGCTTGACTGGAGCAGCTCCGGGAGGCATTTCCAGCCTCCAGAGGACACCTGGGATTTACACCAATGACCCTGCACCAACTCTGTACAGCTCCTGAGACGCTGGGAGGCCTCGGGCAAGTCCCCTTGGCCCCTGCCAACAGAGGTACCTGCTGGGTTGTTAGTGAGCAAGGTGCAGGGAGATGCAGGGCTCCAGTCACTGGAAGACCAGAAGGTGCAGCATGAAGACAGCTAGGGAGGGTCACAGGTATCCTGCCAGGCAGAAGCTGAGCCATCCCAGCTCGGCACAGCTGACTGCTCCAGGGGCACTGCACTGCAGGCACCTGGGATCCCAGGCACAGTGAGGCTGGCCTCAGACCATAACGAGCTTGCCCTAAAACTGCGAAGATTTATAAGAGACTTCATACTTTTCTCCCCAAGCCACAGGGCAGGTGCTGTGTGAAACTCTAACCTCCGGGACTTACTTGCACCCAGCTAGTCTGACCATGCCAGAGATCTCCCAGAATGGCAAGATCCTTGGGGAGGCCGGAAGCGCTCTGAGCATAGCATCAGTGACTGTGGATCTGCTGACTTGAGTGGGCTTAAGATAACGGTACAGGGACAGCTGTTGTGTCTGCCATCTCTTCACAGCCTTTGAGCATGCTGCCATGGGGAGAGAAGTTATTTGATTAGGTTTTTCTTGGGCTGAGAAGAGACCAGCATGTCAACAGTCCTATACAAGAGGGCAAAAATGCAGTCTCACTGCCTACCCCCTAACCCAGCAAGGCCTTCATTTCTGATCCTATAGTGATCCACACTGCTAGATAATGAAGAGTGGTGGCATATCTACCACCTCTTCCTTTACCATCACAGTCCACAGCTGGCTGTCTCCCTGACACACATCTGCACGGACAAACAGCTATAGCCCCTTTTCACACACACTTTTCAAGGCTGAGGCATTCGGAGAAATGAGATCCTGCTCACTGCCTATGCAGCAGCTACAGTGACACCTGACAATTGTGAATTACCTTATACATATACACACATATATATTTATACGGGATATATTCCTTTTGACAGGGAAATGGAAAGCCTACTCTTCATCTTTGTTAAAAGGGAAAATCCAGCATTGCCCATTTCCCCATCCTTGCAGAGAGAGGTACCTTTATGGGTAAACATCTCTCTCTTCACTCCCTTTACCTCTTCCTCACCTTTATTTTTCAATTCTGTCTCCAGTGGCTTTCTCTTGGTTAAAGGTTTATTGATACAGATGCCTACTCTCAGAATTACATGGTCCAGGTAGGAATTCCATGTAGAACCAGATCTTCTTGGAGAGGAGGGGGCATTCAGGTTAGTGCTGATCAAATTACACAAACTCACATCAGATTTTTCTCTTAGTCATTAGTTTGGAGGACGTAGCTACCCAGCTCCGATCTAGCAACCACATCAGCATGGTGAAAGCCATGCCCTTCCAGACACTGCTTTGAGTTCCCAGAAGATTCTAATTAAGAAATTAAGTAGAATTAATTTTAAACTTAAGTTAAACTTAACACTGCTATAGGAAGATGGGGTAAAATTATTAGCAAACTTCATACCTTGGGTTCTGTGCCACTGTGAAAGCGGTCTGTGATCTGAGGCATGTTAGCAGGCACGCTTCTGGGCTAGAAAGAATCAAAGATTCACTTCCTTACATATATAGGTGCTTCAATTTCCTGGCAAGAAAATAAAACTGATACAAAGCACACAAAGGACCCCAATATCAGCGAGAATGTCACTAGTAGTGCAATGCATTAAAGAAGGGCATTGCAACAAATCAAGTTCCTAAGCGTGACTTTCCCTTTCATGCAGAGAATGGACTGATTCGTTCCCCAAACAATGGAAAATTTCGCGGAGGCTCTGGAACAGATTGCTCTGTTTGCTCCATTACTCACAGATCAGCTTGCCACATGCAGCAACAAAGGCAAGGGCTAAACTCATCTTATTTGTTGTCCACATTTTATGAAAAAATAATCTAGCTCATAGGAAATGAGGTGCTTCAAGAACTTGAAGTGAAAGCATTTCTGCCAGCATGGATTCAGCCTCAATATGACTCATATGATCTGTGCACTACTATTTTATGCTATGTTGATCCATCTAGGAATAATAGTGAAGACTTTACTGAATCTGCTTTACTGCTAGGAAAAACACACTTAGGCTGTGCTGTCTGACTGTACTTCGACTTGAGTTACAAATCTCAGCAGGACACAGCTATTGCATTTTTTGGGCATGGGCAGGCCTGTTGTATGACATACGATATCAGTAGTTCAGTGACACAGTTCTGGGTCCCAAGAGGAAAGTAACATTTCTGCATCCCTA
The DNA here is from genome assembly GCF_023638135.1 of Falco biarmicus. Lineage (NCBI taxonomy): Eukaryota > Metazoa > Chordata > Aves > Falconiformes > Falconidae > Falco > Falco biarmicus. The sequence continues at coordinate 23,327,537 of NC_079298.1, forward strand.
GCATTTCCTTGCATCCATGTCATACCCATTTTTGATTTTTTTGGCTGCCACCACTTGGCACTAGTGGACCATCATTTAAACATGTAAAAGCAAGTGAAATGTATTGTATGTTACTTATTCAATACTATCAGCACCTGACACCAGTGCTTTCCGATTCACAGCTTTAAGAAACCTTCAAAAAGACAGCACATGGCTTGAAGCTGTATGAAATTGCAAGGGAAATATCGTCAGCGCCTAGCATACACAGATCCCACAGGGTTCCAAGGTCAATTCCTTCCCACTGTGGAACCTACTGGACACAGCCTGAACGTGGCAACTGCCCTGCAAGGAGAGCCCACGTCAGCCTGCTCCATGTGGATACTCCTACACCAAAGGGATTCTTTTCACAACACCATCCACAACGAGAGATTTTAGGCTTTCAAAAAACAACTCCCTCTGCATCTTTTTTCAGTCACGCTGGAGAGACTGCAGGAAGACCAACCATAAGACATTGTCACTCGCCCTTTCCCAAAATTATTTTAGTGAATTTTTTTTTAGTGAAATTTTGTGCCTAAGAAAGGCTACACATATAAGGAGATCTTTCTTCAACCTGCTTAGGAAATGGACATAGAAAAATGGGATGTTCACTTTGATCAGAAGACCAAGTCTTTCAGAGACAAGTTCTGAGGCTCTTCATCATATTGAATGTAGTTTAACCCTAGGAAAAATCCCATGATAACCCATGTTTTTATTCAGACAAACATTTTCATTGTTAATACATCAGATTTTGCTTTTATCTAACTTCTCAGTGATTAGAACATAGACATAGTATTTGCATATGAAAAAGAAAGAAAGGAGTGAGTGTTACAGTCTACAGAGGAAGGATCAAGGATGGATGGATGTTTGCATTGGTAAATGGTATTAGAAGTAATTGTTTTTAAAAGCATTCAGGTGCATCTCATTTTGCTTCCATATAACTAAAAAGGAAGCAACTGATTTGCAACTTGGGATTTGAAATAGCTGATAAAAAGCCAGAAAATCATTTTTGATAAAGTACTTGTTCAACAGCTGCAGCATCATGCAGTAGCTGTTGGGTTAGTGCCAGGCTATCTGCTTAATGTCTGGAGATTGATAACTGTTAGGAATTTGATGAATGACAGGTTGAGAAGGTACACACAGTGCCTGGGCTACAGACAGGCCTAGGCATGATATACTAAAAAAAAAAGTGCAAGCTTTAAGTTAATTTAAGACTGTGATCAACAGTCTGCTGTGTTACTTATTTGTTATTTAGGGGGTTCTCTGCAAAGAAAAGGTTCTGAAGGCATCCTGGCAAGTGCCCACTGACAGTTTTCTTGAAAAGAAAGCTTTTCTTTGTCTTTGATGAATTCTGGACAAAATCCTTCCCAAGATAGCCAGAGAAACGTGAGGCATCCAAATCTCATAATAATCATAATAAAAATTTCTCCTGTGCATTCTAGTCATAATTCCCCGCTCAGCGACACACAGAACACTTGTGTTCTGCACAATGACCAGAGAGGAAAATACACATACAGAGAAATAAAACAAAAATCCCTACCTCCTTCACTTACTCTGCTCTGTGTGCAGGGACCTGAAGCTGTCCTGCTCACCAGTGTTTTTCTCCAAGCCCCACACGATCTTATGGAGCCAGCTCAGGCTGCTGCCATCCTTCCCCAATGCTTTGGACAGACAGACCCTGTTCTCCACATCCCCCTCCCTGGCAACACTGCAGCTGTACTTTTGCAGAGGACACTGGTGACATTACAAACCAATAGTGCTTATTGCTCTGTGGATAGGATGAAGCAGACACAGCACCATCAGTCACTTAATGCAAGTGCCACTTTGGGGAGACTCTGTCTCCCTAGCATCCAACGAGCAGAAAGGGGCCCTTCCAGAGGTACCTGCTCTAAATTGCCTCACAGAAGAGCTTGCATCTCTTGACTGACTCTACAGTGAGCCCAAGGAGACTAAACTATTTTAGGCTTGAGTGCAGTCCTTGCACGGATGAGTCTGCAGGCTTCCTGCTCAGTAGGGCTATGCAGCAAGATGAAGATATAACTGTGCATGAATAGGCAAGCCCATGTCTACAGTGGCTGGGCTATACCAGCGCATAGCACAAAGTGTCATAGTTGTCAGCAAGAAGCAGCCCAAGCACCCACCTGCAGCCCATACGGTGTGCAGCACCAGTGCGGGCACTGCCAGGCTGCTCCTTGCTTAGCTGCAGGGCTGCTTACAGGGCTGAGGCTAACCCAGATGCTGTTGCACTTTCAATTTATTCTACAGACACAAACCTGATGTTATTTCCTAGTAATCCTGCATCTGTTCTGAAGAAAAATGTGAGAGGGAGACTTCAAGCATTTTGTATCTGGAGCTTTACTTCAGTCTAACTAAAAATAAATAAAAAAACCCCAAACCAAATTAAATGAAAGATGGCTTTGAGAGATGTGTATGTTTATATACACAGACACACAGAGCAGTTCAGGTGAAAATTTGAATCCAAAGGACTAAAGTCTCAGCACCTCTGGATTTTTCTTCTGGAGAGCACCAGCACTATTTCATCAGAACAAGCAGCTCAGGGAAAGCTGTTTGACTTTGCTGGTATTAACTCATGCTTTCCTTCCCTAATCTTTATTGTTTTCAGTATTGTCAAATAACAGAGATTCAGAGAGAGATGGAGAATTCCAGCCTAAAAACAAGTTTCCTCTGTTACAGCAAGTGTTATCCCTGAGGTCAAGGATTGTCTGAATCAATAACACACCAGTCTCAGTAGCCCCATTTAAATGGTGAGTCAGTTCACATAATCCAGCCACATGTCAGATGAAAAGGAATGGTTTAGCAAACACTTTGCAGTCACCTGTTTTTTCAGAACTTCATAGTAGTAAATAATTGGATACCAGTCTATCGTTGCAAGTATATATCTTTACACAATAGCAATTTTTCTTATAGTTTTCTCCTGCTTCGCTGCTTACTGTGTGTTTTTATATACCCTATATTTATTTTCAAATACCATTTTAAAATATTCACTGGAATTTTTCCATTTCCAGAAGTTTTAAGGGACTAAACCCAGCCAAAGTTCACAAAAGCATTTCTCAAGCAAGGCAAGAAGCTACAAAGAATTTTGCTGCCCTGCTAATTCAGAGGCTAATAAAACAACTCACCTCTGGTCCAGTCCTAATTTTGGAACAGCCTTTGCCTCCCAGGCCAGCTGCATTCAACTGGGCTGTCCTAGCCATAAGTGCTTCTGTTGGAAGTTTTAATACATACATTTGTTACATGAGACAAAATTCACAGATGAAATTAACTAGTTTCTATCAAAGTAAAATAAACAACCTTACTACACAGTTACGCCTCCTTGACACCAAGAGCAGCTGAATCCTGCTGGGGCACAAGGATGGTGGGCGCCCCAGCTGCACCCTAATGGCAAGATCTGGGGCAGTCGGGGAGGGGGGTGGGGTGGGGAACTTGCACTGGAGACCTCCAGCACATCCTGACCCAGGTGCTGTTGCACTTTCAATTAATTGTACAGACACAAACCGGATGTTATTTCATGGCAATCCTGTATCCATTCTGAAGAAAAACATGAGTGGGAGACTTCAAACATTTTTTATCTGGAGCCTAATCAGGGGAAAGGGGCAAAGCCCACCCAGACACCCCCATCAGGCACCAACCTGCATGGCCACAGATTCCCCCCCTCCATACAGCGGCTCTGGGACATAGCTATACCTTACCCCAGAGACAGAGATCACTTGAGGAAACTTTAATGCCTCTGAGGTGAGGAGCATGTTAAAATCATTAACAGTTGGGGAAGGAAACCCTTATTGAGAGATTTGGCAAGTAACTTTATTTTTATAGAAAGGGCCACACTCTACCCAGTGGGCTAGAAGTCTTCTACCAAGAAAAAAAAAACCACCAAAAACACAACCAGGCACCAAAAATATCTAAAGCAGTAGAATTAAAAAAAAAAATGCCTCTGGTATCATGAAAAAAATTATCTAAAGCTACTTTTATAACTTCCTTTTTCAGGTTCTCTTTGGGATTGCACAAAGAAGATATTGCCCATACTTCATTTATATATTTGTGACTCACACAAAGGCAGAGAAACAGTCAGGGAACAGAATGACAACAAACCCTTTTTCTAGTACTTTGTAACTGTGTAGTATATGTTTAAGGATTCACTCTGGGATCACTGAAAAATACATGTGAATTTGAATATCATTATTGATGCTCTAGTATAGCAAAACCTACACTTGGGCCAGAGCAACTCTGAATCAATAGTCTTTACAAACACAAACATGTTTGAGATTTGGCCTTCAGCAGCCAGCATGCTGCAGCCCACATCACCAACAAACAGCAGGCAGCAAAACACCCTCAGGGAGACAGCAGCTCCCTGCCCCCCTGTGTTCAGGGCTGGGAGCATTTGCTGCTTCTGAGGAGCAAAAGGCTGGGCAGGGGATGAACTTTTTTGTACAGCGTGTTTCTTGTGAGCACAGGCTTTCAGTTGGCACCATGTAAGAGACAGCATGCTTTCTACTTTGTGAGGTACAGGAAAACAAGATCCCTTCTCAGACCTGAAGAATTTTGGCCAGCCACCACAGAGGGGCTTTAAACAAAGGAAAAACCTAAGCCAGTACTGGCTGTTAAAATATTATCAGAGAGAAAAGCAGCATTTTAATGCCTGTCATACAGCACTGGACATCTGAAGAAGTGCTGGTTTTTTACAGGGATTGTCTTAGCAGTGTTATGTGAAATAGCAAGTTAAACTAATACTGCTTTTTTTTTTTCCCTCTAAATGGCTGATTTTACAGGAACATGAAACCTCATGGGAACCAGTGCATAAGTTACTACTTTCCTGTCAAAACGTGCCAGCAATGGAATATACCATGACACCCTGTCTCAAGCAGACGGATACCAAACCTGACATTAAATACGGTGCAGGATCTAACTAATACTAGGTGAAACCTAACACAAACATCAAACCATGAGGATTCTCAAAGTGGTGCAGGCAATGCAAAATTTACTAGGAACATTGTGTCTTTAGTGTCAGTATCTGCGAGGTTGTGTTGCACTTGCACTGCAGCCAGGTCTCTGAAGCCCTAATTTGCTGCTCTTTTTCAGCACCCAGAGGTTAGATGCTGCTTGGTAAAGCTATGTTCTTACCTCTCCAACTGGCCACTGTGGAAACAGCAATCACAAGTTAAATTTCATCATGCTTAATAGTAATACTCTTTTTTTCTGCGGGTCTAAGGTTACCAGTCTTAAAAGAAGGCAGCAGACAATTAGAAAGAAATGAAGGAAAGCAATGCCTCAGGCTTGGGTGTACATACGGCCCTACTCCTCCAGCCCAGGCGTTGCCCCTCGGCCCCACAGGCATCAACAGAAACTTTGCTGCTGCTGCTGCTGGTGGAGTCACAGCCAAAAAAAACCCCAACCAACCAGTTTTCCATAGCTCCACAACATATCTCCACAATGGCTAGACATTTCTGGAAAAATTAATGTCTCTGTCATGCTCCTACTATGGCAGCCAGAAGAGCAGAACCACTCAAAGAAGCATACGCAGCTTGCCCCAGGGACCAAAGAGCTCATCTGCTCCAAAGCAAGGCAGGCCTCAGCTCTGCATGTCATGCTGAGATATTTTCTGTTGCATCATCTTTGGTTTTCAAATGTAACCAATTAAAATAAAACATACAAGTTCTCTCCCTTCTCCCAGTAACTGTCATCAAAATTGAAGGGCACAAATAAGGACACTGGTTTGGCCTCCAGTGTTAGTAGGCTAAGAAGGCTCTGGTATGGTTTGAGATCTTGCAATTCCATTCTGCCCTTCCAGAGACTTTTCTTTCTTAAAAAACAAAACCAAACTTGTAAATATAGTCAAAGAACCAAGCCATTTCATAATGTAATTTATACTTATGTTGTAGTCGAAGTCCAACTCAGTCAGCCTCACACAGGGCACCAATTGTTGCAGCACAAACTAGTAGGCTGCAACAAGGCTTTACCGTTGGTCAGATTCTACTGTCTGTGCTGTATCTTCCTCCTCCAGAGGTCAAACCACACTCCTCCTCCATCCAGCCACCTCTCCCACAATCCTCAGGGCTATTTAACCACTTAGCAGGAACACGCTACAGCTGCACATCGTCCATGTCAATCAACCCACTGCCTCTGAGGCAAGACCACAGCTGCATATTATCAATGCTAATCAACCCACTGCCTGCCTTCCTCTACATACTTGCATTTAGGGAGTGCGTGTTTGTTTATGCTTTTGTTAGTAGTATTTTATCTTGCTATCACTTAAAGATTTTGAAAATTAAAGAGTAATTACTTTTTTTCACAAATATTTCTGTATGGATCAGTCTGTGAGACGTAGGACTTCAGGCAGCCAAGGAATATTCTGCATTGATCACTGAATGGGCATACAAGGGAACCTGAAAACAGGAAGAGTTTCATATATTTGGAATCAGATCATTGAAGGTGATTCCTATTAGGAGCTTTTAATTGAAATTGCCCCATTGCTGCTTTATGTTTTCTGTCTGTTTTGTTAAATTAACTCTTTAAGAAAAAAAGTGCATTGCAGTTATACCTTACTAACATTTGAGGAACAGAACACAGGCACCCTTTGAGCTGGTCTCAAAGAACAAAAAAAATACTTAAGCAGAAAACCATTCCAGCTCTTGAGAAGTATGAGTGGTGGTAAGATTGCTATCTTTTATTTAAAACAGCAAATTAGAAATCCTGATCTTCCTTAACACCCTGGCAACTGTACTAAGGTCTAAATCTGAGCAGGAGTAAGTGTCTAGACAGAAGTAACAAAAGCAGGGTGAGGAATGGAGCCTCGTGACTACACTGTGTACTAGATCGCAAGCTACTATTTAGAGTGACATTTTCCTCTTCTTTCAGCTAAAAACATCTGTGTACAATGTAGAGTCATAGCAGTCATAGCTGGGCCACTTCTCTTGTCTTTTATGGCATGAGAAACTGTTTCCTTTTTCTTATTCCTAAGGAAAGTTGAAACATTACAGACTCACAATTAAATGTTAAAACAAAAATATGATATTGTCTCAGTCTTTACAAACAACTTCACTTTTTAAACTAGATTCTATCACCTACAAGTTTACCTTGTAAAGAAAGGAAATAACATTAAAAATCATCACCACCTCTTCTGAACTCCACATGGTATATATTATTTAATGAAGTCCTGCAGCTTTATCAATAAGAACCATTTTGGAGAACAGTATGGAAAGAGCATAAAATTCTCTCTTTACAGACTTTGTGGTACCATGATATCCAACTGCTTCTCAGAAGCTACCCACATCACTGAGAAAAAGATGACAATCTGATGTTTGCTTACTTGTGCCTCTTGGGTTGTTGACTTCTCCAGCTCGACAAAACCAAGGATGAACACATTTCACATGTAAGCTTCATGCTCTGCAAGGAATGAAAGGTCAAAGGGTAGCAGGCAAAAGCTATTTGCCATTCAGTTCTAATTTCCCTCATAAATAATTAAATGATCCCCTTATGCATTTCCATCTTTGATAGCCTTGCGGTATGAAGTGTAAGTCAATGGATAAGCTAATTGCAATAAGCAGAAGTGGTATTTAATGCACTGGACACTTTCAATAGCAAAGTAGTTCTAATTAGTGTTTCTAACTGATGTGACAGCAGTTTACAGAGCGCCAAAATAGTTCCTCATTTGTCAAGTGGGTCCAAAGCTTATGGCAGCTTTCTGATCATCTCCCTTGCTGCAGGACCTGAAAGCACCTTCAAAAAGCTTTCTCTCATTGATCTTTAGTCAGATGCTGACTGAAAGGCACACAGCTTTGCCAGAAAGAAGATAGATAGATGCCGCACCAGCATGAAAATGTCACTTGCTTAATGAAAAAGGGTATCTGTTCATAACCCTCCTGTATGCATGTATATGCAAACACAGAAGCCCAGACCCAGAGAGGCAGTGAACAGAGGCATTTTTATTAAGCATTTGAATGTGCATGTAAAGCACTGTCTGCATAAACTTACCATGTCAGATCATATATGACATATCTTTATATATAGACAAATATGACACCACACAATCTATGACAAATGCAAAGATTTTTGAGAGATGCATTAAGCTCTTCCTTTTAGACTTTTCATTGAGTATTAGGTATGCAGTGCATCAGATGAAGTACACTATTAGTTTCAAAATGTCAGAATTTACTTTCCTTGTCTATGATTTTTCTTCTAGCATATTGATAGTTCAGCTATCCTGCTGTTCTCCGAGGGCTGAGGGGGTAAATAATGGCATGTCAAACAAAGAGCAAGTATTTACTGAATACTCTGTCAAGAAAGTTCAGAACAGTTTTCCCTTTGTTACACTTGGTTTATAGCCATCATAAAATAATTAAATATTGTGATTAGTTATGGGATAAACTATGACATGTTCTTATGTAGCTCAGACAACATTCAAAAGGGCCCTAAAAGCATGTACGAGGGGGAAGAAATGGGGACTTCTGAAAGCTGTTTGTAAATTCTCTGCCAAGTCTGTCAGAAGCCACTCTACTGAAATACATACAATGTACTAATGCAGTATAACCAGAATTTTTTTGATGGTAACATGCGTGTACCATAACCTTACTTGGATGCTGGAGATCCCCCACTCCCTGTGATGCATGTTCCAGAAGTATCCCAATTCCTGAAAATGAGAAAGGAATGTGCAAAGAATTGTAAGAAAGCAATCAAGTGGTACTCACACTGCCAGGCTGCCCATCCCCACAGTGCCCACAGCAGATTGCTTCTGGCCAGGGTCCTTGGCTCCCAGAGTTGTTCTAGCAGCCAACTATCTGGTGCAAAGCAGGATCCTTGCCCTGCTGTCTTTCACCAGCAGTCCTTCTTTGCTGAGTTTCTTGGGAACAGTGCTCAAAAGCCAGCAGACATTTGAGAATTGCTGAATGGACCTTCCACCAGTCCATTAAAGGAGATTTAGGACTATGTTTCGCTCCCTGCCTTAGCTTAAGTCTGACCTGAGGGATGCCCTGTCCCACTGTGCAGCCTAGGTGCTTCCTTAAAACGAAAGCCAAACTGAAATTGCATTATTTCTATCATATAAGGGTTAAACTTGTAAGTTTAAGTTCCTTAAGAAAATTAAATAATGGAAAAAGAATAACCACAGAATCTTTTTCTTGAGAAAGATAAGTTCTCCACATTTTATATCCAGACTGAATCCTGAAAGGGAAACTGCTTTCTCCACAGGCAAAAGACTCTGTATCTAGAAATGGAGACCAAAGGAAAAACAAACATAACCCCATCTTCTTTCAGCACACCAGCAAGCTTTACTTCAGCAGTTATTCAGACTCCAAAGGTCCACTGCAGTCAGGAGCTACTTGACTGATGTCAGCTCTTTCTCTCCCAAGGCTTATACCCAGCCGAACACCACTGCCACCACCACCATCCAGCACAGGGTAAAGATGACATCTAGGTTTTCCTCAATTTCTAGGTAGGGCTTTATTTTTGATAACTACTACAGGCATGATGTTCCATTGCTACTATGAACAGCTTTGAAGCAAGCATGATACAAAAGGATGCTCAGCTGAGGATAAAGCCCACTGTCTGAAGAGGTGACCACTCCCTCTGAAGTTTATCTCTGTAAATACTCCATAGCTTGTAAGTATGTAGTTTGACCAGTTGAAGTAGCAGAGCCATTTCAGATCAGTCATGGAGGCCGATACAGATAATTTTCTCCTTTTGTGGGACACCACAGCTTGTAAGTGTGTGGAAGGCAATGTCACTTAGTGCAGTGCAGGCAATTAGGAGTATGGAAGGGACTGGGTCAGAACACGAGTCAGAAATAATAGAGAGTATGCACTAATTAGAGAAGCTTTTTATTTTATTAGTGCTTCCATGTCAAATTAGTCAAATGGCTTAGGCACTCACAGAGTGGCAGTGAAGTATGCCTTCTGCGTTCCTGCCCAGCACAAAGCCATGTGTGGCTCACATCTCACTACCTTTGTTTTCTTCTCCCTCTGCTATCTGGACTCAGGACCCTGGCTCTCATGCAGTCCCTGTCAGCATAAGCCTGGTCACCTTTCAGGGCAGGTGGTTAAGTTTACCTAGCTAATATACGAGAAAAAGTTATTTGACTAAGACACCATCTGGAGCTCATTATTGAGCCAAACTGTAGTGACTAAACCCCGTTAGCTTTGTAGTCTGGCTTTGCTGCAGTGCAAGGGAGGCAACAAATCCTTAAGCCCATAGTGCTGCAAAATCTGCCCGTCCCACCCCAGGCTTCGCACACTCCATGATAAGAGGTGGAATCAGTGGCACTTCAACAACATCCCAATAGCCAAATTACAATGCACACACCTGGTCTGAGCCAAGTAAGCATGGAAAGATGCTGTCACCGCCACCACAGCAAAGGCCGAATAGCTGATGAGCAGTGTGCAGTTACCAAGCAAAACTTGCATCTGTCCTGGTTTGCTCTAAGGCATTTGCATTCTGGCTTTCAGGCTAGGCAGAGGATGACCAGTGATCCTTCCCCCCTTTGAAATTCTTATTCTGAATTTCTAAAAATGATCCAGAATTTGATACATCTTTTTTTAGATTTTAAAACATTTCCAGAAAACTTGCTTTTGTAATGGAAGCGTGCTTTCTGCTCTTTTCTGATGTTTATGGCTTTGAAAAACAGATAGATTGTGGGTGAAAGAGCAGGAGAGCCTATTTCACAGATTCCCCTGTTCTTGCCTGTCGTTTCCCAAAGAACTTTGTATCACACAGGACAGAAGCAGCCAAAGCACCATCATTTTGCCATAATTTAGGATACTTCTCTGAAGAGAGCCATATGTCACGGGGGTCAGTCATAGAAGCACTGCTATGTAACTTGCATTTTCCATACTTTAAAAAGTGTTATTCTACTGTTCAGGTCTCAGACCTCCATAACAGTTGTCATCTTCCTAGCCCCTGTCTTAATTGTTGCTCTTGTATTTTAGAATTTGTCCTTTTGTTATTTGATCCACTTATTGACTTTTTCCTCTGATCCCATTTTGTGTTGTCCCAGCGAGCCTCCCTATCCTTTTATCAACTAATGCCCTATACTTTCACACTAATTTCTTACTAAACAATAGCTCTCCAGTTTCTTTTGTAGCTCTAGATCTGTTATGAATATTAATAGCTTTTTGCAAGCTGTTATTTGTAGGAGAGTGTGCTGGTGTTTGATCTGTGGCTTTTTCTTGAATATGCTAGTATCTCTGCAATTGGGGTTTGGGCTCCTTTTATGTTTTCCTACCAGATTCCTTTCTTCGTTTCCATCATTCCCTTTTATTGCAGAGTTGGAAGCTGTGGAGGACCTTTAAGCATTTTTCTTTATTAAGCAAGCTTTCTCATACTGGCACAGGCTATGGTGATTTCTGCCCTCATTGTGGACTATTTCTGTACATTCCCTAAAGGCATCAAGCCATTCAGGTGGTAGCGTGTAATTTGTTTTGTACTGTGGAATTCCTGCCATGCCTATATGTATTTAGACCACAGGCAAACCAATAAAGTTGTCATAGAAACAAAGCATTTCATGAATAAATCAATTCATAACAAACTTGTAAACTTCGAAGAACCCACTGTGCTTTAACAACACATTTATTATATATACACACTAATCATGTTTGTAATGAACAATGTACATATACTACACATGTCCATTTGTTTTGTCCTATTGGGCATCTTATAAATATTTCTTAAGACTTTCCTGCATGTTGTGCATATCTCCACAGTACGGAAGGACAGAATTGGATGCTTGCATGATAATGTAGCAGCAGGATTTTTTTCTATTTCTTTTTTGATAAGCGAGGTGGAGGCTCAGTAAACTCTGACTGCTTTTTTTACAAGCCAGTGAGGATTGAAAGTACCAGTGCAGTAATTCTTTTTTCTAGTCACAATCAACTTAATAGGACTTCATCCACTCTTCATGTAATTAGAAAAAAGCCTAGTCGATGGGAGCCTGATAAAAGAAGCAGATAATATTGCTGAGAGCTGATAATACAAGCAAAAGTTCAGAGGCTGAGAAAATCCTACCTCCTTTTACTTCAGTTTAGTCTCACTGAAATGCATGCATCTGAGGTAGAAATGCTGATAGAATTGATTATAGTACAGTCTTAATACTTCACCACTTTGCACACCAAGCTTTCGCTAGCACTTGGGTGATCAACACAGCACTCTGTTTGCCTGGGTGGGAATGGCCAGGCCCCAAGGGATGGGGATTTTTGGAGTGTCTGGGTCTAACCACCCCAATTCCAAAGGGATATTCGTGCAGCAAGGTTCTGTTTGCTGGGAGTTGCACTGTGCATTTGAACTCTTAGCTATCAATGCAAAGCCAAAGGAGAGCTTTTCAAGTGTGCCTATGAGAAACTTGCCTACGAACAAGATGAAAGAAAAGGAGTAAACGTTTTAGAATGCAGGAGGAATAGAAAAAATACTCGTTATTAAAAAAGAATGGTTAGCATTCAGATTCAGGCTGGACATCTTCCTGCTGATAGATAAAAGATATGGTCTCATACAGAGGCAGCCCTATGGGCCTGTCAGTATGGGGCTCAGAGCCATAGCAGGTCCCTCCCCAGCACCATACCTTCTCTTCAGTCTCTGCAGAGGAAAAGGCAAGCTCAGTTGTCTGTTGCAGGGAAACACCTATCTGCCTTCTCCTTACAACAGCACTGGTGGAAACAGATAGGAATAGTGGGGCTGATCTTAAGCATCCTAGAAAACGCGTGCCTGAATAACATTCATAACAAATTGGTCACAATACATCAGAGCACATGAATCTGCCAGACACAAGATAGTCATTCAAATGATCCCCATAATTAAACAGAAGGTTATAGTTTAATATCCCTCTAACCCATTAATGTTACACTATGGTACAAATACCGTTAACTATATATACACCTCACTTTAAGGAGTTACTCTGAAACAAGAAAACCCCAAACATACTGGTGTAATATGTTTCATAACTACAAGTTCAAAACCATTTCTTCTTTGCAAGCCATTTAAGTACTTTTTCTAGTCTTTCTAGGATTAGTGTTTTATTAATTGCCTGGCAGTTAAGAAAATTCCAAGTATTTATTTTATTATATTGTGTGATATGTGCAAGGAGACAAAGCAAGAATTTTAAAAAGAAAACTCTGCAGCAGATTTAGATGGTCTGTTTCCCTGCAGAATTCTCCCCTATTCACAATGGGAAGGCTACAATAAAGAACTTAGTTCACAGACATATGCTGCAGGTTGGGTGATTTTTTTTTTTAGTGTTGTCTACGCACAAGACAAAAGCTCTCAGTCAGTGCCATCCAGGAATATGCTATAGGGAGCACAACTGAAAGCAAAAATAGTCTGCTTTTGAATTCACAGTGCCTTCTTTTAACTACATATTTTACAGATATGTTATTTCCATAGAACAATACATTACCCAGTAATTAGGTTCATTTATGGAATCAAATCAAGGCTGTCTACATTTCTGCTGGGTAATGTTCTTCACAAACATTCCTCTCTCCTGGCTCCTCTGATTATTTTATGATTCCTCTTGCTTCTTGTCAGTACAGATTAAAGGTAACACATACTGCTGGGAACAAACATAATTTTCCAGCAGTAGCATTTTGTTTTCCTTAATAATTAACAAGTGCTGCTGACTAACCTTCCAGTATAAAATGTGCACCTTATCGAAAGGGAGCGGACACAGGTTACAACAGCTCACTTGGGATATCAAAATAAGAAGTGTGATTAAAGCATTAAAGATTTAGAGGTTGACATTAAGGGATGAAAGGAGGAATTACTGTAAATATAAAACTGTTCAGCATTAAATGGAATGTGTTGCACTTGAAACAGTCTTTCAAAGTGCTAACATTTCAGCATTAATTATTAATAGAAACTGACAGCTCATTTTTAATTTGAGCCTAATGACAAGGTTCCTTAAGAGATAAATACAACACACTGGCTCAGAGGGTTTGTGGATCTTTTGAAAGGCTCTCTAGGTTGTCTAGGCCTTAATCTGCAAATTCCTTATAAAATAACAGGCTGTCCTCAGAGGTACAAGCACCCTCAGTGAGCAGGAGCCTGCCCACCGCTGGGGACACGGGCAGCATCTCTGCAGCATGCTGCTGGCAGCACCTCCCTTCTGCACTGAGCCAGACTGACACGGAGAAGGTCCCCAGGGTACACCACCAGCCTCTCCTCACCCCGTTCCCCACCAGACAAGAGCTTTGGGAAACACATATCCAGTCTTCTGAGTGCTTTTCTTATCAGACCGCCACTATCATGTTCACCCACCACTGATCACCTAATGTCTGTATAGCAACTGCCCATCTCCTTTTCACATTTGTCATCATTTTGAGTTATGTCACCAAAGCAATGAGTTTTAGGACCCAGACCTGGTCTCGCCTCAGTCGCCATTGCTGAGGGGTAAAGTTACTGCTATCAGGGACACCATGAGCACATGCACCCAAAAGAAAGGATAAGACCCCAGGGTCAGGACAGGTAGAAGCACCTTTGTTTAAAAACTGCTGTCACTGCATTTCCTCCATTGGTCAGAACAAACTTCTGAAGTGTCAACTATCAATAAAAAGTCATTATTTTATTTCTGCTATTTAAACTTTTATGACTATAGTCAATGCAAAAAATGCAATTTAGATATGAAACAGACCAATATATACAATCATATCTATATTATATATAAGAGAAAAAGATATTAAATAGATCTTTTTGTTAATAGAAGTACTTGTAGCAGCACCTCAGATGCTCCTTTAGGACATTCAAAATCTGCTGTAAGTGTGAAGTTCTACATAACCAGACAGAATGAGGGTCAAACTTGGCTCGTTAGCTCTGGCAGGTGTAAAGGCTCATGAGTGACAGTGTACTTTCTTTCCAGCCATGCAAACAAATTGCAGCAGGAAGACTAAGTGAAGATATATGGTCATTGCATTCCTATAGGGGAGGTGAGAAATGGGGAAGATGGAAAGAAATTGGATGGGGCAAGGAGTGGGGAAAATAAAATGAAGGAGAACACCCCATGTTCTAGGATAAGGTTGAGTGAAAATGTTCAAGAGTAAGGAAACAGAAGGAACATGGTGATGGTTTTATTTGCTTTTACTGACACATTCAGAATTCCTCAGGGGCTGGAAAGAAATGAGGCAGTTTGCAAACCAGGCTTTCACTGTGCTCAACCCTGTCGAGCAATACAGCAGGAATTAACTTGTGTCTATGAAAAAGCAATATTTGGCAAAGGGCAGTAAGGCCACGAGGCTGTCAAACTGAAGTACATTCAAAGAAGAAAAGCATTTGTATACTGGTTTAATTCAACGATCAGGGTAAATGAAAAGTAAATAAAGTTAATAAGAGAAGGAAGTAAGAGAAATCATTGCTTGAAAATAAGTTTGATTTCACTGGAAAGTCTGCTGAGGTGAATCTTTTTTGGGCTTGGCTTTTCTGTTTACTTAGTGCTTTTGTTCTGCATCAAAGGAAATTGTGCTAGAAGTAACAAGTAAGGAGTATCAGAGTGACAAGATGACTTTTGGGAAAAACATTTAGCTAAAATACTCTGGTGCTATCTTGGAGTTAGTGTTCACTCTGTTCCTTTTTGGCACATGCAGCTCTTCTTCGATAGCTTATAGGAAAACTGATGAAATCAGATGCTTTCCCCATTGGTGCCAAACAATCTAATTCTACCTGCTCGTGGTAGTGTCTAGGTACAGTATCTGTGGAGTAATTAAAAATATAATTTGGGAAGCAAGTATTTTTGGTTTTGTTAAAGTGTCTTGCAGAGAACGTTCCTACTCGTGATCTCACTCAACAACTGAACACCTGTATTCTGGAAAGTGGAAAAGCTGAGCCAAGAAAAGCTTTTCAGTTTATATACAGAATAAAATTGCTAAATTCACCTAAATGAACCATTTAAAGCAATTTGCTTTCCCAGATATCACCCAGGACTATTTGCCATTTAGGAGTTGTCAAAGAAGTCTGAAATATGCCTAATGAAATACACAGCGATATAAAAAAACCTTGACTTTTGTAAGTCACTCTTTAATGAAAGATGAGGCATTTTCTTGTAAAAATGTTGCCAGTGTGTATATTTCTAAAGCATATTAAGAAATGTACAATCAAAAGCAGCATGCTATTCTGTCTTCTGCTCATTTCCTTGAAAAAGTTACTGTCACAAATAGAAATGGTATCTGAAAAGACTCAGTGAGTGCATCTTTTCTAGGAAAAAAAAGATTTTCTCTTCATTTGAAGATTTGATTCCAGGGATGACAAGGCAGTTTGCAATTCCAGCATGTCTCCTGATTTTTATAAAAAAAGATAGGAACAGCTTCAAAGGCCCAGCTCCCAAGTATTAAATCCTTTTGTAAATTTGCCTCTTAACTCGTAACTGTCTGCTTTAATAAGCTAGTTTCAATACATACATTCACTTGCAACATGAGGATTCATATACAGGCTGGATAGTTTTTCTGACAGCCTCACCCCATTTCAGCTTTCTGAGAGCCTTCTGGGTTCTTCTCCACCGTGTTTTACACATACATCAATCACAAACCTAAACTGCAGGTTTCTTGCATCCCAACACAAAGGCACCTCCTCTACATAACGGGAACACACGTGCTATGCCATGTTTGGAGGCTGCTCATACTACAGCTACTTGCCACCAGACAGGATTTAATCTGTACTTTGGCCACATAAACAGACACATACGAGGAAAAGGGCCGTAATATACTACCTACACATACCTCTTGGAGGCTACACAGCCTGTTCCCGCAGAAAGTGTAGACATCCCATCTTCATGACATTTTAAATAAGGGCAGCAAATGTTGATTTTGCACATATCTCACTACATCAGAGCCCTGCAACATCCTCTTGAGGGCTTTTAAACTAGCAATGCATACTCTAAGTGATCTGCCTCACATGTAGACCAGAAAACATTCCACATTTCTCACCTCTCTTTCCCTCTTCCTAACCCCAGAACCACCTCAAATGAACTTCTACAGAAGACAACAATGTGACTTTGAACAGACTAAAGAAATGGCAAAGTTTACTGCTTCAGCAGCTACAACAAACCTTAGCTGGCAGAGCCTTGAGTTCCTTCCTGACTTTTCCACTGCACAGGACAGACTACCACCAGCAAATCTCATGTGTACTTACAGTGTAATGCCTCACGCTAGGATTTAGAAGACAGCAGCAGCTCTAAGGTCATGGACAAGAGTATTTTATTTTTCTAACAATATATTAATCAATAAAACAAATGTGATGGGTAGGTCTGAAAACACAAAGCACCGTGCCCAAATATCTCATGTATTTTCAGCAAGATCCTCTCATGTTTTTTTCTCTACCCACAGTGGGTTTCCATGAGTGGCAAGATAGCCTCATTGCCTATCTCCTTGTTTACATTACACAGTCCCCACTCAGGGCCAGATCCTCAGCAAGCGCAGAGCCAGGCTACACCCCTGGATGGTACCGGAGCTTTTGTGATGTGCTGCAGATGGGGATTTTGGCTCCTGCAGCTCTGGTGTACACGATAGCCCTGATCAGCACACAATGCTTTATGGAGGCAGCATTAATGCAGACATGACTCCCTGCTCTTTGAAAGGCAGACATCTCCTACAGTCTGACTCCAACAATTTATACACCTGAAGGGACCCAACTGAAATGGCAACAGGAACCTTTTTATATTACTATTTCATCTTGTCAAGATTAGAGGATTAGAAGGTGTGCATTTTTCAAGTGGCACACAAAGGCTGTAGAGTGGGAGGCTCTGCCAAGGAAGGAGAATGCAAACTGCATGTTTAAGGCACTTGGCAATAGGCTATGCAAGTTTCTAGGAAGCGATGAGACATGGGGAGGGAGAAGGAGATGAAACCAAGGCATTGCAAAACAAGTCTGAGCCCTGGGGACAGGCAGGAAGAGGCATGGAGCATTAGCCTGGGAGGAAAGGCAAGAAGCCGAGTCCCAGTCTAGCACTGGAGGGCAAGGGGACAACAGCGTAGAGATGTCTGGGAGACAGCTGAAGCTGAATGCCTGAAGATTTGGGGTGGAGTAAAGAATAAATTGATTTGAGTTGGGAGCTGTCAAATAGGGGCAGCAGGTTAAATCACATAAGAGGAGCTGGTAGGGAAAGAAATGGTCCTGTAAACCACAAGAATCAATAAAATGGAGTTTAAAAGGGAAGATGCTGCTTATAGCAATGCTGACTAATAAAAATTGAATGGGACAATGAAAACAAAGACAGAGCAAAGCAAATACAAATCACTGCATAAATAGGAAGTTCTAATACATATATTCTTCAAGATCAAAGAAAAAGGCCAACACTCGGTGAGTGTAAACTGGCACAGCTCCACTGAAAGCCAAGGATACCCTTCCCATCAGTGAGTCAGCCCCAGTGATGCCTTCACATTCCTCTAGGGTTCTTGTGCACTGTCCCCCAGTGCTTTATTAACGACATCGTATCACATGTGCAGGCAGACAAGGCTAACACAGTGGTCTCTCCCCCCCCCCCCCCCCCCCAACCCCACCTTAAGAAGTGTCCACATTTGAGGTAGGTGGTAAAAGGGCGAGAAAAATATTTATATTGACTTTTATCCATTATCGAGGGATGCTCTCCCATAAAGAAAAAAATTAAGGAGGCTTATTCCGTAATTGTTCAACACAATGATTTACTGTGCAATACAGCAAAGCTTATCGTGTAACTCCATTGTGAAACTCCCTGATTTACTGTGAACACAGCAGAGCTTATCATGATATAACTGTTCTGTGGGAAAGACTTGGCACCAGCTTGGGATAGGGTTTCACAGACCATTAATGATGACTGACAGGTTCATTTCAAATGAGTTATAAAAGAGTTCACTGTACAAAGTCATCATGCTGTCTGTGTGATATTCAGATATTTTAACTTCAGTGCTGTATAAACACTCCATACCACCAAGAAATTACCAAACAAGCACATATATTATGAGATTGGATTGGTTTACATTTCTCTTGTGTTTTATATATTATCATTAGTCAGCCTTCACATTTTCACAATCTACACATGAAAAATCGAAACATTTCACTTTTCCTTCAGATTGGACTGGGTGAGACACATACAACCCTCCAACCCAATTATGAAGTGTTAAATGCTCTCGGCTTAGGTAAAATATTTTCAGAATCATAAATCTACATTTTTGAAGGCTGGGAGACATGTCTGTAAAATATAAAGTGGATGCCTGACAAGTCAGATAAAGCCCAGCACAAAAATAATGTAAACACCATTTAGCTAACAGTTCACTTGTTTTCTTTGTGCTTGTCCAGGCTTAACAGTGTTGCACATTAAACTTGGACAAATACGATAAATGCTTGATCTTTGTGGAACTCCCATGCTTGAGGGGGTCCTGCCAATAAAATTGGAGTCAGGCATTGACCGCTGCAGGTAAGAGGGGAGAAGCATCAGATTTAGGTGTCTCAGCCAGTGCCATCCTAGAACTACACGGCAGTAACAAGCCTGTCTTTTTAGTAAGTACTGAAAAAGAACAGGTGAAAATACCACTTGAAGTACATGGAGAATATGTTGAATGTTGAATGCTGAATGCAGAACCGAAGAGGTCATCCAGCAGCTACAACCAGTTCAAGCCTATTCACTGTCTCATCTTGCATACAACACAAGGAGAGATGACTGAATGCTCACTGGAGCAGTCTGCAGGAGCCAATATCCATTTTAAATACTAATTTCCCCTCTCCCCACTTTGTAAACAGTAACTTGGTCTTTACACAAGATCAATTCTTCATCTGACTTGGTCACACTATGAACTGTGGATTATTCTACAGTGGAAGAGCTCATGCATTAATCTCACTAGCATGTGTAAATGGAAGAAAAAAAATGTCTAATGCCCACTTTAGCTCCAACAGCCCTGTGCATATCATTACATAGCACAGCCTTTGGACCTTTTCTTACTTTGTTCAAACAGGTGGGCACTAAGATTTGCTTTCCTTATTCTGGGCAAAAGCCAAACCTGTTGCAGGTCATCATATGCTCTCAGGGCACACTTCACTGCTAAGGCTGCCCATCTCTAAGACCCCATGTATCAGGGCAGGATGCCTTTCCCACTTCTGAGGCACACAGAGCAACCTTACAGGGAGCAAGGTACAACCCAGAGAACAAATCAAACACCTCCCCAAGACAGGCCTGAGCAAAACCCCCACCCCTAAAGCATCCTCAGTGCCGATATGAAAAAAATACAAGTACAGCCCTGGGGTTTATACCTGGTCTTTTCATGCTGCTGCGGCTGTGACCATCCATTATTCAGTCAGGTCTGAACTTGGTAAATGGATACAGGCTGTGAAAGTTGCAGCTGAAAATGGCAGCTTGTGTGCATCTCCAACAGCTCTGTGCTTTTGTAAAGAGTTCACTTTAAGGTGGCCTCACAAATACCCCACAAATGATTAGGCAGCATGATGAGAGGCACAGAAAAAAGCATGCTATTGCATGGAGACTCACATACCCCCATGACCATGGCAAAGAGTACGCCTGCTTTACAAACTAGCTAAATTCACTACTACGGTGTTTTTGGATCACGCTGTGCTAGCCACAGCCACAAAAGGAGTCATAAAACAATTTGTTTCTAAAAAACCCCAGTTTTCATCGTTCATGTTGTGGAAAAGCAAGGAAAACCTTGCACTGTTACAAGCAAAAAGCAGCAAGCCAGCATAGCCACAAAACTGCCCAGGATTTGTTTTTTCAAGGAATCAGTGATATACGTTTATTTACACTGGAAAACAAGGATTTCTAACTCCTGTAATTTACCTTTCAATACTGTATAAGGCTGAGTACGTGATGCCATGGACTAAAGGGGACCAAAGCATATGCTTCAGTTTAAGCACATGAGAAACTGTTCCAAGAAATCGGGGCCAAGGAAGTGTGCAGCAATGTCTGCTGCAGGTGCTTCCGCAGCACTGTTTGCCCTCCAGCCTCCTCAGCTGCTGACATGATTCACCGCTATTTTGCCACTGGACTGGCTGACCTATTAAAAATGTATCTGGACATCCAGCTGTACCCTGTGATGTACAGTTAACTCTGCTCCATCAGATTGATTTAGGGAACAGGAACATGCTTATCTGGAAAGGTAAAAATCACAAGGCAGGAAAGGAACAGCTGGCAAGTCTTAAAGACAAAGGGGAGGCTCTCTTCAGACACTTTTCCTGTGTAATTTATGCTGTAGACATTTTACTCTGTCTAATTGCCCCATTTCAATCTAATGTCAGTTAATCAATGACTTCTGCATAGCATGGAGGTGAACTCTGGATGCAGAACAAATGCATAAATTTGGTCTGCCTTTTTGCAGGCTCTATGTACAGAGCTTCATCTTTTGCATTTGCTTTCTGGAGTTGAAATTTCTTCTCTTTTGACTCATCCCCAGCAAACGCCCACGCTCTCCCTCTTTTGAGTCACAGTGGTTTTGTATTTTTAAATCATGATTACTCTTCTGTAAAATGTAGATTTTTGAAGTACCTCACCACTGCTTTTTACTAGCATTGTTTTATTATCCTGCTATTTTTATTTGGAAGGTCTGCTTCTCAAGCCTACCCAGGTGGTAAGATCCCAGATGTATTATGAAACGAACATTGTGACTTTCGCCTTGCTTCCAAAGTCTTGTGTTCATGCCTTTCTTTCCCTTACTCAATACATTCAACAATACTTTTAAAATGAGAATATATTATCCCAAATGCTTGGAGGGACCCACAGGGTTGTTTTTTTTAATCTGCTGGGCTAATCTATGTAGAGCAGCTGGAAACAAAAAAACATTTAGAGATTATGCCAATTAGACCCACATGCAAAGGATCTGATCTAGCAGGTGCTCCAGGCTACAACTTTGTGGGATGAGGCCCATATGCTTCTATTACCTTCATACTAACACTACATTTAAACAGACACCCAAATTTACTTGTGGATACCCTGAAGAAGAACACTGCACCCATCCCAGCAGGGCAGACACTTGCCTCTCCCTCATACTCGCTCTGTGAGAATCTGGCCAAAATCAGAGATTTTTTTTTCACAGCTCCTGAGAATTCAAAACTTTTTGGAGGAAATTTGGAAAACCTACCAGAGTAATAGTTTAACTGTCTGAGTGTGTTCCTTGAGACCAACAGGCAGTTTTCCTCTGGAGACTATATCAAACCCTGCACGGAGTGGGTTAAAAGGAGATAGTTTAGAGTATGGGCGAAACAGATGACACTGTTGCCCATATTTCTTCAAAACGGTGGGGAAACTCAACACAAAGTGTTTTTTCTTCCATTTCTTTAAATGGCCTACACATTTGAGTTGTTCTGGTTTGTGTCTGAAATAGTGACACAGGTTTCTCAAGAGCTGGATATTTATTGAGGAGAGGTATTTAGGGGAATGTTAATCTGATTCCATTCTGCTACAAATCACTGTAGTTCTTCTTTTGAAACACTCCATGGGATTTGGATGAACTCATTGCCTCACACTCTCTCCTTAAGAGAGCAAACTGAGACAAACCATCCAGCTTATTTTCAGCCCTCAGCCACCATCTCACCACCAGCACACCATCTCTTTTACCGTGACTTGCACAGGAGGCATGAACACCAGGAGGCTCATGTTTTGGGTTATGAAATTCCTGAGCAATAACTTGGGTTTGGGCACAGAGTAGCTAGACACAAGATGAAGCTGGTGAGCAAACAGATCAGCACTGATCACCACAGAAACCCCTTGGTTGCACAGGAGAGCATGGAGAGCATGAGACCAGCAGCAGCTCTGCATCAGCTCAAACTTCAGCCAGCTGCTTCCCTGGAGGAACTGCAGCTTCTGTCCCCAGGCTGCTGGGGCTCAAAAATTCTTGAAAACTAGATATGGAAAACTAGCTTATGTTCACATGAACTGACCTGGACACAGCAATTGCTCTTGGGTATTAAATCTAGCTGGTTTTTTATTCTCCTAAGAAAGTTCAGGCTTTTAATTAAAACAGGGGATAGAGACATGGGGCAGGACAGGTTCCTCCAGGTTAAGCAAGTACTAACAGATGTATTTACCTTGACTAATCCATGGCTTCTTCCAGCAGGACAGGTAGGCAGGAGCTGAAGTGAGTATCAGGGCTGGTCCTGCAGTAGCTGACGAGGAGAGCAGGGCAGCTTCAACCACAAGCCCCCAATGCCGGGTAAGTTCATGGTGATGACTATAGGTCCAAGCTTAATGACCAGTCCACAGCTCAGAGACAGGCATATAACAGAGATTTCCAAACAGGACCATAGCAACAGGACAAGCCTGCCACCAAGCCAGAAGGGTCATACACAAGCCAGAGTCCAGATCAGCAGTGTGTATGGACAGAGAGCTAGAGACCAGCACCACTACAGCATTGCTCCAAAAGAGAGGTGTAGCCCAGGGCTGAGCTTAAATGGTGCTGCTGGGCCTGAGGGCAGCCCCGGTGAGGCTCATCAGGGCCATTAACACCTACTAGTGTTTCAGGGCACCTGACACCTGATTTATTATTTCATTTAATTCTGTGCACTTGTATGGCAAAGTGGGGATTTGAACTGCATTATACTATGAGCCTAAAAAAAACCCCAACCACCAAACCCCACCAAAACAAATACCAGGTACCCTAACAAAACTATTGAGATGAGGCCTCTATTAAATCTCTACTAAATATAGCAGCTCTGATATAGAGCCGCAGGCAGAATTTTATTCAATATTTCCTAGTCAAACTCAGCAGTCTGCTGGAGGAGCTACAACAGCGCACGGTCCAAACCACCTCTTCTTTATCTCAACAGACTATTGCACTGCGTCATATCGTTGCTTGTACATAAAATATTTAATATCAGTTTTGTAGTTGTAAATTACAGCTCCAAAATTTTCTATATGCTTTATCCAGTATACATTGAACTGTTAATGCTCGTTGTTCCAAAATAGGTGGAATTTGACATAAAAGGTCTGACCAAGATCCCACTACCTTGAAACTGCCTTCTTCTTCTTCTGCATGAACAGAATAGGACTATCTGGGGACGTTTTTTCCATTGCCAAAAGAGAGAATCAGACCGATGATAGTTTGGCTTATCAGGAAGATGTATAATGTATTTTATCTTCAGGTTTTGAGAAAACCCTGTGTCAGAAACGTGTGTTGTAGGTGGAATAAATTCACTGCTGTATAAAATTAGAAATCATTCTGAAATCACATGTAAAACAAACACGGTCAACAATAAAGTTCTTTTAAAAGCTATTGGATTTGTGGTAATATTCCCCTTTGAAAACACTATGATTAGTATTTTATTGATCTAAAAGTTTTTGGTATTTCAAAGGCTCTGATTACAGTTTTCTCAAAATATGAGAAAAAAATCTATTGTAGCAATTATATGAGCAATCTGAAGTCTGCATTGTGTGCTGCCTTTACAGGACAAAACAGTAGCAAAAAGAAATAAAAGCCAGTGTCAATCTTTGATGAAATTAACACAATTTAAAGCTGCTCCAGGCAAAACAATGAAATCTGTAATTTATCAGCACTGGATAACATCACCAGGGGAATTATTTAATGATTAACTACAATGGGCTGGAGCCTGGGGTGAGGCGTGGTGGCTTGTGGTTGCACTAGGAGTGTGTTCTGCCTTAGAGCCAAAACAGGCTCCACAGGAGAACAAACCCCAGCAAGGGCTGTCGCTAAACCCTAGGTGTCCCTCTGCACAGGACAGCTCTGGGGCGAGGGAAGTATGGAGATGAGCTCTCCACCAGCTTTCTGAGTGTACAAGTGCTCTAGACTGGCAATGAAAGCACTGATGTATTGGAACATCTTTAAATGCAAAAGCAATAAAACCACTCACCATAGGAAGGGCAGAAGCTGCTCTGTCGTTGATGCAGATTTTATCATCAACCCTTGTAGAGGCAGGATTTCATGCCAAGTATTTTTTGCTATAAAGAACTGAAAAGGTGAAAGAGCTTCATGCTAGTATTTAATATTGTAGTGTAAGTACTGGCAAATTACATTTCTGTGCTTCATGGAAGCAATCTGCTTCTGTGACTAAACAGATTTCTGTGGCAGAGCTTAATGATGGGGCTCAAAGTGACCGGGCGAAGCCATGGGGAGAGGTGCCACGTTTGTCAGCCTCCCATGGCGTCCAGAAACAGAGGCAATATTCCAGGGCTGGAGACCAACAACTGTCTGTACACTTGGAAATAAGGAAAACAGGACTAACTATCAAGCTACTGGAATCACAGACAGGCAAAATTGATGTAACCAAGAGCAGGCAGCCTTGGGAATGATCTCATGTCTTTTGCAAGCATACATGCACACTGCTCTTGCAAGTGGCTGGGTCACTCAGCCTTGGTGTCCACTGCAGGGTGCTCCCCTTCCAGCTTCTCCCTGCGTGTTTCACTGTACTGGCTTGGGGAGGCTGAGCCAGCTCAGCAGCACAGGGTGCTCATAACTAGCACCCTGTGGGGCTGCCCATACCCTGGCTGACCCTGGCACAGGCTTGCTGCTGCCTTGGATGGAGCACAGTGGCCTCAGGGGCTTGCACAGGGCTCACCTCAGCTGGGTGAGACAGAGAGGTCCATCCCACAGTGCCAATGCAGCAGCTGCCATTGCGGGTAGCTGGCATGACATTTTTTGCAGCAGGTTAGATCACTGCAGACCTGAAAGGGATGAATTGCAAGCAGTGTTTGGGAAACTCAAAGAACAGTTGGTTTTCCCATTGGCTGAATTGTTCCCACAGTCTGAGCTCCAGGCTTGGCCCTGGCACTGTCACTGTGGTTTGGCTGCAGGGTCACCTGCTCTTGCCAAAGGCCGCTGGCTTGGTCCTGGCATCTCCCTTGTCACACAGCTTTAGGATGGGGATTCTGATTGTAGGTGTGTGGGAGACTCTACCACAATGGAGCCACAAAGCTTTTGAGCAACTGTATTTCCTCTCCTGGGAGCAGCACTCTGTGAAGCTACGCCTCTGCACGGCTTTCTATAGCAGATGAGCAAGGGAGACACCTAATTCCCTTTATTATGTTTTGTAGCCTGAAGACAGTAGAAGTGTTGAGCCAGAAATATCCTAGATCAACTTCTGCATCATGGTAATCAAATAGTGCATGGCTTGTTGATTTAATAATGTATTTTTGCTACAGAGATACTAATAGTGTGTAAAGTATCTCCATTTTTAAGTATTATAGTCATTATAATCCATTGGGATGTTAGCTGTGTTGCCTTGGTCATTTTGTGTCTGGGTTGTCTTCAAATTTGTCATTTTTATGCATCCTCAGAAATGTCTTCAAATTGGCAGATCCTTTGTCATTGTAATTGCTGTGATGAACACCAACAAAGTTCTTGTTGCTACAATTAACAAAAGGCTGTGTCCCCAAAGACCATCCACAATAATATCTACACACTGATTGTACTAGATTAATAGTATCTATACACAGATTAACTGGGTGGGGTTTTTTTCCTGAAGAATATGTTGTTTTTCTAGTTTGCTGTTAGCCTCCACAAATGACTGTGTGATGCAGGTTTGTGTCTCCAAGCCTACAGTAAATGAGAAACATTTTGTAGAATTTTCTTTTGCTCTTGAATTTTTCAACATGCACATGGGATAAGAATGTAACAAGACTCCAATAGAATTTTATAATTGGATCAAAACACAGTTCACCCACATATGAGCTGGATTGGTTGTGATAGATGTCAGGAGAAACTCTAAGGCAATACTAAAATTCTCTTATTCCATAACTGCCAAATAAAATAGTACTAAAAGCCCGTGAGCAAAAGCCTCCTGGTTTGTCTGGGTTTAAATAGGAAAAGAGCAATCGGATAGTGGATGGGGCATCAGTGAAATCCAATTATGTGAAGCCAAATGATAAGATTGCCGTACATCCTCCCTGCCTCCATTTCTATTTCAGTTCTGAACACATTAATCGTGGCTAGATCATTTGCACCTTGAAGCCAAACCAGGTATGTAGTCCGTCTTTGGGATGAACCAAAGGCTGAGACCTCTTTCAGCTACGTGTAACACCTGCACGCAGCTCCTCCAGCTGCCATTAAGACTGTATCAGATCTGGTCTGCCACCCAGATGCAGGACTGCCCAGAGTACGCATGTCCTTTTGGGTTATTTTTTACTGTAAATCTGAAATAGTGACTTGTCTAATTCCGAAGAAGAGGTAGCGACCTTACCTCGAGGGTCTACAGGAGGGTGCCTGGCCCCACCAGCCGGGGCTGAAGGACCCCACGGGCCCTACCCTGCGAAGCTAGAGTTTCCAGGGTCCCCCTGCACCAGTCCTGCCCCACAGCCAGAGCTGCTGCCTCTCCAGCAGCCTCCTGGCACCAAAGCTCGGCCTCTTTTCTCTGCACTGTATATACCCCAACCTTGTGCGCTGCTGCGTTGCCTCACACAGCCCCATGTGTCCTGAGCCAGGGACACAGGGTGAGTGAGCTGCGGGTAACAGCCCTTCCTCTGCTGGAAAGCCAACCACCAGGAGCTGTGAGCTGAGCTGCCTTCCCTGCCAGTCCAGGCCCCACCTCTGGGGCACTGAACTCAGCTCCAAAAGCATCAGTGGAGTAAGTCAGCAACTGCTGAAATGCTCCTGTTTCTCCACGAGGCACAAGGAGAAGCTGTGCTGGTGCGCCCATGGTCTGCAATGAAACTCCTCCAAGCAGCATCCCGTGGTGTGCAGCAAAAGCCTCGTCTGTTTGTATTAGCCTTTCCTCAGCAGAGATGTCGTCACTCTGACCCGAAGCCCCAGAGGAAAGCAAACAAAAGCAGGGAGGGCAGAGCAATTGTCAGGTCCTGCCAAAGCCCTGATGCAGCTTATCATTATTGTGTGTGGTGCCTAGACTTTATGTCAGTGATGCAACATAATTAATTAGATTTAGACTAGAAGAGAATACATTAGACACAGTGAGACGCTGCCTTCCTGCCTGTCCATCCTTGGAAGAGCTGGGCACAGTTTCTTTCCTTATGCGTATTCCCTTAATAATATATTTGTCACAAGGATTCTTCCTACACCCATCTGGCATATAGATATTTTTCCAAATTTGTCATTTTTTATGTTCCAAAACCTATTTTACTTTAGATGCTTTCATAATGAAGCAGCAAAAGCCTGCCATAGCTTGATATATGGAGCAGAAATCACATCTGTGCCAGGCTGTTTTCTAATCAGATAAAGCACTGAATACCTGCAGTGCTTTTTCTTCTGGCCTTTGAGTAGATTTGCCTGAGTGACTTCCAGTGCTAGCCTAGCCTCGTATTCACAATTAAACTGCAAAATACCATTCTTAATTTTAGCTTTTGGCTAATTTCGGTGCTTTTAAAGCAAAAGAATTGCCTAGTGGCCCCCTGCACAACACAAACCATGGAAATTCATTCTGCAACTTGGGCATCAGCCCAAAATCCTGTGCCTGAAGTAGAGCGTACCTTTCAGAAGGGCATTTGCCCTCATTTCTCCTTTTAATGCTCTCATTCACACCGTATAGTTTAGACATCTGCTATGAGTGAGCACTGGAAGCAGACTAAGGGTGGGGACTTCAGTGAGTTTCTTCTTACCAAATTTGGGCCCCAGACTAGAGAAAAAGAGTTGTGATGTCCCGTTTTCATCAACACCGTAAGCCTGTGGTGCAAGGAACCTCACTTAACCCAACAGAGTCATAGGGAGGAGCTTCTACTTTCCTCTGAGCTTTCACCTGCCCTGCTGTGGCTTGGCTCTTGGCCGCTGCCTGCCTCCTTTGCATGCACACAACCATCAGGCGAGATGGATTCTGCAGGAGATAATTTCATCTGAAGCCACATTAACTCCCTAGACACACTGTCTGCTCCTCATGGTACCTCCCAGGAGAGGCTTCCCTGGCACAGCAGAGACAGGAAGGCTGATGGTTTGTGGCACTCCCCTATGCCAAATCCCAGGAGAGAGTTCCTCCTACTTTGAATTTCCTCGGTTCATATAAAGCAAAAGGACAATCTGAGACATTGCTCTCAGTATAGTTCAAAACACAGTTTGAAGTGTGAATTTTTCAATATTTGAAGCATTGGCTTTTATGATTTATTTATTGATATTCCAGGACAAGCATCACAAAGTGTAGCTGGTACCTACTCAAAATATAACCACAATCATTAAATGAATAGCAATATTTTCATAGACTTGTCCACTGCTATGCAGATAAATTTCATCTCTGTATAATAACACAAAGATGTCAGCAGATAAGATCAAGCATTTTGGAGAAACACTAAAAAAACCCCGACTCTGAAACATAATAGTTCATATTGTTTCACTTCTGACAATAGTATGTACTTTATGAACAGAACCAGACTTCATAGCGGGTGTGACTCAGGCGTAGGAGGTGTGCTGGGTTTGCTGTCTCTTATCCCTTGAGTCCACCTTGTAATATTGCTGGTATCCGTGTGTAACAGATAGTGTTGTGCACTGGGCTGGAAGATAATAAATAGATGTGAGCTGATGATTTACAGGAGGGTGCTTGGAACTCCTTGAACCACTAGGGAAGGAAAACTGTGCTGGTGCAAGGTTGTGCTGTCAACCTCGCAATAGTTTTTCCTCTCTCCTGAGGGCAATTTCTCCAAGATGTAACTTGCTTCCTGCCTCTTCATCTGGAAATTCACAAATCAGAGGAATTGTGGTTAATTACTGAAATGGCTGATCCATAGATTCTTAGCTGTCAGAGCCTGGGAGGGAGGGGTTTAATTGTTGTTTTTCTCTGAAAGGATTTCTCCTAAAGTGATGAAATAACTCACATTAATGAAGATTGCAAATAGAAGACTTTTGTGATTATTTCCAGTTGTTGAAAGAATTGCTTATTTAAAATGCATTGCTTTCTTATGTGAAGAAACTTATATTTCTCCAAACATCCGGAATAAATTTAGCCCTAAAACATTCATAACAAAGGATGAATGCATATTCAGGCTAACACTGGATGTGATCTCTGATCATACAGTAGTTAAGTTATACAATCACAGTGATTTATGGTACTAAACTGTGGAGCCTCATATCTGCAGGGGTGTGGGTAAAGGGGTGGAACTCTCATCAATCAAAAGACTATACTTGTTCAGCATTGGGATAATTAAGGCAGACAGTAAAAAAGCATGAAATAATATTAAAAAAATAAAATCAGAATTTCTATTTGCATAGTGTTATTAAGCAATACAGTGCTGAGACACCTTTTCAAAAAGCTTGCTTAGAAATCCACTTATTACCTTCTAGAACTCAATATATGTATTCTTCATATTCATGCTGAGGATATTTGTAAAGTCGCTATATAATACACATACCATCTTCGAGTTGAAAAACAGGATTACAAATAATGTCCATCTTTCCAGTTTACTCCAAGACAGAGACAAAACAAGAAGGAAAAACCCCACAAACAATTTTAAAATGCAAACTTCTGAATTTTCACGCATCCTACTGATAGCACTTTTCTCCTGATTCACCAGTATCAGGTAGAGATAGTGAGGCATAATGAGGGGCTAGCACAGGGGAACCGTATTAATCAAACAATGTTCAAAAAAAAGTTTAATTAACTGCATATTTTGTAAAAGCCACATTTCATTACTGTTTGTTAGGAAGATGGAAGCATGCACTGGAAACACTAATTCTAATTATTACTTCAAGTGGGAGGTTTTGGCACAAGGTCAAGGAATAATAGAAGAATGTGTGAATCTGTGCTACAGCGTAGCAGTAAGACTAATCATTTGAATAAAGCCAGTTGCTTTTTCTTGGACTGTCTGTGTGCTGTTCAATGTTCTGGATGAATCTAACACAATCAGCCTGTTCTCTGGTGTATATCCACTTCCTGCTGACTCAGGGCAGCTTGCCTCTTCTGCCATTTATTAAAATGAAACATTCCTATTAAAACACCATTTTTCAGAGAGATGACCAAATAGATATTAGTAATGACATTATTAAAACTATTTTGTTTAAAATGAACTGTCACACTTGTGTGTTTCAAAGCAACACAAACAAATCTATTTCATTTAGTGAGAGATTGCTTTGAAAAGCCAGATTTCTTTCTTTCTATTAGAAGGTATTGCAGAGGGGATGTGATGTGTGCTCCAGGAAACTGCCAGCTT
Source organism: Falco biarmicus (assembly GCF_023638135.1). NCBI lineage: Eukaryota > Metazoa > Chordata > Aves > Falconiformes > Falconidae > Falco > Falco biarmicus. The sequence goes on from NC_079298.1 coordinate 23,358,537, forward strand.
TTATAGCTATTAGAAAGGAGGAATACTGTTTCTAGTACTCTCCATAGCAAATAATGTATAATTCATGGATTTCATTAACATGTAAATATGATCCATGGTCTCCTATGTTTATATCTCCTAATAATCTATTAATGGTTTTAAAAGTAAAGGGTAATAGAAACATTTTGTATAAGCAACATTTACTCATGGTTCTCTGTGGTTTTCTGTAATTGTATAGTATAAGCATGTATAGAATGAAAACAGAAACAATGGAAATTAATTAACCTATGATTCTCAAATAAATATTTATTGAACATAAATTACACGCCCAATAATTTGTGATTCTGTAATGAAACACCCTATTATCATTAGATGACAACATGCCTTAGAAAAAACTTGTGCTGGGAGGATAGAAAGGTATTTGTATCATTACTACTGCTGGAAATGACCCCTAGATTGGGGATTAGCATTTGTATTGAGATTTCACCTCTCCCATCAAACATGGGTAGAACAAGAAAACAAAGAAACATCAGATTCATCTTGAAGACTTGAGACTTGAACTTTTTCAGTTTTCTTTGTAATAGCAGAAGGACAGGTAAGATTTCATCCTGATGCAACCTCATGTAGCATTTTAGGATCAGTTACTCTCCACTTTCATATTCTAACTGAAACTTTAGAGTTGTCAGTCTGAGAAAATGCTGAAATCCACTTCTTGCTATTGTCAGAGCAGAGTTTATCCAGCTTTGGCAGGCAGATAATTTCAGATTTTGCATTTTTTTCTACTCTGGGCACTCGCTGCTTGCAAGTTTGCATGCTTTCCCTCCTACTCTCTGTGGTGCTGTTGCACAACCCCTGCTGAGTGCTGCCCTCCCCAGCCACTCCCCATGCAGCTGGTACCTCAGCCCCATCTCCGAGCCCCTCACCTTTCCCTCCTTTCCCTCTCTGAAACTTCACAGGGAGTATCTGCCCTGGTAGTGATTTCACTTCTGTATTTATCAAAAACTACACAAAAGGAAACAGTGCAAAACATGGGTACATCTGCTCTTCGTAAAAAAATATATAAAGCAATGGTGCTGTGGGCAACGATAAACAACATTCCAATCAACTAACAGAAAGAAACATCCTGCTAAGGACAGTTTTTATGATTTTCATATTACATCCCATAAACACTGGGCAGTATTTTAGACCAGGGCCAAGGGCCTTTTCTCTGAGGCTGAAGAGTTTGCCTGAGCTTAAGGAGGGGAGAAAAAAAAAAAAAGAAGTGTCAATCCCCACAGCATCTCTCTTTAATTAAAAAAATATTCCTTGTGTCACACAATGATGGGAGGAATGATGGACTTCTAAACATTTATTAACTAATAAATATAGGGTCTTTTTTAAAAAAATGCACGTATGATGTAGGAGCTCTTTATTTTACTAGCTACTTCCTTCCAATGATGCTGATTTCTCAGAGGAATGAAAATAAATTACTTCAGGCTGGGAAACACAGACCTGACTTTCACTCAGCATCCTTAGCTCACCCCTTTGCATTCCTCTTGGTAACTCTGTGGTGTGCAGATCCTGACCACAAGCTTGTGTCAGTGTTTTAACCTTCTACTACGATGACCTTTTTCAGGCTAACTGTAACTAAAAAAGTCAGTCTTTTATCCACACTCTTGCATCTCACACCTCTATTACATCCTTCTTCTCTCTGAAGCACGGAAGAACACTTAGATACTTGTAACCCTTGCAGAAATGAGAATTGCCTGAAAGCTACACCTGCGTGAATTCGGAAAGCTGAGTGGTGGGTCCACCAGAGAGAAGCATTTCAGAAAACAATCTATACACTATTCATATTGACCTATAAATGTAGAAAAAAAATAATTGATTTGTTTAGTAGAGGCTACCTGTCAGTTTAAACAAACACGTTCACAATGAAAATATGCCAGTTTTACACAACAGAAAAGCCTGTTGGTACATACACTTCACAGTTCGTTACAGATTTCCTTAATTAAATGAATGTAACAAGTTGATTAGACTTTAAAAGCTCTGAGAAAAGTCAGATCCACTTATACTGAAAAGTAGGACTCAAATAAATTATTCACAGTTGATTAGAGTAAGACAAGCATTTCTCAAACATTTCTCAATACTTCAGAAAAAGCGACATATTGAACTCTATTTTACTGTGAGGCTCAAAATGGCAATTAACAGTCCTAAGCTGCATATAAAACCCAGTATGAACCACGTTTACAAGAACATTGTGTGTGAATCAAATTATGTTATCTTCAGTTTGAAGAACTTAGAAATAATTGCCAATAAGTATTCACATATAGGACCATTTTTTTGAAACAAGTTATTTTAATTACTACTAGTGTCAGGAGTACATGTAGGAGATTTTATTAGACTTAATGTGTTTAGTGAGGCTGTTTTATTTCTGTAGAGAATGAAATATTTAATATATCTTTATTATTCGTACTTTCTAATATTGTATTTGTTTCTAAATGAAATCCCAACATTTGATGCTTTTGTCACTTTCATAGAGAATACCAGTATGAAGCACAGTGATATACTACCATCAAGAAAATCTGAACACCATGTAGATTTGGGTTTCTGCATACCACACCTGTAACATAAATACCCTTCAGACTGCATGTATTTAGAGCTCTCCATATTTGTACCCATACCTGGGCCCCTGATGTAGCAATGTATGGAAACCATTCCATGAAAGGATGTGACTGGGGAAAAAAAGGGAGAGAGGGAAAAGGTCCCTAAGAGATGAATGTCTTGGTCCTGAAAAGTGACAAAAAACCTTGCTGCTTTTAGATCATTCACTTCAGCAGCTTTTTACTTCCAGCAACATTATTCTCAAATATGGAGTGCATTGAACCCTTCACATCCAAATTATTAAAAAAATAATCAAATTATATCACCACTCTGTCAATAAGCGATGCTAAGCATCATTTCAAGATACCCATACACCCAAATGATCAACTCTTAGCACATATGTCAAGCAACCTTTCAAGCCATGTGACTTGTGGATTTGCTTCCTTTTCTGTTGTTCTTAACCAGTGAGGCCATACATCCACGCAGTTTCAAACACTGGAGTGACAGTCAAACCGCACAGAGCAAACCGCAAAGCCCACGACATGCCAATACATTGTGTCACAGCTGGGAGATGGACAAGGCCACATCCTGCCTGGCACAACATCGTGCAGCAAATGATCACAGGCACAATGCCGCTGCCCCCTCCCTCATGCCAGCCCTACTCCAACAGGACCGCTTGAAGGAATAAAGCAATAGTTAGAAAACAATGTGGCACTTCACAATAATCTGTATTTTACACCAAACAATTCCAACGGAAGATTAATTCCTTAATATGCATTATCTTGAACATGTCAATCCCATGTGAAGGTTTTACAGGCATCTGCAGACATTCATACTTCAAGGAATACAATGCTTATGCACTTTACTGGTGTGATATAAATTAGCAGTTTCCCACTCTTCATTGCCACAATAAATCCACACAGAAAGAACTGTTGGTATATACAACAACATCAAAGAGCCTGAAATAGAAGTAGTGAATTGCAGTTATAAAAATAAATTTCTAAAAAGAAGAGAGAAAAGGAGACGAATGTTCTAATCTTACCTTCATCATAATCTTATTAGCATTTCTCAGTGAGTAGTTCAAGTATCAGTCTATACTCTTATGAATCTGTCTCATAAATATGTCAAGTGCAAAGTATAGTTATTTTAATAGTCTGTGTTGGTGGGCCATCATGGATTTAATTAAGAGACAACTAGTGTATGAAATATGACACAAAAGCACCAAACTAAATGGAGAAATGTTTTACTGCAGATTTAAATCAGAGACACAGAAGTAATGATGATCTGGCCTTAGAAATCCTACTTAAATTTAATTAATGCAGACCAGCACAAACCTGTTAATATAGGAACAAAAAATAGAGGCATTAAAAATAATGATTTAAGCTATACTGTGTTATTTATAAAGACATTTGCATTATCTCCAACTGCATTATGTTATTTATAAATGTGTGTTGGTTTGTGGCTCTTAAATTAATCTAAAAAGGCTGGAAATGCAAGTCCAGTAAAAGTTGTTAAAATATTACTTTCAGCGATCTGTTTTTCCAAAATGAAGACTTTATGAAGCCTCCTGTCTTATTTTGAAGGGTCTTAGAATGCTCAAATCATTCTGCTACAAAGTTGCCTGTATCCTTTCAAGGATGTGACAAAAACTGTGTTATTTTCCACCCAAATTTGCTCTCTCCATCTTTCTCCATCTTCTCAAAAAGCAAGAGCGTAGTCAGCACTGTGAGTTTGCAGTATCAGACCTTCAAGCACTGCACAGCCCTTCCTGCTATTATTTTGGTGCACTGTTTTGACTTTATAGGAGATTTGGCAAGATACAATGTTTTTAAGAAGTAATGCAAGAGCAAATATTTTCACATTGAAATTCCTTACTACATATATGAGTTTAACACTATTTTAAAAAGAAAGAATCTGATAATTCCATGAAACTATTCCAATATCTCAATCCGATCTTGCAAAATTATTGACTGACAACAACCTCAGTTGCACTGAAGTTGAAAGTAAGGTTTACTATTGATTTGAAAGGGCACAGAAGCAGACTGAAAATATACAGTTAAGTACACGCCTGTCTGGCTGTAAGAACTGATGCCTCGGTCAACTATAGGGACTACATGATTTTCATGTCTAAGACTTTCCATTTTATTAAACTGATCCAGCAGGTACTAGCTATTGCATGTTAACTTTCTCAATTCAAGTGGCTTCCAGTCATTTAGATTAGAATAACCTTTAATTGGTTGGTTGCTCTAGCAGGCAGTTAAAGTATTCATGGATTTTATTAACCTTTTATTACTAAAGGAGAAGAAAAAAGGCAGTGGCCAGAAAGCATTATTAAGTGAACTTCATCCCTATTTTCAGAAAACTCAGAGCTGTGGACTCTAGCTGCTCTCCAAACAACATAATTTGGACTGCCAGGAATGCAATAAAAACTGTAAATTGACACAAAAATGAAAGTGCTTGGGAGAAATAAATTCGTAACTACTTTTATTTTTTGGTGAAGAAAACATCAAAGGTTTGCAACTCAGCCTGGAAGGCAAAAATGGATAAAAGGATAGTGCCTATAGTTTCAAAATATTTTTCTCTTTAATGAACAGTTGAAAATATCCATAAATCTCTTCCAGTATCACTGTATCTAAAAAGCAGTCAAGTCTTTTGTGCCTGACATGTTTATAGTAAATCCATTCTCATCTGTCGTGTCTGCATAAATTGTCCAAAAGTTCATCCTGTCTTGGCTGTCTTTCAGTATTCATTAGTATTGAAGTCATTTTTTGGAGTAAATGAAGGGAAAAAATGCCCAGAAATTGCGATAATGCATAGAACGAACCAGACTTCTGATGACTAACAAGAACAAACAGCTTTATTCAGCTAAATTCACAGAAATTTGTTTCTTATTGCCAGGGATGAACTAAACAGTATGAATTGTGTGTGTAAGTGCATAATAAATAAATATAGGCAATCAGGACGAAATTCAGTATAATATATGATAAGGTAATAATATAGTCCCAAATAGGTATTTATATGGACACCTAACTAATCAGATAGCTCCTGTCAGAGGTCTGCTATGAGCATCACCTGGATTTAACGTACCTTTGCACCTTCCTCTGATAGTAAGAATTACTTATATAATAGTGCAGAAACACATCAACCCCGATCTTTCACCTTCTTCCTCAATTAAGAAGATTAATCCTTAATAAAAATGAAGAAAATAACATCAAAGAATTACTGCCATGTGGGCACAGCCTGAAACACTGGGCTGGCTGAAGTCCCTGTGGAGGCATGGATGGAGGGGAGGCACCGCACAGCAGAGAGCCCCCACCTTCCCATGGGACAGAGGATCTGGGTGCCCCCAACCTCCCGGGCTTGTCCTGGCTTGGCTGTGCCCTCCATTCAGGATTCCCCCCGGCACCCACAGCCTGACTGTTTGCTCTCCCAGCTGCGGTGGTTGGAGGCATCCCCGTGCCCCTGCCTTGCTCTGCTGCCGAACCTAGTGGGTGTTTGCAGGAGGCACTGCCAGCACAGCCCCTTCCCATCAGGGAGGCAGGAACAAACACTGAGCTTTCATCTTCTCAACAAACACTCCCAAATTCAAAAGCTTCCTCTCAGGAATAATTAGAGCCACTTTGGGCGGCATTGTAACTGGAGCATCTAAACACATTTTAGGTTACTTTTAGCACAAAATAGTCACTTGATACGAAGGGCTGAACATCAAGGGCATTATTTGCTGAGTTACTCAAGTAATCAAGAGGTGAATAGATAAGAAACAACCATACAGCTGCACGGCAACCAAAGAAACAAGGAAAACCAGAGCTTTCCAGTCTAGACTCCCGTGGAATCAAACCTGAAGATGTGCAGGCAGAAATTCACCCCACTTCACTCCCTGCACGACTAGATTTTAAAATAATAGGGCACTACATCTCTGCCTCAGGGCACGGTTTCTGTGATTTCCATTAAAAGTCTTGTTGACAGTGGAGTTTGTTCACTGAAGCGCAAACAGGCAATGGTTTTGCAGAGTTTTACAGAGTAACTTTCATTCACAGAAAGCTACCCACACCTCTGTATCAAAAACAATTTGCAGAATTAAGTATTTAACAAACAAGTTTGAGATCTGCAGTGATTAAATTAGTGAGATAATTAGCACGATATTTAAGGTTAATGTTCACAAGTAGGTTAATTATATCCTTTCCTAAATTTCTGTTTTCATTTCACTTGACGCATGTTGCAATAACAGGGAAAGTGAGGCCACACTTGCAGAGATGGCAGGCGAGGCAGCACATATCACCAAAGGTATTGGAGACTACACACACGCGTCTGAGGGAACTCTGCTCCGGCATACACTATTACAACTGTATACTCTTCATGTCCCAGCAGTTCTCCATGTTTTAGGGTGAATTCCCTTGAATAACACTTCAGATCTGTATAAAGAAGCGTTTTCTACAGGGCTTGTGGGATTTCTTTGCTTCAAGACTTCATACAGCTCTCTAATGTTAATTACAAAAGAGAGTGTTTAATGCTGTATACTGAATTCAGTCCACATGCACAGTGTTTGAGACTGCAGACCCAAAGCAGCGCACGGAGCTGAAATTCCCTCTGATTGGACTTCAGTGAGGTTACTTCACGTTTACTCTGATGAAATTAAGAACAAAGTTTGCCGCAATTATGAGCAGGATGGTTGTAGAGAATCAAGCAGGGAGTCAAGGACTACAATAAATTTTTAAAAAACTGTCTAGTGGCTATTTGTACAGAGGCAATAGGACACAGTATCTGGATCAACTTATGCAGAGCTATTTTGCAAGAACATCAGCCCAAGAGGGCCGCGGGCTCTGCGGGATGGGAGGTACGGCTGGGTACGCGGCGCCGCTCCCTGGCCTTGTGCTGGGTGACAGGTTAATGCTGCTTGGAGGAAATGTGCTGAAGTTTTCCAGCAGCACAGCAACACTTTTCAAAGCATCTGAACGCTGCTCCCTCTTCTGCCCGGCAGAGGCTGTCCATTTGTCATCTCCTCGGTGTACCAGAGCCCAGGGCCAAACTCCCCAAACCCTCACAGGAGGGGTCAAGGGAGTAAGATCCCACCTAGGGGGCTGAGCTTAAAAATGTCAACCTCTAAACCAGGGGATTCACACAAATACTCCAGACATTATGGTATTTCATATAAGGATCTTGCTTAGAGAGTATGTGAAATTTGTAAGCATTACATGCGCTCTAGCAAATTCTACAATGTTTCCCGCCTTGGTAAACATATGAGGTGTAGGCCACTGAAGGCCTCCCAGCCTAGCTGCCCTCCTCTGGTGATGTGCAGCCTTGTCAAAAGTTCATATAGCTATCTTCCGTGTGGAAGGTCGACTTCATTTCATACTGGAGTGGGGGCCGCTGGAGGTGGTGACGCAGTGCAGGAGCCCGCCCCAGCCCCCTACTGCCAGCGCACCGCCCATGGCCGCAGGGCGAGGGACCATGCCTGCTGCCGTGCTGCCCGCTCACCCTAAGGCAGCCCCTGGCGGTTCTGTCCTCCCAAGGAGGGCCTGCTTCTGCTCCAGCAGGAGGGCGTCCCTGCCCGCTCATTGCCATCTGCTTTCCCTCACGCTGACTTTGGGCCCGGCCTTGGCTGGCCGCGGCTGCTCCAGCACAGGGAGGCAGTGCAGCCGGGCCCAGGTCATGCAGCTCCCCATGCCCCCTTGACACGGGCCGTGAGGCGGCTGCTGGCAAGGGGAAGCAGCCCGGTCGCTCTCCAGGGGGAGTGGGACACCATGGCTGTAGGAGATGGCTGAATAAAATGGTGTCACATTTTCTCCTGCTACCATTTTGCTGGGCGAAAGGATGGGCCTGGAAGCCTCGTCGCTACCTACAGAGGACATGCTTCCGTGCACCGTCACGACTGTACCATCAGTCCCAGCAGAAGGAGTTGCCTTTTACACTCAAGCTAGCCACAACAGCTGGCTTTCTGGTTCTGTAACGTAAGAAACTCACAGCCACACCATGTCAAAAACTTGAACTGTCTTCTGAATTTTTTAAGCTGCAAAACTTTACTCAGCTTTGTTCTACTTTTAATTTTTTTTTTATTTTTTATTTCATTTCAGTGTGGTGCTGTTATTTGTTAAATTATTTGATCATTTTGCCACAGCATAACAAAACGTTAACTTGCTGATGCCTGCTGGACCCTGCTGATAAGGAGGCTCACAAGAAAGGAGCTGGGGAAAATCAGTCTCTGTCCTTTTGAAAAATTAGTTGAAGTAATTTCACATTTTTACTTTCCCACAGAGACACTGCAACCATTTCTCTTGCTTTCTTATTTATTGTTCACACCACCGCAACAAAAACATATGCTTCTATCCCACATACCTACTGCCACAGACAGAGCCCTCTCCTGTATTATTTCAGTGGCGAGCACAGAGGCAGGGATGCTCTGCGCTGCACTGCATTCGCACAAGCGACTGCTGTGAGTATACATGCAAGTAAAGCAACTGATTTTTGAAAGGCAGTTAGATACCCAACCAGTAATTGTGTGCACAATTACTGTGATTACACATGTAATCATGGTCATTGTGCTTCCAAATGATGCATGTGCTATTCTAAAAATTCGCTGCTGTATTACTAAAATTAATGGGAGCTCTGCCATCAGTTTGAACTGATGGAAGATCAAGCACTACATATTGTAGCAGTAGTCTTGATATACCCAAGAGCAAAATTCAGTTTTTGCATCCAAAATACTAAATTTTCAGGGTGTACTGAAACAGTAAAAGAGGGATGGAGACATAATTTTCTAGCATATCTAGGTTTATAGTCATTATGCACTCATTAATGATTATCATTTTTGAACAGGGTTCTGGATTTGATTCAAAATCCACCGACATTAAGAGAAAACCAGGGCTCTGGATCAAGACTTCTTCCTTTAATGTTTCTGCTTAGCTTGGGTTATACAGCTGTGCGTGCATTTGTTCATAGCAAAATCTTTGACTTTTGACTGCCTTGTCTTTCAAGAGTTAAACAGGATTTTGCAGAGAAGATGCTTTGCAATACGGTAGGTATGGTGATATGTAGTATTTCACATCTAGTCTTTGTCCATGTTCTAACAATGTGCATTAAATGTCTTACTATTGTCTCTTTTTCAGATTAGTTTACAGCCCTGTAGTTCCAGCTGTTTTATTCTGAAACTCTAAAACCCTATCACTAGGGAGTTCTGTGTAATTGCCCATAATATGCACCACATTATCCATTTCAGGAACTGTGCTGAAAGACAGCAGCAATAAGGGGTTTTCTAAAGGCAGTCTGGTTTACACTAATGGATCTAACAGGAAGGAAATGCAATTTGAAAGAAGCTGATGCATATGTTCTATTGTTGAATATAATGTTTGATTTAATTATTAACTGTCTGTGATGGAAAGTCAGATCCTGCTCAGTTCTGCTTGCAGTGTGGTACTCTGTTACCAGTAAAAACAGACAAGATTCAGTCTGAGGATTTAAGAGTTCTTTGTAAAATACTGACATTTAATTGTTCTTTGATGAAATATCAGCTGAGGAACCTCAGTCGCATGCTTCTTCCATACAGGCTGGCTTTCTTTTATCAAGCTAAATATTCAGTACAGAAGCCAACTCTTTCCTTTCTCACTTGTGTAAATCAGGAGATTCTCACAGTTAATGATCTCCTGTAATTATTTAAATAAATATGATCCAAATTGAATTCATATTCACTGCTGTTCATGACCTATTCATTTTTATTTTATTTTGCGTTTCATGTCACACACATAGCACTGCAGTCCATCTACTTCTGTATCACTGACGAAGTACACAATGGACCCAAGTGAATTTTTAGGAAGGAGTTAAAATATGCTGGCATGACTTTACCTAGCCTTCTTTTATCAGGGATGGAGGATTTGGCAGCCAATTTCAGTCCAATTCTATAATTGGTGTTTTGTGATGTCTAGTAAATTGTTGCATTGTGTTACAAAGGTCCCTAATTCCATGTGTGGGTGTTAACATGGTGTAAGGAATGAATTCATTATGAAGAACTCTTACCTGAAATTCCATTATCCTTTCCTCACCATGGTGACTCCTATCAAACTCATTCATATAATGTAATCTGGAAAGAAATAGGTATTGATAATAAACTGGTGCATTTTCAGAGGTGTTTAAAGGTAAAAATCATAGCTCTCCTGCATGATTCAGGCAAAACCAGTAGTTTAACACCACTAGTAAATAAAACAATGGAGCAACGTAATTTCAGTTTTGTATTTTGTATCTGTCTGGTGAGATTATTGTCTTTGACGCTATCTTAAGCAGATGCAGGACTGGAGTTGAAATTAAACAATAGTAATGATATTTGGAGTGCATCCAGAATGATCTTCATTGTTTGTGAGAGTGGCTTCCACATCCTTATTTGATCCATAATTTCTCATCTTTCTTTAAACATATCCTTCTACGTGTAGTACGCAGAGCATTAGCTATCATGTTTCTTTGCAAACACCAAAGGGATTGGTTACTTTTTTCAGGAGGGTAAAAGCAAGAAATGAAGTTCTTAGGAAATACACCACCCTGCCTCAAACACCTAATTGATTTAGACAGTTTAAGAAAAAATAGATACCCCTGCCACAGCATGTTTGCATTCTTGGTGTCAGTCAGCAGACTTCAGTCAAAAAGTATGAAAGAGCCACTGCAGCAAAATCCATCTCAGATTTATCTGGAGACTTCTGCTTATAATATGTTCTCTGTTGTAAGGATCTGAGAAGATTTTAGGCTTTTTAAAAACCTCAAACATTTTGAATATTTTGGTTTAGAGAAGTACCTGAGAGCTCAGATCAAAATATATCCAGACTGCTTTAGCCCATGACTCCCATCAGAGCAGATTTCTGCTGTGTCTTTCCTGGGTCAAAGGCATCATAAAACCTGTCTCACTTGGGTTCTTTCAGGACTCCTGCTTTCAGCCTTGCCAGAAACCAACAAATGCCAAGGTGTGAGATTTCTTTCAAAAAGTTAACAAAAACCTGCAAAACAGGTATGAGCTGAGGTCAGCTCTCATTTTGCTAAAGCTTTCTCTTAGTTTCACTGTTACTCCTACTCCTAATTAAAAGTTTATTGAAGCACTTTGCATACTCTAGTGTATTGAAGAAGCAATTGTTGGAGTGAAAAGAAAAACTGTCAGTTCTGAAAATAGCTTGGACTGCTCATGTGTCATTCTCAGTATATGCTGAAATATCCAGAAAAACGTGGCTCACACTGAGGATTGCATCAGATACCCACACATGCATAAGCAACCCTCTCCCTGGCTTCTCCTCCCGAGGCTCATTTTTACAAAACACATGGTTAGAACCGAGCTGTGCTTTCTGCTATTGGAGTAAGTTACAATGGAGCAAAGCGCAAAGAAAATTTATTCCCCTGGCGTACGTAGGATCTGCCTGTAGAGCTCACTGTGAGAATTAAGAGCAGACGCGGTAACAGCACACTGCAGGGGCTGGAGCGAAGCAGACCGATTCATTTTCTTGGATCCCATGACCAGACCTCAGGTAAAGCTATGTACATGCTGAGTGTCAGATCACTTGCAGATCAGGAACGCTAGCTTTTCACTCAGGTCCTGGGAGCTCATCTTCCTATCTCAGCCATGCCAGAACCCATCTGGCCTGAGCATCCCCAATGCACCTGTACAGTAACAGTTGGTACGACCAGTGCGCCCACCCATTCCCTTCTCCCCTTCTCAGCGTGCAGGTCCCTGCACTGTTCGTGCTTTGTCTCCATCCTGAAGTACTACCCTGTGTTTTCTAGCCTAGGCATGTCCAAGATGGAGGTTGAAAAGGGTATTGGCAGCTACACAGAAGGGCAATTGAAAAAGGTTGCTGTGGAAATCATATTCATAGAGAAAAAGAACTGAACTCATGCAGGTGTTTCTCCATTTCTGCTGTGACTCCTCTAGGCAGCAAAACAGGTGAGTTTGCTGCATGCTAATCAGGGAAAAGAACATCTGAAATATGCATCTGCACATGAGCATCTGTGCAGAGTTTCTCCAAACCAGTTCTCAAGTGCTTTTTTTTTTTCCTATGTGGGCCTCTTCTGTACTTTGTTGTGCCAAGAGGCTTATTTTGTATAGGTGGAGAGACCCCTATCCACCAGCCATCAGGGAATGCTATTAATATGCAACATCTTGAATGCATGAGCTGAATGACAAGCTGGCAGAGTTTGAGACTGTCTGGTCCAAGTTTATGTCTCTCCCTGAAGAGGCGAAAAGACCCTTCCCAAACTCTCTGCCAAACTGTGCAAGAGATGAAAGAAAGGAGAATGGGCAACCTATTTTTCTGCTTCCCTCTTCCCAATACCTTCACACTATCATTTCT